>NC_133578.1:56878762-57509596 GCF_964106895.1 Numenius arquata
TATGTTTCTGCCATACAGGTTAAATTTTGATTCTATAAAATACATATATATTTTTTAAAAACTCTACACATTTATACCCAGTTATGAAGTATCTGTACTTACTAGAATTCTTCCTGATATTTAACCAGTGGACATTTCTCTGGGAATTTCAAACAAAGTTAATGAGGTTTTTATTCTAAAAATAGTTTCTATATTTGTTTTTCTTACCAATGTATAATATTTAACAGAACATTTAACCTTCCTTAAAACATCATCTACTGTACAGTTGAATATAGAATACCATTGTTTTAAGTATTTTATTAAAGTGATTAGAATAAATACTAGTTTATGTTAGAAAAGCAAAGAAATACGTTCCTGGAGACAAAACTCTTTCTTTAGATGAAAGCTCATTCCATAGTCAGATGTTTTTCTTTCTGAAAATTCTATTAGGAATACAATACAATTTGCATTATCATTTAATATACTATAAGTAATTTTATAGAAACAGTTAAAAACTCTGAAGCAATGATGCTTTATACTGTACATAATTTTATGCACACATAGACACACACAAATGTACCTCCTTCTTCACTGTATTTCATATTCCGTGTAATCTGTTGTTGGAGCCTTAAATTTTTCTTGGAAGCACTTTGCAAGTCCTGCTAGCAGAGGTTATGATTCAGATAGGATAATCAGAAGTCTCTACAATTTTACTGTATCTTTGTCTGTCCTTTCTTTCACCTTTCCTTTACTGTACTATCTTGTCTGTCTGATTCTCACAGGAGACATGGATTACAACTGGTTGGACCATACGTCTTGGCATAGCAGTGAGGCATCCCCAATGTCTTTGGTGAGACATGTGGAGCCTTACCATTTAGTTTCCTTTATCATTTCACATTTCCTTTGTTTTATTTACACCTTTGCATGTTTTCTTTTTTTTGTATCCTTTTTTTTTTTATCCCACACCTATAGGGGACAGTCAAAGGGGAAAAAGAAAAACTAGTGAGCAGGCAGTTCTGTCGGATTCTAACACCTTATCCCAGAGGCAAAAGAAAATGGTGTGCTTTGGTGGCCACTCTTTGGAAGAGGACTTGGAATGGTCTGAGCCTCAGATAAAAGACTCTGGGGTAGATACGTGTAGTAGCACAACTCTAAACGAGGAACATAGCCATAGCGAGAAGGTACTGAGATTATGGAGCCTGCGTTTTAACCTGCTCATTTGGTCTTTGTTTGCTATCTGTCACTCATTAAAGTAGTGCATAAAATAAAAGATAGGGTGTTTCTAGAGACAATGTAGCATTTCTTAAGGTGCAGAAAAGAAAAACAAATGAAAAGTCTATGTATGCTTGCAGCTTTTATTGTTTGGCAGCCTAAGAAAAAAACTGAGAGGCATAAAGGAATGTTGTTCTTACGGTTGCATAATAGCATATCATGGTATTACCTTCAAGTATAAAGTAATTAACAATAAGGATTTTACTGATTGGCTTATTTGATTTACTGTGTTCAAACTCCTGGGGCTGAAATTAAATTAATAGTTTAAACCCCAGGTGAAAAAGGGAGAAAATTGGGTCTCTCTGCACAGAAAAGTTGTTTTTCTTTTTTCCCTTTCACTGTCATGGTTGTTCTTTTGTTTTGTTGCCATGCCGTTTTTGTGCAGTATTGTGCAGAATTAAAGGCTTTGCCATCTGCTTTGGTATTTTTTATTTTTGCTTTCTGTTTGGTGGAGGTTATGATGAATCTTTTTAGAGCTATTAGTTGTAATGGGAGCAGATTTGTCTGTGCCTGCTAATTTTGCATGAAATAGAGCATGAAATAGTAGTTTTCTGGGAAAAAGTACTATGATTACACAAAATAAAATGTTAAAATTTTATTAATTATGCCAATATGCAAGTATAACTATGCCCATGTATAGTAATGGAATAATAACGTTCACTGTGACTGTGCTTCATATGTGAAGTAATTATTCCAAGAAAGAAATGATACATTTAAATAGGGTAATGACTATACCTTTTAATGCATTCTATAATTTTTAATATACTACTACTGAGAGAAAGTAAAACACTCAATAAGTTTGTCAATCTTAGAGAAAACTGACATGTTTGGATTAGTGGAAAAAGAAGAAATGTCTTATATCAAATTTCTGGTTTGAGTTAAAATTCTTTTTCAGTATTACTCTTATACTAGACCTCTAAATTTTTTTTTGTCAGTACTCAGGTGTGATTGCCACTGTGTGTAGATAACTATATATAGGTGTCTATATCTGTCTAATCAAGGTGTAAAGATCATTCTATATATTTACAAATTGGATTTAGTAAAACAGATAATGTTATTAAATATTAGACATACGTTGTGATGGACTATATATCCAGATAAATATTTTCCAGCACAGTTTTCGGTTGTTCTATTACATTAAATATTAGTGTAATCATAATACTTTCCTGGCATTTTTGAACTATATCAGGAAATAAAAAGTATTACTGAAATTTTTTCTTTAAAGTCCTATTCACTGTATTTTCCATTAACACCATATGATAGCATCCAGTAACTTGGCAACCATCCAAAGATGGAGATCGTCTCATTGGTCGGATTTTGTTAAATAAACGCCTAAAAGATGGAAGTGTGCCTAGAGACTCAGGAGCAATGCTTGGATTGAAGGTTGGTAATGAATAATTTTGGAACTAACTAACAACTCTCAGTTAAACTAGCTACCTTTATAATGGAAGCATTCTCATATTATATAGTGTATGCATATCGTTATCTATAATGTCTCATCATTCTCAAAATTACAATATAGAGAAATTTTTATATTAATTACCAAGAGTAATTTTACAGGGTCCCTGACAGGCTCAAAAAATTTTATTTTTCTGAAAGACTAGACATGTTTTCACAAGTTTGCTGAGAATGTCTGCTCTGCAGGGTACTAATTGTACCCTTTCTGGGCAAGCCAAGCCCTGTCACTTTCTTCAGTATTAAGCATTGCACCATGGTATAACTTCTGTTTACCAAAAGAGGGGAGAAATGTGAAAAATAAATTACCTCTTTTGAAGGTCAAGGGGACATCTGGAAGTCAATGACATTTCAATCCAGAGCAGAGTCTGCCAATGGAAGAGACCGGTTCTGGATTTTTTTCCCCTCTGGTTGTTTGATTTGCTACATTTTAAATACACAAGACAGAAAATTATTTAATATTTCTTGTATATTATTATGAAGTAATGCATTTGAATCTTTTTCATGATGCACTACTCTTTGAACATATTATGAAGGTATTTCTAGCTCATACATTGATCTCATTTTTGTGTGGTACTATTTGCAGTTCCAGCAATATCAGCACAAGAATAAATGAATTATACACAGTAAAAGAAACAATCATGTATTTATTTTGATTCACCATCCTTGTTGTGAGAAATCGTTACAAAGTTTGATAATTGTCACTTCTCTACTTAGCATGCCACTGACTTCACTTTGGGTACACAGATTATGCTATAGTCATACACTTTAAATGGGGATTAAATCAGTGTAGTTACTTACATACTAACATGCTTTGGAAATTTTTCAATTTTTTCTTCAATTGACAAATTATTTTATTTTGAAGTCAGTGGAGATGCCAGTTAAGCATCACTTCTGGTATGCGTGTTATTGTTTTAATGTCAGAAAATGCAAGAAAAGAGACTAACAGTGCCACTATTAAGTACCTTTTGTTTAAATGTCTGTCTAAAATTCTAAAATCTTCTCTTATAAAGATGAACTCTTCACTGAGATCCAAAATAGTTTAGATTCAAGAGCAACTACTTTTTAATCTCTATAGACATCTGAAAGAGTGACTTTCAGCAGTTAGTTATTCCTAACCTGAATTTTCAAATATTTACATTATTGAAAGTAACATAAACTGGATTTTAAATCCAAATATGAAGACTATTAAGAAACCTTAAGAGTTTGAAGATTATGCAATTATAACCAATTCTGATACTGTGAATCTCCTGAATCCAAGATAAATATTAAGGTCAAACCTGTTGAAGTTTCCTGTGGAGAAATCTTCAGTATGACAAGTATTTTCATCTGACTTGCCCAGCCAACGTGAATTGGATTAATAGAGGTGTTTGATGCTTAGTGTGGACATCATGAGTTCTGTTAAATTATTATATCTGTCTTCAGTTAAAAAGTGTTGCAGTAAGCAGTCTAATGACTAATACCTTACCTTTTTTGGGTCGTAATTATAATACAGTGAAATACTATACGTATATGTGCTAAAGTTTAGAAGCTTTAGCATTCTGTATTTACATTGGGTTTAAATTACATGAGTAGACAGAATAGGTACAAACGTAACCTGTCGTAGCCAACATTCTGTGGTGGTTTTTTTCACGTATATCTGTCTTATCTGGGCTATCAAAAAATCAAGGAAATAATTGAATTCTTCTTTCTGTTGCCAGAACATTTAAGTCATTTAAAGTAATTTTCATTCTATGAAAATACTTCCTCTTTGAAACAGGTAGTAGGAGGAAAGATGACTGAATCAGGTCGACTCTGCGCATTTATCACCAAAGTTAAAAAAGGAAGCTTAGCTGATACAGTGGGGCATCTTAGACCAGGTATGTATCTGCTATAGATCTCTGCTGCTGAATTGCTTTTCTGAAGGTGATAACAAGCAAGCAAGTTTAATTAGATATGAAATTATGTTAAATAGGTGTGATGAACTACTGCAGAATTCAACCTGATATTCAGTTACTAGGTTATTGAAATTGCTGCTTTTGTGAAATATATAAATTCTCATGTTTTTCAAAATCATATTTTAATATTTTGATTTCCCAGAAAAATGTTTTTATACTCAAAATAATATTCCACTCATGTTCTGCCCAGTCATTTTGTGGTGTATATTTATTTAGAGCAAACCAAGCTATTGCAAATGCGTGAACAGAACCAGCTCACCTAAGAAACTGCTTCTATCCCAGCATGCAAACAATGGATTGCTAGATTGGAAAATGTGCAATAAGTATTAAGTATTAACATAAGAGCTATCTGAACTTTAAATATTAAACTTGCAGAGGTAAATGGATCTTCAAAATAGTAAGTTGATGAAATACGCTGTTTTAAAGATCTGCATTTTCTAAAGAGCACGTTGGGATTTCTGTAAGCCACAGCTGCCAAAGCGAGTAAGAGTTGTATCTAATTCAATAGGCGTCCTACTGATGATATTATTGTTTAGCTGACCTTTACATATTTGAAGCTGAGCTGCAGAAAACTTCTAATACTCAGGATTTTACTGCATGAAGGACTCCAGACTTGTTCTACAACACAGGCTTCACAATGCAGTAAACTGGCAGTAGGATGGTTTAAATTGTCATTGTAAGTACAGTCCACGGCAGGCTTCCTAAGCAGAGTGTTATTACTGAAATTATAGGTGATGAAGTATTAGAATGGAATGGAAGGCTACTACAAGGAGCCACGTTTGAGGAAGTGTATAACATCATTTTAGAATCCAAACCTGAGCCACAAGTGGAGCTTGTTGTTTCAAGACCAATAGGGTAAGTAGTTTCATAAATGTTCGTATTAAAGATGATAAAAATGTTGCTAAATTTCACTTCTAGGGCAGACCATATAAAACAGATTCATGAACATTGTAAACGGTGAAATTGTATGCAAAATTCTGTAAACCAAAAGCAGAGCTAGAATGATAGATCACACCGGTAAGTAAAAAGAAACTGGTGTGAAATCCTGTATTCTCTGAGAGAGTCCCTGGCACTATCTGCTAATATGGTCAAAAATAGAGTCCTTTCTGTGGTTGTTTAGTTGGTGATCCAGCCTATATTGCCTCCGAAACTGTGAACATACTCTTTATTGTTGCAGTTCTTGACTCTTGATTTTTATTTCTCCATTCCTATTTTTATATAATATATATAGAACTAGATACTCACATTTGGTCTATGAACCGATGATGAACTCTACTTACTGGAAGTCTGCAATATAGAATTTTGCCCCAAATACAGTATGCTAATGACATAATCAATATGCTTTGGACAGTCTTGAATCCATATTCTCATCATCTTCATCTATGAAATCTATGAAATTATTTCTTGTTATCTAATAGAGAACTTATCTGAATGAATAGCTAGCATTGTGTGGGACGACTTCTTTGGTGCTTTATGTAGCCCAGTTTTCTTAACTTTCAGACCTATCTCTCAATGTCTAAACTTAAATTTTTCTTGCATAGTAATAGGGAATTTATAGTTGTTTTGTTATATTAGACTGTGAATACGTCCCCTTCTTCATCTCTTCTTTTTCTTCCAAGTTCCTACAGCCTACAGTCACGTCCATCCCTTTTTCACTTCTCCATCAGAAGTTCCATAGCTGATCACACCAGGGCTGTGAAGAAAGGCTTGCTTATCACTGAATTTGAAGATGCCTATAGTTGTTAAGGATTTTCTCTTCCCTCCACCCCCCCCCCCCGCCCCGCCCCAAATTTATTATGATGTATATGATGCAACGGGACAAGGTGCTAGGTAATCTCATCTAGGCTCCCTTTTCCATGTGAGGTTGGACCAGATGATCTTTCAAGATCCCTTCCAACCTGGGCTATTCTATGATTATATAGTAATAAATATATTTGTCCCTTTATTTTGTACAAGATCCACACAATTATCTTACATTTATATGAGAAACATGGGTAATGTAACAACTAAAAATTAGGAAGAACAAAATCTATAACCATGTAGTTTGAAGATGGAATTTCATCCGATTCAACCAATAATTTGTTATCAGTTCAGCTATAATAGGAACTTCATGTGTTTGACACATCAGGAACTTAACGTGTAGGAACTTAATTTGGTTTGACAATTTTAAACAAGTTTGATAATAACAAGAACTGCTTTATCTTGTCAGTGAGTTGAGAGGTTTTATTCTACATACATATTGAATTGCAACCCCTTTAGGGTAAAGGCTGTATCATCTGTCCCATCCTTAAAAACCTTTGCATAGCTTGGCAGTTGTAGGTATAATAGTAATGCTAAGAGACAGACTACATTACTAGAATAATATTGTTTCAGAAAAGGAGGTTTCAAATTCATTTCATACAGGTGTAAGCTATTTCATAGTGTCTCTCAAACAGAAGTTTTTAGCAAAAGTTTCAAGGAACTGTGTCTTGAAAATATTTTTTTCCCCTCTTTCTGCATTCTATTAATTATGCAAAATCTCCTGTGTTCTTTCTTGTGCTTTTGTATTTTACTGTCTGTTGTTTACCTTCCTTATCATCATGTCTTCTGTTATGTTACCATGTACTCCACTTGCTATCACTAGAGCAGCTCATCTATAATTCCCTAAAGAAAGTTATGTGGGCTCTCAAGATGCCTTTTTCAGCATTAACTGCTTGCCACATAGTGAAGAACTGAGCCAGATCAGGCGTAAAAAAGTTGTTCTGTGGACTTGATTCCCAGTGTCTTTTTGCAGTAGGTGTAAAAGGGTTTTCACCTCCAAAACACCAGTTACTAGTCTAAATTGGTTTATAACCAAAGTCTCAGTGATGAATACTTTCTGCAAGTTGGTAAGATTTTAGACTCTGGTTAGATGTATATACCTCTTTGGATTTTGATATTGACAATATGACTTCATAAATGTTTTTCATGACACTTGAGCTGATGAACTGGAAATACCATATTATTTTCTCAGTTTAGAAGATTTCAGGTCATAATCAAATGAATATAGAAATTAATATCTTATGCTTGCCCAAGGAAAGTTAATACCATAAGTCTGTGTTCTGCTCCAGGGAATAAGTTTCAATGTATTTAAAATCATTAAAAGTTCAGATTTACCAGATGTCAGAAGTGATAATTACTTCAATTAGAATAATTGATGCCCACTTGAAGGTTTTCACTTTTGCATTGAGGTATATCCTATTACTTACAAAGTGAGTCTCTTGATGGTCTCATGTCAGAAATCTTCAGATAGTTACTGGCAATTAACTTGGCTGAGAAAGAGAACTTGTTGTCACATCCTCGTATTCTGAATACAAAGCAAATTCCAGTAAACACTATTGTTAGTTCTTCATTTTATTATGGGTGGACTGCTATGAAAACTGAAGATGACAATCTAAGCTGATAAAGGAAGATAAAATGGAAAGCTCCTTAAAAAAATCATACCATTTTGGTGTGCAATTTATCCCTTTTTCTATCTTGAAATAAAAATTAATGGTCAAGTTTCTATTCTGTGTGAAGTAGCTGTCTCTTATATACAAGAACTTACCTATTTTCTGCTTTCTTATTCTCAGATATAGTTAGTTTAAAATGCATGTTAACTTCATAGTTTCTACTGTTTTGAATTTGGAAGGAATGATGCATTGTGTTCTATTAATTATTCTATACAATCTGCTTGCAGTGGAACTTATCTTAAAATGTAAAGAAGTGCCTAAAACTACTTCTGCTTTATTTATCTCAATGAGAGTTCCTTGTAAGAAATATAATTCACACTACTGTGCAATCTATTCACAATGATAAGTGTTTTCAAGGTTTTCTTCTCAAACCCATATGATAGAAATACTTTTTTGAAATTACAAGTTAGGCTCAGGGGTGTGTTTCTGAGTAAAATAATAAGTGAGTATTGGGTCCCTTTATAAATTCTACATCTATCAAATATGCAAACTTAAGTATTTACTTCTTCAATAGCCCTGGTAAGTTTCTGACAAGTTTTGCCTACAAACAACAGAGAGTGATTTTTCCTTGTCTGCAGTGAGCAGTTACAGCAATTACAGAATCAGCCTTCTGATTTGTATGAGTTATCAAGTACTGTGCATCAATTCACTTGGGAAGTTTCCTCAATCTGCTCAGTAAAGCTGTCTTTCTCGTGAGTCTTGAAAAATGTTTGGAAATGGTATACCAAATAGTAACTAGATAAGTTTCATTTATATATAATAAAGACTCTTTTTTTTTTTTTTTCATTGTATGAGACAGTAGATATCACTGAAAGCATTTTAAACTTCACCTTCCATTTCATATACCTTTGTGGTGGGTTGACCTTGACTTGTCATCGAGCGCCCACCCAGCTGCTCTCTCCCCCTCCTCAGCTGGACAGGGAGAGAATATAAGACGAAAAAAAACCATGGGTCAAGATAAGGATGGGCAGATCTCTCGGCGATTACCATCATGGGCAAAAGCTACTTGACTTAGGGAAGATTAATTTAATTTATTAGGAATTAATAAGAGAAGAGGATGGTGAGAAATAAAAACAAAACCAAAACCACCTTCCCCTCACCCCTTTTCTTCCCAGGCTCAAATTCACTCCTTCGTTCCTGGCTCTTCTGCCTGCCCTTCCGGCCAAGCAGCGCAGGAGGATGAGGAATGGGGGTCGCAGTCACTTCTCCTCCCCCTCTTTCTCTGACCTTGCTGTCTGCAGGGATGTTTCTCTCATGGGTTTTTTTCCTTACTCTATCACAGCTACTGCACAGCTTTTTTTACCCTTTCTTAAATACGTTATCACAGAAGCACCGCCATCTTTGCTGATGGGCTCAGCTGAGCCCTGCGGTGGGGCTGTTGGAGCCGGCTGGAACCGGCTGTGTCTGCCCTGGGGCAGCCCTGGCTGCTCCTCACAGAGGCCGCGCCACCAACACCCAACGCAACCTTGAAGAATCTGACTGCAGCACACACCGTGATATTAAATATTGTTCTTGCTGTGACTCAGAGCTGAAGCTCTTCATCTTGCTTGGTTTTGCTCAAATACTCCCAAAATGATTTATTAGCGTATTGATAGTTTTTATTAGCATACAGTAATGTTTACCCCTCATAGGAAGAATATGTTCCTCTGGGAGGTGGGTGGGTGTAATGAGGTACTTAGTTATTGGGACTGAGTGTCTTAAAATTATATAGCTGTACACGCAATTTAATACAGGTGATGCAACCTCTCATGGATATGCAAGTATGCAGTTTTGCCAAATGAAATTGCTCATCCAATTTAGTCATGGGAAAGGTAAGATTGTCCAAATTTGGAGCTCAAGGACAGTAAAGGACATACTGGGATAGCCATTATTGGCAGTCTAGTATGTTTGAGTGAGGGTCCTATAGCCTGAATTAATGTATAATGTCATAATAAAGTCTACTACTCAGTTTTTGTCTACCATTAACTCTGAGATTGTTCTGGTTTTTTATTCACTGATTTAATTTGGGATTGTGCAGCCTCCCTCCTGCATTCACCAAACCACTTGTTCTGTAGGCTCTAATTTGCTGCTGAAATTATTTATACTGGACGAAAGATAAATTTTCCCTGTAGCTGAAGACAACCAGTAGATCATATGCCTTTTCTGAGGCATTCCATGGTGGCTTGAGAAGTGTTATAATGTAACTGAAATTTGAACATGCTTGATAGATAAAAGATCAGCCTGTCTTACTTTTCCTGATTTCAGGGACATTCCCAGAATACCTGACAGCACACATGCACAGCTGGAGTCCAGTAAGTTTCAATTGTGGGGTAGGAAAATCTTCTCTCTCTTTTATGTAAGCACAAATAGATTGAAAAATGTCATCTACAGTCAGTATAGCTCTCGTCTCTTTGTCTGTATTTGTCTCAATATGTCATCGTACTGTATTATTTATCTACCTTTGTTTAATAATAAACTATCAAAAGTCAGGGTATTTTGATTTAGGTTTGACATTTGATTATAAGCTTAGGCTATTTTTGTTTGAAAAGCAAAACAATTCTAACTAATATACAAGAACATTAATAGTAAATTTTAATTTCCTGTTTTGTTGCTTTGCATTTCAATTGAATGTTATAAACTAAAAATGGGGATGAAATGTTCTTTATTTACAATGTGAGATATAGCTACTGTGAAATCAGAATACTTCTACTGTATTAGAAACATTCAGAACTCTTTAAATCATCAAAAGCGGTATTTCTTGTGGGGAAAAATAACTTGTTCTTTGGCTTAGATCTGATAAGATGGATTTCAGCCTGGAGTTATTTTTTATCATTGTTTTAGAACTCTTTTATAATAGGAGCCATGAATAAATGCAGTGGCATAAACTTGATTATGGTAATATGAAATACTCCTTCAATAACTTTTCACTGATCAGCCAAGTCTTAAAATAAAATTCATTTTATGTTTTGTGAGATGTGGAATGTCTTTTGTATTTATAAAAATGCTTCATTTTTGCAGAGCTTATAGATTTGAAATAAAATGCACAAAAAACATTACGTGCATCTTGACATTTTTGTAAAAATTAATTAAAAATTTATCTGATTGTACAAGATAATGTGCCCTTCAGAAGACTGAATTCCTTTGACAAATATAAAATGGTCAAAAGGAAAAATAACTTTACTATTTAGGAATTTTGGGCCTTCAACTTACTAACATAATTAGTCAGAAATATTTGAATAAAATATTTTTTATTCTATATGCTTCAGATGACATTTTGCAGCTATAAGAAACTTGAAAAGCATTTGATTGCATCTGAGCACCAAAAATTGGGTATTATTATTTTTTAATTTTAAATAGATAAAAATGTGATATTTATGACAACTTTATTATATGTTTGGTTGTATTTCTACAATTTTTCTTTAAAGAACATTGTGAAAAATGCATAAGTGCTACTATTTATAAAATATTTTTATTTATAATTACAGGTTCTAGTTCATTTGAATCTCAAAAAATGGACCGACCTTCTATTTCAGTGACTTCTCCTATGAGTCCTGGCATGTTAAGGGATGTTCCACAGTTCTTGTCTGGACAACTTTCAGTATGTAAACATTTCATTAATATTAGTGTTGTGCTTTGTGCAGCATATACAACTCTCACTGCAGAGTGCAAGCTACCTCTAACATAAATTTCTTGTGAAACTGGCTACATTTTTTGGTTAATGCATATATATATATATATCTTAGTGTAGGCAGGGCCATAGTTTTATAAGGACATTCCATTTTACTAGCTTTTTGAAATTTTCTCTATGTTGAATTAAACATATATATATATGTATATATACATCTAGTAAGCTAGACTGGTAGAGTAAAATTTTTAGAAAGGCCTGATCTTGCCTCCAGTTATGTTTGTGGTGTTGAGTGTATACACTTTTTCAACTGTAACAATTACATGCACAGTTGGTAGATTTTATTACCTGTGTGCTTGGACTTTAATATTATCTATTTCTTATGCACTAGCCTTCATATATACCTTTCCCCAGATATCCCTTTGATTGTTTACTAATGTTGTATTCTTTGTACCAGTTACTCACTTTTGTTCTTTACTCTCATTGAGAACAAAATTCATTACCTGAATGTTTTCTTTAGAAGGGTAATTTCTTTGTACTAAACTGAAGAACTTGTGTTTTGCAAACCTTTCTGTGTCATTTACAACTCCAAAGTGTGATTTTCCAAAAGTGCTCCGTTGTGGCCTGGTACACATTGAATAGGAGAGGAAAATGGAATGGAAGCAGTGCAAAACTGGTGTTAAACAAGTTTGAAAAATGTCACGTTTGTGTTTCTTCCAAGTTGTTTGTGCTAAGATAATGAGTGCACCATAAAAATATGCATAAAATCCAAGCAGACTGTGTATAGGTCTCATAGAAATGGTTAATGGTATTGGTAGAGGAGAGGAAGAAATATTTTTCTGTCTGTTCAGCAGCCACATTGGCTCCATTTGCAATGCATGAGACATTATTTGTTTTGCTCATCAGACCAGCCATCTATACTATATAATTTTTAATTTTCTGTAACTGTTGTATGTAACTACTTTGAAAGACTCAATTCTTTGGATAAATGGAAAACTAGAAATCTTGACTGTAGAGTGCAGAATGCTTTGCAGAAATTACAATGACAAGGGAACCTGAACATGAACTGTCAAAACACACAGATCAAGGTTTCTGAAAACCAATTTAGTTTTAAAAGACAGCAAGAATTGTTGACAGTGGAAGCAGGGGGGAAAAGAAATCTCTTTTGGCTAAATCTCATAAAAGATTAGGCTGTCAGAAAGTTGCGTTTTCTAGCTCACAGCATGAAATTCAGGATCCAGAGTTAACTGCTCAGACATCGAAGGCACAGAGATCCAAATAGGAACCACACAGAACTGACTTCCTCACTTTCGTAGTTTCAGAAACAAAATATTCAGGAGTTTACATTAGGATTTATTAGTAAAGTGAGTTAAGTCTGTTGATTTTGTGGTTTGATAGGATATTGCAGTTTGAGATGAATAAGAAGAGTATCAGGAGATTTGCAGGTGTATTCTGATTTACTGAGAATAACAGAATTCAAGGTTTTTTGTCTCAGAATGGCATAGAATTCAGTGTTTAACTCAAGAAGGGCTCACTCCTATTTTTAATTATTTTTTGTTTGTTTCAGGGTGTAAATGTCTTATTAATAAGTTGATAGCATTTCTTTCCATCTAAGGAAACCAAATAGTGTTAGGGGACATTTAAAGGCCTTTCCTGCATTTGTCCTCTTTGTACTCCCTTATAGACTGTATGTAACTATATACAATAATCCCTACTACACAATATCCTTGTTTCCCTCAGCAGCTGATACTTGAGAACACGCAGCTCCAGTTGACTGACACTGAGGTCAGAAATGCTCAGTAACTCTCTAATTGAAGTCCCAATGTAGACACCTAACATCAGTAGACAGTTTGAAAATTTGGATACCTGTCTTAACTCACCAGCTAAAGAGAAGTTGGAAATAGCTGTAATTCATGTTATTATGTTAATGGCACAACCCAGCTCCTGCTGCTGTTGGCTCAAGGCTTTGGGAGGCTAGTGCTAAATCTTTTGCTTTGTGAGGAAGGGTGGTTGTCGCAATGTCTGAAGATGGTCTGGATAGATAGCAACTTGGCACCTAACTGGGCAGATTGAAATGTGCAGACTAAAATAATTTTTACAAAAAGATGAATTTAAGAGAATTGAAGTATTCTACAGGAATGGTTTTTTCAAACCAGTAAATTTCTGTTATTACTTGTTCTTCTGATGTATTAAGTTAGTTTTGAAAAATAACAATTTTTTTGACTTTACAAATTTGGGAGTTTATGTATCTTGAAGGTAGTGCAGTGAATAGTTTTTCCTTCACTTTTTATAATTTTGGTTTTTCATAACTTTAAAAAGTTTTGAAAATTTGGAAGAGTTAGTGGAAAAAAAAACTCTTTGTAGAGTTGGAGATGTTTTGAAAAATTAGAATGGACTACGAGATCTTCTAATTTTGGACCTTTAGCAAAAGTGAATTAATAGAGAAAAAATGTTTTAAAAATCTTATGAAGTTCCAGAAAAATGTTTTAGTTTGAACACTGAAAAATGGACAAGCTTCTGTATTTTAGGTTTTCATGGTTTTTTTCTGATAGAACAGCTCTTTTCTGACAGAACAGTTGATGAACACTCATTCGTTCCAAATAGCTGAGTGAGATGAACATGGAAGGACATACTAAATTCTGAATGTGGTTGGGAATGTGCTCTTTATGGTGAGTGCCTAGGCAGAAAAACAGCTGCAGAGCCCTGGCAATAGGTGAGGACAGGATGCTGTTCTTTGTAGAAGTAGTGGGTCAGTTGACCCGCCACTTTCTGGGTGTGAAATCCAGTTGGTGGCCAGTCACCAGTGGTGTCCCTCAGGGCTCAGTTTTGGGGCCCTTGTTTAATATCTTTATTGATGATCTAGATAAGGGGATTGAGTGCACTCTCAGTAAGTTTTCAGATGACACCAAGCTAGGTGGGAGTGTTGATCTGCTTGAGGGTTGGCAGGCTCTACAGAGGGACCTGGACAGGTTGGATCAATGGGCCAAGGCCAATGGGATGAGGTTTAATAAGGCCGAGCGCCGGGTCCTGCATTTCGGTCACAACAACCCCAGGCAATGCTACAGGCTTGGGGAAGAGTGGTTAGAAAGCTGCCCAGCAGAAAAGGACCTGGGGGTATTGGTGGACAGCCGGCTTAACATGAGCCAGCAGTGTGCCCAGGTGGCCAAGAAAGCCAACGGCATCCTGACCTGTGTCAGGAATAGCGTGGCCAGCAGGAGTAGGGCAGTGATGGTGCCTCTGTACTCGGCGCTGGTGAGGCCTCACCTCGAGTGCTGTGTCCAGTTCTGGGCCCCTCACTACAGGAAGGACATTGAGCTGCTGGAGCGTGTCCAGAGGAGAGCCACCAAGCTGGTGAGGGGTTGAGAGAACAAGTCATATGAGGAGAGGCTGAGGGAACTGGGCATGTTTAGTTTGGGGAAGAGGAGGCTGAGGGGGGACCTCGTTGCCCTCTACAACTACCTGAAAGGAGGGTGTAGAGAGGCAGGTGTTGGCCTCTTCTCCCAAGGGAATAATGACAGGACCAGAGGAAATGGTCTGAAGTTGTGGCAGGGGAGGTTTAGGTTAGATATTAGGAAGAATTACTTTACTGAGAGAGTGGTCAGGCACTGGAACAGCCTGCCCAGGGAGGTGGTGGAGTCGCCATCCCTGGAGGTATTTAAGAAACGTGTAGACATGGCACTTCAGGGCATGCTCTAGTGCCCGAGATTGTTGGTTTGTGTCTGTTTGTGGGTGGGTGTGGTTGTGGGCATTTGGTTTGGTTTTGGTGTTTGGTGGTGTAGGTTTTGTTTTGTTTTGGTTTGGTTTTTTTGTTGGTTGGACTCGATGATCTCAAAGGTCCCTTCCAACCAAGAAGATTCTGTGATTCTGTGACATTCTGGGCAATGCTGGATGAATTCAGAGAGGCGTGATGAATCTGAGGGAATGGATAATAGGCAAGATTTTGGAAGCATTTCCTGTATTTTCAGTACTGTTGGACAATACCATGTAGTCCTGATAGGCCGTTGTTGGGGCAGCTGCATGCAGTAGGTTGTGAGATGCAAGAATTGTGGGCAGAAGTGGAGATACCTACAGTTCAGGTGGAGGTCTGAAGTAGTTGAATAAATACTTGGATATATGCGTCCTTATTCAGACAATGCTACAAATTCTTAAAGGGTTTTTATATAAATAGTGGTTTGGAATGTATTTCTTTATGTTCAGTATGGTCTTAGCGAGTTTAGCTGCAGTGATGCCTCTCTGTTGTTCAGGGATGTCTCTGTATGTTCGGTCTTCCTTGTTTTCCTTTGTATTGGCTCTGTTTTCTTCTGGTGAAGTTAGACAGCCCACAGCTGGCTGATAGGATTTCCCATGAAGCAAATGATCTCACATAGCTAGGAAATCTTCTTTCCATTAATAATTATTCTGCCCAACTACATAGTTAATTGAACACATTATGTGCTGCTACAGTAAACTATTGTGTAATATAATTTGCTAAGGTATATAAATAATTTATCTGTATTCCATGTGTATTCTGTGCAGTTTATTTTATGGCATTTCTGATCCATATTGTTCTTTCAGGGGAGTATCTGACTGTTATTGCAATTATTGTTTTATTATTATTTGCTTTGTCTGGTCCTTGTTTCTGTGGTTTTTCACTGATTTGTTTTTCCTTTTGTATCATTTTGAAAAAGTATTCTTTGTGTGTTGGTGCTCTTTTTCATTACTGCATTCTGGCTACTTTTTCAGTACTGCATGAAAAGTATAACGTGGAATACTTTTGCAATAATTAGGTTTAGACACTGATAACATGACTAGAAGAACGTGTAAATGAATACAGGTATAAAATTACCATATTTCATTTTTGTACTGGTGGAAATTCTAACAGAAGAGGGATGTCATTTATAAAATTAATCTATTTCCTTATACAGCTGAACCACAGAACCACTTCAATAGATTTTCGATACATATTCAGTTTATAAAGCAATAAAAATACAGGTATATTAATTATAGTTGTATTATCTGTAACATATTAGAAAGCAGATATTGTACATTGTGAAGGACATAATATGTCGGCATACTGGGGGGCTGAGGTCAAGTATGAGGCATGCTCCCCTTCCTACTTTCACCTTTTCCTTTTCCCCTTTCTTTTCTCCTCTTTCTACCTCTACACAAGTAAATTGCTGTTGCTCTAACATCAAAGCCTGGGAAGTTCCAGGTAGTGCACACAGTGTCTCTATGGCCCTTCATTTCCAAGGCAGAATATGGCAGGTGAGGGTCCTTGGTGCATAGTGGGAGATATTCTATCCTTTTTAGGATTGCAATATTCTGGAATACCTGTAGTCCTCTTGTAATAAGGAGCAGAAGCAAGCTGAAGATCTACTTTCATTGTACGTGAGTAGGTCACATTCTGGCACCCAGACTTTGGGCTATGCCTGTGCAGGGGGACGGGGGGAATGTGCAGCTGCTGCACCTCGCAGAGCACAGGAGCACATCAGACAAACCCCATGATCCAGACTGTCAAATTTTTTTATATGTCCTCTTGCTTTGGCATGGGAACAGATTACTTCACACATTTTGTGGAACAGATTTCTCCAGCATCTGTGCATGCCAAATAAGCAAGGAGGGTGACAGAACCATCATCATACTGCCTATCTCCATACTTTGGGTACATTTTGTAGGGAAGTGAATACTGAGGAGTAGCTTCTTTCCATCCCTTTGAAATAGATCAATAATCTCAGGAAAACCAAGCAGAGAGGGAAGTAAAAGAGATTCAAGTCTGTCAGATTGTTGTGGTTGTTTTGACCTACCTCCATGCTCCTGTTCCCCCTGCTCCCTGGCCCTCTGAGGGCCAACATGTGCTCCGGTTCCTGTGCATACCCCATACTCGGTACCCTTTCTGTGCCACTCCATTAGCTGTCGCCCTAAGCTGAAGACGGAGAGTGGTTGGAGTTTGTAGCTAGTCCAGGAACTTGAGAGTGTTTCCTGTACTAATGTAGTCTTGATGTAGCCACTGGAAGCCACAAGGTTGTATGTGGTCTGAAACGTTACATCACAAAAATAAGTTATAAGTGCATCTAAGTGTGTAGTACAACTGCTAAGTTTGCAAAAATGCTCTAGATCCCATTTCATGCAAAGGTTTTCTATATATACCGTATGTAATTTCTGTTATGATCGCTAGAGAATTGAAACGCATTGATTGTACCTTCCCCCATGTAATGCTAGTACCAGATAGCCCTAACTTTCTTTTAATCATTTTTAAGTATTTAGGGTGGCTTTTTGTAGAAATGCCTCTCAAAGTTGCACAAAAGAGAAAACCTTTTATTTTACTTGCTTTACTCCAGAGAGCAACCAAAGCTCTCAGTGCAGGAACCGTCCTTGTTTCTGTCTCTGAATATGCATCTACGATCTTCCTGAAAGAGATGGTCAAGCTGAACTTGTGTTTCCTACCCAACTTTTAAATCACACTTTGCTGACCTGCTCCTTTTGTTAATGTTATTTCTAAATCTATTGTAAACGTTATCTGTAGACCTGTAAAGTGAAATCCTTTCTCCTGGGGAATCAGGGCAAAATTCCTGCTGACTTCCCTAAGACTAGAATTTCCATCATAGGGTTTTGATATGATTTGGTTACAGATTCACAGATTTAATTTATGCATTGCATTAAAATACTTTGTGTTTGATAAATATGTTGTTGGTGTAAAGCTCTGTTTAAAGTAATAGTTGTGTGTCTTTGTTTTTACTTTTGGTCTTTTAGTTTCCAGCGTGTTGTCCTTTTTGGTTTTGTTTTATTGCTTTTTCTTTAATTTTGCTTACCAGAGCCAAAGCCTTAGTAGAAGAACAACGCCTTTTGTTCCTAGGGTTCAGGTAAAGACTTCGTCTGCCTGACAGAAACTAAAGTTGTGGTTTTTTCTTTTGTTTGTTATGGAAAATGCATAGTAGGAAAACGTTACATTATAGTCCGTTTTCCCATATTTTTAGTGTGTTGCTTTAAGCCATATTAACAAATTTCATGTCATCTTGTGAGCAGCTTGTAAAATTCTGCATGGGGGTTACAATATTAAATTTAAATTTAAAGAGACAACTAGTTTTTGTTTGCTGTTTACTCAATATTAAACTCATATAGGTTTCGATAGTGATGATGGCTATGCATCCCATATACAAAACGTGTGTACTGTTTAAGCAATAAATAATTTTGTGCTTGACGTCATTTTATAAAGATGAATGTCTCTTTAAATCATTCATTGTCATTACTTAACACATCCTTTTTTGCATTTTCCAAGTAATAGTAGCGCCTTGAGTGGAAGACAGGCAAAAAATTTGTACCTTGTTTAAAGAAACACATTTCTTGTTTATGAAGCTTGGTTCTTGCATTTTAACCAAACCTCTAAATAAAAAAATTCTGAATTCTGAAAAAAATTCTCAATTCTCTCATTGTGTTACTGAATTTATGTAGCTTTGGAATTCTGTTTAGGTACAAGTTGTTTGCCTTTTTTCATTAGGAAACTGCCAAGGTATTGTAGATTAATGCAAAAGTAGGTTTTACTAATATGTTACAATGCTTATCTTGCTTTGCTGCATGTTTTTCAGTTTTGTAAATAGAATATTACCTGCTTTTCTTACAAAATATCTTTATGGAGTTGATCTTTTGTGTGCGAGCTGTATAAATGTTTCTCTTGTTTGATCAATTGCTCCAAGAAAGATGTAATGGATGATCTAAGTGATCAGAATGAGATGACTAAATTTCATATTGAAGTGGAACAAACATCATATATATATATTTATAAAGGAATTCTAAATAAGACTGTAGGAAATGGTTTGGTTATGACTCATATTATAAAGTACAATTTTTTTACAATATATTATTTCCCGAAATTAATCCTCACAACTGCTTAAATGTAAATTCAAAATAAAAATTCTAAGAAAAAAATTGAGATTAAAAAAGTAATGTCTTGATAGTAATGGTTTAGGTTAACATATTATTAATGTGCTACTGACATAAACTGGCTTTGTATTAAAAATTTAAAACATCCTGTAGGATGATTAAGAAAGTTGACTTCTGCTCATGGTAATGAAATGAAAGAGGGGTTGTTAAGTAGTTCATAAAGGTAAATATTGTACATGACATAAGTAGTCTTTTAATATTTATTTTCTTTTTAGATGTGTGCAAAATAAAGTAAGAAATTACATGACAACTGATTGTTCAGGTCTGCCTGAAACCTGCATGTTTCATGAAATACTGTAATGTAGAAGTAATATGTAGTAGTTCCTTATTTTAACCACATTATATAAAATAAAAAAATAGACATAAAATTGTCAGTTTACTTAGACTAATATCCTCTAATATAAAAAAGAATTACTTTGATCAAAGGATTATGGTAGTTGTTTAAGAAAATAAAACAAGTGTAACTCTTGATAGACAATATCCAGCAAGAGGTGAAAGTGTATGAGGCTTACTCTCTCACCTCTGGTTGCTTTATTTTTGATACTGTAGATGAGAATTGTCTTTAGCCCCTTTTGTTTCTTCACAATGTCTATGGAGTCATCATGTACCTCTCTAACAGTTTTTTTGCAGAGCTCAGTAACAGTGAAAGCTGAACGTAATGTTTGTGACAAGAGTTCCTAAACAACTCAAACTTATGACCTTGCCAACATCTTTACAACTAGACTGAAACAAAATCTGTCCACTTTTAGTAGGGCTGGTAGACAGTTTAAAATGGATTAATTTAAGATACATTACAATGCAGGCTGCAGAGAAGAACTGAAATTCTCCAGTGATCTTTAAGCAAGGATATTAGAAGCAATCCAGCAGCAGTACAGAACTCTGGTTACTTTTTGGCATGAGAAATTAGCTAACTCAGAGCTCTGAGTTGTTGTTTATGGTTGTCAGGAAGTATACATTACATTGTGGGCTGTGGTATAGCTGTGTCTGTAGAATTCCCTACAAGAATGAAGATCTCCAAACATTTCTGTTTATACCTATTTGTTTCATTGCTCTCAACAGGAAATGTACATCTTTATTCTTGCTTGCATCTTCTTTGCTTGCTAGTCTGAAACTGATCCTGGTGATAAATGTCCCAGATTCTGGCAGAAGTTCCTCTGCTACATGTCCCTCTATGTCATTCCATTCATTTTCTAGCTCTGGTATCACTGAATGATTTAGAAACTACCTTTATTATTTTATTGGGAAGAAAAGCAGTCAATTTCCTTTTTTTCCTACCATGCACACTTGTCCTGAACCTTTACTAATTCTGCAGTACTTGGAAAAGTGTGTGTTTATTTCCTGAACTTTCAAATTCAGTTTAGCATACCAGCAATTTTCTGACTTCTGGGGTGATGCTTTGCAATACCTTTGTAAGGAACAATTTGTTCTTAAATTTGCATTTTCTATGCAGTATCTCTTGTTTACTTGGTGGGCCCTCCTTTTGAGCCAGTGTTGCCATGAAACCACTGGGTTTTTTCTAACTTCAAATATTTCAGACATCCTTTTTCCAATAATACAGAACATCAGTATATTTGATCATGAATAAAAATATATGCATGCATCTATTTGGCATTATTGAAATCAAGATGAAGCCACTAAAAAATAAATTTTTAAAAGAAATCTAGATTAGGGCAGCTGAAATACCTCCATAATTGTCTGGCCTTCATATCCTTGAAGCTCTTCAATTTGACAGCCTTTTCTTGTATTTTTTCCAGCATATCAGACAGTAACTGAAGCAGAAAACAATAATAGTTTGGTTTAGCAACCCTCAGTAGTCAGGATTTGTTAGAGGTAAGTTTAACAACATCCAAACCTCACCTCAGCTACGCCGAAGACCTTACCACCTCAGGGCACTTTCTGCATCTACATAATCTTAAATCCAAATAAAATGATTCCTGTAAGCATTTTTGAAAATAAACTGAGATTTTTTTTTTATATTTTCTTTTTGCAACAGATCCTGCTGGTGTATCTCTTGTTTCAGAATAATGCAAGAAAGAAAGAAAGAAAAGTAGTATCTCAGTTTCAAAATATTACACTAATAAACAGCTATGTAGCTTACATGAAAAATTATAGTGAACAACAGAAGAACAAAAGTGACTGGCCAGATGTCTCTTAAACCTAGTGATATTTGAGTAGGCTGTGATGCTAGAAATCAAGCTGCAGGGCAGGCAGTCTCTCCCAATGGCACAGGTTTTATCTCTTTTCCATGAGATTTATGAAGCAACCCTTATGTAACAAATAAGGAAATGAAGTGTAGGATAGAATGAAAAACTTCAAATATTCTGCTTTTAAATCTAAAATTATCACTTAAGATATGGTGTGCCTGTATGTACTTTACAATAAACCACATTAGAATTGCATAGTTAAGCAAACAGTAAAACATTGATGAGATAGGAATATAGGAATAAAAATAATATTACCTAGATTTTCTTAAGTGATTTACGTTATGCATATGTATTAGAGTATATAGGAATAAAAATAATATTACCTAGATTTTCTTAAGTGATTTACGTTATGCATATGTATTAGAGTATGGGTCCTAATTGCACAATCATTTCTTTTCTAGAACTCTGACATCAATCAGTGCTCTGAATAAAATGTCTAGTTAAGATGAGATCTAAAAGAAAAAGGATGAAATCTAGTAAACTGAATTTATGTGCTTAAATTGTATAACTTATACTAGCTTCACATAAGTCTGAGGTGCCTTGGGGAGGAGCTTAGATTTGTACAGCTGAAGGAAAGAACTAAGTACCTCAATATCTGCAGATGTAAGATCCAACCCAAATAAAGGACACCTATCCCCATTAACTCTATCTGAAAATTAGGGTACTCCAGAGGGTGAGCCAGTTCTCCAGAGGGAGGCATCTTTTTCTGAGGCTGCAGAGGACCAAACAGGAATATTAGGTGCCTGCATCTTCACTTAGGATGCAACACCAACAGTTGGCTTTTGTATACTGTTCTATGGGTAGGAGACTCATTCCAGAAACAGGACATCTGTGGTCTAAGCCCTGTTTAGACTGAAGAGATTGAACCTGTCTCTCAGAAAAGTGCCTTTATTTAAAGTGCCTTTAAAAGTTCTTTTCTTCTCTGGAGTATAAAGTCTCATCTGAAGCTGAGATATTGTGTGGCTGGGAATATAAGTGTGTGGTGATAGCAAAGAAAGCTTAATTTTAGTGTAGCAGATTCCAGACCTGTTACCCAGAATGTGTATTGATCTTGTATTAGACCACTATTGGTAAAAATCTAGAAAGAATCCTATGAAGCTGGAACCAGACCCTCATCTCTTCTTCCTTCTGATGACTACCTTCATCACCTGACTGCTGAAGAGTTCTTGTTACTTGCACTCTGCATGGCAAGTATTCTTACCTGGAGGCCTGTCTCAAGGCGTGCAGCAGATGCACCACTCTGTGGATGACAGACCATCTCACAATTTCAGGATGCATTGAGTTTAGATGCCTGTTTGCCTGAATGTAGGTTACAATGGAAGTTTAGTCAAGAATTAGGTGCCTAGGGAAGGAGCCTAGGGAAGGGAAGTATTATGATGGTGTGTATGACAATTAAGTTTCCAGGACTTCAACACCAAGTGGAAAGATCTTTAGAAAGCATTCAGGTTATCCAACTCTCTAAGTGAATTTTCGGTGCCTATTTCCTAAATTATCTAGATTGACAAAGTCCTATTCAAGAAGTTTTTTACAGGTGTTAATCTGCACATAAGCATCAGCCAGCGTGGTTTTTCTATGGTGTATTTTATGTGTAGTAATTTTAGTCTTCCCTTCATTTAGATCAGGATTGTATTGTTGCAGTTTTTTAGATGTTCTAAGCTTTTAAAAGTGCCATTCCTGCATGTGTTAAAAACTGCTGAATTGGAGGTTTGTAAAGTCTGCTCAGTTAGTTAGCTGCTGAAGTCTTTCAGTGCTGAGCATCATACCTGTACATTCCTGTGGGGCTTTCACCCTGTGGATTGAATAATTAAAAGTTTTTCACTTTTTGGTGTTAGGAATCTTCTCTGCATACTACTCAACAAAGCTATAAAACAAAAGAATAATTTCCTCATCAGCTTTTCTGTTACACATATGCTATTGCATGTTTATTTCACTACATAAAATATATATAATATTCTATGAGGTGTGGTAGGATTGTACTGCATTTATTGGTTAAGAACTGAAAAACTATGATCAGAGTCTGAGACAACCAGGTTCTGTCCAGGTGTAATACACACCTCAGACTTCAATTCCAACACTTTCCTTTGCACTACAAATCAGGCTCCAGGGTCTCATGCCAGGCTTCCAGACAATGAAGAACAGGCAATTTGTGAATACTTCTTGAAATGTTTTAAGGGCTCCACCCTCAGTACACAAGAGCTCTGGGAAAGAGGAAGGGATGGAATCCAGTCCTCTTGGACTGTACGTGGCTGTCTTAAACGGCAGTGCTTTCCTTGTGAATAGAAAAGACAAGGTTCTTGTAGGAAAATACCATACCATCTGAATATTGTCATAATACTTAATGCACAGGAGAGTCAGAATTAGATCAGTCCTATTCCCAAACTCATTTTCCGTGTTCAGTATGCTAGTCTAATTCCTTGTTTCTCACTTTCCTTTCCAATTTCCTGCCTTGACTTCTTTTCAGATTTTCTTTCATCCCAGTCTCTCTGTGCAACACATTTTGTGCCAGTTACAGAATGGCTGGTTCTTTTTTCAGTTCATTCCATTTCTCTCATTCAGTCTGGTTTTGCCACTCTGTTCTTCTATGATCCCTGACATTAGTGGCTCCATTCTTCCTGTGTTTCACCATGGAGCATCCTGTATCCTTTACTTTCCCAGTAATTCTAAAGCAGTTTCTGATTTGTTCCTTCTTCCTTCTTCTGACCCCACGAGAAAGTAGTCCTGTCTTCCCCTCCATGGGGTTCTTTGTCTGTTCTCTCACTCCTCGTTTTTTCCTTTCTTCTCTTTGCGTCCAAGTCAAATGACTTCTTGGGTTACAAGTTCCTGTACTGTATATTGGAGTGCTAGCAGTGTGAAGACAGAAAAGAGAGAGCCGCCTGGTCACAGTTCTGCCTCCTGACCTTTCCTGTAACAAGCCAAACAGCAGGGAATTGTAGGGAAAATATGCCCATTATGTAGAAGTTTTTCCAATTTATTTTTAGAGCATCAAGAAAAAAGTAGAAGGTATAAGTCAATGCAATTTCAAGTTCTTGTCCCAAAACACAGATGCTAGGGCATCTCAAAGAAATGGTGTCAGGCAGTTTAACTTTCTGCTTAGAGTCATTCTCCAAACATCTTGGCTGAAGTTTTCCTGCAAAAATCCAGTCTGAAACAAATATAGCGAAGAAATATTTAACTTGAATATGAATGCGCAGTTCTGGTTGTATTTTTGGTGCCCGTGTCTGGATTATCTCACCTTCACTCAGTCACAGTTTGTGATAGTGGCTGGATCACAAATACATTGCATTCTGCTTAAGCAAGGATAATTTTTCCCAAAAAAGCAGATGAAGAAGATTGTATTCATGGCTACTCCCCTCAGGGTGTGGGACCAATCAAGTATGTCCTTTGCTCAAGGACTCACAAGTAAGCCTGCGGGTGGATACATTTAGTGTCAGAGAACATTTAAGTTGACTTGCACTTCAGAGGTCATTAAAGCTTTGCTTTGGATTCGTAAAGTTAGTGCAAAGCTTTCTACTTGTGATCTGTATCTGGATGAAGATACCTAATAGTCCAGATAATTCTGTTCAGAAAAAATACTAAGGCGCTTGCTTTGCAGGAATGTAGGAACAGCATCTAGAAGTCTCTTGAATAAGCATAATTTCCCTCACACAGTTTTCTGCTTTAGTAACCACAGAGCTACTGTTGGTAGCAGAAACCTATAAAGTCAGTGGTAGGGCTAACAGCACAATAATAGAGGACAAGTATCTTCCCCTTTTTAATATAAGTTCAAACATTACTGGTTGGTGGTTATGGGAGTTGCAAGATGTTGCAAAGTAATGGAGAAGGAAGAAGTGCACTGCCACCATCAAATGAGTTGGTGTGTCTTAGTGTAATCTCACTTACTGAAACGTTAGGAATGGCAGAAGGCTAATTCAGCCTCTAGTTGGTGGGTAAAAAGTCTTGAAAATTGCATCAAGACCTTTCTTTAAGTGACTGATATGCTGAAGAAGAGGAGCTATGACAGCAGATGGAGACCTTGTCTCCGAAATGATGCAAGATGGGGCTCCACAGAAAGCATACTTTCCCCTGACTATGTTTATGTTAGCTAGGGTATATTCATGCCTAAAGGTGCACTGCTTGGTTAGATGTGGATTTGGACATTATCCTCTTTGATCCCCTTAGTTTCAGGCAGGGTCAATGTTTCCTTTGAATGTTTTAGCTTGTCCTCTGTCTCAGGCAAACTTCCTTTGAAGAGAGTCTCCTCTCTCAGCTGCAGTTAATGATACCGCAGTGGTACCACCATGGTATTACACCCTGGCTATTTGGAAAGCTTTGTTTTGTCCTAACTGCAACATTTCCCCCATCCACAGTGAGTGCTCTAAAGTAGGTATATCTTCTCCTTGAATAATGTATCTGCAGCTCTAGTATTCAAACTGGAATAGGTAAATAGCATCTTCTAATGCCTGTAGTAAAAAAAGGATAGCAGAACGAGTCTAAGACTGGTTAATAATAATTTCTACAGATGAGTAATTTCTACAGTTTTTGCCTTGTTGTTGCTGAGTTGGACTGTGAAGAGGGTTGGACTACTGAGCCTCCCTGTCTTACAATTTCTGGAGGGCTCTGCATCTTGAAAACCATTTAGAGATTTGAAGTATTTATGGTCTTATCCCATAGTCTTTCCGGCACAACAGGACATGAAAAATTCATTCATTCATTGTGCATAAACTCTTTAGAAATGTATATATATGAATACCATACTTCAGTAATGCAAGTAATACAGTATCACTGCCAAGAAAGAATAATCCTAACCAGACCACCATGTGAAAAACAATTAGCATGAAATAATGTACTTACTGTACAGGGTTTTTAAAAAAGAGTAACTCCTGGTATGTACTGAAGCTATTATAGTATTAATTTATTTTTATGCTTTGTTATAAATACAAAGTAGAACATGGTATTTTCTGTTTAAGTAACCAATATAAATAGAAGCTTATGAGCAAAATTAATTTTAAGGATTAATATGATGCTTTGTTGTAGAAATGAGTTTTCACTAATTAATATTTTCTCATTGCAGATAAAACTGTGGTATGACAAGGTTGGTCATCAGTTAATAGTGACAATATTGGGAGCAAAGGATCTTCCTTCAAGGGAAGATGGGAGGCCAAGGAATCCTTATGTTAAAATTTACTTTCTTCCAGACAGAAGGTAGGGTGAAGACAAAGAACATTTAAGTAAGAATTAATCTGATACTCATATGGCACACACAGCTGAGTTTACTCGTCATACATATACAGAAAAATCTTACAGTTTGGAGTTCCTGTATTGAACATACTATGTAACAGCATTGTGTCTTTGAACACTAAACACAAACTCACTTTCAATGGATATTTTATTAAATACTGAATAGAAAAGGAAAGGTAAACATACGTCATTGCATGGGGTTCTGTTATTTGCAAAGAATGTTGTTAATCTGTTATAATGCCCTTATTTTCTATGACAGTTATTCTTGTCTCGTGCAATGAAAATGCTATAAAGTTAGGTTCACAGATTTCTGGAGCAATCAGTCCACCAGTTTTGTCATCTGAAACCCATACATTTCATATCACGGCATAGGTGAGTTAAGGCTGAAGGGGATTCAGTTGAGGCTTCCCTCATGCACCTTGAAAACTTTCCCCAAAGCACAGGAATGATACTAATACGGACAGTCATTATATATGCATTTAGGGAAAATTAAACTGTGGTAGGGATAATGTGCTCCTCAGTTTATTTTTTTTTTTAAATTGATATTTCTTCAGATTGTGTCACTAGGGGAAAATGTTTAGCTTTATTTTGTAGTGTATCAACAAAGTAATTCAGAGATTTAACCTGACTCAGTATATAAAAGATTGGTCATTGGATTGCTGAATCAATAGAATAGGATGTAACTTTACAGTTTTTATTTTTACGTCCTTTGCTTTTCCCAATATCTAAATTGGGAAGATGATAACTGTCTTCAGTGCCAACTGACTTCAGCAGAAATTAAAGCTATTCAGTTTTTTGGAAGATACTGCTTTCCCACTTTCATTGTATAGCGTATGTTGACAAGAAAATTTTCTGTGACTGCATAATTTGCTGTGTCATTGATGCCAAAAGTTTTTGGATTGTCTTGGGCTCACCAATACTTGTATTGTTGGACTAGATTCTTAGTTTTTCCAAATTGCCGTAGTGTCTTTGGAGATGCTGAAGCTGTGCTAAACTGAGAATCAGGTCTGCTTAAATGATCTTATCTGCTT
This sequence comes from Numenius arquata, assembly GCF_964106895.1. Taxonomy (NCBI): domain Eukaryota; kingdom Metazoa; phylum Chordata; class Aves; order Charadriiformes; family Scolopacidae; genus Numenius; species Numenius arquata. The sequence continues at coordinate 56,906,849 of NC_133578.1, forward strand.
TTTTCAAGATTAATAAAGCTACCAAAAATGTCTGTGTTCAGAATGCTTCACAATGAAAGTTGTAATAACTAAAAATACATACAAGAAAAATATTTAATCAATTACTTTCAAGTGTACATATACAAAAAGTTACTTAACATGAAAATTTATTATGCTGTACTGGTGTTTCCCACTTATGTGAAGTATTCAGAACTTTTTCTTTAGTTAATATATATGTTTTCTTTGACTTATATAAGAATCAGTAATTTGTCTTACTGAATTGTGTTTTTTTTTTTATTCTGACGTGCAAATTCATTTTCCTTTCCTTAGAAGTAAAAACTAAGTAAGCAACAATGTGTTTCTTGTGTAGTTGAAGGAAACGTGCTAGAGGTAAAATACACTAAAGTAAGTCAAGCATTAAATTAGATGAAGATACTGAACTTTCTTTGATTAAACAAATTCCATTGGAAGAGCTTGTCCAATATAACTTATTTCAGTTCTCAAGGGTAAACAAATCTTTAGTATAATAGAAATAATTGCATTATTTGTTTTAACAATGTGTCTAAAAGTATTTTGTTATTTAATAATTTGATCCAGCTTCTAAGTAGCAGTTTAGAAATGCAATAACTATATTACAGTTGCAAGTATTAGCAAACAGACAGTATCTGCATTGCCATATTAAAAAGTCCACATTAATTAATATCACAGCTACATTATGCAGCAATCAGCAGGTTTAAAATTAAGCATAGTTACAAGAACTCTTAACAGTATTCTCAGTAGAAGGAGTGTGGGTGTTTTCCAGCAAAAGTCGTTTCCATCAGAAAAAAATAATTTTTTCAAGCAGAAATATTCTGCAAAACACTTTACTTTCAACAACACCCTGGAGCCAGAGCTGGGAGTTCCATGGTAGCTTTGCATGGAGTCTTCACTGGGCTCCTGAACATACCTTCAACCTAGGCAGATCCTTGGGGTGACCCAAAGGATTTCAGGAGCTGTTTTGAGAACACTGTTCCTTCCAGTGTTGCTGGAAAAGGACATGTCACTCATTCTCAGGGCTTCTGGTTTCCCAGCTGTGGAGCCCTTAGTCAGGAAAACGGTGCAGAGAAGGCCCCACACTACCCACAGCTCCCTGACCATTCCTTCCTGTGGGCCAGCTGCTCCCTCCTGCTCTGCAGTTTAAGAGTCAGCTGCTGTAGGACTGGAAGCTTGAGTGAACCAGCTGGCTCGTTTATCTGAAATGCAGAGTTTTGCTATGCCCAATGTTATCTGCATACGTGTTCTACTGTCAGACTGTGCCTCATGGAAATCCCTTTTATAGAAGTATATTTTGCTTTAGAAGATGCCATTTCCAAAACATGCATATTTAAACATTTCTGTTTTCCAGGGAACTTCTTAAAACTGGAATTGGCACATGAACTGGAAATTACCTAACTTTAGTTTTTAATATGAAGTTATGAATTATCCTGAATGTATGTGCTGAACTTTATTTTATCATAAAGGACTAATCCTGACATAGATTATAGTGCCCATAATGCTACAAAATGTAGTGCTGATTTAAGATTTCCTGCTTTCCATTATATACTTATTACAGTAATGGTCTTTTGAGCATTTTTTTATATTTAATTGTTTTTTGCAGTGATAAAAATAAAAGAAGAACAAAAACAGTAAAGAAAACATTGGAACCTAAGTGGAATCAGACATTCATTTATTCTCCAGTTCATCGGAGAGAGTTTAGAGAACGAATGCTAGAAATTACTCTTTGGGACCAAGCACGAGTTCGAGAGGAAGAAAGTGAATTTTTAGGAGAGGTATAACATTATTGGTAGTTATTATAGAATACAGTTGCTCACATATTCATGTCTAGATACAGTGTTTTTGAAAACAATATTTAATATAACAAAGCAAAACTGTTTACAATTGTTTTATTTGTCCCTATTTAACATAGTAGTAAACAAATAGCGATCTTGAACTTATCATCTAATACTGATGGTTTCTCAATTTCTTTTAGAATTGTTTGTTAAAATCCCTATTACCCATAGTTATATGTTACCAAAATGTTGGAATCTTGCTGACTAAGTTGCTACAAGATATTTGAATACTGTCAAGGTTGTCATAAGGTAATAAAGGTTTTGTGAAAGATTTTTTATATATTTAGTGTTTTAAAAGGCACGGGTACTACTTTCATATTAAATGCTAGATTTTTATAAAAACTTCAGACAAAGTCCTTAACAATAAGTGAACAATAGAATGAGATTTATGAACATACCTATTTTAAGATATTCTGTTATGTAATGCTTTCCTACTTTTAACCATTTTTTCTTTTTTAGATTCTTATTGAGTTAGAGACAGCATTACTAGATGATGAACCTCACTGGTACAAACTTCAAACGCATGATGTCTCTTCATTGCCACTTCCCCATCCCTCACCATATTTGCCACGCAGACAACTCCATGGCGAGAGTCCCACACGGAGGTTACAAAGTAGGTTGTTAATTTTACACACTGTGCATAGTTAATGTGTAAAGTGTATTAAATTATTGTAGACGGGAAGCTGACAGAATCTGTATGTTCGTTTGTAGCTGTTATGAATTAGGTCATTTATGATTATTGATGAGAGTCTGACATGCTACAAATGGTAATACTGAACACTGTGCAATACACCAGTTTTTTCTTGTAAGACTACCTAGTTCAGATTCTGAGCTTGAGCAAATTATCTTAGTCTTTTGCAATGTACTATTTTTATCTTTAAGTCCTATCTTCTATATTGTGTTTATCATTTCATTTTTTAGCCAAAAGTGAATGTGCAGTACCTTTCTCTTTAGCTCATATTTCTTAAAAATAAAGTGACCTGTATATAACATCATATATTGCTAAATTAATACCATGGCCTGTTGCCTTGTTTAATACTCTTTTACGTGGTTACATTCACAAATAGAGTTGCTCTTAAAATTCTATTTGTAGAGTTTTGTATACTTGATTCACAGTAGTTTGACGTTATCAGTAGATGTTTTGAAAACAGAGTATATACAATATGCTAATAAAAATAGATACATAAGAATAAGACAGTAAAGGTGAAAATCTGTTTTCTTAGTACTTCATTGCTTCTCTAGTTTAACTGCTCAGTACTGTCAATGATTTAAAGCTATCCTTCACTGAATTAACTTCATGAAATATCAGTTGACGCTGATATAAAAAAACCCCAAACCCCCAACAAACTAAAAGCTATTTCTAAGAATTCTTTGGTGTTTTTTAAGTCATTGTGTGTGTGTGTGAATATGTTACACACATAAGCTCACAGAATCATATGCGTGTGTAGTCACACAAATAAGCTTGCATATTTCATACATTCTATGTGGATTCTCTATTAAATAATTCTATGTATATAAGTATTTCAAGTACTTGACAGTATTTGTTGTCTGTGCACTGGATCGTGAGAAGGATTAAAATGCTCCATATCATAATATTCTGAGACAGATACATTAACAGAGAGTTAGAGTGCATAGCCTTCAAACTGTGAGATTATACTTACCCACAAAAGAAAGAAATAAATTATAGTTAACAGGTAAGCAGGACCATTTCCATTCAGTCCTCTTCAGTCTTCTCACGTACCATTACTGTTGTTTTAGTAAAGTTTTAAAATTATTTTTCTTCCATAGAATCACAGAATCGTTTAGGTTGGAGAAGACCTTTAAGATCATGGAGTCCAACCATTAACTTAGCACTGCCAAGTCCGCCACCAAACCATGTCCTTCAGCACCACATCTACCCATCTTTTAAATACCTCCAGGGATGGTGACAGGTGGGGTCTCACCTGTCCCTTCTGAACAGCTTGTAGACATCAATAGCCACATCCAATCATGGGATTTCTCCCACCAGGTTTCAGTAATGACAACTATGTCGTAGCTTTCTAGCAGCATGGTGGCTTCCAGCTCCTCCTGTTTGTTGCCCGTGCTGCGTGCATTGGTGTAGGGACACTTCAGCTGGGCTGTCAGATGTGTCACCTTCTTAGAGGAGCACCCCTTAATTCCTTTGAGGTATTTCACTGGTGTTTCCTATTATCTCTGAAGACCCTGGCCCATCTCTGTAAGACTTCAAGTGTGCTGCAGTGTAGCCAGCATGTCTCAGAGAAACACGCTGAGGGCCCTCACTAGCACTCAGTCCCACTAACCTTGGGGTTTCATCCCACAACTTGTCATGGGCAAGCCTGATATTTTCCCCCTCCCCTATCAAGCTTAGTTTAAAGGTCTGTCAATGAGCCCCGCTAGTTTGTGAGCAAAGACCCTCTTCCTCCTTTCAGAAAGGTGAATCCCATCGGATGCCAGCAAGCCTGGTACTGAGTAGGCCATCCCTTTATCAAAAAGACAAAATCGTGTTGGCAACACCAGCCACAGAACCATGTAGACTGGGCCCATCTGCTTCTTCCAGTGTCACTACCTACAACTGGAAGGAAAGTGAAGTTAGTGAAATTCCAGTTTTCAGGAAATACTCGGTCCTGCAAACAAATCCTGTTTGTTTATAGTAATTCCTGTCTGTGCAGTTAAACTGCCATGAAAAATGAATAAGACAGTATCTGCTTTATTTTGGAAAAGATTGTAGTAATACTTGACTAAAGATCTGTTCAATGATACTGACTCAAAATACGAAAGAGAGTATGTTTTTTTTTAATACTACTAACACCAATACAAATTATGTGCTCAAATGAACAATCTTATATGCCTGTCTGGAAACGTAGAAGGAAGAACTTATAAAAACTTCTGGTTTGGTGGAACACTAAGATTTGGTGTAGAAGTCCTACTTTTCAATGAAGGTGATTTAGCTTGACTGTCCCCAGAGCAATATATTGGCAACTTGACTTTCTAAAAACTTCAGCCAAATAAGCAGTGTCAGACATTCACTGTGATTGTAGGAGTATGTAAATTCTCCAACAATAAATTATGCTATTTGCATTCATACTGAGATGGACATCCGATAAAGAAGGATTTTCTCTAGTGTCCTGGGAATATATGCACTTCTTGAATCCTTGTGTGTCATAAATAATTTTAAGTTTAAACAGATAGTTTTACATGTGCAGAACAAGGTCTCTTGAAATTAAAATCCCTCCTTTATGGGAACTGGAAAGGCATCCAAATGGAAACTTAGCATCTGGTCAGAGTTCTGCAATGGTAGCAGAATCCCTTTAGCAATTAAAAAAAAACATATTTTTTTTTTAAATTGATGTCACATCTCTGACGTGGAAATAAAAGTATTTCTTGGTGTCCAGAGAAGTGCTAGAATATCCTATTAGAGATATCCAAAACTCAATTGGACATGGCTGTAAGCAATACAATGCAAGTTGGCCAAGTCTGAAACAGGTGTTGCACCAGATGACCTCCAAGGGGCAGGTGAAGGGCAGAAAGCACATCTTATGACTGTTGGATTCACTAAATAAAATATTTCTAATATATTATTAACATATAGAAGTCTGTTTCTTTTACTTTGTTTTGAAGGTTTCAAAAGAACATTAAGTTAAACTTAATTTCTTAGTTTCCTGTGTCTGACGCTCTTTTTGTATCCTTCAATAACAATTCTATATGATGAAACAGAAGATGTTATCCAGGGGCACATTAAAACAACGTGAAAAAAATCTCCAGAATAAAGACAAGGCATGTCTAGCAAGCTTGTCTACCTTAGAACACTTACTGTGCTGTTACACAGTAGGCTGATTTCAATTTCTGCATCTGCAAAATCCGAGCAATTCAGTCCTCCCACCTTTTGTTAATTTCTGTCAGGCCTTTGTGTATAGATTTAGTGAGGACGATATGAAGTACTTTACTGCATGCCCCCCAAAATTGTTAGCGTGAGAAATAGCAAGAGAGATATTTTGAATTGCCAGGTGGTTTGTTGTTTGTATAAATACACATCTACACATCTAATCTTTCTTATCTTCATGATTGCCAAGTAGCTATAAATACATCTATATTGGAAGATAATACTTAAATGTTATTCTCTGAAGGTAGTTTAAAAGAACCACCTACACTTACCACTTACTTATATTCTCTTTTTAATATCACTGAATTGTAGCATTCCTGACAAAGAGCAGACTGTCAGCCCTGAAGACTGAACTCTTACATTTACAGGTAGCCAGTAGCAAAGTGCAAGCTTCCCATAGCGTCTCATATGCCATTTTTCAGGAACCAGCTTTCAGAGACAGTAACTTAGTTTCTACATATATTTATCTCTCAATATTTTTGAGTGGGCATTATGTTGTGGTACAGACTGATCTAAGCCAACTGTCCTCCTTCTTTTGCCCAGTCATCTGATCCATACAACCCGTTAACTTCCTAGTGAGGAAAGATCATTACCATGCGTTTTCCTTCAGTATTTTTTGAAAGTCATCTACTTAGAAATGGGAACATAGGATTATGACTTACTAGGTCTTTTAGCTAATTATATTTCAGATTTTCATAAACAGACTAGTTTTTATCCAATGAGTATATTTTAAGCTTTTCCTTATGTGAAATGTGAGGTAATGCATAAGTCTATTTTACTTATCATGCTGAACTTTTGAGGTGAATTTTTACAATGGCTTAATTTCCCTCTAACTTTTGACATAAAATCAGTCATACATTAAGAATTCCAGACAGCATTAACTAGAATTACAGACAAAATGAAGTTCTTTTTTAATTGGCTCAGAAAAGAGATTGTAAACAGAAAGGATTATTTTTAAAAAGATTTGGGAATTCCTGTCATTGGTTTGGCTACAGTATTATTGTTCAATCTCACATTTGGTAAGATGCTTACTACAGATTACATTGAAACTTGAATGTGGTTTGAATGTTGTGTTCAAAGCTGTTAGGATCAATGGGGTGGAAGTTATTGTTAGTATTACCATTCATTGAGAACTGATACAGAAATCAAGCAGGGCTTATACCATGGGATTGCAAATAAAAAATTATGTCCTCTCCATGTAGCCCAGAATACAGAGATAACAGACACCAAATTGGATCTGAGGCATTCTTATTCGATCTTTTACAGTTATGTCTATGTAATGTGTGCATTTGTGCAGTAAGAGCTGGTAGTGTTTAGTACCAGAATACTGATTTATTGTGGATTTTGAAGAACAACGATTATTTTTAGTTTTATATTGACTCTGAATTTGTTTTAGAAGCAGATTTTGTTTTACTTCAGGCATTTTAAGTATTTCCAGAATGCTTAGGATTACAAAGCAACTGACACTACTTTTCTAAGACAGATTTTGCAGGTTTAAAACCAAGCTGTCTGAATTATTGATCTGCAGACCACAGAGAGTGGGTGTGCAGTGTAGATAATGGCTATATGTCAAAACAAGAGAAGAAATATGAAAATAACAGTAAAAACAGACATTTTCAGGTCTCTAGTTACAGCATAGGTACGTACAGCAGTGGAAGGAGGGCTTTTAATTGCCATGAGAGTGCACAATATGGTTTGAAAAAGAAAAGTGAAGTTTTATATTTCGAGCATCCTTACTAAGAGAAAAGTAGTAAATCTATGTGAGAGAAACTGCTTAAAAAAACATCTAAGAGACTTTAGAAATGACAGTGTTTGGAAATCAACATATAGAAGTCCAAAATGGTGGATGACATTGTATTTTTTCAAGAACTGAATACCAGAAAAATCAGTCAGGATCAAAATAATTATAAACAGACTGAAGTAGCCTTCTTTTAAAATGAATTTGACTTTCATTACTTTTGTAATTAAAGTAATCAATGACTCCATTCACTGAGTTGCATGATTATTAAGGCATATAAAAAATATGGAGGGAAAAAAATTACAGTAATGAGAATTTAAACTGTGAGGACAAAAATTGAGTATAGTTATGCTCTACAAAAAGATCTGCATATAGTGCACAAAAAACCTATATATAATATTGCTTTTCCACATTTTATTTATTCATTCAAACTGGAATAAAATATTCTATAATGCAAAAGTGTTTTGAATCACATGAAAAGTTTTCGTCATCTTCTTTTGTCAGCTTTGTATATTTTCCCGTCAGACTATATTTTCTCAGGCAATGCTGAGAATTTAACACACAAAAAATTATTACATATAACTAGAAAAAACAAACTGATAGACTGAACTCACAAATAAAGGAACACATTGTTTATTATTTTTTAAAAACACTTTTAGATGGACTTGTCATTGCTGGCTGCTGAGAGGTTTTTGATTTTTTTAAGTTCTGTGGCTGTACCATAAAATCAAAGATGAGTTGAATGTTATAACTGTTAATTCAAGCCCTCTCTTCCGTTATTTAAATATTAAAGTTTTCAAGTCTATACTGTAGAACATTAAGAGATACACTTGGTATTACCAAAATCATTAAAGTTTAATAATAATTAATTACAATGTATCTGAAACTGTAAACTATGATATCTGAGCCCCTGCATTTCAAACCTCAGTCTTCCAGCGAAAGCTATTGACTTCCTTGGAACTCTGTGGAGTCTCATTTTACTGCAGAATCAGTTTCTTGCTGTCTCAGCAATTTCCTTTTAGTTTGTTGTGAATACGGTAAGTTAGTACAATAATTTTAAATCAACGTCACTGAAGCTTACTTAGGGAATTACAATAAAGCTATTCACTAGAAGGTAAGCGAGTGGTACTTAATGGAAACATGCATCAGTGGCTTTTTTTCAAATTATAATATGGAGCATTTTAAGGTCAGTGACATAGACTGTGAATGATGAATGTATTATAAGAAGTTTACCCTAGAGAACAAGAATAACACTTATTTTTCTGTTTCATGCTTCTTCCTTAATTTTTCTCTTTCTTTTATGGAGCACAGGCCTTGGGCATGTTCTCTTTGTTTGCATGCATTGATGATTTATTCATAGTATATTAATATATAAACCAGTATTGTATTTATTATACACCTATGATTTATTATATTTATCGTACATCTATGGTTTATTAAATACTTTAATTAAAAGGTATTTAGCATGATACAGGGGTGTCTGAAAAGGCCTTAAACTATCAAAATATTTTTCTTCTTCCTAATAAAAGAAACTTATTTAAGATATTAATTCTGTGCTGTTTGAAAATTTTAAAATAAACTTTATTAAATTGTAATTAAACTACAAAAATACTTAAAATTCTGTTTTTAAGCAGTTTAAGGAAATTTGATTATTTAGAATATTGTTGACCTGGTTACTTGATAGAATCATACTATTAAGCTACTCTTCTGTTATGTAATGATGTCAGAAAAGCAATGTTCTTTGTTGAAATAACTTAGTGGATAGGGTAAAGTAACCTTGCTAGGTAGTCAATAAATAGCAAGTCAGGTGACCTTTAAAAAGATTCTAAAAGATATAGGTCCATACAGTAGCATAATAATCTATCATATAACAGTGTGATGGTTCTGATGAAATTTTCAGATGGGTTTAATACTATTCTGATTTTTTCCTTTCTGTTTGTAACCATACAGAAACAAACATGGGTTCCTTAGTCCTCACTCCCATTATAACCTCAGTATTTTTATATTATTGTGCTCTTCAAGAAGCTCTACCCTTTTACAGATTTTTTCAGAAGTTAAATTCAGAAAGTCCATCGTTTTTAATTATATAAATAATTGCTAGACTCTGTCAATTGCTTTTTTTTTCTTTAAGTTTTTTTCTTTTTTGGATGGTACACTTGAACCTTTGGTGACTTTCTGATGTTGCTGGAGTAAACTAGAAAACTTCCCCATACTCCATTTTTCATGATTTTCTAGCCAAAGATGAGTCAGTTTTTAATGAAATCCATAACTGGAAGAGATTAGTACCAAGGGATAAAAATATTAGAGAAGTTACATAGTAAAACTTGTATCTAAAAATTTGTAAATGATGCTGAAAAAAACCCCAGTTTTTCACTTTGAAGAAAATTAACTGTCCAAGCCAAAACCAGCACAATAGCCTAACGGAATTCTGGAGCTGGGCCATAAAAATTAAATATGTTTATTAAGAAACCCAATTTGAAAATATATAGAAATAGGAATTGTAAGTAGTAAATTATTTAGTGATATGGTCTACATATTAAAATAGTACCTGGATGCCAGAAAAAGTGTTACTTACCAGAAGGTACCTAGTCATCCAGTGAATTCTTAACAGCACCAGCTAACAATTCATTTTTCTTCTAACACTGTCATATCTTGTCATCTGAGGTGCATCATTTACTCATGGACTGTCACTTTAATATTGAAGATGGTGTCTGTGAGCTGTTCAACTATAAGAAATAATATCATCATAATAATTCATAATATCTTGCTAAGATGGCAAGGTACTATTCATGTTATTCTGACTTCCTAGCTTCTTTGTATTACCTTATGAAAGTCACATTTAAAGAATCTGCAAACACAAAGTAGCAATTCACATTTCCATAACTGTCCAGATGTTTGCATACTGTCAAGTTTGCATATTGTCAAGTTTAGAAAAACTGGTATGGTTGTATGGAAAGCTAAAATACGTAAACCAGCCAGACTTAAGGAACACAAACAATAAGTCAGATATTGCAATTATTTAATCATTGTGCTCACATCAGGACTCTTAAATTCACTGGTAACAATTATATGTAGATAATATATTCATGTATGTACATATTTACCGAATCAAGTCCTAACCAGAGGCAGATTGACTGGAACATCACTTCTGAGTCTGTTAAATTTCAAGTAGGATTCATAGTTACATCTCAAGGAAGTTCTGCTAATAACTTCCCGCTGAGGGGGAAGTTATTCCCCGCCAACAGCGATGTACAGTAACTTTAAGGGTAGCAGCTCATATTACATGCCTAGTTGAATATACATTTTGCCCTTAAAAATTTAAACACTATCTTATAGCAAATATGCAGTTGTATTTCGGAATTGGAAATTACTTTAATAGCTCTACTAATCCTCTGTGACTGCTGAGTATAAATGTTGGTCCAGAAGTTACTGGCATTTTTGTGGTTTAATTTCTCCTAGCTGCTTGAGTGTTATTGTTTTGAAGGAATGCGGCCTATGATATCAAATTCTTCAGTCTCCAGCAGCAATTATAATGAAGTTTAAGGTTCTAAACATCCCTGTTACATGTATTGATTCATGTATTTTTCCCTGACACTACTTCATTTCAATATTTGTTTTCCAGATAAAGGCTTATATTCATATAATTCAGGTAAATTTTCAGCATGCCAGAAAAGCTTATTGCGTCCATATACATGCAGAATTTAATTTGATATTTTATTGGTGTGCTTTTGCTACCTATTGTGCAGATGCTAAATTGCTTAAATGTTCCTTGGCTTTTCGTGTCTGCTTTTCAGTCATAGGTCTTTTGCTGGCTTTCTTTATTCTTAACATCACAGTATTGATATTGAAGCAGTATTGTAACACTATACTTGCTTTGCCTGCCCTTATTTTAGGTAGAGCTTTTTTAGGTAAACTGTAGTGAGCTTTATTAACTATACTAGGAAAATGCTATTTTGCTTAAGCTTTATTAAAAGGAACACTGTTGTATTACAGCTGTTTGAGAACTAGTGTATTTTTAGAATACAGACATGGAGTAAGTGAAGTACTGGCAAAATCAGTATTTACACTGATACATATTTTTACAGTTTCATACTGATTTAAATCCCCAATTACAAATCCAGTTGCTATATCTGAGAAGTTTGCCTTAATTAAATATAAATAAATTCATAATGTACTGGTTTTACAAGCTTAAATTATGTAGTGCATTTCACATGGGACTTTTTGTAGTTCCTTCAGTTTTAGTTATGGGAATCTCTTTAAGAATTGGTCCACCTAATTATCTTTAAGTTATGTTTAAAAAATGAAATACACATAGTTAAGAAGATAGATCCAATACCATGGTGGAGAGAAACGAAAACCCCACAGAATGTTTCTTGAGAGTAGTATTAATAAAACCCAGTTTCCATTACATCCATCTTTAGTATCCCATGTTTCTTCTATTCCATTCTCTCCTAAAATAATCCCACAGTCTTCTCATGTTTTACAATATCTTCAAATGGGAAGAGACTGTGGATTTGTGCATGTGTGGATTAGCCACAAATTTTAGCTTGATAATGTTTCTTTTTCATTAAGGGGTTCTAATTTGCATCTCTGTCTATGCAGCAACCATTTTCAAAGATCTGTAGGAATTTAATTGAACTTGGTATTTATACCCCTCTGTCAATGTAGATGACATTGGTCAAAAACTTTAAAAAAACACTATTATGTGCAGGAGGATGAAGTGACAGATTGGCATGGAGACGGCAGGATTGCATGAGAAATTAGCTCACACTAAGAGCCTTCAGACGCAGACTGTGTGAATATGAGAAAGCAAATTCTTAAGACAATTGTCGTGAGACTGATTTTAGGGTTGCTTATACGTCAGCTTTGAACACACAACGATTACAGGCAAGGCTAAGTTACTTTAAGTGGTTCTGAAGGCCTTCTGTGAGATTCAGGGAAGGAGCTCGTGAGCATTCTTCACTGCCCTTTGTTCCCCAAGGAGTCCACAAAACCTTGTAAAAGCTTCCAGCATTGTAAGAGGCAGGATTCCCAGCTCAGGAGCTTGGTCTGCTTTCTTTTTTCTTTTTTTTTTTCTTTCCCCAAAGAAAAACAGAGAATTCCTGAGCCATGAATCTGGCACTTCCTTCTGTATTTAAGCTGACTCACCTTATTTCTTATTCTATCCCCTGTCCTAGTCAGTTCTGATAACTTTATTCGTTGCTCATATAGGCTTTAGTAGAGTTTTGAACCTCACGTGCTGTTGTTCTTCTCGAGGCCTATGTCAGAAATATCAATGGTCAGTACATGAAGCACAGAAGGTATTATATCTTGCATTGTTTCCCCTGTATATTAATAATAAAGTGGAGCACAGCTCTGCCAACTTCAGTTGTCATATAGAAGTCAGAAGATCATACAGAACTCTCCACAGGCTTAGGTTACCTTGCAAGAAAATATTTATGATTGCATGTTGTTTCATTCATTTAGAAGAGTTCCAGTTATTTAGAGTGTTATGGAGAGAAATGTGATGCTGTCAAAGGAATAGAATAGAATAGAATAATTTCAGTTGGAAGGGACCTGCAACAATCATCTAGTCCAACTGCCTGACCACTTCAGGGCTGACCAAAAGTTAAAGCATGTTATTAAGGGCATTGTCCAAATGCCTTTTAAACACTGACAGGCATGAAACATCCAAAGAAGATTCTCTAAAATTTCTGCAATCATTTTTATATTATTTTTATTTAGAAATTATTAAAGCTTTCCATGGCCAGCAACACTGCAGCCTGTGGAAAGTTAACAAAAAAAAAAAGTATTTGATTCATAGAATGGAATAAAACACCTCACTTCATTCTTCATATTATTCCTAGCCATGAAGATGAAAAATAGAAAGATTTTTACACTAAGAAACCACCATATTTTAAATTCTTTTTCTGCCCAGTAGAACGTAAAAATGTAAATAGCAAAAATGGTAAAATAGTAAAAATTTAAATAGAAAGTACTTCTTAAATGGAAAGTGAAAATAATGGATCTAATGCTTTTTAGGTGGTGGGGTTATTCCCCACCCCTGCAGTGAAAGCTACAGTGCAACTGTAGACTTCCAGTTCTAGTGTGTGCAAGCTTTTGCAGAGTTGTCGTGCTGTGGGATCGTAGCTTGTACAGCAGTGGTAGGGAAGGAGGCTGCTGAGGGTTATCAGGTTCTGATGGGTCTCCGTGGTCCCCAAGGTAAGCTGTCCCTGGAAAACAGTTTTATTGATAGTTTAAGGCTATTGACCGAAACCTCCTAAAGTGAATGAGGATATATCTTTTGATTTCGCTGGGGTTGGTGTTATGCTGATGAATTAAGGCAATTTTTGTGTGGCTTACATTAGCTAATCATACAGCACGGGGTCTATTTTGCCTTCAGTCTGTAACTGTAATAACCATTTTTCCTGGTGTAAGGCATTCAAAAGTCCGCATTTACCATCTGTTACCACCCAGTTATCAGACAAAATGGTAATAATATCCCTAAGAATTTTTTGTTAATAAGCTGTATTTCAGTGCAATGGCAGTGAGACTTAATTAATGCCATTCTTCATGTATAAAATCCATCAAAGAAAAAGTTAATTATATGCAAACCATTGGCACCAATGCATTTATTTGATGCACCCGGTGTCCCGGGTGTTACATACTTTTTACTGAATTTCGAATTTATGTTAGAATGGATTTAATCTTCTAGCTCTTGAAATAAGTACCATATTTTATAATGTATTTGTGAAACACTTGAAGTTATTCATTAAAATACTAAAGAACAGTTTCATTAGCAATATTTCTTTGGAATAATTTGTGAAAGGCTTCGTTGTCACATTTCCCAGATAAACTATGAATCGTTCTTTCTCTGTTTTATGGTCAGTGGTTCAAATTAGATAATGAAGTGGTATTTTGAAAAGACGTGGCTAAGGTGGGACTGAAGCCTAAATCTTCAAATTTACATTGTCAACAGGTTAAAAAGAAAATTAATATCTAAATATATAGCAGATGAAATTACTCTTTCAAATATTATAAGAAATATTAAACTTAACTGCCAGCAATTATACTGGTATTTCAAATACTCAGTTAAGTAAAGAATTTTGACCCATGCACTTTCTAGTCTGTTCCATTTCTGAAATTAATGAAAGACATCTTAAATAAATATAATCGGATTCCTTTGCAGCAGTTACATATTGCAGGCAGTACTTGAAATTACATATTTAATTGACATGCTTTCACAGAATCACAGAATGGTAGGGGTTGAAAGGGACCACTGTAGATCATCTAGTCCAACCCCCCTGCCAAAGCAGGTTCACCTAGTACAGGTTGCACAGGATGGCGTCCAGGCGGGTTTTGAATATCTCCAGAAACAGAGACTCCACCGCCTCTCTGGGCAGCCGGTTCCAGTGCTCTGCCACCCTCAAAGTAAAGAAGTTCCTCCTCATGCTTAGATGGACCTTCCTGTGTTCAAGTTTGTGCCCATTGTCCCTTGTCCTGTCACTGAGAACCACTGAAAACCTTTCTGAAAACACTGATTTCCAAAAATAAAACCAAGTAGTTAATTCTGGTTTAAGTTTCATCTGACTTTTTAACCAGCATTTAGATTTACATTTATAAGTAAATGTGAAATATTCCTTAAACATGATTATTTTTCAGATTTTTTAAATTTATTAGTAATTATATTTGGCTTAAGGTAGCCTCTGCTTGAGGAAATAGAATAGATGACCTGACCTGAACAAGCTTCATATCTCACCTTAGAGGAAAAGTTTTTCTATTCAAGGGTTGTCAGCTATTACAAGACACTCTCCTGTTTGCAGGAGCAAAGGCAATTGGAGAAAGTCCTGATACCTGATTCTTTCCTTGACTCTACTTTTCCTCTAATCCCGTTCTTAGTGCAGGTCTCAGTCTTTGCCAGTTCACTTTCCCCATGCCCCAGCTCTTCCCTGCAGCTTGGATGGGAGTGAAAACAGTGGGCTGTATATAAAAAGAGAAAAGGGTCTCTAGATCCTGGAAGGTGATTTGGAGTTGAGGTATTCGGAGATTCTGGAAAAGCTGGATGAGGTTTGAAGGGACAAAAAGAGACTCCTGCCTGTTATACCTGTGGTATCAGCCCAGGAAGGACATGGACCTGTTGGAATGGGTCCAGCAGAGGCCCACAAAGATGATCAGAGGGCTGGAGCACCTCTCATATGAAGACAGGCTGAGAGAGCTGGGGCTGTGCAGCCTGCAGAAGAGAAGGCTCCAGGGAGACCTTATAGCAGCCTTCCAATACCTAAAGGAGGCATACAGAAAAGATGGAGAGGGATTCTTTATCAGGGAGTATAGCGATAGGACAAGGGGTAACAGTTTTAAACTGTAAGAGAGGAAATTTAGGTTAGATATTAGGAAGAAATTCTTTACTGTGAGGGTGGTGAGACACTGGACCCGGTTGCCCAGGGAAGTTGTGGATGCCCCATCCCTGGAAGTGTTTAAGGCCAGGTTGGATGGGGCTTTGAGCAACCTGCTCTAGTGGGAGGTGTCCCTGCCCATGGCAGAGGGGCTGGAACTGGATGATCTTTAAGGTCCCTTCCAACCCAAACCATTCTAAGATTCTATGATTCTGTGGTCTGTTGAAGCTTCTTAGTCTCTCTTTTATGCCAGATGTATCCTGTGACTACTCCAGCATATCATTTTAGCTATGCAACTGGGAAGTCTAGAGCCCACTGTGAAAACAGCTGGCTATTTTCACCCTCAGAGATGCAAATCTTTTCTCCAGAATACAGAATATAAGATTCTAAAAATATCTTAAAGCAGATGTACTTAGCTGTAAATATAAACATAAATAAAAAGCAACTTCAGTTGTAATTAATTAGATTCATTCATAAGGATGAATTAGATGATGAGTAAATGACATTCATTCAAATCATAGTTGATTCAGCCCTCTTACGTCTTTCATGATAGAAACCTTTCCAAGCATCCATGTGATGACCATCAGCAAACTGTTCAATTGCCCCCTGCTTCCCATTCCACAATCCTCTGACTCTGAGAGAGCCTGAGCGATGTTATTGGCATCTCTGCACAGCAGCCGCGGTATCAGTACCAGGGTTACCAGAGGCCAGAATCATGCTGCTGTGAACTCCCTTAGGGAGCTTCTGCCTTTTAGATCCCAGCCAAATTCCAGCCAGACTAGTAGGGCTCTCTTGCTTAGTGTTTGGTCACAATTTTTGTCCTTGTTTAATGGCCTCGTTTTGAATTAGTGGCTAAGGAGAATGGAGACTAATCCTTCTTGCTCATTGGCATGTTAATCACCACACCAGTGGCTCTGCTGAAAATGGCAGCAGGAACAGCATCACAGGTGGAATGGATGCTCTTTCTTTGGGAAGCAAGGGAGATTTTCATTGGTCCTCTGTGATACTATAATTATGAAACTAATCACATTGAATGTTGTCCTTGTCAGACTTAATTGCTTTTAGAAATCCTGGTTCTCAGAAAGTCCATTAAGAGGCTGAAAACTTCCTTAACTCTTTCCCTCATCTTCTAGGTTTTCTCGAGTGCTAATTGTGATCACTTGTTTGCTATATCTTGTTTTAGAAAAATACTTACTATTTTTTGAAATCAACAACACCTTTCCCCCCTCCCCATTTTAGCACGGCTATTTCTAAGCTTTTAGAATAAATGAACTAATGATTCTACCATGTAAGAATTGCAGGGCATAGGAAACCAAAGCATGGCTTTTCTTGTACTAATTTTAATTTCCTTTTTGTGAAGGAAAAAACCCCAGCATTCACTGCAACTAAATAACAATAATTAACATTGCTCTACTGGAATTGCGTAACGTAATGCCAGACTATATTGTGTTTCCTAAGAATTAATGCATATCACATTTATACTATTTTGTAGTTGAATAATTTTTAACAGAGCAATTTTTATCCGAAAAGAAGTAGTCTGCTCTCTAGTTTATAAATTCATACACCCACATCTTGATTGCTGCAATCACTTCTGAATTCTCATAACAGGCACAGAAGAGATAGAAAATATACAAACAAATACAGCAGGAACAATCAGAAATATGGAAGGGTTTGCACATGCAAAGGAACTAAATAATATTTCAGCTCAAAAAGAGATGGCTGCGAGAGAAACCAGAATGCTGATTCATGTTTCTCAGAATACTGAAGCTTGGAGGACATTGTCTGAAGTAGTGTAATAAAGGAAGACAGAGAGAAATCTATTTCACACAAGGCAAAATTAAACTGCAGAACTTACATAGCATGTTATAGAGACCAAGAGAATACTCTGACTCAAAAAGAAAATATATGAGTTTGTGGATAATGGGTTGAGTAATGACTTAGGATAAACAGGATGGCTTAGGAGAAGTCTCAGTTGCCAGGACCCCTGCCTGCTGAAAGCTAGAAGGGTACAACAGAGAAAACTTTTTTCCATACAGACCTTGTAAACACACTCAGCTAAAGAAGGACCTTCCACTGTCCCCTGCTGGGTAGACAGATGTTAGACAGTCTGACAGATGACGGCAGTTTGTATGATTGAAATAATTTGTAAAATTTCTTTAAAATGAATTTTTTTTTTTTTATTTTTGTCAAAAATCCCCTTGGCACTTGTTCTCCCAGTTTTCTGTTGGGAGGGGTGGGATCCTTCTGTGCCAGTCATTCAGATACAACATTAATCCTGCTTTGTCCTGGGCTTCTTTAAGTTTACTCCTAGCTTTTACTGGTAATTTTTGTGCTTGTTTTTCAGAATAAATCATCCTGTGGTAGAAATAAAAAAATCTCACACATGATTGAAGGCTTGGTGACAATTAGATTAAATCTCCTACCTACTAGTTACCTATTTTTAGATACAGATAAGATACACCATCTTGCTGAAGAACAGGGTTTTCACAAGTAAAACAAATAAATGAATAATTATTATTCACATGCCAAGGCTTAATTCTGATGTCAGCGATCAAATGCTCTTTAAAAGATGCCACAGAAGACAGAAGTAAAATTAAGCTAAACACAAACTGACATATATTTTTGTCCTTCGTGACCTACATTTTTTCTCTAATTGTGGGTGTGGAATCTGCTTTTGCCAACTAAGCTCTAGCTATTCTGACAGGTGTACTCTTGTAGAACATTAATAGCTTTTTTCCTCTAAAGTATCACAGAGATATTTTGCTTTTCAGGACACACTATATGTGTGGCGCTGCCTCTTCTCCTTATAATGCTTCTCAGTGCCCTACAGAAAATATTACATCCGTTTAATATTATTGCTATCATTAATCTTTTTGGTGTTCAAAAACTTTGGGGAGGGATGGTGCCTTGTATATGAAAACTTGGAAGATGAACAGTGTCATGCCACTTTCTGTGTGGAATGAATACATATAGATAAGAAGTATATGAAAATATTTCATAAAAGCAATGTTGTGGAGCTGTATTTCAACATTTCATTATATATTACATTGAATATTTAGATTAAAATAATCGGTACACTAATATTTGCAATAATATAACATTGGTAATTTTCCTTATGCTCTGCATTATTGACTGAGGATAGTTTTAACTTACAGGAAGATAAATGTTACATTTCTGATTTTTTAAATTTTTTTTTTTGGCAGGGTCCAAAAGAATCAGCGACAGTGAAGTCTCTGATTATGACTGTGAAGATGGAATTGGTGTTGTTTCAGGTATTACTGTCTAAATTTACTCTTCTAGGTTCAGTAGAAATCCTTCTAATTTATAATTTATTATTATGAATTTTATAGTGTTTTCCTAGTGAAAAATAAGTGGAACCTAAATGTGTGTTTTTCCAACAGACACAAAATGAGTTTTATGGGTAATGCATATTTAACCACAAAAATTACCAACGGAGGGAAAAAAATCAATGTGTGAATTTCCTTGTTGCTTTTATAAAATGATAAATATAGCACAAAAGTGTTTTTCTGTTGAATGTGAAGAACTGTTTATTTGACTTTTTTGACAGACATTTGGGTTTGATATATCCTTTAAAACTTCATGGTGGAATAACAGCACTGCCAAAGGTCTGAAACCTGAACATTTAAGGCAGGATGAGAGATATCTTAACAGATAATATGTTTTACTAAGAAGTATTGGAATTGGGAATTTAATAAGTATTTGAGATTAAAATTGTCATGTGAAAGAGTATTTTTCCAGCTCTTCTAAAAGATAACACTGTAATCATAGCTGAAAACAATAAAATCAGAGAATCATATGTTTTTGCTGACTACAACAGAGAATATATTTAGGATGCAATCATGCCACCTTTAAACCAGTACTGATGGCTACTGGTACCAGCAGAGTTGGCTTCACAGTGCAGTGTGTACTCTGTTATCCTACTGCTCTACTGAGTTTTTTAACCCACTCGGAATAGTCTGTGTTAGTTTTTGGTTCCCTTTGGTCAGGCCTAGCTAAAGTGCACGTATGTAGTGCTTTGTGTACCTTACTTACAAGGGGGGAGCAGGATATGCTGCCTGGTCGGTCAGTATGTGTTGCTGTCATGCAGCCACCCATCAGCGTACGTGCAGCTTTCACATCAGGTGTAACATGCTGCTGGCAGGATAAGGAAGGGTATATAGAAAATGGGAGTCAGAGGCTTTTTACTACAGTTGGGCCTGGGGATAGAGGGAAAAAAGGAGGTAAGAAAGGCTATCCTTGATATTGCAAGATGGCATGCAGCCAGGTGTTGATAAATCCAAACATTTAGTGAGCTACCTAATTACTTGAGTTTGCACAGTCCTGTCTTAAAAACTGTTACCAGTCTGAGTTCAGATGTGTTTCTGTGTTTACGTAGTCATTCCCATATTTCCAGATATTTCACAATTATCTCTGCTATGTTTCTTTTCCCTTGCTATAGGTCTTTTGCTTGCTGGGAAAATGGGGTAATGGATTTTTTTATTAACCAGCATGTAAATTTGATTAAGTAGCCCTTTTTTAAACTAACATAATAATATGTACACTTTGTTGTACAAACAGGGCAAGTCATATTGTTGGCATGTTTATTGGCTGTGGTTCACTGTAGGTGTCTTCCTAGAATATCTAGAAAGTGTACACTTAAGCTCAAGTTGTCCTTGTTCATATTGGAACAATATAACCTTGCAGATTTCTGCCGTAAAACTTATTCTATCCCCAATGAATATGCTTTTTTTATCTTTTCTGCATAAACATTCAGATTTTTGTTAACTCTGCTCAAATTTTGCTATACTCTAAGGTTCCAAATTTTTTCCCAGAGACATTCAGTCTCTGGGATGTTGTGGATGCAAGACCACTAAGTTTATTTCCTTAAATCATTTATCTTCAAACAGCAAGAAGCTCAGTTTTCCGGTTATTACCTTAATTAGAAAGATACTTAGGGCATTTTTATATTCCCATTCCCCTGTTTGCTTTACTGCAGTCAGAAGACAGGAAGGATATGTAACCAAAGTGGTGTGAAGCATTGGAACCAGAGAGTCAGTGATCCTCAGAAGTCCCTCGTTCCTACTCACTGTGCTTTCAGTCTTAGGTTGGTTAGCTTTCTGTGGGTGCTTAGAAGTCACTAAGGCTTGCCTACTCTCCCAAAGGGAAGGATTTCCACATTCCTGTTTTTCAGTTAAATTAGAAATGTGTCAACCTAACTTTGGAGTTTAATAATAAAGGCAGGAACAAAAAGGTGGTTGATGGATGTATGTCTAGAGTGCCCAGTATGGCCCCATTTTAAAACTGAAATCCTTGTATTGTCCTGGAAAAAGGTACTGAGTTTTTCAGAAGTTTTACCAGGTGCTTGAACATCAGTGGAATTCTTGTGAAACACCTAGATGTACAATTTTATTATTTCGTAGGCTCCTCTTTCAACAACTTGTAAAGTTATGGCCTTTACAGTTCAGTGAACAAATCTACTTCCCTTACCTGAGTGTTTGATGTACCTCTAGTTCCTTTAGGATCTTTTAGCTTTTGAATTTCTGCTGACAATTCTACACCTTAGTTGCATTTTAATTCAGACTGGCTGTGTGGGTGGGAAAGTTTGATGTTCTTTTGGTTTTGAAATATTTATTTATTGCCTTTCTTTTTTGTGCTGCTGTCACTATGTTTGCAAGTCTTTTGATTTATCCTTGCCTTGTCGTATCATCCACATTCTTCTCTTGTTTAAGGTTCTTCTATTCATTTGCAGACTCATCACAATCTTGGTTTAACTGTATACCTTCTTTGGATTAAGCCATTTGTCTCTCTTTGTTCTCTTTCTTTCTCACCTACCCCAGTTCTTTCATTTTGTATTTTCAGGTTTTATTTAACATGACACTTCACTTTGCTCTTTTTCCTTCTGCTATATAAATACTGTATCACATCAAGTATGTTTGCTAACATCTGTCAGGTACTCTCAGTGATCCTTTACATAAAATTAATGCTTATTCAAAGTATTGGACCTGTGAGCTAAACTCCAGGAACCTGTAAGAAGAGCAAGAATTCTCTTTTAGTTACTTTTAAATTTACATTTATTCAAGACAGTGGACTAGATGATGTTTAAAGGTCCCTTCCAAGCCAAACCACTCTATGATTCTATGATTCCATGAAATCCACGGACCTTTGCTGATCTCATTATTTATTTATTTATAGTTCAATGAAAGATATATGCTATCTGGCTTCCCCATGATCCTGATCAAAACTGAGATTTTTCTCTTTCTCCACAACACCTTTTTATATAGCTTGTCTGGTGTTGGTCCCATAAGGTCAATTGACTTCGCCTTTGGGTAAACTCGTGATAGGTAGAAATCCAACAATGGAAGAACTTTCTTAATGCACATATGTAAGCAAGATTGTGTTAGACCATATTTGCTGAAGCAGAGGGAACTTTATAAGCTGCAGTTCCTTGCATCATCATCTATTTTTAATATATCTGCTGTTGCTGTTTGTCACTGCTGTGGTTCTTTTGATCCGCTAATTTAATTTCCTAATGATGAAATGCTTAAATTATTTCACATACTCTTCTTTTCTTTAATTTTTACAAAAAATTCAAACATCTCTTGGAAAAATTATTCATAAAAGCTATCAATTCTGGTGGATTGGATCTTATCTCGCTTAGACAAACTTAATAAACTTTAGTCTTATGAAAGAGAGTGTTGTTTCTGTCAACAGAAAAGGCTTTTAAGAAAATAATGATAGAACAATTGAAAAACTTCAATCTGTGTTTTTCTGGCTATACATGTGTTCTACACCAGCTACTGTCAGAAAAGGTTATAACATATTATGTATTGAAATAAGTATGCAAAAGTGATTTTTCACAAGATTTTAAAATAGCTCTCTTCATATACAATATACATTCATTTCATCTTGGGACCAAAACAACTAGAACAGAATCTCTATTATATCTCATCTCTGCTGGATTTAATCTTAGCACAGGCCAGCAGAAGGAGAGGCACTACCAGTTCTGTTTTTGTCTTTGAGATTGCTTGTATGTAGCCCTCAAACCAAGTAAAGCATTAATTTTGCTGTCCTGAACCGGAAACTTCAGCCCTCATAAAGGTGCCTGAGATCAGCAATTCTGTGTGGGAGCACATTAGCATCTTCCCATGCTGCTTAGAATGCTCTTATGTGCTTATTGATAAGAGCAATGCAATGTTTTTATATTTATTTTAGAAAAATTCCAAATCATCTTACAAAGCATGATTTACATTTTCATAATACTAAATACAATTCGATGTAAAGCAAGGTGGTTTTGTTTTGGTTCGGTTTGGTTTTTTGCTATTTCTATTGGCCAAAAGTGAGTGGGCATTACAGTTAATGAAGTTCGATGAATATGGACTATAATTTCTAAATAGTTTTCTTCTCAGCTACTTCCTCATAGTGTATGTTGAACACGCTGTAACCTACTGAGTGAGTACAAGTAACCTACTGAGTCTGACTTTATGAACAGAGACATTTATTGTCAAGACCATTTAATCATAAAAAGTCTCACTTATCATTGCTGTAAGACTTCAATATTAAGTGAGATATTAATGTTTAAAATTCAGTTCTACACCAATAAATCATCTGCATGACATCATTTTATGAAACACTTGTAATCTTATATATGTTTTAACAGATGAATCCTGGAAGAATGTAAGGCAGTGAATTCAGCATAAATTGCATTGCAAGTCTCTGTAGAGAAGAGCTTTTCCAAGTAAAAGAATGCAGTCTCCAGCCTTTAGAAGAAAAGCATTATAGTGATAAGTTTTTCTTATTATGCAAAAGATAGCAAAATGTTTCATGAGCAAGTAAGAATACAAATAAGATATTTATTCAGAGTATAGTTAGAGCCAAATAGATTAGAAAAAATAGTAAAAGCCAGTAAAGACATTCTTACTGGATTTACAAAAATTATTCTGCTTTTGAAGAAGAACGAAAAGCAATTATTCATTTTTTCTTCACTTCTCAAAACACCTGAGCAGTCCTTTGTTCAAAAGAATTCTTTTACTGTCTTGTTGCAGCCTCGCCTGCAGAGGAAACAAAAGTCCTTTTCTCTACTTGCTGGTAATGTGAACTGAATTTTTATACCTGAATCCTGTTGATGATTGTTGCTCAAAGCAGATACAGAATACAGAATGCTTCAGTTACAGCTTGAAATCAACTGCCTATTGAAAGACGCCTTACATCATTAGTACATAGAGTGGATTACTTCTACCCCTACTACAATAAAGATTTCATTTTATATCACCAGCTAGCCCTAAATGGGAGTCTGTAGTGTCCCAAAAGCCCAGTAATTACAGACATAAACATTGACAAGCTTGTTTTGGTTTTTTGGGGGGTTTTATTTCTTTCTTTGTTTTATTTTTTATTTTTTATTTATTTTATGTTGATAGCCTTTCCCCTGCTCTAAAATCTGTTCTTTGTGGGCTCTTCCTTGAGTAAAAAATAGCATTGTGTCTATGTGTCTCAAAAATTCCCCCCAAAATTGGAAGTCAAATTCAAGCAATGTTAAAGTAGTTCTTACTCTTACCTGTTAGATCAAGGGGTCCTTAACCATTTTCCTTACTTATAAACAGAAGAGGTATATATTATTCACACCTTTATGCCTACAGTTCTTAATACAGGAATTTTTATTATCATTCTCCAAGCTTTTCCTTGTATTTTTAGTTTAATCTTTAATGTATAAAAGGTGAAGTTTAGTAATACTTTTACTATTTTCAGAAAAAATTCTTTAGTATCATTTCCCCAGCTGACAAAACTTCTTTCTTTTCAAACATCCAAATTCTCTCAATTAATACAATTTTTCAAAAACCTTATGTTATGTTTTTAAATATAAGCTGTAAGATGTAACTAAATTTAAGTTTTATTTTCAGATTATCAGTAATTATCAGAAGCATTCTCTTTGAGTAAAGTTAAGCAAATATGTACTCAGCGTATTAATTTATGTTCTGCCACAGTTCTGATATCTACAGAGTGACAAAGGCATCTAATAGTTAATGGAAAGCTGCAAGGAAGTTGCATTCCTATCAGAGACTCTCTTGACAGATACTTTTCATATAAGGAAAAGTCTAGTTGGGATGAGTTACAAATCTGGTGATGAGCATCTCTAAGAAGGAAATGCTCCATGAAAAGACAGATAAATTCCAATCAGTGAATTGTCAAGAGTGTCAAGAGGAGGCTAATTTGGGGGACTTGCTAGATGGCGAAAATGTACATGGATGAGTACTTAAAGAAGAAGAAACACTATCTGTATAGTAACTGTGTTTTTTTCAAGCTTTGTATGTCATACTGGGTGTAGGGACAGTACTGAGAATTCAGCAAGCTCTGGTTTATTACTGTGTGGGAACGCTCTTCATAGGCATTAATGATCAAAAGAATTGTCTCAAGTGTAATGGGCCTGTACATGCCATTAGTGCCGTAGTACAAGCTAAAAACACCTCTTGAGGAACTCAGTTACTCTGCCGCAACTAACCGGTTATTCCTACTGTAATGTTTTCTGTTTCACTATATATTCATTCTTCCCATATTTGTAGAATAATATTTTGATGCAAAAAAAAAAAATAATCCCCAAACCCATGCATAATGTATCTTCAGTTTATAGAGTATTCAGATATCAATAATTCGATTTGGTTTATCAGTTACTGTCAGCACTTTTTCAGAGGACATCCAAATTCTGCATTTAGATGTTCAAATCACCATAGAAGCTGAGCACATTTGTATAAAAGAACTGAACCAAAAGTTGCCAATGTGTGAGATCTTGGTATGTTAAGCATTTCTGGCAATTTGGTTATATAATCTTTTTTAATTAGCACTTGTTCTAAGCCCAACCACAGTGAGTGTTAAAAATTAAATATCTGATAAAGAGAAAGCTTGACGCCTCAAGTAAGTACAGATGTTTAAGTGGAGAAAACACCCCTCAGCATTAGTGTCTGAAAGAACTCAATTATTTTGCCTGTGATAAACAGCAATTCTAATATTGCGTTTCTAGAACAATTTTCCTACAAAGAGTTTCGCTCAGGTCAATCAAGCAGTAAGACATCTAAATTAAAATATTCATTAGTACTTTTCAGCTGGATTTTTTTAGGGTTATTTCAGTGCTGTTGATGTGAACCTCGTATTTGGAGGTTTGTGATTTTCTGTAATTTTCTGTCCTAAAGCTGTGGAATTTCGTAACAATTTGTTAGTATTGACTGAACATGTACCCTGCATAGCATAATATTAGCACAGTACAGCCATACTGTGTGAATGAATACTTTAAGCCAAATATATTAATATTTTCTCTTAAAACACATAAAATTAAAACTCCAAGGAAGCTATATTTAACGTGCTTTGCAAAATCCTTCATTTGATGCATCCCATAGTTTTAAATTAAACCTTCCCATGAAGAGAAGGTGGTGGTGGTGTTGCAGATATCTTTGTCACGTGCCAATCTTTTAAGTGTCTGCAGCTCACAGTTGTGTATTGCTGATTATCTGTATACTGATTATCAGGTTCTGTGTGCTCTGTACATTGATTTAAGAGGCTTGCCATAGTTATAGAGCCCTTGATTCTATGCTAATGACTTCATATTTATAGTTGCAAGCAGATTCCAATGTTTATCTTATTTTTGCTACTGCTTTAAATAACTATCTGCTTACTCAATAGCAGCTTCTTGGTCAAGTTGCACTTACGACCTGTTTTTACTGTCTATAATTTCTTTCCACAAGAAAATATTTTTATTTTCTTTCTCTACCCTTTCTTACAAGACATGAAATATTTTTGAAACTGGAAGTGAAATCATAACTTTTTCAGTTGAGAATGTCACCTCTCTTGAGAGAGGCATGTATGTTTCAACTCCTGGTCAAGCAAAGCCAGTCATGTTCTAGAGAGAATTAAGTTCTCATGTTAGGAGTACCAAAGTTAATACTTCATATCCCATGGTCAATCAATCGTCAATAGCAGCTTTAAAGCCTGTTTGGGGTTTAGAAGAACTCCAGCTTTGATTGCTAAACATATTTATTACAGTGCTTGGCCACTTCTGTGGTGTACAGCTTGGTGCTAGACATGTTGTTAAGCCTCCGGAGTGAGCTTTGTGTTAGTCATCTTCCTGAAACTTTCTAACTGAGGAGCTGGCCCATTCCTCTCTCTGCCCCTTGTGTGGCTGCAGGGTAATGACAGATTGCTTGTCCTTCCTCTGGACCTCATGTGTCAATGAAAGGCACAAATTTCTTATATGTGGAAGTATTTTATTTGATAAATAGTAATTGCAACAAAAGGCACTGAAATTCATTGAAAGAATAAACAAGTGAAAGATGATTGAATCAATTATTTCAATATCAGCAGGTTCTCAATATATTTCATCTTCCGAAGTTCATTGTTAAACAATTTCTTAGGTACTTTTTATATTCCTGCCATGTCTCACTGTATCCAAGGTTGTTTCTTATACTTTCTAAATTTTGGGTTGAAAACCTATGCCAAGTGAAGTCTCAAGGTAGAGTCTAGTATGTGCCATCTTTTTCATCTGGTTTCGGCTGGCGAAAAAAATCTGTGCAGAGGTGAGATAAAGACATGATGGATCCTACTGGCTGGGCACACAACTGGGCTGCACTGTCTCTGTGATTCAAGCACAGACAACCGTTTCATTCTGCAACAGCAGTGGTCATGCCAAAAAAGAAAAGATATAATTAACTATACTTTTTAAAACTATACTATTCTGATCTCTAGGTTCAGAAAGTAAAATAAATATTACACTGGCCCTGAAGCTTGGAAATCTGCATTTATTTGTAAAAATAAAATAGTAAATAAAACAATAAGCCAATGACATTTTCAATAAAAAACTAATTCAAAAAATAAATAATTCAAAAAAATTGTCCACTGTTATAAATAAGGAAAGTTTGGTTTAAAATAAGTATAAAGACTTGAAGACCAATGAATCATTAAACTGTGATATACTAGGACCAAGTGCCTTCAAGACAAATACTGTAACTCTGAACTACTTGATCTGCCAAAGCTGCCTTTAGGCAGACTTGCTTAAGTCAAAATGGATCAAGAAACTTGCTAAGCTCTTATGTTTTAGATCTGAAAATTTTGTACATGATTATACTTTTTTCTCCAAATGTGTTTCTCAGAACTGCCATAGTCTGAGTGACCAGTCGGCTAGCAGATTTTTAGATTCCCAGGAAATGAAAAAACAGTTTTCATCTTATCCCCGTTCAATTCTTTTAAAAAATGATTCTGAGATATATTATGTCAGGAGGAAATGCAGGGCTTTGGATCCTGAGTGGATGGAAGCATGCTCTTTGCATCCTTGATTTTTGAAACTGAATTCAAAACATGGCATCTCCTGTGAGCTGTATCTACATGGCTGTGTTAACAACATGTAGTTTTTTGGATCTTTTTTCTGAAATACCTGTTTTGCCTCATGCATTCATACAGTTTAAATATTTTCCTTTGCAGCTGAGATTTTGAAGTGTTGGAATGATAATGACTATGCTCAAGAAACCTAAGAACCTTACTGGATCTATCCTGAACTCCTTTCTCTCCACATTAAACATGTTAATATTTTATGGTATTGCATCTTTATAGAATGGAAATTTTTAATTGAAGTATTAAAATCTACAGATGTTCACAGAAGGTTGTGTTCTGTGAAAATCTGATATGTTTTTTTTCAGTATGAGGTAGCATTCTATGTTGCTTTGACTCCTAGCTTGTGAAAATCTGTAGTGTGAAATAAAGCAGAGAGCTACATTAACTCTACAAAACTGAAAGATGACTCCGGAATTAACTCAGGTTAGTGGGTTGCCCCACTGAAACTGCTACTTTTCAGCGTGTGAGCTGTTGGCAAAAGAGAAGTTTATAAGTATAGGAGGTTTTGTTTTGAGTGAATTAATTATAAATTTCAATGTCTATTTTTGGCAACAATGCGTATAGAATATTAATTTGTTACTTCAAACACAGCTTAACATGTCTAGTTGTGTTGATGCAAAAATTATTAGAAGTGCTGATAGTTTCTGCCTTCTGAAATTGTTATAAAGAAGCACTACCAGTGTTAGTTACCAGAAATCATTGCATGCCTGCTTCCAATTTCATGTAAAACATTTTTTGATCAGGATTATACTTGACAATTTAATTAGATAGTCATAAATTTTGATTTATGTGCAAGCGGTCAACTATAACAAGTTAGAGCTGGAAGAGGCTTTTTGTTTCAATGTAATTAATTTGTATATGTATACAGATTTAGTAAATTTAATTGTGTTGATTTACTAGTTCTCACTTCTAGGAATTTTTTAGACAAGGTAGGGGGTTTTTTGTGTTTTGTTAATTGAATTCCTTGCCCTTCACTATGTTCATTCAGGTAGAATACCTTATGCTATCGCTGTTTCCCCTTGTACTTTGGTGTCTGTACATACCAAATATTCTATAAAACTGCTGATTGAAATGTTGGATTTTTTTTTTAAAAGGATTTTTCTATTTCTTCATATTACTGCTTTTCATTATTTTCCTCTCCCAATGCTATAACTGTGCTCTGTGTATGCAGAATACTAAGAACTCTCTCTGCATCTTTTTATATCTATAGATACAGATTACTAGGATAATAATAGACAGCATTCTGTCATGTGTACTTGTACAGTAATTGAGGGGGGTTATTTCATTATATATAAGCTTGTAATAACTTGCTTTTCACCTATGTGTGTGGTGGGTTGACCCTGGCTGAAAACCAGGTGCCCTCCAAAGCTGCTCTATTCCTCCACTTCCTCAGCTGGACAGGGGAGAGAAAATATAATGAAAGGCTCCTGGGTTGAGATAAGGACAGGGAGAGATCACTCACAAGTTACCATCATAGGCAAAACAGACTCAGCTTGGGGAAATTAATTTAGTTTATTACCAATCAAATCAGAGAAGAGTAATGAGAAATAAAACCTAAATCTTAAAACACCTTGCCCTCAACCCTCCCTTCTTCCTGGGCTCAACTTCACTCCTGATTTCTCTGTCTCCTCCCTGCCAGTGGCACAGAGGGATATGGGGGATGGGGGTTGTGGTCAGTTATCCCATTGCTGATGGGCTTGGCTTTGGCCAGCAGCAGGTCCATCTTGGCTCTGTCGGACATGGGGGAATCTTCTGGCAGCTTCTCACAGAAACCACCCCTGTAGCCCCCCAGCTACAAAAACCTTGCGATGCAAACCCAATACAATGTGTTTTCAGATTATGCCTTCCCAGAGATGACTTTCTATTTTCCCCAAATGTATTAACTTGTCTTTTAAAGATTAAAATCTTTCTGCCTCTTTAAGACTATCTTTAGAAATTTGTTTATTCCTTGTTGCTATTTACAATACTTTTCAATCAATGTAATCAGCAAAAATAACTGATAAGACATTTCCACATTTCTCAGTTTTTTAATGAAGATATTAAACATTCTCAGAATAAGCTGTTGACTGTGAAATGAGAAAAGATGTGGTTTGCATTGTAAGGATGCTGTTTGCAATTAATCACCTATTGTCATTGTGAAAAAACAAACATTCCTAAATTATCCCAATTTCAGTTGGGCTTCTCTGCAGAAAATATGGATTTTTGAGGTATGGTTTTATTTTAGCATATGGTATGATATCATAGCATAATAATTGCTGGTTGTTTCAGTACATTTCATACTCTGTACACAATAAGTTTTAATCAGTTCACTGAAACACATAGCTTGTTGTCTTAGTAATAAGTACCATGAATTAAAATCAGTAAAATATGAAAAATTCCTACTTGTGGTCTTAACTCTCAGAATTGCTTATACCTCTTTTGCTCTTTGGGGTAGCAGATACTGGCCTACAAAGCTCCTCACAGGTCTCTTGTATTCCCTTGGTTGCCTGTTTCTTACCTGTAGCATTTTTCTCTTGGTGACATCTTGACCAGAGTCTTCAAAGAACATGATAACATGTTCTTTGAAGGCAGACATAACAACATTCTTGATCAAATTCCATTTTTTATAATGCTTCTAACTACTACAGATATGTAGGAAATTAAAAAGTGCAATTTCAGATTTATTGAATATTTGCATTTCTTTTTAGATTATCGACATAATGGGAGAGATCTTCAAAGTTCAACGCTATCAGTGCCAGAACAAGTTATGTCATCTAATCATTGCTCTCGATCAGGGTCCCCTCACCGTGGAGATAGTATAGGACGGACTAGATCATGGTCTCCCAGT
This sequence comes from Numenius arquata, assembly GCF_964106895.1. NCBI lineage: Eukaryota > Metazoa > Chordata > Aves > Charadriiformes > Scolopacidae > Numenius > Numenius arquata. The sequence continues at coordinate 56,937,879 of NC_133578.1, forward strand.
GTCCCTCCCCCACAAAGGTAAACTGTTATTTAACTATGCAGATATGTAAATTTAAGTGGTGTTGATCCTGTAGCAATACTGGAAAGAATCTCCAGACTTTCAAAATGGCAATGAATTAGTTAGATCTCATGAAATTATGTAAAGGCAATGATGTTTTTTCTTACATTATGCTGATGTGCAAAAGTTCACCTAATTTTGTCTTATTTTTCCAATCTAAGGAAAGAAAAATAGTTCTCCAGATCTTCATTTTCAGGAGCTATTTAGAGGGTGCCATGTTTTATAGCATGTGATGGTTTGACATTTTCTTAGTGTTCATTTGTCAGTGGCTGTTTTCAACCCTTTTGTGTGCATAGAATCAAGGTTCCGGGAGTGAAATGCTTTTGGCCTGTAGTTGCTTTCTTTCTAAGATTTTTTTATTCAAACTTTTAAAGCATCAAGAATAAATTGACACATGTACAATTTTATACCGGATGTCAAGTCTTGATCATAGAAAGCCTCTGCTAACAATTTATCTTGTGAAACAAAGCTATCCAAAAGGTAGCAATTTGACTATTACCTTACTGAATACACTGTTTAAGCCAGAATTAAGAATTTTCCTGCACGGATAAAGGAAGCAGAAGGACAGGTGTAAAGGGGCATGAAGCCTGTTTTCCAGCATTTTTGTCACTATGTGTGGGTAGGTTTCTAACTGGTGTAATTCAGCTGGAATAAAAGAGGAACTTACTTTCTTTGCCCATAATGTTCACAATTCCCATTTAATACTGAAGATCTGGTGTCCGATATTTCCTGACAGGTACGTGTGTGTTTCCCTTTCTTCTAAAGCCATTCCTGTACTCTTGTGTTCTGCTTTCCTTTCTTTTATCTTTGTTCTGTTAGCCTAAAATTCTCTTGACTTCATGGTCTCTTACTTATGTGTTTACTTACTATTTCCTCTAACAGATACAGACTAAATGATATCCTTTTGCGTTAATGAGGTATTAGTATCCCAAATTACCCAATATCATCACAGGCAGAAACTATAAGTTTCTACTTGAAATCTAAAACCATATCTAAGTACAGCCTGACTTTAAATGAGACATAAACAGTAGACACAGAGGGGCCTACTCCAATTTCTACTGTACTGATTTCAGTCAAAGTAATGGCCCGTACTAGATCTCCTGGGGTTATTTGTCTTGGATACAGACATAAATAGGAGCAAAATCTCTTTGTGTGTGTGTGCATTCATGCTGTGTGCGTTTTGGGCAGAACTTTTACACAAGCTAGTAATTAACACTTGTCTAACACCATTGAAAAACCTTCTTTTCATTTCCTTGTAGTTTTGCATTTCTTTACACGTATGGAATTGCTTCCTGACTTTCCTAAAGCTAAATTTTTAAATATAATTTTGAATTTACAGAGAAAAATGTTTCATCTGTTTCTTACAATCTCACAATCAAATGCATTATTTATGTAATAATTCCCTGCCCACCCACTAAATCATTTCTTTGAGGACTGGTCAAGCCCAGAGAATTGGGTTGCCAGAACTGGATAGTTTGTAGAAAAGCAGCATAATCCTTGGATTACTGAAATACCTTTTTAGTTCTAATGAGAAACCAGGTGTATTTGGCAAAACTATGAGCATTGTTATGACGTTTGCATCATGTTTGGTTGAGTTTGTTATACCTGTGCTGCTATAGACATGTTGTAACTGCAGTAAGTGTGCTGCACACCCAGAGATCTTCCAGTTACTGATTGATGTCTCTGCAGGCAGGAGCTCTTGGGCTATAGAAGTGCAAGTTGCTGTTACATCTCAGAAGCCAGTTTGCAGTCCTCATTCCTTCTACTGGACTTCATTAATAAACTCCACCAAAGCCACATTGTATAGTAGCTGACAAGACATTACTCCTCTTGTAATGTTTTCAGCTAATATATTTAATGGACTGCTATTCTCTCTGTAGATTAGAATGGAATTTAGACTGTGGCAGACACTGGACAACATCATTTTAGCTTTTTCTGAGTGCCTTTGAAAAAGAAAGATGAGGGTGACTATAGAAAGTGGAATAGGCTGAAATGGTGTGGTAAATCTAGTAGGATGACTCATTATTCTCTACCATCACCAGCTGCAATTAGACCTTTTCACCTGCTTACCTGCTATCTGGTTGCTCTGTACATGCCCTGTCAACTACAAGAAAGTTCCAAAGAAGTGAAGACGTATGTTGTGAAACCAACTTTTCTTATTGAACAAGTTTCACTGGAGAAAGTATGTCATTTTCTGTTAAATAGTAAATCTGGCTGACAGGCATGCTTAGCAGAGTGAAACAGAACTGAAATAGTAGTAACACTTCAAAGTACAAGAAATACAGTTGTGTGGGATGTTAAAAAGCAGCATGAAGCCAGAATCTGATATAATGTAGAAATTTAAAGAAGAAATTTATTTATTTAGAGCTATAAGCCAATAACACAATCTTATTGAAAGTGATTGGAACAGACAGGATGGTACTGAGTTTTCAGGACTAAGGCTTGTAATCAGAGTTTCAGCAGGAGTTTTGATTGTGTGGGCAGACAGCAAAGGTAAAATCTTCAGGAAGTTTTGCAAAGAAATGACAGCTTGAGAAAGCTTAAATATTTAATTCAAAAGAAGAGATGAGTAAAATATGATGATAATACTATAGGCAGGAAAAACAAAAAAAAAGTTTGGATTGTATTTGAAACCTGAATTAAAAGAGAGACCCTGAGGAAAAGGGTCAGACAGAAACTAGAATTCAGAAAGGAGGAATGAGAATCGGTTGTTGGGAAAAGTAAAAAAGTTAACAAGCACAGCAGAGGAGCCCTGTCAATGGTCATTTTAGAGTAGAAATATGCATGAAAGAGTCCCATGGTAGGGTAAAAGCCATACTGGATTTTCTATAATTTTGGTATAAATAAGGTGCTGAAAACACATACAGAGAAGTTTCAGGAAAGAGTTGTATAGTGGGAGGTAGAAGAATTATCTCACTTTTAATATAGCAAATATAAAGTTTACTAGCCAGAGTAAACTTTGTATTTGGCTTCATGAAAGCTGGAGTGGAGAAATGCTTTATGAGAAATGAAGCAGAGCAGGAGGCAAAAGTTTATGTGTAGTGCAACATCTTCATATCATTTACATGCAGAAATAATCAACAGCATGGAAGCAGCAGTGGAGGATACATGTACAGGTTAACACTAACCAGGGACTAGCAAATGACAAAAGATAAGGATGACAGGTACCTAAAGGGTAGACAAAGTGACAAGGAAGGACACAAGAAATGAATGGTATAAAAGTGAAAAAACCAATGAGTGCCACATTAGGGAAGGCTACAGGGAAGGACAGGAGGTAGAAGAATTTATTGGTGTAAAATATGAATTTGTGTGGAGGGAAGCATGCAAACTGTTATTTCCAAATCTGTACCAATAATTATTACAGTTAACTGTTGTCTTTCTATCTTCCTATTCTTGTGGACTTGTTTTGCAGAGCAGAAAAATTGAAGTTAGTGTGTATCAACAGGTCTTAATGGTTAAACTGAGTAAAGCCATCAATGGGCAAAGCTTTTATCTCAAACAATACAAAACTCTAAAGGTGATCGGTGCTCTTTAACAAAGTCTGCACTATGTGTACCACTTACACCTAGTTAAACAGTCTGTCTTTTTCAGATTCTATGCTAGTGAGATTACAGAATAAGCTTTCCAGTGCACAACAAGCATCCGTTGTTTAATTCAGATGACAATGTTTTCAGCAGGCTGCACTCTACCGTAACAGCCAGAAGTCCTCATTGTGTCTTGGGACTAGGTATAGCGACACTTTGAGGTATAGCCAAACTCAAGAACTCATGGAAAGTTCTTTACAGTATATGTTTCAGCTGGAAAGGAAATTTTCCTTCAAGGTACTAGTCTGGAAAGACTGGTGAAATTTTGTCTGAAATTAACCTTTCTAATTTAAAAAAAAAAAAGTTATCCTCTCATTTCCAGAACAAAAAACCATTGAAACAAATGAAAAAAACCCTATCCCTAGCATGGATTTAGCATCTTTTTTCTGTAGGAGAATCTTTTTTTACCATGAAATTTAAAATTATATGAGAGTAAAAGTATACAAAAGATAGGTCAGCTTACACATGTCATTACCATCATGTTTGCTAATAATTGTCTGTACAAACCAGTGAGGGGATGTAGTCCAGGCGCACCCAGAACTCAGAATCTGATGTCTTTTATCCTTAGTCGGAATGTGGATCAGGGACCACGAGGGACTCGATCTATTCCTGCGCATTACAATACCCTGAACCGAATGGATAGACACCGTGTAATAGATGACCACTACTCCCCGGACAGAGAGAGGTAAATATCTAACTGGAATCAGAAACAGCTGTAGCTTATACTCATCAACGAGAACTACTTCAGCATCATAGCTCACTAAATTAAATAGCAAAATTACTTACCTAATCCCACAGATGAGCATTTCCCTACTCATTTATCCACTGGTTACATGATATACGTTGAAAAAAATACAGTGCACACAAGGCTGACAAAACTGTCAAGTTAGTGTATTTTTGCCAAGAGGAAGTCTGAAAAATCTATGAGGAATTGCACAATACAAAAGACAGCTTATTTTTCCTTTTTTTTAAAAATATTTTTATGTACTATATTAATAAATTCTTTAAGTGCTGAATATCTTTAAAAAAATTAAGAGTACATTTAGTAATTTTTGCTGCTGAATGAAGAATCATAAAAATGCATAATTTTAGTTAAGTGTTAATGTAATGCTCCCACTGGATACAATGCAATTCACAGACATACCAAAAGTATATTCTAGCACTGTGTTTGTATTTTCTCAACTTTATGAGCCATTTGGGGGGGGGATTATGGAAATGTGTGTGAGAATGAAACCAAGGTCTTTGTGTTTAGAGGCACATCTTGCCATAACTAATGTTTTGCTTAATATAGCTTCCCAAAGAGTAAGTAGAGCAACCTCTATGAATTTTAATGATGTAAAAAAGAATTGCAGGCAATAGTTGGCTAATACAGTTAAAATTGCTGAATTAATTGTGGTAGTGCCTTTGTGACATTAAAAAAAATAATTTATAAGATCTTTCCCACTTCATTGTCTTCAGGCCAGAAAATCAAAAGAAAAAGCATTTTTTACCTTTAATTTTTAAAATCTTGCAGCTTCTTATACACCAAGTTGAAAACTTGCACATTATAATCGGAGGGCCATGACTGCTAGATATTGTCCCATTTCATAATTGCATATAGCAAGGAGTAATACGAATGTATTTTGTAATCTTATTGAGTGCTATGTGACTAGCATTTGAAGTTAATACTTTTACAGGTGGTTATTACAGGTTATTCCTCAAGTGACATCAAAGAACATAATGGGTGTTGCTAACTAATACAAAGAATTTAAGAAGTCAATGCCTTTTGGTAGCAATATTGAAGAGAAAACGTGAATATGCCAACATTAATGTGATGGTCAATGATTGTAAGGAGTGTAAGACAAAATTCTCCAGAAAAAAAATGTATAATTAATTGTTCCTAATTAGGTAAGTTAGAAAAAAGAGCACCCAAAAAAAACCCCCAAAAACCCAGCATATCTATTCAAGTGATTTGTAATTTAATTTGGCAAAAAAAAGGTCAAATGGGCAAAAAAATTAAGATGTTGAAAACCAATCAAGTATTCATCATCCAGAATGTTAACTGTATTTATTACAAGTATAATAGATCATAGGTGAGCCTCTTTTTTGCATTAAACTTCTTAATATTTCTGTTTAAGTTATAAAAAAGAAGAATGCTATTTAGCTGGCTCATGAGGCTATCTGATTTTCATACAGAAGCCAATAATTTAAGGATTCTGAGCTGTTTCCTTAGAAGAAAAGAACAGAATGCTTTTGGGATAACATTGTGTTGATTTTTAGACCAGTCATCCTTGAAATAGGATCTGAACTTGTCCTTAGAGCCTGTATATGCCTTATGGAATGCTTCTGGGTTTTTTCACTGGGCGAGTTTGCTTGCTGCCTCCCAGATAAATGCATAGGTGGTTTGATGTACAGCACTGCAGTCTTTCCCCATCATTTCAATAAAATAACCCCTACTGGACTGGCTTGGCTTAGAGAAAGAGAATTGTTTTTTCAGAATATGTCAGGAAAACAATGTCAGAAAGTTGTTGGTGATAAGATTATTGAACTTTCAGGTGACTATTACAGATGAATAGATATTTGCTTGTTAGGTGTGCTCTGAATCTCTGAATACATTTGTGTCATCTGTATTTTGCAAAACACGAAGAGAAGTTCTCCTGTTCGTACATGGTGAGTGGTTGCCTGTGTAATCAGATTGTTAACTAGTTACGCCTCTATTGCAACGTACATTCTCTGAAGTTTTAGGCAACACTCAAGAGAATAGAGAAAGACTATTCCCAAACTTTTATGATGCTTTATATTCATTGTTATTTTGACAGTGGTTTTATGAATGGAAAGATTACTAGACTTCAAGTTTTGTTAGTGAATATTTGTGATACTGTCTGTGTTACATAATCTAAAGCAATGGTGAGTACACCAGTCCCTAAAGTAACTCTTTAATGTTATTGATTCTGAAACCTGCTGGAACTGCAGGCAGTTTGGAGAAGTGGAAAACCAGAACCTTTTGTGTAGGTTAATAATCTCTCTACTTATCATCCTTGTTTTGTTCCACACTTACCTCTGAAAAAAAAATCACACTTTGCTTTCCCACAGCTCTGATGGTTTGTTGTTTCCATGGTCTATTTACCGCTTGGAGCTGTTTGCCAAAAAGGGACTTTGAAAAAGTACTTTCTTGTATATATGCTCAGTTGCTAAGTTAAAATATGACTGAGAATATGAGTAAGAAAATTATTTCCTTCCTTTTCCAGATAATTCAACATAAAGTTCTCTAAAGTATATGACACTATGGAGTTAGTTGGAACCACATATGAAAATGTCTAATGACCTCAGATCTAATGGCAGTATTTCTTCACAATTGAATGGCAAATTCATCTAATGATCTAATTTGCTATCTAATGGCAAATATTTCTTCACACTTGAATGCACACTTAGAATTGAAAATCAAATTATTTTAAAAAAGCTTGAAGACACAAATTTTTTAATTTAATTTGAGAAAATTTTAATTTCAAACACCAGGCCTCTAAATATGTCAAAGGTTGCTATCAAATCAAATACAGATTTTTGCTGGCAGGGTAAAATTACAGTTAAAGTTTGTATCTGTTGCTATATTAGCAAAAATGTCAGAATTGCAGTGTGTATACTGGTAACTCAAAGTGGGAAATCAAGTTAATTTGTTACCGATATATTTAATATAGCTGTACTAGTTTATTTTGCCAAATGTGTGGAGCTTTGTTGCCTACCTCAAATAGTCTTGCAGTGAAAATGTGAGAAAACTCCTAAAGTATAAATGTTTTCCTACTAGGCACGTACAAGAAAACAAGGGAGAAAAAACAAGTTAAATTTTTGGTCCGGTATCCCTTCATCAGGACTATTGCAGAGTTTCCATTTTAAAGAACAAAAGCTGTTATTTACTATGTTAAAGTAATGAGGTACTCATAGCCATGATTATTTAAAGAAATATTCTCCTTTTTATTTAAATTACTTCAGGGATGATATTTTGGTATGCTGGGACTAGCATGACTATCACAATGCTATTACTGAGAGATGATTTCATTAGCACATTTAAATACAGACTTTCTGCTGAACCCTTTGTTTCATGCTGTTGAAAGAGGTGGTTTTTTAAAACATGTCTTAAAGCAAATGCCAAAATACATGTCAAAAATTTGGCTTACTATAATAAAACCCACAAAGACCAAAATAATTCACTACTGCATGTCTGCTGCATGTTAGGTAAGGTGCCATTTAATTAGCTGCTTCTGTTATTTAATACAAAATTAAATGTGGCCCAAAGAACTACAAATTCTACATTTCAAAACGTAATCTCACACTAGCAGTTGCTTCATCCATAATTAGCAGGCTTCTAATCCAACATCGATAATAGCTAGGTGCCAGATTATGTCAAACTAGGCAAATAGTTTTTTGAGACATTGCACCATAGTGAAAACCAGAAAATTTAACAAAGTTTTTTTTCATATTCTTTATTAAATACATATCTGAATAATATTTGATTAAGTAATCACTTATTATTTACTTCATATTTTACAGTACAGTCATTTAAGTGTATATTACAGATAGAAAGATATTGTAGAGTATAAAGGGTAGCTGATGCTTTAAGTGGAAATTCTGAGACAATATTTTCAGTTGTAGTTGTGTATGTCATACCCATATATGGGTATGCAATGTCATTGTTTCTTTACGTCTTCTAATACCCAATAAACTAAAAGAAATGCTTTGCTGAAAATTTGCTTATAGCTATGTTATAAAATGATATGCATCAACTTAAATCACAATAATTGCAGCGTTTCTTTTTTTGTCCTTTCAAAATTTTACCATGTGCATTAATAGTATATTGCACTTCATAATTTTTTTGTACATCTACGCCTACGACTGCAACTGAAAACATAGTAGAGATTATAGCAGTAGAGAATCCTATAGATAAGACTATCCTACACTTTTCATTAACAGATTCTCTTTTCAGTTACTTACAATGTTGCCAAATACAATTTCCTCTCTCAGGTTTCTCACTTTTGAGCCCTAATGGATTTAATTGCTGAAGGGATTGCAGTCCTGGCACACTACCATGTCTTAGCCTTGCAGCAAGGATGGTAGAAAAGGAGAGTGTTTTCTCTTTAGCTGATGTTCTTGACAGTGGGCACATTCTTTCACAGTGAAATCACTCTTAAATTGCACAATTACCTGCACCACCCACCTGGTCTGCTGAAGGATGGCAACTTCCAACAGAGAGATGGAGTAGGAGGTGGCAAGAGAAGTGCAGTCTTGCAAATTTAGCTACATCTGTAAGGACTTATGATTCAGAACCTTTGAGCCAAATTAAAAAACAAACCAACCAACAACAAAAACTCATAGGTACATTCCTCAGAATAAAATACACATACAAAACACCTATGTTAACATAAATAAATAATGCAGATCTGATAAAAGACTTTAGTGTTGTGCCCTTTGGAGTGAGGACTCAAAATACATTATGGGACGCATTGTGATAATGTGATACAGATTTTCTTGTTGAAAATCATATTGATTGAATATGTGTCAGTTCACAAATTCTCTGCTGATAATTGCTGTTGTTTCACAGCTAAAATCTTCAAACTGCCAATTGTGATTAGTTGGTATATTTCTAGGATTTCATCTATCCCAGGAGATAAGCAGGAATTTCTATACAATTGAAGTGATAAACAGCATTGATACCATGATGGGTGGAAAAATTGTTGATGTTTACATGTAAAGAAAATCTGTAATCTTGTTTAAAAAACCTAAACTATTAAATAAAACTAGACTGTTAGTCTTTTCTAAGAAATATAGCAGGGGAAATTATATAACCAATGTTTTATTCTTGAATGGCATTTGCCATTTTCTAGAGGTTGAGAGTTCATATTTTATTTATGTAGTTTTTAGGAGTGATTTCCCAGGTGTTTATGAAGCAAAATGAAAGACTTTCTACCACAGAACGCCTTAACTCTTGCTTTGTTCAGCTGAGAATCTGAACTTTTAGAACCATATCACTGGCCTCATTTATTTGGGAAAACTGCTTGTAGTAGGTACTTACCATCATTGCTATCAGTAAGCTGCTATGAGGAAGTATGGAACACCTACGCGTGCTATACATGTAGGTGTGGTGCTGAGGGATGTGGCTTAGTGGTAACTTGGCAGTGCTACATTAATGGTTGGACTGGACTTGATGATCATAAAGGTCTCTTCCAACCTAAACAATTCTATGATTCTACCTTTCCCTGAAGCTACATGATTTTATTAGTTTCAACCTCCTCTTCCTGCAAACAGTTCTATGCTCAATCTTGCAGTCCTAACTGGTTCCCAGGCCCAGTTTTTTTACTGCATTTCTTTCCAGAGTGCTTATCCTAAATTTCATATGCCAGACCTCTCTCTCTTCCCTTCTACCACCACCAATGGCTCTTTTTTTTTCTGAAATTTCCAACTATTCATCCCAAAGAACCACCTGTTTCTTACTCTGCAGTCTGATTAAGCTAATTCCAGGTTTTTTTACATTGCCAGATTTGCAGAAAATTGTAACTTGAAAAGCTTGAGAGTATTTGGTTAAAGGAAAATTCATAGAATCATAGAATCATAGAATCATCCAGGTTGGAAGAGACCCTTGGGATCATCGAGTCCAACCATCTACCCTACACTACAAAGTTCTTCCCTATATCATATCCCCCAACACCACATCTAAACGTCTCTTAAACACATCCAGGGATGGTGACTCAACCACCTCCCTGGGCAGCCTATTCCAATGCCCGACCACTCTTTCTGTGAAAAATTCTTTCCTAATGTTCAGTCTAAACCTACCCTGCTGGAACTTGAAGCCATTCCCTCTCATTCTGTCATTAATTACCTGTGCGAAGAGACCAGCACCAACCTCTCTACAGTGTCCTTTCAAGTAGTTGTAGAGAGAAAATACCAGTAAAAAATTATATTTATTTTAGCAATGTAAATAATTTCATACTTGTCATACTTTTGATTTGCTATTTCAACTGGAAAAGTATATAAGAGCATAACTAAAAATGGAGGATAGTAGTGTTGCCAATGATACAATGTATCAATGTAATTTACAATCAGATAATACACTGGAAAAAGCTGACTATCAGAATGGATAAATAGTAATAGAATGATAGAAGTTTCTTGTGTCAGCTGGGTTTGATTCATGCAAGTTCTAACAGTGGAACAGAGAGTCTTGTTTTGTATTCAGAATTATTATGGATGTTCCAATAAGCACAAGATTGTCAGGACTCCAGTACTTCATCCTTTCCACAGAAATACATGGGAGTCAACTTCCCACTCTAACAGGGAAGCTGGAATGTTAATCAAATTGTGAGACCCCGTCACAGAGAATGAAGCTTGAAAAGAATAGGTTGTCTTCTAATGCCTCATCTTTACTGTTGAGTATAACACTCCAAGCAGCAAAGACCAGGTTAAACTGCCCTTGCACAGTAAGAACAGAAAGGTTTGCCGTGGGTGGTTCAGAGAGGCACTCTGTGTGTGTATGTGTGTGTGTGTGTGTGTTCCTGCGACTCTTCATGTCAAAATAGTGGAAGTCTCTCTTCATTTGATGCAGGAGTGTGTGTGAGTGGAGGATGTGTGTGTATATTAATGGTCATATGGCAAAACCTATAGTACTGCCTTATCAGACCACTTTCATTATTTTAATGTGACATGAGTTGCTACTGAAAATTTTCTGTCTATGCTATCTGTAACAAAATATGTAATGTTTCAGAAATCTGTGAGGATGCAGACTAATATTTTCATTTTGCCAAACCATCATTTGATATACTTCTGCCATTATCTACTATAAATAGCAAATAACGAATGCATGTTCAAAGGCAGTAAGTCTAAATGAAGGTTGCCAAAAAAAAAAAAAGTATCCACGAGTTCTTTTGTATTTTTAAAAATCTGCTGTATCTAAATCTTGTCCATATCTTCAGGGTCTTTCAAGTAGTCCTACATATATGTGCATATAAGATCATGATTTTCATGAATAACTCAAAAGACATATATTTTAGATGCAGATCTAGAACATTTCTGGAGTTCTTTTTCCATTTAGGCAATGCAAAGCTTAGTGATGTTACTACATTATTATTTATTTATATTGTGATTTTAAGTGTTTTAGACTGGATATTAGCCAAATTAAATGTCATCTACCAGCTGGAAATACTTAATTACTTATTAATAAATATAATATTTGCAACAGTTTTGTGGTGTTAATTTCAGGGTTGCATCTAAACCATTTAAGGGCAGATTCATGTGGATATAGCCTGGGAATGTCACCATGTAGTGGTGAGAATAAGTTAGGATGCAATTGTTTGCCATCGTCACACATATCATAGCTGCTGTGGGGTAGACTCCTACGTTTTTATTTGATTGTTCTATATGTGAGTGTTACATGATGGTATTATTTTTTAATGCTTCTTAGCACCGTGCTGACTGCCAGGCTGTTATGGGTAGACTGCTTTTGGTACTTGTGTTGGTTTAGGAACCCTAATACTTTTTGCAGCCTGCAGTGTAGCTCTATGATTATTTTCTTGATTGTTAGGCCTTCTTAGGATCTCCTCTTCAAATTTTCAGTGTACCATGTCAAATTGGGCCCTGCTGAATTGTGTACGGCTCCTCGTTCTTGTAACAAACTGCAAAGTTTAAATTGCATAATCAGGAACTTAAGTTAGAAGCTTTTTATAGTGGTGACTATGCCTTTGCCTTTGTTCGACAAAAAGCGAGCACAAGCATCTCTTCTACTACATATAATTAAACTAATATGCTTATAAAGAATATTTAAACATGGTTGATGACACATTTTATCCACATGAAAAAGAGGTAAAGATATTAAGTGTAGGTAATATAGCTACCTGTAACAATGTGTTTAATTACTACAAAATCATCAATTATAAGCAAATTAAGATATGAGAAATAAAAGTGGAGGATAGACATGAGGTTTTCCATGTTTCTTGTGAAAGCAGTTTACGCTTCCAATGTGGACTTTTGTGGTTAGACATTGCTTTAAAATACCGCAGCTTCAGAGGAGCTGTAGACCAGGAACTCCTTTGCATTCTAATAATTCCTTGTAAATTGGAAGAAAAAAACTATTTTCAAAACCATTGTTCCTGTACTGTATGTATATATTTATACTAAAAGAGAAATAATATTCTTCTATTTTTGATAACTGGAAAATAATGCTGTAACAATTACAAGTATATTTAAAATATGTAAATTTTGACATATTTTCAAAATACAAACAAAATATAAATACCTTTTTTATTATTTTGTAATGCATACATTAGTTTTTTGTTTTTTTGGCGTATTCTGTTACAGATGTTGTAGCTCTTCATTAACTATCTAAATAATAACAGGGCTTTCATCTAAATTCATCTTTTATCACCATAGGATAAATATTAAGAAAACTTACACTCAGAGGTGGGGACAGATTTTCCAGTGGTGGTAGCCTTTCAGACAGACTAGGTAAACTGCTGCCAAAGATATTATTCATCTTGAAGTTATCACTGCCTTCAAGCAAAAGAACAGGCAATCTGACTTCTTGAGATTGCTTTCAGATGACTATTTATACATTTTTTCCTCCTAACTGAAATAATATAGAAAATCCCAAATTTTAGCCATCTGCTTGGTCCATTGTCTCCCACTGGCTTCTCAGAATAAATCTGTGAATCATTAGATAATTTTACCTTTAGTACTGTGTATCAGATTTCTAATTTTGTAATAATTTCAGTACACTCTACAATGCTCTTGTAGCTCCTGTGTTCTCAGATTTTTATGTGTTCTGTTGTGTGATGTGTATCATTCCTTCTCTGCATTATTGTCTCATATTTGCATTTTTCTTTCTGCCATCTACTCAGTCATTATGTTACTTTACCTCGTTCCCGGTACACCCAGTCCACAGATCACCATTACAGAGATGCCAGGTATATGTTTTCCTCTGTGTGACTCTGTGTGGATAATGCATGTACTTTTATGTACCTACATGTCCACTTCTGTTTTCATTAGTCTCTGTACAGTGGTAGAAAACTTAGAAGTGTTGAGTTAATATCAGCATTAGCTTTCTTAATATGTTGTGTAGACAAACACTGGGTAATCTTCATGTTTCACTTTTTAAACATATTTTTGCTGCCAATGGTCTATAATTGGTGGTCCATGAAGGTGATGCTATATTTACATCCTTCAGATGTCTTTTTAAAAAGTCAATAAAGAAAATTATTTAAATCAACAAACATAAATATCTGCTAATACTGTGATTTTCATATACAGAATGTCGTACATGTATGGCTGTGTTAAATGTTAAAGGTTACAGTAGGTAAAACTGGAGGGTGATACTTTACTTGTAGTTTTAGCTGAAGGCCAATATACCTTAATTTTTAAAAGCAGTTTTGCAAAATTCACCAAAGTTCGAGCTGAGTTTTGTTCCAGTGTTTTGTTCTGTTGCTGACATTGCTTGCTTTTCATGTTGGTTTGTCCTCATTTCATCTTTGTGTTGCTTTTCATTGTGTTCACCCTTTATGTTTTGGCAGCCAGGATCACACAATGTATCCTCTATTTTGTGAAGATGCAATCAGATTACTTCGCTCCCGTAAGATGTGCCGTACCTATTCTGAGGGTGCTTACTATGATCTTGAGAGGTATAACTGATGTGGAGCATATCATTAACTCTGCCACTTATACTTTGACAATACTGTGGTTGGTTTCCAAACTGAGAATGTGATCTATGTTTTAGGTGATAAACACATACAGTGAAGATGTTTTTTAATACTCTGTAAATATGTATGTATCTAAAACTGACTACTCTGGACTATGGGTAAATCCCAAGAGATGTTGAATAGCTTTATAGAAGTCAGCTTCATATATTAGCTTATATGGATATTATATACGTGTAGTTGTATAACCCTTATTTTTGCTGGAATTTTCCAAAGTTCTTATAGTACTTATTATTCTCTTTCAAATAATGAGGAAAAGCCTATCTACTTCAAAGCACACAGAAATAGAGTCTTTCTGAAATCTCATACTTTGCTATGCTGAAAAATAGAGAGAAAAGTAAAAGTATAAGCTTACGTTGTAGATATTTGTATAGTGCTTATTCTGTAATTTATGAATACTTCTATACGTTCATAATACCTGTGTGTGATTACAGAACATCAGAGTTCCTATTTATATATGAAATATATGGCAGAGAGAAGTTGAACCCATAGTAATTTCTATGAAATAATTATACTTGAAATACAGTGGCTTTTAAGAGATACAATAAGACATGCTGGTGTACTACTGTGATTACAATATTTTCAGAAAATACTGCAAAACAGGAAAAAGTGTACATGGCTGTGTGTGAATAGAAATAAGGATGTAAATCTGAGAATCTGTGAGCCAATAAAAAGGAGTTGGTGGCTTCAGATCTCAAATAGCAGATAAAATGTTTGATATGGTGATTGCTTTACAAAAGGGGCCATGTGAAAATTTCCATAGCAAGAACTAAAGAACTCTTGATATATTCACTTCATGGCTGCACTCTGCCTATGGGTTTCTCTGAGAAGTTCATTAAGGTTTGCTTTGTATTCAGATCATATATAAGCATGTTTTTAGTAAGTGTAAAACTACTTTTGGATGCAGAAACAAAATAGAATCTGAAACTTTTATAGTATCATAGAAATATTCCCTCCAAGGAAATACTGCTTTTTAAAAATTGTCCAAAGTTATAGTATAATTGGCAGTATAAACTTCAGAACTCAGTTAACTTCAGTTAAAGATTTGGTTTGAAATGATGCTATTTTACATTAAACCTAAGAATGTGTGTAAATAGTTCAGTCTCCCTGTAGAAACTTTAATAAGGAGAGGGAGGGATTTTTCATTTTTTTTTTCTGAAAATATGTGATGAAATGTGCTCATACTTATGCTATTTCAATAGTTAATTTTTATATACTTATTTTGGCCTTAGTTATATACTTACATGTGCATTAGTTTATCTGAACCTGGTTCAGATTGCTGGCTGTGTCTGTTCAGATATTGCTGAAAGTTGGAGCTATTATCAAATTGTCTTAGTTTGAGGATCTTGACTTGCAAATCTTAATCTTTGTTTCTATAGAAATTAATTTCTCGAAAATAAAGTAAAATCAATGAAAATAAAGGGCAAAAGTGATAGTACTGTAGAAAGATTAAAAAGCTGGGGTTTATGCAGTGAGATGGAGTAAATCTTTTTCAAGACTTTATGGAAGAGAAGGCTATCATAGCTAATTCCTCCTGGAGTCAGGAAGGAAAATTCAACGTGAAGTGAAATATCTCTAGCTCACTGTTAGAGCAGACTGCCTTTGGGTAACATTAGTTACCTAAGTCGTCTTACCAGATATGAACTGCTCTGAGTATCTTATAGCAACTATCATTTTTCCTAGTTCATCCTTTTTGCCTTTCCATGTTCTCACAAGCAGTTCTCTAGTTATTTTAGGACCAATAAAATTAATCTCTATCCAGTTCCTCCTTATCCATTGAAAAATGTGAAGTAATTTCCTCTTCCTTGCTTTATTTTTTGGAAATATATGAAGAATTGTTTTTCAAACTGTATTTCCTTAATGCTTACCTTAACTTACATTATTTCTGTAGGTCAAGGTATTAGTCTTGTCTTCTTAGTTCCATCTGCTTAATCAATGTCATGTTGATATCAAGCAACGACTTATCTTCCTGTTTTTTACTTTCACTTCATTAAGCATGTGAAATAACTTTCCAGTTTCCACTATTCATCAAAGTAGCAATCAATGTTCTGCACAGTCCAGCATTCAGGGAAGAGTCTCTCATCTGGGACAGAGAGTTTTGTATATCTTGCCACTGTGAATCCACCAGTGTGGGTGTGGTGTAGGCAAATGTGTCATACAGATACATCAGTCAAAATTACTTACTGCCTTTGTTATTCATGGCTCCTTTCATTGCTTATCTTGTAGTCATTCACAGACAGTCCATTAACTCTTGTGGTCTCTTCCAGCAGATTTTTCTTTATTTTCCCTACAGAGTGACTACTTTCATCTCTACTCTGCTGAACTTTGTTTCAGTTACTGTTTATCAGATTTGATAGCCTTTAGTTCATTAGTTCTAGGACACATATTCATTATCAAAACCCTTAATTTCTGAGTTCCTTCCTAGGCTACAGTACTCCTCATTTTGTCTTCGTGATAGTTCCCCCATTTTGAAGAAGTCCAACTATTTGCCTCCCAAAATAAGCAGTGCTGGCATTGACAACATACTCCAGCATATGCCTAAAACAGGCAATAGGCACATGTGCAGCTTCAGTGACTTCAAGTGCCCTTTGGACCCAGTGCTTTCTCAAGAACATCCTGCTGCTCAATACTCAGTACCCAACTCCAATTTTCCTTGACTCTTTAATGTGATAGCATGGTATCACTAGCTGGTATCAGCTCCATTGCTGCAGCTACTCAGGTTGAACATAGATAAGACATCATGGCTGGACATGGAAAGTTTTACTTAGGCTTTTGTTTATATCTCCCAATTCACAATCCTATAGAGTTATACAGGCTAGTTCATAATTTGACATTCACCCATTTTAAATTGGCTGACAGAGACATGATCTTATTAACAGATCAATGTTCTCAAGATTTTTATCCCAATTGTTTTTAAAATTAAAACATTAGCAGCTCATCACAAATAAAAATCTGCTGAAAATTCTTTCTTTCACCTGTCTCAGAGCTCAACTTAGTCACTGAGATCACCACACTATGTGCTATTTTCATTTTTCTCATTTAGTCTGTGAGGTTAGTGTTTGGAAGGCAATAAAAGATCATTTGTGCACTTTTTGTGTAGGATGTGAGGTTTATTTCAGGCAGAATTGCTATTGCTTCACTTAAGGAAACAAACATTTGCTTCCATTTTGTTTTCTGGCTTTCATTTTACCAGTCAGAAATTTTCCAACATCCATATCCTACTTTTGGTGAAATTTCTCAGTTGCTCAAATACTGTTTTCCTATTGATGTAACTTTTCACTCCTAAGAAATATGTGTGTTTTGATCAAGTGTTCTTATTATGTTCTTAATTGCTTCTGAATATAATTTGAAAGTAGAAGTTTAAAATGACATATATGTGAAAATATATATTCAGAAGATACTGCTGAACTGTAGATAAATATGCTCTATATTCATCACTATCTTAGTAATACAGTGAGGGAAAACATGAAAGAAGCACCCTGTAAAATTTCTGAAATATCTGTGCTGTTTATTCCATATTCAGGAGGACTAGGCAGGAGAGAAGAGTGCCTAATTCATATTATGACGACACAACCTATACTCCTGAAAGGTATTTTAATGTATATAGTAAAAGTAGATAAAGTTGAATAATACATTTTTTCTGAAGTGTAGTCTAAAATTTTTAATTGACCTAGAATAATAATATTTAAATTTACAGTGCACTTTATGCAGTATTTCTCTAAATACAGAACAACTAATCTCCACAGTTTTAAGTACCTCATTTTCTTTTAGCTGTCCATTAACTTGACTTTAGATTATTTTTTTAAGCATAATCCTTAACTTGAAAATGTTTTTCTTCGAGGTACAAGTGACATTTTTTCCCCCATTTAACTGCAGTTATTTATAATGGCTAGCATTTTCAGTCACTAGGAGTGATTATAGGACAATTTAGCACCCCCAATTTCATTTTTTAATATCCCAAGTCACTTAAGAAGGTCCTCAGCTTTTGACATGTTATGACCTATATTGACTTTAAAATGATTAACTAAATGCCTTCAAATTGATGTTGCGTGCTTGCTGTGCTGGGACCGAAATAGTATTGTTCTTCCTAAATTTTGATATGCATATAATGTATCACAGTGAACATAACTATAATCTGACGTATCTTTTGGAAACTTTTAGAGTGTCTCTGGAAATAGTTAATTGATAACAGCATTTTGTGTTTAGAGAGTTAGGCAAAGTCCAAAAAGAAGAAATCTGAAGAGAGAAGTAAGCTGATGTTCCTCTCCCTTTGCACACTTAGACTTTTTATATTTCTCTGCTTATTTTTTAGTCAGTATATGATTTTTCTCTACAGCTCTGGAGCAGGTAAAGCAGGGATAACTAATAGCAATAATTTTTGGTTTTTATTTCATTGCTATGAATAAATACAGTCATATTTAACAAAAAAATAAAGTGCACTGCAATTTTAAAGCCACACATATATTTATGGTGTCTATAATAAAGTGCTTTTATAGAAGAATCTCACCTAAAATACTGGCTAACTGAAGAGACTGGCTTCAGTTTTAAAGATACGGATGATCACAGAGAGTGTAAATACATACCTGTCATTCTCCATCTGTATTCTAATTTAGATTGAACTAAATCTAAATCTAATTTAAAATTAAATTACATTAAATAACTTTCATCCAGTCATTGATCTGGCTACACACCATGCAAAAAAAAAGTCATTCCCCATACTTTCCAATTTGATATAGAAGAAACAAGAACAGCTGAGTGACATTAGCATATACTGCACTCGATACTGTCTATCCTCAACATAGTGATCAGAAGGTATGGGGTCATTTACTTTGTAAACATATTGTAGAACCTCAGATTCTGAAATCTGAGAAGTTTGGAAAAAAATGGAGTCATGCAAAAAATATTTCATGTATCCTGCTATCAATGATGGGAACAGATTCATGAAAACCCTTGGATAAGTGTATTCAAGCCACTAAAAAAGTTCATCCTGTAGTACTTTGGCTAGGATTTTCAGTACAGAAAAAGGAAGATTTATATCCAGGTTGATAATATGCTGGTCCCTTGATCTTTTCTGAAAATCTCAGCCTTGCTTCTCACTCACTGTCTTGTGGAAATCATTGAGTAGTGGGATTATTGCAGTTTGAAGGCTTTACTCACGCAGGATCCTGAAAATCTGTAACTCCAAAGATCCGGTTGAAACTTATTAACCAAATATTGCATGATTTGCCTGTACTCTTAATATACCGAAGTAATGGCACATAAACAGTTTATCCCCTGGTTTCTGAAATGAAAGCAGCTTTTTTTGTCCTGTTACTTCTTTTTTCCATGGTTCTGCTTAAGATATTTCTACATGTTGTCTTCAATTGATTTGCTGAAATGATGCTGCAAATTTTTACATAGCCCATGTTCAGTATCTGGAAGAATAACATAGGTGTGAAATTTAATGAGTTGTTTAATCTGAGTGAAGTGAGTTTTCTTCTGCTTCTTAAATAACTGTAAAAACTATCCACCCTATCAAACAGTAAAACAAATTTTAAAAAGTTAGATATTTGAAGTTAAAAGCAGTATTTTAAACTATTGCTATATAGAATGCTATTTTTGTTCATGTTATATCTCCGTAATTACTTTTCAATTATTCCATAAACTCAACATTAAACATTCACATTGAAAATGTGAAGACTTCTGTGTCAGAAAAGATATGGGATCAATTAGTCTTTATGAAACATGGCTAAACTGCTGAAAAGAGTAAAGGTGAAATGTATTAAGAATTATATACGGAAAAAATAAGCATAATTTGCTTGGTTTTTAATTAAGAAAAAGATTCAGTTTTCTTCATACCTAAGAGAAGGTAGGTAATGTACAAAATTATTTGGAAACATTTGAAAAGCTTCCCATTTTATTGAGAAGTGGTCATGTCATATGAATTAGAGTGTTATTAATAAAACATATGTTTCTTTGTAACACTTCTTTATTTTAACTGCGTTGTAAAGGTGGTACAATGGTGCAAGTTCATGGGCAGATCATGTAGTCAATGGTTCAGCTGAAAATTACGGGTAAGTAAAGAGTGTAGTGTTACAGATATAGCTAAAATATATTTCTAATCTTTATAATAAGAGTTCATTTATAATTGTACCAAAATATTGTACCTAATAAGTATATTTTTCTTGATGTCTTTCTTACTTGACTCAGAACTAAGGCACATTTATGTGCTACTCTTTTTTCCAAGATCAAGCTGTTTTATTCAGTTAGAAATAGAAAAAGAATATTAATTATGCTTGAACTATTTTTAAATCATGTTCTCACTGTTCAGGGCCACTTTAATGAAAAAGGACTTTTTGACTGATAATACCTGCCTACATTCACAGTGCTGGGGAATGTGTCTTTGAGACTTAATCGTTTTTAGTTTTAGAAATGATCTCAGTTCTAACTGTCTAACCTATATTCCTGTGTGATTGATGCATAACCCATGTGAAGCGCTGTGTACCTTACAATCTTCAGTTCTTCCCAACTGCAGCTGGCTCCTGATCAAGGGAGTGCACATTTTCCTTGCTATTAGTTCTTTGAATTTACTGCTTTTCCCTCATTTTCTTCTTGCTCTTATAATATTTTTCTTCTTTATTTTTACTTACTTCCTTTGTGAATGAATATTGAATTAATTACTTATTAGTAAGTTAATTACTGGCCATATTTTAAATTTTATGCTTCTATTCTTTTGTGGTGATACAAGTCAATATATCTCTCTGGAGAAATAGTTATGTACCGAAAGCAGATCACTGGAAGACTATTAGGCTATATTCAGTTGAATATTAAAAATCATACAAAATGATACTATATATTGAAAGGGATTTGTGTATATGTTTGTATATATATGCACACACAGTATATATAAAAGGGTTTAGTCACAGTTCCCCTGCAGTCCTAAGGCTATTTAAATAAAATTGTGATTTGTATTTGTCCTGTATATGTTGACTAAAACAGGAATTCTGTATAAGGAATTCAGAGACTGAAGGAGAACATAAGTGACTTTGTCAACTTGAAACTAAAGAAAACTGGTAAAAAACAGAATTAATCCTTCAATATTTTGATGCTAATTTCTTCTCTAGAGAGGAGAAGTTTGTGGTGGTCTTTTGGCTCAACATTAGTGCAGCCACAGAGTTACTTGAGACCATATTTCTTCCCTAGCTTTTTGAACCATAGTGCCACTCTTTGCTGGTTCTTCATTTTTAAGTGTTTGAATTATACACTTAATTTGTGGTTACTGCAAGAGCCATGCTTATTAGATCTTCCAGGGAAAGTGCACAAGCATACTGAAAATGGACAGCATTTGAAGTAGGCTGGAAAGTGCTTAGTGTAGACAAAGCTTTTGTATTTGCTTTTGATAGTCACATTAAATAGTTCTGGTTTATTTCATTTGTCTTAGATTTAGTACTGTATAGATGCTACAGTAGGTAAATATTGGGGGGAAAAAACCCAGATTTTTAACTTGAAAAAGAAACTTATTTGTTAGTACTTTCTATCCCCATTTAAATTTAGCTCTTAAAAGCTGTGGAAAAAGAAATAAAAGATGAGAACATTTTTGTGAACTAATATGACTTTTAGGTAGACCATAAGGCATAGACATACTTTAATAGGATGAAGACTACTGAAATGGATCTGATTCTGTTAAGATCAATGGATTTACAGAATGCCTTTAACAGAAACAGTATGCTATTTTGCACATTCTTAATTTAAGAGCTTAAAAATAATAAAGTCTTACATAACTGCTTATTTTGCAATGATCTGATTGAAATCCTGGACTCATCAAGTGACAGAACTCTTGTTGTCTTCAGTGAGGTCAGAATTACAGGTCTGTTGCCAAAAGTTAAGAAGACAGATGAACATGTATTTGCAGTATTAAGCCCTGTTTGTGATATTTTACTAATTAAATGTCTGTCATATTATCGGTCTTTTAAAATGTTACTGAAAAAAGAAGAGGCCCACTAAATACAGTGTGCCATGTGCAAATAAAATTGTATTTAAGATCTGAGGAAAAACCCCACAAAACCCACCAAGAACTAGTATACTTTTCAGTGCATTTAACGCATTTAGTCCTGCACTGTGCAAGGGCACACTTAGGTACATGCTTAATTTTAAACCTAAAACTAATTCACTTGATTATTCTGTAGTCTAATTGCTCTGCTGAACTACATTTGAACACTCAAATTCTACTCGGAAATGCTGTTCTCTCATTGCTTCTCTCTCAAGCTTCTCTATGCATTGTCATATATTCCAGTCATGAACATGTGGTCATTAAAACCCTTGAATGTTCCTGTCATTGCTCATACATTATCACAGAACATTCAATTTTAGTGGGTGAAATACAGTATTCTGAAATAGGAAAAATTGTATAATAAAGTTATAGTATAAAGCTGAAACACTTATACTTTGGAATATTTCTGATACTTTTATTAAAATTTAGATTATTCTCTGGAGAGAATTGTAGCAATATATTCAGTTATAAAATTGAGCTGAGGCGGAGGATTTCAGCTCTCTTCTTTGAGAATTTTAAGTTCCTGATTTTTGAATGCTAATCAGTTTTATCATGATCTTCAGTGAGTCATCTCATGAAGACAGAGATACGTCTTCCTGCAGTGTGATTTTTTAATATGTGTCAATTGAGGGTCTATGTTAAAGATGCTGGAAGTTGGAATTAGTTGGCAAAATACAAGGTACTATAAAACGCAACGGGCTATGTAAATGAAAATGTATGTTACAAGTACCAGAAACAATAAGGTAAAAACAAACACTTAACATATTGTAGCAAAAATAAGCCTCAGTCTCTCAGACTCTTAAATTACTAGTGAAAGAATACCTCCGAACATTTCATATTGTAGGCAAAGAATAAAAATAGGAATAAATGTTAATATGATAAAGTCAGTGCAAGCTAAATAAATTGGTAAGAGAAAAGGCAACACATATGTTGCTTGCATTTGTTGGTTGACCTCTGTTTAAGGAAATGGTAGCGAGGTTCGTTTTGTGAGAAATTGCCTTTGAGTAAAATACTGGAAACTGATTCTTAAACTAGTTGAAGTTAACTAGTTAAGTGAAATTAGTGGTATTGTTATTTGCTCATTGGCTGTGTTGTGCTGTGCTTTCATTGAATTCAGTTACAAGTAGCGTTAACTGAAAGCTAAAAAGCCTCTTTCTCAAAAGCATTCACCACTTCTTTTTAATTAATGTTGAGATTTTCTATGAAGAAATTGATTAAAAATTTTTTCTATATTCTCTTCAAATGCACGTTACTTTTCTATTCCTCCAAAATACACAAAATTAATTTGGTCTGATTATACAGATAAAGAGGATATGAAATATTTTGAGCACATCATTTCAGTCTTAATTGTTTCAGGGTTTACACTATGTAGTGGTTTTATTGATACTTGATTGTAATAGCTAGCATAAACCTCTGACTGTATCCATAGAATTAGAAACTAATATGTGTTAGA
The DNA here is from genome assembly GCF_964106895.1 of Numenius arquata. NCBI lineage: Eukaryota > Metazoa > Chordata > Aves > Charadriiformes > Scolopacidae > Numenius > Numenius arquata. The sequence goes on from NC_133578.1 coordinate 56,961,708, forward strand.
AAGAACCTTGAAAAAACTATCTGGTCTAACTCCATATGTAAAGCAGGGCTTTGCTATTCCTCAATAGTTTAACAACCTTACAGTCTATTGATGATGAAACACATTTTGAAGAGTAAATCTCTGTAGATATTGCTATGTGTGCTTTCTTTAAGCATTCTTATAATTGTACCATGCTATCATGTGTTAGCATGATTAGACGTGTCTAGAATAGAATCTCCAAAGTGACTGCAATGCCATGTACAGATAGCTAAGCAAGTTGTAAGCAACTGAGTTTCTGAAGCTGTAGTGGTCTGCGCATAGCAATGTGGAGCACAACGTGCTTGGGATCGCGGCTGAGTTCTCTGCTTTGTTTGCTTCGCTGGGCTAGCGAGTGGAAAAGTAGTTCAGATACTGCCATGTTATAGTTTAGTCATGCCTGTGACTGTTATGTAGATATACCTGTAGTCACATACACTACAGTGTAATGTGCATGTCAATAGGTCACGTGAGTGTGTGCATGTATGTGTATAGATATATATACTACTTATATATAAAGTGTGATAGCATATTACTGCAGCAAAAATATCTTGCTTAGCTTCCTGTTTTTGTTTATTTTACAAGAGTACCTAAAAGCATTACGTTCCTGGCTTTTAAAAATTATAGCAGCACATAATTTTATATTATGTTTCTTTATAGGTGTAAGTGAGTGATTTGGTGAGATATCCAGTCACCAGTTTATGTAGATATTTGGCAGTATTCTGCTCCTTTGCATTTTCTCATTTTCCATTACAATACTTATGACTTAAATTTAAGTTTGCTTGGTACTACAAATCTCAGTTGTTTGTAGACATGCTTATCTGTGTTATGCTAACAGAGGATCTTGTGTCTGTGACTAAACAGCAAAGTTCCTATAGCTAGTAGAAGAGTAACATGTCCAAGGATTGAAATCCAGCAGCCATCCACAGACACTGACAGGTATTACCATTGTATATTAGCTGGAGTTTGAAATTATGATCGTTAGAAAATGTATCACTGTATTTTTCTTGTTCTGTACTCAGTGTTTCTAGATGAAAAAGATGCACTAGGAGCTGAGTTGTAGTGTACTGTAATCCTACAGCAATTCTATTTTTATTTCTTCAGTTTTTTGTTACAAGAACAACCTTGTACTAAAATTGTGATTGGCCTGATTTCATAGCTTGTTTTTTCAGTCTTGCACACAGTAAAAGAATTTAACATGGCCTTTCTAATAAACTGCTTTCAGTTATTTTTGGGAAAAAATAATTTTGATTTCTCTTGTAAGCTTTAATGATTGCTTACTGTTGAAAAATGTCCATCTTTTATAAGGATTTCTCTATATACCAGTTTAGATCAATAAATGTATTCATTTGTTGAAAATTCTCCTTCATATTTGTTAAGAAAAGTAACAAATCTGAAAAATTAAAAATTAGAAATGGTTATTTTCTGCATTGAGAAAAGAGTTAGCTTTTGAAATTTCCAGAATATGAATATAGAACAATGCAGATAAACCAGTAGTTAAAACAAAATGTCATAGCACCTTTGGTTAGATATCGTAGTTACTAGAATTTACAGTTCCCAATAGTATGGGATTTTGATTCTAATTTTTGATGGGTTTGGAATATAAAACCAGATTGTGAATACTCAGAGAGCTTTCTGCCTGGTGGCTTACAGAGAGCTCAAACAGTTTCAGAGTGATAGGTGTGCTTCGTTGAGAAGCAGATACTACTGTACTCTTTCATCAGTGTAGGGAAGAGTTACACTCGCAAGTCTTGTAGACTTTGACAGGGGAACAGGTCACCCACCATGCATGTTTTCCTTAGCAAAGGTAGAAGGATGCTATGATGGGCAATACTAAATGGAGAAGGTGACTATTTGACATTTCATGAACTGCATTTTTCATAACGAAAAATCTGTTAGCAAAGATAAACAACTCTAGCATACATTAAAATATTATAGGGATGTTAAATACTTTAACTTAGACTATTATATTTCCCTCTTTAAAAATCAGTAGTTCATATGATATGAATTAAAATGAGAAAAGAGGACACTTTCATGTAGATAACTTGGGAGCATAAACCCTCACAAATGTTATCTGAAAAGTTGGGAATTTCTGTTTTTAATTCATTGAAGTGTTTGAAAAACTCCCACGCTTATGGCTGGATTGTGATATTAATGCATAGTTGTATACTGTGGTAGGTGAGGAGCTTCACTGTCCAAGCAGGTTATTGGAGTGATATTTTTCTATAAAAAAGACTGTTCATTCCTGAAGACCTGGACCATATAGCACATGTGTTTACTGTTAAAAGGACAAAAAATATATGAGGAAAAAGAACATGCCTGCTTCACTCCAGGCAGTAAAGCTGTCTGTTGAATTGTTCTTTATGTGTGTATTATCTAAAACCACCCAGTGAAGCTTTCAAGTGGAAGACTGTCAGTATGCTTGTATAGCCTTCCATTTGCTGCTGTGGGTACTGAGAGGTTTGCAGCATGTAGCCTGTAACTTGAGCGTAACAACTCAGTTTAATGTCAGGATTCACCTTAGTCTTCAAATCCTTTGGTCTACAAAACAACAGTGGTGCCAAAGCTTCACCTAAAAGCAAAAGGTTCACTGCCAAAATCCACATTCTCCTTCAGTTCGGGGAACTCATGGTTGTTTTTCCATCAGAAGTAAATACCAGTTGCAGATTGTGGCAAACTGAATATTTATATTAACTATTGAATATGAATTTTCTGAGGCCTTTATCTGTTAGCATAATGGTCAGCTATAGTGGCTCCATGATGCTCTGCAGAATTCAAAACCTGCCTACTAAGCCATTTGTATTGTTCCTAACAGTAAAAATCCCTTTCTGCCTTCTAATACAGACAATGGGTCAGATCCCTAACATCCTGAAAAATTCTTCTTATACAACAGCTAAAGAGAATGAGGCCTTAGGAGTAACAAGTGAAAGAGGCTTAACTTCTCATGAAGTGCTCATGAGAATCATGTGGTTGCTACTCACCTGTTTCTCTGTATGTTGTACTTGCTGTTGGAAGGAGAGAGAAATAGAAAACGGGACAATACCTCACACCATACTGTCCAGCCCCTGCTGCTGTGTGCTCCAGCAGCCCCCCACTCACTGGCAGGAGAAGGGTTGTTCTAGCTCTCTGTGTGTGACAGACCCAAAGAAGAAAGTCTCTGTGGGCTCACTAATTTTCTTAAACATGTGGGTACACGAAGCAGGGGTTGGTTGTCTGGACTGTAACTGTATTCTCTTTTGTAATTTTGATGAATTTAGGAATATTTTTTTTTTTATAATTTATTCCCATAATTTAAGATTTTATTCCCATGGTCATATTTTTAACCACCATGTAGATGGCTGACACCTTTCTCACCTTCCATAGCACCGAAATCTCTCTTGAACAGTTACCTAAAGTAAGCAACATTCATATCAAAGCTAAGGTTGTGTTTCTTTGTCTATCCACGATGTAAAAGAAGCGAGACAGTGGATGTTTTTGCTGATGAAGCTTCCCATTCAGAAACAGAACTGATAGAAGAAGTGAGGTAATTTTGTTGTGGTTTTGTTCCAGGCTCATTGTACTTTTCCTTCAATCTTTAGTGCCTTAGCTTATAATTGCCATTATGTGTCCCACTGTGGTGTGTTTGTTTGTTAGGAGCTTATAGATGTAGGTTCATAGTGAATGGTATTATTCTGAACCTGTCTGTGGCAATTCCTTCCTGTGCTCTTTGGGTCCAATAATTAACTCATGGAAGGCTTGAAAAGACATTAATTTTAATGAATCTTTTATCAACCCATTCAGGAAAGTTGGCCACCCTGGAGAAAACTATACTCTGTCTCAATATGGTCTTTTAGAAATAAAATGCTGTTAATAACATAAGACTCTTCATAATGAGGCTGTGGTATGGCTCTCTTTTTTGATACTAATTAAAATTCAGCTTCTTGTTACACTTAATCACCATCCAGTCACTCTTTGTATTAACTGACTTCATTGTAAAATACATGACTTCACTCAAGGAAAAGTCCTGAAGGGTACATGTTCCCCATTTGTATTCTATAGCTGTTGAGTTACTCAAGGAGAGCTGGGAGGAGTGTGAATTAAGTAGCTCTATCAGGATATGGGCTTTACTTTTAAAATTAACTTGATTTTATGTATTCTAGGATGTTACTAGCAAATATTACTCCTTGCAAACAGACCAATTCCATTGTGAAAAAAGGTTGGACTTGATTAATTTCTGAAAGTAATGGCATAATTAGTTGCATAAGATAGTAGAAGATCAGACTGCTTGATCAAGAAATTATCTTTTACTCAATCTACTTTCTCCCCATTGCATCTCTAATGGTAACATTTTCCATTGCTGTTTTGGCACAGTTCTACAGGCTGAGGGTTAGAAGATTATTATTTTTTTTTTATTATGTATCAAACATTGTCTAGTTGGTGGAACCTCTGCAGGTACTAATGGTGTTACAGATTTTCATCTGACTGCAGTCCGAGCACCATGTGTGAATCCATCACTATAGCCTAGCCTATATTTGAACAGATATCCTGAGTCTAATAATAGTTAACAGTGCTACATGGTAATTAAAACAGCTGGAATGTGGACTTTCTGACCATCAAGAGTACTACCTCTAAAGATAAAGCAGTCTGTAAAAAACTAGTCATGAGTAAAAACGGTCAATTAAACTGCATAATTAAATGAGTCCTTAGCTTTAGTGAGACTTAATATTGTCAGCTATTCTTTTCTTCCAAGGTTGATTTATAAATTAATAAAATAGCAATATTTTTACTCATAAATTGTCAGGAAACAGACTATTGCATGGGTAGTCATTATTGAGACATTGGAAACATTTCAGCCCATTTGTCAAGAATATGGAGCAAGCCAAATCATACATGTATAAAAACCCTGTATGTTATCAAGAACCAAACTCTGAAAACTTACCCGCCCCAAAAATGTACGTAACAAAATGCTTTGCTCCAAACCAGTATCATGCAGCATATTTTATAATTAATAGAAAAGTCAAAGGTCAACTGAGCTGCTTTTTGACTAACATTACAGGAATTGTGAAGCAGCAGATAGACAGCCATATCAAAGATCCAGATCAACAGAGCAACGTCCTATGCTAGAGCGGACCAACTCCCGCTCCCGATCCACAGAGCGTCCTGACTCAAACATCATCAGGTCGATGCCTTCATTAATGACTGGAAGATCTGCCCCTCCTTCACCTGCCTTACCGAGGTGAAACAGACAAATCAATCAGACTAATCCCCTTCTGCCCCACCAGCTCACCATTTTATTTTCCCAGTAGCTAATTGGTATCGCCTCATCCTTAGCTGATCACTCGTAGCAATAGATACTAACCCTTTCAGTGCCAACACACTATTTATATTCTACTCTGGATATAATGGTGTGGCTGCCATTGCAAATTGTGTGCTAACAGTATTTAACTACATTTGTTTGTGATTTCTCATTTATCAGGAATCCTGGATGGTTTCCCACATAAAGCAACTCATAATTATCATATTTTTCTCTTACAGAATGAGAAATTCTTTGTGTTCATCAGACATCGCTTATGGAATAACCATCATAACATCAAATGAAACTATTTTTTTTTTTAAAAAAAAGTTTCTTTTAATGGACTGTACTAACTTTGTCTATCAATTACCATTTTAACCACCATTTTCTCTGACTACATTTTACTGTGCCATAGTCTGTATTGTTCCTGTTTGAGTGCTATACTTTACTGATTGACATTTTAAAGATGTCTATACATTACTTTTAGTTTAAATAAACAAAATACAATAAAAAGATGAGTACATTTTGGTCTAGTTGATGTTCAGTAAAGTCTCTCCTTATTTTACAACTGCAGAATATTTTTTTTTGTTGTCTTGAAAGTTAGTTAGTAACATCAAATCCCCAGCGAGAGAGTAAAATGCCAGCATCTTTTCTCAGTTTATTACTTTGTTTAGACAAATCCCTGTAATGTCATTGCCACTCAATGGTAATTCAACCAAATACAAGCTGAGTAAAGATTGTTGAATTTAACCTGTGGATAAATTTGTGTGTATGTGGGTATTATATCTATATGCACATGAATATACACACAACACGTTTCCTGTCTTGACTGTGCAAACAAGCATCTTATAGATGTTCAGCCTTAGTTTGGCTTTCTTTTCTTCTTTTTCACAGAGAGATTTCTCTTTTTAATCAGGTCTTTTTCTGAAAAGAGATAATAGTTTCACCACAGGACTGCAAGGGTCCCAAGTGATCTAAAGCCTACTTAGTCATGTTATCAGTTCTTGATGGTATTTAGGATGAATTTGTCATTTAATGGCTATGGTTTGTTTTGATATGTGTCTCATAGGTCACATCCTCGAACTGGGTCTGTTCAGACAAGTCCATCAAGTACTCCAGTAGTAGGGCGAAGGGGCAGGCAGTTGCCGCAGCTGCCACCAAAGGGGACGTTGGAGAGAAGTAAGTGTATGGCTTTCTCCTTAATGATGTTGCAAAATTACTCATGAAGGTCGATTTTATTTGTTATTTTTCTTCTGGCACAACGGTTGAAATCTCCTGAGTTTTTGTGTACAGAATTAGGATCTGATAGTAGTATTGTATTTTGTACTGTATTTTCTTGTATTATCTTTTAATATCTACAACACTCTTGACTGAAATGGATCATCAGCAGTACAGTAAACATCAACAAATGCTGCAATACACACAAACCAAGATGGACTAACTATTAGCACGATCCTGTTCATTTTGAACTCAATAGGTGTTTTGTCATTGACTTCAACAGGCACAGGAAATGATCTTTTGTATGTTGTTTATCGATAAAACTCTGGCTCTTTTGGGAGTTAGGAGAATAGCTGATCACTTGTGGGTTCACATGGAGTGTGTTACACATTGCTAATATAAAACCTCTGCATCTTGAAACAGGAAGGGGAAGAAGAGAGATAATAATGTTTAAAAAAGGAAAGGTCAGCAAGATATTTCGTGATTCATGTTTTACTGGTACTGTAATTGTGCTTATCGTTAATGTCTTATAAAAGCACTGGTCAATGGAGAGATTTTCCAAAATGTTTAGAAACAGAGGTATATAAACACATTCTTGATAGCAAATACATTTTCACCCTTCTACTTCTGATAACTAGATGTGCTGTGCAAAATCAGTCTAAATGGCCATATACATTCCTTTTTTTTTAATCCTTCTTAACATGTATATTGTATCTTCTATAAAACTTCTGTTGTTTTTAACCCCTGTGCTTTGGTTCCCTTTTTTTGTTTGTTTGTTTTGTGTTTGTTACTTTCCCTAGACAATGGAGACAAGGAGATAGAATCTTATGAAGGTCTGTACATAAAGGAGGGTTTGTTTTTCACCTGAAAGCCTTTTTGAGAGGCTATATAGGGAAAAATAAACCCAACTGCAATTGATGTTACTTGATTGCACAGACACAGTCAGAATTATTGTCATAATTATTTAGTCTTTTTTATATTTAGATCTGTGGCTCATAAATTATACAGGGTTCTACATGAAAAAAAAGACAGTATAAATGATACTATCTAAATACGACCATCATTAGAAAAGTACCTAGACCTATACCCGCTTTTAAATACCAAGGGTTTACTCTGCAGCTACTAAAAGTATCTCAGTTAACCTACATAGATACGTACCTTTTCAGGATTAACACTTCAAGCACATATTTAAGTTTAAGCATTTAAGGCTATTTGACATGTTTAATGTTCACCATGCATTTAATCAGAACAATGTTTTTATTTCAAATATGTTGTAATGTTATACAAGTACTAGGTATAATAATAAAGGAGCAAAAATTACTTGAATCAAGATAGTATTTCAAAAAGTTATAATTCTTTTGCTTAAAATTAAATCCCCTTATATTTTATACCATTAAAGCCATTTAATTTCCTTAATAGCAAGCCACAAGATATCAATTGCAGTCCTTGGTTATACCACTGAGGGTCTATATGTAGTATTACTGTATCTGTCTCATCAGACTTTTTAATTTAGTATTTACAGTGTTTGCAGTGTTTATTTCCATTTTGGAAGCGAAACTTCATGATATGAGAACTCTGTTTTCTCAGATCATCACCCTAGTATATTCATTTCTTTGTCGTCTTATGTGTTGTGAAATGCTTATATCAAATAGCATCTAGATATGCCAGGGAATAATCACATCTAATCACATGACGTTTGCTGTCATTGCTGTATATGCTTTCATGTTTTACCACTCTTCCCTGCTCTTTGCTTAGTATATCTATTTAGACTGTGAGCTCTTTAGGGCATCAGTTGTGAAGTACTGCATATTTTTACTGTGTTTGAGTAGAGAAGGTAGCAGTCTTATTTACTCATAGGTTCTACAGAGAGAAATATGATAAATACAATAAAATAATTATTTTTATAGGAGTGCTAGAATTGTTTGCTCTGCTAAGTACTGCTGGGACTTGAGGAACTCAATTTGTTTTTACTTGAAGACTGAGTAATATTTTCCTGTACCTCCATCTAAAATAATCTTTTGAAAAATCTGGGTTATGGAAAATTGTCAAATCCACAGATACTAGAGTTTTAATATACAATCAAAGCATCATCAGTAAGTCAAGATACAGTACCTAGACACATTTCATGTTGAATTTTACATGTATAAAGGTGGTAAACATTGTAGTTAAAAACATAATCCATAGATACAGCTTTCACGTGGCATTGTGTATAATTTTCTGTCAGAATTAAGAGCTCATATTCTAATAAGAATATAGTTCTACTTTGAGGCTTTCTCTACCCTTCTTTAGGATTTTCTAATCCTTTTCTTTAAAGGGAATAATCATGTTCTTTAAAAGGAATAACGGTCTACAAGAACAGCAGATTACCTAACTTCTGTCAGTGACAGAACCTAATTATGATTAATAGCAGTTTTTTACTGTGGAGAATTGAATTTTACAAAAAGTTTTTTTAAGCAAATGAGGTACCAGTGATAAAAACTGAAATTCAGTAGAATCGAAAATGCTGACTGTAGTAGAAGGTGATACGTTATTATTTAACAAATAGAGCAGCAAGTAAACCTGAACACTTTAGTGACGTTTGTGTAGATTTTTATGTGTTCTTATATGCCCTGGTGATAAACAAAACAGGTGTCTGTTGGTGCTAATCAAAACAGTTGCCTGTTGTTGGGAAGGCTATATGGCCGTACAAGAAAATCTCATTGTCACAGGCTAGTCCTTTCTGTTCTTACAGAAGCATACACTTGCCTTAAATGAGAAAGAAGATTTTATATTAGAATCAAAGCATAGAATGGTTTGGGTTGGAAGGGACCTTAAAGATCATCTAGTTCCAACCTCCCACCAGACCAGGTTGCTCAAAGCCCCATCAAGCCTGGTCTTAAACACCTCCAGGGATGGGACATCCACAACTTCTCTGGGCAACCTGTACCAGTGTCTCACCACCCTCACAGTAAAGAATTTCTTCCTGATATCTAATCTAAATCTCCCCTCTTTCAGTTTAAAACCATTTCCCCTCCTCCTATCGCTATACTCGCTGATAAAGAATCCCTCCCCATCTCTCCTGTAGGCCCCCTTCAGGTACTTGAAGGCCATTATAAGGTCTCCCTGGAGCCTTTTCTTCTCCAGCCTGAACAACCCCAACTCTCTCAGCCTGTCCTCACAGGAGAGGTGCTCCTCTGATCATCTTCGTGGTCCTCCTCTGGACTTGTTCCAACAGGTCCATGTCCTTCTTGTGCTGAGGACTCCAAAGCTGGACACAGTACTCCAGGTGGGGTCTCAACGAGAGCAGAGTAGAGGGGCAGAATTGCCTCTCTCGACCTGCTTGCCACACTTCTTTTGATGCAGCCCAGAATGCGGTTGGCTTTCTGGGCTGCCAGTGCACATTGCCAACATCTTGAGCTTCTCATCCACGAGCACTCCCAAGTCCTTCTCCTCAGGGCTGCTCTCAATTAATTCTCTGCCCAACCTGTATTTGTGCCTGGGATTGCCATGACCCAGGTGCAGAATCTTACACTTGGCTTGGTTGAACTTAATGAGGTTCACATGAGCCCACTCCTCAAGCCTCTCCAGGTCCCTCTGAAGGCATCCCTTCCCTCCAGTGTGTCGACTGCGCCACACAGTTTCGTGTTGTCGGCAAACTTGCTGAGGGTGCACTCTATCCCACTGTCCATGTCTCTGACAAACATGTTGAACAGCACTGGTCCCAGTACTGACCCCTGAGGAATGCCACTCGCCACTGGCTCCCACTTGGACATTGAGCCATTGACTGCAACCCTTTGAGTGTGGCCATGTAGCCAGTTCCTGATCCACCAAACAGTCCACCCATCAAATCCATGTCTCTCCAGTTTAGAGACAAGTACATCATGAGGGACAGTGTCAAACACTTTGCATAAGTCCAGGTAGGTGATGTTTGTTGCTCTCACCTTTTCTACTGATGCTGTAGCACATTCGTAGAAGGCCACCAAATTTGTCAGGCACGATTTGCCCTTTGTGAAGAGAAAAAAGGAATCATCTTTAGGATGCCATTATCTTATCTAGTCAGAACATACCATAAGCATCTAGGTAGTTTGGATTTTGATTTAGACTTCGTTAGTTTAGTATATTTTCATTTTAAATGGCTGGAAAATAGTTCTAAAAGAAGTTTGGGACCACTTAAGGTTTTACCAGATTTTCACTACTGAAATGCAAGGAGACTTTTTTTTTTAGCTGAACTTCTGCTTGTATAGTTTTAAATTATGCTAGGATACAGATAGCTTGTTTTTAATGAAAATGTTTAGAAAAACAATAGTATTAAATTGAGCTTGGTTTTAGCAGTGAAATGGTTTTGTACTCTGATATGTTCTACAGAAAATAAGTGAATACTGGAATATTTATAGTTTTAAAGGTTTAATGATTTTTTTTTCATTTATATGTGGATACAGTGCATTTCTTTGTTCTTACTCACCTTGGCAGAAGGATGAACTCAATGACTGCTTGCTGCTAATTAAAATGGAACACCATAAAGTGCTCTTGAAAGTACTCTGTATTAGCCCTTTCAATTTGTTGTTGATTACTAATCAGAGAGATATCATTTTTTCCTAATATAGATTTTTCCTATTCCTCTTAAAAATAAACATAGCCCTTTCTTTCTTCATCCCTACAAAAAAAAACCCCAATCATCCACCCAACCAAAAAAACCTAGAAAATTATGTCAGGAAAAACAAATGTAATAAAACCTTTAAGTATAAAAATGAAGTACTCAGAAATGTAGGAAATAGTAGAGCTCAGTGAGGATTTCCCTTCTATTTATGCTCTTCTGTACAAACTTTAATTACATGATCTCATAATAATCTTGTGTCTTGGGAAAGTTATTTCAGAGTCTGCAAAAGCTGACATAAATGCTGATTAACTGTCTCCTCAACTTCTGGTATGGGTGATCTTATTTCAGAATAAAATTATCTATGAATGGAATTAACAGCAATAGTTGATTAGACTTAATCAGGGATAACTATCAGCCATAACTCCAGTTTTTTATCTGTCAGATACAATTTCAAAACTTTAAAAAGGAAATTTCAGTAGTGTCAATTGTATTGTTGTTGCAACTCATGCAGTATGGAGTGCAAGTTACTGAGACAGTCTCATGGTTAGGAAAACACAGATACAATTGACAGATAGAAGGACATGCTGTTTATTTTAAGGGATTTTGTGTCATTTGGAAAAAAGTTTCTTTCATAAGTGAGACATAATTTTGCAAAATGAGAAGAAATTTTACTGTGTGTTTTCCAGTACTCTGTCATAGTTTGATGGGAGACAAAGACTATTTATAATGCAATTGCAGAGAACCTGTATTCATACTGGTCATAATTCTATCATACTCTATCAGCTGTGATTTCCCGGGTTCTTAAAAATACATGGCATACAGGTGGTTTGTTTTGCAAGAGCTGATTGATCACATGCATATAATATAGGATAGGAACTTGGACTACCTTCAGTTTAGCTGGGAACTTGATGACTTAGTCAAACACAACAGCCTATGTGGATATTTCTGTGGTACTGACTGTCTGACGTTAGTCACCTTTGTGCTTGCAAGGGGCAACATTATGTGCGCTTGACAGGAAAGCAAAGAGAATAGCTTAGTTAACATTAGCAAGGCTGCCTTAGGATAATGCATGAATCTGCCTTGAGTTTTTTATTTCAGTTAGGAATGTGCAAGAATATATCTTTGGGTTTTACTTCTGGATGCTTAGTTCACTCTCTTGAGAGGCAGCAGAGTCCTCAGCCATTGAAGAATATTAAAATATTGTATTTGCATTAGTACAATTTCCATAGAAAAACTTGAAGAAATGTTACCTATAACACAGGGCTTAGGGTGCTTAACTGAAAGGTTCCAACCTGTCAAGGGAAGTAATAGTTCATAATTTTTTCTTGGATTGTCAAAAGGAGGAATTAAACACGTCTTTCTCTATGCCAGTTGAAGGTCTTACCATCTAGGTCTGAAGGGCATCAAGAAAAATGAGTAAGAAATCATAAGAGTGTGCTTATAACAGTTGTTGTTTACTCATGTTTCAGGGTACTAACATGTCAAAAACATTTTAGTTCAATTCTGCTAGAATCAATTTTTTTAAAGTCTTTGGCACACCTCCTATACATGATTTTCTATGAGAGAAGATTAACTGTATAGATAGTGTCCCTGCTGAATATTTTAATTGGAATTGTCAATGTCATGATTTTATTGCGGAACTATAGAGCAGAAATATATGTGGAGGTTAGCTTCCATTGCATTGGTTTTGATTATAACCTAAATCTCTTTCCGTATTACCAGTAACCTGCTAGAACAAGTAGTTTTTAAATTATTATTACATGCTAGCTAAACCTGAAGTCAAATAATTCAATGAGATATTTAGTTGCACATAAACCTATACAAGTAATGAGAGAACTGGAAAAAAAATCTGGAAACAGAACACAAAAAATCAATAAGTAATCAAAATCTGAACCTTGAAAAACTACAGTATATTGCGTCGCATCAAAACAGTGTTTAATAGATAACTGACATTTAAATTAAAGCAGGCATAGGGTACACCAGTTATTCAGCTCAACACTCTTCTGTATCATTACTGTTGTTACCCTGGTATTAGATGAGGTTTGTCACAAAAAGAAAGTTATGATTCTTTATTAATGACATAAAGGAAATATATTTGTGTTGCTCATTATTAACTGTATTTTCACTATTGTTCGACTATTTCAGTATTCTCTGATATTTAGATATGCTCTAGGCTGCTATAGTTATGGAAAGGTGTTTTTCTTTCTGAATTCTAACTACTCCGAAATCCAGGTAAAAAGCATATTATCTGGAAAATTGAGGATTTTTTTTCCAAGCTGGAAAAACGTTTGCATTGTTTCTTCTGCACTTCTGTACTGGGTATGCCAACTTGCTTACGATTTATACAGGATTTTAAATATGTTCTTTGAGAACAGAGGCTTGAACTTTTATTTCTAGAAAAACTAAAGCAAAACCAAGCAGAAGATGCTTTTAAACCAATTATATACCAATATATGTCTGCTTTCTCTGCTGTGGTATGTATTGTCTGCTTTCAAGTGCTTCAATAATTTAATAAGAAATTGGCAACAAGGGATATTAAGGGCTGCATATGACCATCATTACTTGCAGAAGGATCTTATTGGAGTAAACCAAAGATATTAATGAAAAATAACACAAAGATTTATTTAATCTTTGATTCACTCAAAAAATAATTTATGCCACAGACTGAGGGTTTGTATGTTATTGTGAATATCTTTTGTTTGATGTTTATCTTGTATTTGAACAGCTTGTAACAAAGCATGCATGTTTTTGTCTTGCTTTCCCCCCCCTGTCATACCTTGCTTGTACAAATGCAGCAGGAGATGAAGAAAACAAGCGTATTGGAGTTCAGGAATCAGAGGTCGAGGCAGGTCTGTCTGACCACAAGTGCCTATCTCCTTTAGAAACATTTTCCCCTGAGCATGTAGGGAGGCTTTTTCAGACAGCTTGTAAATTTATTAAAAGTCAAAATCCAGACAATGATTACTACATTTTATGTGAGAACAGCACAGACAAGTTCAATAAAGAATAGTTTCTTTACCAGTTTGTGAATGCTTAAAAAAGTTCAACCTGCAAAAATAAATTTCTAACTTTTTGTAATCCCTCTTTGTGAAAATATTCTGTCACTATGATCAAGTTACAGTTTTAGCAGATCTGAGTGGACACTTTTTAGATGTGGTACTTTGCAGTGATACTTTTTACAAGCAGGGAAGTAAACATTAGTGTATCATGATGCTTCTTCCCTAGTTTGCATAGGTGACTGATGATGCTGAACAAAAATAATAGGAAACCGCGTTACGTTGAAATACTTTGAATATTTTCTATCATGTCCCTCATCCTGCTTAGAAGACAGTTCAGTTGGTAGAAAAAGGAAGTTAGTGTAATGAACACTGATAGATGATGATAAAATCAAACAAATGCAAGTATTTTTTCAACTCAAATACCATGTGATTAAAATCTATAACTTTACCTTCTAATTTCAGAAAACACACACTGTACGGGTTCAAAGACATGCAGAGATCAAAAGATTTTTTTCAACCATCATTTTTCTGCTCTTAATTTTCTTTCTCAAAGGAAGAATCATAAAAGCATAAATGTGCATTTACATGCACTATTAATAGGTTATGTTCTGTTAGCTCTTCAAGTTAAATCTTTTCTCAAAAACAATTTGTTATCCCTGTTAATAATTGACAATACATCAACTGTGGTGGATGTGGAAGAGCAGCACAGATAAGCATTTCTGGTTATAAATATTTGGGGCTAGACCAATGCTAAACTTAACTGCCTAAAAGCAGGCAGCGTGGTACATACCTCATGGCCCATGGAATGAAGCCTGGAGAAGGATAATGCACTGAGGGTGTCACTGCAGTTATGTGGAGAGAATTAGGTGCTCCAGAAGAGTGGCTCAAAAAAATGGCAAGCTGAGCAAGAAATACATTTAGTACTAGCTGGTAGTAACAATTGCTAGCTAAGCATAAGCATGCATAAAATGCCATCCCTGTTTAAAAATGTAAGTGCCTGAATCACATTTTTTTTTTAATCCCATGCCCTGGACCCTACTTCCATTGTCATTTCAGAGAATATATGGATCACTATTTTATTCTTAAAATAAAGTAAGGAATAATTACTATAATAGGGCTCATTACTTGTTCAGAAGTCTGGATGCTAGAGTAATTTCAAGACTTGGCAGATGGAAAGCAGGTTTATTATTCTCTTTTAATTGTAATTTTCACTTAAGCATCCAAAGTGTCCTTAAAGATCTTTGCATTTTTCCTTATAATACACCTTACATTCTTCTTGCTTTTGTTGCGGTTCTGTCTCTGTGTGTGTACTGTTCACTGGTGTGTGTATTGTGTACTGTTCACTCTGTGTGCTTTGTGATAACTCCAGCATAGTGCATGGAAATGTGCTAACCTAGTTTGCAAAATATTTGTGTGTGCTATAGTTGTATTGTTTGTCGTAGTAGCTGTTCCAATTTTAATCACCATTGTCTGTTTTTAATGTTATAAAGATTATGAGGAAAAACATCAAACCCCACCTGTTAATGGGCGAAAAGGCAAGTTGATGATTATATTGCTAGTGAATTGTGGGTGTTCGAGTAATACTTACTTTTTGCTGCATGTGTGTGTTGCTTAGTCCTACTAGTTCAAAATTAGTAAGTTCATGTATGTTCATTTTTAATGTGTTGTTTTACTTCTTGCAGTTAAAATAATTATTTTCAACTATGGTTTTTAAATCTTTCTTGGAATCAAAAGCTCTAGATAATTTTTTTTTTACAGTTAATTGTATTATTGAAGATGTAGTTTTCACCACCTAGCTATATGATCATGTTGCCTGTTTAGAATTTGTGGGATTTTTTTTTTACTTTTGTTCATGTAGGCTCAGTCTGCCTTGCTCTAAGAGACCAAGTACACTGTGCAGACATCTACAAAATTTTTTGTGTAGTCTTCCACTTTTTACCAGGTCTATATACTTGTACATCACTTGGCTATGTATTTTACAAGTTTGGCACATTTTTGCTAGTCACACGAGAGCTGGACGATTTTAATTAGCATATATTGGGAGAGAAAGGCTTATGTTATTAGAAATCATCTCTATTGTCTAGTTCTTATTATGTTCAATATTCTCTTCTTTTTCAAATGCTGTAGAAATAAGCTTAATTCAAAGCACTGAAATCTAACATGGAGATTTAGATTTATTATCTAAAAATAGAACAGGAATGTTGCAATGAACAACCACAGCTTACTTTGAAGTTACATTTGAGTTCATGCTTCTAAATTGCTATGATAATTTTGAATACATCTGTTATTATTTTTCTGTGTTCTTCTAAAGCCATATTACGTTTAGACTTTGTCTCATCAATATCTTTTGCCAGCAAATGAAATATCATACAGATAGTGCCTTGGCTTTGTTAAAATTTGGATATTCACTCTTACGCTTCCCTCTCTCCCAGGAGCGCACACGGGGGATAGCCCCAGTTACACTATTATGGGCTATTCCTAGCTTTCCCTTCCCTAGAATAATTTAGCAGAGTCACTACAGGTATCAGGAGAGTAAGGATTCGGTTTTGCCTGTGCTAATTCATTGTATTGCAGGGAAAACCACACCGTTTGTAATACGCCACTTATTATCCAATGTAGAGGGACTGAATGAAGTGCCTTTGCAGAGAGGGGGCTGTGCTGGCAGCCCAGCAGAGCAATGCACAGGGTCACCTCCCTGGCTCTAGTGGCTGTGCCAGCGCAGTCTTGAGTGAATTCAAATGCCAGAAGTCTGCTGCTGTAGCTGTAATGCATGCTAATTATCAGATAACTCAGTGCTTTATACTTTTAAGATCCAAATTCCAATCCTGGTAAAGTTGGAGGCTTTTGCCACTGACTTGACAAGGTTAACAAAACAATAATCGGTGATTAAGTCAGGCTAAAGCTGTTCTTGTTCTCAGTTTATCTTCCACGCTTCCAACAAACACAATATTTTTTTATACTTAATTATAGAGCCTGAAAGATGTACTTTGCACAAGAAACTAAATACTACTAACCTGTAGTTAGTAGTATTTTATAAATTTTATACAGTAATTTATAAACTATATTTAAAACAGTTTGTTTTCATATATTTATTAATTTCTCTAGGGTGTCCAATTTGTGTTTTAGAAGAATCTTCTGCAGAGTTCTTTTACTCCAAAAGAATGGTCATTTTTGAATATTTATTACCAAAACCATTATCCCTTTCATTTTTTTTTCCAGGTCTTTTTCATTTCTCTTTCAAGTATTTTGTATGACACCTTTTGATCATTTGGGTTTGTGAGAAAAGGCTCCTGGTAATTCTGTCCTTTACTGTCTTAATTTAGGGTGCATAACAGATGATATAGTTACTGAAGCAGAATTTTAAGCTTTTCAGGTTATCAGTTCCCTTGCTCATTAGAATATTTTACATAATTAAACAACAGCTTTGTCTATATTATGGGAATCAGGAATACTTTCCAGTTCTCACCTCCCAGGCTGAGAAGTGTCTGGAGCCTATTTGTACCTTGAGTCCGTACCAAGACACGACCCAAGTCCCCAGGTCCTCCCCTTTGTATGCACTCTGGTTTCTGCCTGCATGGGAGCCCCACTGCTCCCTGAGCAGTCTGGAGGCCTGGAGTACTGGAATTGAAAGTATGCCATATTCCAGACTAGCTGCAGATTTCAGACACAATCTAAAGAGTTTAAGTGGCTGAAGTACAAACTAGGGCAGGATGAAGGGACCCCAGTCAAAGAAGTGGTAACAGATGAACCTGCTTAGCTGACTTGCAGAAATACTGTATAGATATACTTTTTTGAAAAACAAGCATGGGGCTGTCATGCCAGAGGGAACTCTCATCCTGCTGGCTGACCTGAGTGCCTTCCATCTAAGACCATTTGGGATTCCTGGAAATGGGGCCTACATTTTGCCTGAACTACTAAACATGGCTTCCATGAGTCTCTTGTGTATTCTCTGTTCCCCTGCCCAGTGACTCTAGGCTTTGCAAAGAAATGATGACAGCTTCTGAATTTTGCATGAAAAATTACTCTGAATATGTGTTTTATGTGTTCTGTGACACCACTTAATATATCTATATGTGTTATGAGTACCTAGAGTAATACTACATTGTAATTAAATTCTAGTTCAAGCAAAGTAAAGTTTAAGTAAGATAGAAACCTATTGAGAGTGTGGTAGTTGTAGGCAGGCACTTAACTGCAAACTGCACTCTGGGAAAATGGTGAAATAACCCAAGAGCACAACAACACAAAACAGTAGAATTAAAGTACCCATGAGATACAAATTCTCCAGATTAAAGAACCTATATTCTGCTGAAATTCCTCATGATACAGGTGACTAACAAATTTAGCTCTAAAACAACCAGGAAGATACAGCAGATGAGAAAGAGTCTAACTACTAACTTGTCCATAAATAGCTTCAAATTTGACTTATTTATACAAAATGTGAGGTGGCACTTTCAAAACTACACCACACTATAAAGTAGCATTGCTAAGACTGGTACGTGAAAATGTGATGTCATTTTGTCCGTTAGTCAAACATAGTTTGTCTGATTGCTAATCTAACACTTTATAAGTAATGCTGAGAAATAGCACAGGTTTTTTGCTGTGGACACCATTTGCATGTAAAGATGCATGTAAAATGTGCATGTAAATTTAAACAATAAGAAAACTTCTATGTTATTAATTAGTAGCAATTGATATTCTGAAGAACCTAGAGCTTTCTGAAGAAACAAATCTATGTTTTTCGTCTTTCTGTAAGCCATTTGTTGCATTTCCTTTGTTAGTTTGTATTAGTGCTTAAAATTACTGGTTTATTTTCAGAACCATTTTTTGACGTGAATAATTTTTTAACATTTTAGAATTGTGCCATAAACTTCAATCTTAACTGCACTTAAAAAGAGAAAACCTATGATTGCTTTCAGAGCTTTTTTGTGTATATGTGTGTGTGTGAGAGAGATGTATGGTCATATAATAATAAATTACCTTTCTGCATAGAAAATATTTGAAGACTTGCTATAAGATTGCACCTTTTTTAGTAAAGGAAAAAAAATAAACTGGAAAAAACCCCCACCCTATGCCAAGCTAAACCTTACATCCTGCATTCTGCAGAGTGGATTTGTAGGCTGTTCACATTTCCTTGCATGCACAGAGCACTCACTGACACCCAGGGAATGGGAATGCAAACTGAGCAGAGACTGCGGGAGGGAGCTGCAGAGCAGAAGCTTGCACTTTGCTCAGCATTTATGTTGGCCACTGCTTGTAATTTTCCTTACTTAATTCATTAATCATTAGACTTTGGAGCTATTTTGACTTTATGTTTACCTTTCATAGCATTATGAGGATAGCCATACTGTGTCTGACTAAAAATCTGTCTAGCTCAATGTCTGGTCCTCAGCAGACCAGGTGTGGATGCTGGGGAATGGAATATGAGCAGAAGAAGTGTGTAGTAGTGCTCATCCAGGATATGGGATCCCCAATCTCCTGTGACATGCCTCTAGAACCTGCAGAAACATCAATGGTATCTTTATATGGTGTCTTTGTCTTCCTCGTAAGGTCTCTGCACCCTTTCTCCTGCCTTAAGTCAGTCCTGCCAACATAAACCTGCAGTGCTTGTTTAAGCAGGTCACTCTTCTTCTGAGATAATCAAATCCGCCTATTCATAATAGGCCAGCTGTATTGCATTCATTTCTAACGTGTTTCAGGCACATAACCAGAAGAGGGAGCAAAACTGCCATATTTTAAAAACATATAAGAAGCTATGAAATAAACAAATCCTCCCCCTGCCCCAAACAGTCCTGGAAAAAAAAGCTTTGACAGTGACTTAAAACAAATATAGCTACTTTGTGATATTTAAATATAATTTATTAAATATTAATGTACACATATTTAATGTACCATTAACTGACAGTAGTTTTTCTTCTGACTAGTCTGGTGCATTTAAGTTTTTCTTCATGTTTTACAACTCTATTATATTTATAAAAATAGCAACATGATACTTTGATTTTTAGCTAAAGGTAGCCTGTGACTTTACTAAGTGATATTGCAGCATGTAGTCTCTGTGATCTTGCTTGAGTACATCTACATTTTTCTTTAAAATAAGCAATAGAAGAGTCAAATCAATTTATTCCCCATAGAGAGGGATCCACTAGTAAAACATTTTAAAAATAAGTTTAGAACAGAATTGATGGGATTTGCAACTAGGGAATATGATGAGAAGAGACTGCTACTGGACTAGGCTTGTTAAGTGCTTTACAGCTACAAGTAATTAATGTAGCCTTAAACTCAATTTGAAGAAAACATTTATGGAGTAAAGGAATAACCTACAGTGCACTATCATTTTTGTTACACTAGTAATGATAGTATTAAATGTAGATATGTGGCAATATTTTTTATTGCCTACCTAATGACTTCCATTAAAGTTCTTTTAATGTATTCCCACTGCAGCCCCAGGGAATGAAGCCCAGGGTGGCTTTTTTTTTTTTTTTCAGAATATGTAGTTCAGTAAGGAAGATGAAATGAAAATAATAAATAATTAAGATATGTCAGAATTCTTATTGGCATGCTGCATTAGTTAAAACCACAATATAAGTGATGCTTACATAGCCATTTATGAACAACAGTTTATTTGTTTAAAAACGTTATTAACACATCCCAGCATTCATTTGTTATTTTGGCACAAAATTGCAAACTGCTTCCCTGTGAAGGTGTGTGCATGTGTGTGCGTGCGAGCTGTTCGTCTGGCTCATAAAAAGCACAAGGGAGAGGTGCTGTCCCTGCCCCTGTACTATCCACACTATACCAGCATTTAGGACAATGCTCTAAGATGCAAGACCCAAATTTTCCTCTTCAGAGAAAAAACAGATCATCGTGTCTCAGATGAGCGGACTCTAATGATAGAATCATTCTTTAAAATATTCTTCCAGTGTATAGAGGGAAAAATGTAGATGAACTGTTACTGTATCAAAAGGGGAAGCTGAAAAATGGTGTCCTCAGATTCACTGTGGAATGTTACCTGGAGAGACAGGAGCTCTTGCTCTAAGTTTGTCAGAAAAAGAATATGTGTGGTGTTGTTTGTCTTCAGATAATGGATGAGTCTGGTTCCTCTTACAGCCGGGTAGGGGAACATCAGCCCTGTTTTAGTGAGGCAGCTGGAGGTTTCTCTGATGTAGGAGCAGCAGCAGTCTGGCATAAAGCATTCATTGCTGACTTTGTGTCACTTGGAGCTGGCCTTGATGCCATTAGCAGCATGCTGGTGGTGCAAGGTGGGCCTGGATTCATTCCAGATGCAATGTAGTAGACCTGGGATGACTCATGTATCATGACTTAAAGCCATTTGCTTTCCCCTAGTAGAGGTTTGACACAGCTGAGAATATTTGTCTCTCTGTGAGCTCTCAAGACTGATGGCTTTTTAAATTTTTCTTAGGGACTTTGTTTTGTAAATTAAAACTAGTATATCATGATTTTAGCCTTTTCTATGTCTTTAATTAATTATTCTCCTTCTTGTATTCTTAATACATGACTTCAAGACCTCGAGTATCTGGTTCCAAACATTTGGACGTTCTCAGCTTTTGATGGTTTATCACACAGTTCTTGTTATTGTGCTGCTGTGTGTTTAAGAAACACTAGCCAAATCCACTTTTGACTCATTTTTACAGTAGTTGTCACCATATATTATTAAGAACATAATTCCTTTCTAAGAATTCATCTTATAAAATTAAAAATAGAAAGAAGTCCTGAGGATTTTTCGTTTGCAGGAAAAGATGACTAAATTAAGTATCTCCTAATGAAAAAGTGAAGACTTCATGATAACCTAATTTAAAGTCTAAAACTAGAAATGCACAGATAAAAATTGGTTCACAGAAATTTTAGTTGCTGAAAAGAATAAAAAAAACGGAGTTGATTTAATAAAAAATAGACAAATTTAAGTAAAAGAAAGTATGTAAAAATGTTTGAAGCAAAGGGTGATTGTGAAAAGGGCTATTACTGTCTTTAGTGTGGAGAAAAGAAAGGAGGGGGGTAGTATTTGCATAAGAAAACTCCTCATCATTAGCATCTGGTATTTTGCTGTATAGTCTTGTACTTCTGCAGTTTTCTGCATCATTCCATTTCAACTGCAACATTCCTGGTACTAAGTTGGCATGTTTAGAAATTCAGAAAAGCTGGAGATAATGCTGGAGTTATTCTTATAATATATTATTTCCATATTTTTCATATTTATTATTCTGAACAAAAATGTAAGAAATGCTGAGGTTGTACTTAACACCGGATGTACTGGAGAGCACCACTCCCCTCTCCCAGCAGCACAAGTGAGTATCATTCTCAAGAGGAAATGGCACACAACCTGAGGTGCAGCGGGGAGAGCCCAGCTACATAATTCACTGCGGTGGGCAATGCCCAGGGGGTAGGTGCAACAACTGCATCTAATGAAACAACTCCATCTAAAGATTGTACCTTTCATACTGATGGGAAAAATCTGGATCAGTGCACCTATCAAATCCTGCTAGCCCCAAAGGGGCATCGGATAACTACAATATTCTGACTCAAGAATCTCATATTTTATATAATCTACACGAGGTCTTTTTGTATAAATATTCAATAATTATACACCTTTCTTTATACACATTTCAAACTGATTATCACAACAGAAGACAAGTTGAAGTTCATTTGTATGGGAAGTGAGAGTGGTAAGAGGTGAATGATGAATTAGAAAACTGTATGTTTTCTTTCCAGATGTTTACAATTTGACCAAAGTTGGCTTTGATTAAAACAACAAGGGGACAGATGGTGGCCCTTTGCCTTGGGGGAAAAAAAAAAAAGAGATTTTAGAGACTATAATGCATTTTTATCTAACCAGAGAGGATATGGGCAGCACTGACATTTAGCATGTTGCCTATTCATCAGCATTCTTACTAGTTCCCAAACAGAGAGCTCTCATTTAACAACATATTTTCTTAGCTTTGTAGAGCATGGAGATGGAAAATGAATTAGAAAATGGTGAAGAAAAGGTTAAATGTTCGAGTAAATCTAATGGATGTATCTACTTTTATTTCTCTGTTGATATAATAACCCTTACTAGCCAAACTCTTGCAATGTCCTAGAAGTCAATGAAGCTTTTCACCTGATCTGGAGTATCTCCAATCTGCTTATACTCAAACTAAGAGTTGTACTTAAGTGCTGGTAAAATTAAGAAGCCATTTGAATTTAATGCTGACATGCCATAACGATAATTAAAGGTATAGAAGGATGGTTATTGGAACCTTTTCTGAAAGTGTTTACATGCTCATACTATTGCTTTTACTATAAACATAAAAAAGTAGCCTGTCTTGCTTTTTATAATAGTTTCATTAGTTGTTTTGTTTTGTTTTAAATGTTAAAACATGGCAAAAATATTTATTCAAAGAGCTCTATTTTTATTTGATACTTATTTCATCATGCTTGTCAGTTCATGTGTTATTATAGAAGCACTTTTAGAGTGCTTCCAAGTGGGTTAACTGTTTTGTAGATACTTAGCTCTCAAAAAATTAGCAAGGTTTAGGAAAGCTTTTCTTTTCTTAGGGAATTATAAAATCACTATAAGTGATTTTGGTGACTGAGCAAACTACAGTTTTTAGGTTCAGAACTGTATCAGGAGTTATGAGAAAGAACTCTGACCAAGAACATCCTGTCTTCTAAAACTGCCTTAAAGCTAGCATAGAAATCACTCTGGGCTTCCTGGTATTCTTCAGTATTTAGACTATTTGTTATATATCCTGACAAAATCTTGTGCTTGAGATTACTCTCTGCCTACTTTTTATCTTATTCTGATTATCTCCACTATTTGTGCTAAATGATTGTCTAATGTTGTTTTTTCCTAGTGCTGACTATTCCTTAAATTCAAAGGTAGTTTTACTAAGGTCATTGATTTTTTTGTGTGCATTAGTTAAGAAGACACTTCTGGAAGTGTAGATGGCATCAGTAAATATTTTATTGCTAAATGTGTATTTTCATAGAGAAAAAGAAAGAATCATACTTCTTTAAGAAAGAAACATAATAAGATTTTATTTCCACAGTTTGGAAACAGAATGTTCCTTTTTAAATTTCTTATTTAGTACTTCGTACGCATGGTACTTCAAAAATGACAGCTTCTGTTTCAGCTTGCATATCTGTGCTGTCATTAAATCATTATATTGACAATTTTATTGATGTATTACCTGAAGCCTACAACTCCATCATTTTGAAAAATCAAAGCCATCTTTTATAGGACAGCCTGTCATAGAACCACAACAGCCACAGATAAGGCAGGATGCCAAAAGATACCATTTTCACATGTTTACATTTTGAATGCCGGATATCCATCAGTCTCATTTAAAAAGAAAAAAAAGTGGTGGGCTAATATCACTTTATGTCTATTTATTTTAAATTTGTAAGTTTGAAAATGTATTCCATATCTGTTGTGTTCTTGTCCATCACTGGCTGTTTCTGTGACCGTGAAAATGAGTATGTCTGTATTATGGCTGTGAGGAACTTTGTGCTCTGTGGGATCAGCAAAATAAACAGATTCTTAAGAGCCCAAAGCAAAAAATGGAGGTAAGGGTATTGAATCTGTCTAGTTAATTGGTATAGATTTGGTTTCAGCATGAGATACTGAAAGGTTTGAATACTTTGAAAAAGTATTATGGTAACCACCCAGTTTAATTGTGAGAAGATGGAGGATTAAAGTGTAGACCAAAAATATCTGACGACCTCAGAAAGACTAATGACTTGCAAGTAAAAGAATGGAGTCTCTGTCTGGAAGAGAGTGTACCTGCTCCTATTCATACCTCTTTTTCTGAGCTGTTAGGTAAGAAATGCTGGGTTCAGGGCACAGGATCCATAATTAGCAAGAGAGTTTTTATTGAGTAACTTAATCTGCCTAAAATAAAGACTGAATTTAAATCGAATCCCACATTTAGAAAGTCAATCCAACCTAGTTTTGACTTAACTCATTGTTAAAAATACTTTGTCAATTTATAGTAAACAAAACTGGTTCAGTTTTGTTTTGTGTATTTCTTTTTTTGAATTATACCTTTGCAAAGACCTTTTTACCAAAATAATTTTTGATTTCCTTTTTAATTCACAGAAACACAAAGCTACTGTAAGAAGTTATAGATTATAGAGTGCTAACTTTTAAAAATGAAAGAAATTATTGCGTAAATAACCTCCTGAGTTTTTATTCCAATTGTTAAGTATCAGAGAGAGAAGAACATTTGGCAAATTACATAGATATAGTATGTTCTGTTCAATGTTTAAGTTGTTTACTAATTCTCTCCACCACAGGCCTCTAAATTATAGAACTAATCTAAATTTGTGCCATGTTAATAATAGTACATTTGTTTAGATCAAGTTGTCCCAAATTATATTACGTGTCTTATAAGCTACATAATATTTCTGATTTTTTTTGGTTTATGCTAGAAGTTACATGGGAGGACCAGCAGAAAAAGGTGAATGGTACAATAACTGATGACAAACCATTGCCGAAAAAGAAACACCATTCTGAGCCAGGTTTGTCAGGGTTTGGAAAACCACATGAAAGCATGAGACTATAAAAACACATTTCATGCTTTTGTAATGCGTGTGTGCTTGATGTACCTTATTTTTTTTCACTTTGGTGTGAAATTTTTAGTATGTAGAGACCATAGCTCTGTTTTAGAATAGCCAAATTAGTTCTGCTTTTGTAAACAATTGTGTTAGAATGCACATGCATTAGACAAGAGGTGTTCTGGCACAATATTAGACTTAGCTTGCTTTTTAGTTTTGAATTTTGTTATGATTTATCTATGTGTGAATCCAAGTATGACTTATGTTGATTTTTATTCGGTTGACCAAACCAAGGTATCTATTGCATGTATGGTGGGAAAGTAATTTTCTAAAGACTTGAGTCTGAAACCTTCTTGCACCATCACACATGGCAGAGATAATGTTCTGATGCAATTTTTATACAAGCTACATTTCACATCTCCATATGGCTGGAGTTTTCAAATCTAAAAGAACTTTTCCTTCCTCCATCCTGTGCATGAATGGATTTCTTCTGAAACTAAAAACTATCACAAACTTTCTTCCACCCCAAACATAAAGTGCAAATCTTCAACTTTATCTTCATTCCTACAAATGTATAGCAATAAAAAGTAAATAAAAAGTAAAAGCAATAAAAAGTAAAACTAGTAGTAATCATGATGATAATGATGATAATAATAATAGTATTGTTAATAATAATAGATTCAGATTCTCTCATCTGCATCAGACAATAAAAGGTCCTAATCACATTAATTTATGCACTTGCAAAAGGCACTGTGATCTTATGGTGAAAAACACACTGTAAGGAATAGAGAGGGAGAGGAGAGGAGAGGAGAGGAGAGGAGAGGAGAGGAGAGGAGAGGAGAGGAGAGGAGAGGAGAGGAGAGGAGAGGAGAGGAGAGGAGAGGAGAGGAGAGGAGAGGAAAAAAGAAATCTTTAAATTGCAGGTTTCCTTCCTTTATTTAAAGGTTGATCCACGTCTATTCAAGTGAATGGGAATTTTTCAGTTACAAGACTACTTAGGTTCAGTTTTGGGCTGCAGATACCTCCCTATTGGGCTCATCAGTTATCTCACTTATTAGAATAACAACACTTTTCGCAATCACACAAGTTAAAGTTTACAAGATTGGCCAATTTTTCCACCTCCAAAATTAATGCTGTAGTCTCAGTTTTAGGCTCACCTACATAGTGATCATTTCCAAGGTTTTTTTGAAGCTCAACTGTTGTACAGCTGAAAATGCAAGACTCTGAGCTGAAGAAGAGCAGCAAAATCTGGATTGGCTGTAACCTAGGAATTAGGGAACCTAGCTGCAAAAGGCCAGACCTGCAGTTGTGTTTCCTGTTCCCTGAATTTTTAATGCATTTGAGAAAGTTACAGCATAAAACAAGTACTCATAAGAGTCAGGATCAGAATATAATGTATTTTCTTTTACAACTGAGTGTTTTAACTATTGCATGACAGATTCAAAATACAGTGTCTACAGATCTTCACTGTTGCCTTTCCAGGGCGAGTTCTGCAGAATAATGCCTCTGCCCAGACTTTTCCCTTACCTATTAGCTAGGTAAGAACATTATCTCCACCTCTCAGCTGTGGTGGGCTTAGAACTGTGGTCTAGGCAGATGGCACATTCATAGTTATTAGCAATACTTGTTTAGAGCCACCTTCACCATTTTTTTAGAAATGGGAGCCATATTTTATTAGATGCCTGCTCTTGGGGTGCTCTAGATTTTGGAACCCAGAATACAAATCAGAAACAAATATGGACATAAAGTTGTCACTTTAGTACTGTTTCGTGTATTAAAACAATATTTATTTTACCTGTTTCCCTCTGGAATGGTACCACTGATCTCCAGTGCTGCAGAGAATACACAGAATTTGTTTGGAAAGCAACAGTCACAATTGTCAAACTCTAGAATAGATATAAAGCTGAGTAAAAATTGTGTTCTGCATTCTACAGCCCTAGGTCTTTCCGTGAGGGCTGATGCCTGGTAAGAGCATAAATTTTGCTCTGATTTGCATTATCAGTAGTGTCTTCCATGGTAAGTTCACATGGGACAATGGCACGTGGGGCTGAAACATCTGAGATGGTTCTGAACACTCTACAATGAGCACCAAATAGTTCATACCTGTATTGCTAGGTTGGTTTTCCAAACTGATTCTGTTTGTCAAATAGCCCTACGTACTGAAGTGGTAGAAGTGGAGGAGTAGCAGAGGAACAAATCAGTGCAGCTTCCAGGACTTGCATTCTCTGCTATGCGTGGCACTCAACTGTCCCCTACAGACATCCCTCTGTCATTAAAAACAGTTCATTTTCAAGGCATAGCAGTCAGGAGATCTGGAAGGAGGTGCCATAACACTATTCTCACTCCTGGATGCTGAGATATATTTTATCTGTGACTATGATCTACCAGAGATGTAGCCTGACAGAATCTACCTAAGGAAGCTTCAAGTTCCTTGAAGCCTTCCAATAATGGGATTTACCCTCTGCACAGGACTGTGCTTGCTTTCATCTGAGAACGCTTTAAATGTTCTGTTTGCACAGAAAACAGTAAGGTAATACTAATACAGCTTAGTGCCTGGCTGCAGTTGGCAATCTGCAGAGAGAAGCAAGGAGGAATATGGGCACCTCATATTGCTGTTGCCCTGTTTTGATTGCCTTTTCATACAAAGATTTTTCTGCTATAGTCTTGTTACAGGAGCTTGTCCTGTTTTTAAGTTCAGTTTGTCTGTCAAGAATTTAACCTAAACAGTCACATGGAAATAGCCATGGAAGTATTATAGCTAAGAAAATCTGTGAGAAAAAATAGATATTGATTACATAAATACCGTAAGTGAAGAACTAAGACTGTGAGCAAATAGTACATAAAAACGTAAATAGAGGATAAAAATAATTCCAAGGAGCAGAAAAAATAACAGTAATACTGTATCATGTGAAGCATTATTATGCAAGAAATATGCATGAATAGAGATGAGATTAGCAAATTTGTTGGAGGACAATTTAAGGTCATTAAATAAAGGGGTAAAATAGTTCTTGTGTTTCAGGCTTTTTGATAGAAGATGCTAATAAAATTCCTGTTCCTGAATATCAGAGATCAACATGTTTTCTTAACAGTGCCTGTAATCTCTAAGTTTTGAAGCAATTTGCATAACTATTGTTCAGTATATTACAAAGAGTCAATTGTATTTATGCAAAGATTTTAAAGGGTTGGAAGGTTAAAACTGCAGAATCATAGGTAAGCATAACCTCAAAATTCAAGCCATGTCTTGAATGTGTGTGCCCTTCCTTTAGCCAACGTCAGCACCCTGTCAGAGAACACTGCATTCTCAGGACACCACCAAATCAAAGAGCATGTGGAATAGTTATTTTTTCCTATCTAATATTATTACACATTTCTACTTTCAGCACCCCTGCCTCTGAGCTTTAATAGACGGCATATGAAAGAAAGCAAATAAAGCTCTAGCCGTCTAATCACGTTTCCTTGGTCAGTGAAGAAAAAAAAAGCACAGCATGCAAATATTTTTACATAGTTTTGCATTTTTATATGTGATACCTTAAGAGAAGAGGTTGATAAAGTATTAGGCTATCAGTAGGAATGTCCTGTGCTGATAGAGATAAGGTTAGGCAATTACTGTTTTTCTTCAAAAGGAGTTACTTTCACCTGCTATCATCAGTAGTCTCTCTTGAACCTATCAGGGTTGCTTAAAGGGAGAATGCATATAGTTTATGGTACCAAGGCAGTGATACTCATTTCTGTTCCCTGTCAATTGTTTTTGAACTGTTCAGTCAGTCTCACTATCCAAAGTTTTGGAAGCTGAATGCAGTCTAGCAAACTGTGTCTCCATCCAGAGATGATACAGGTAATGCAGAAACTACCTTCGTGAGATAGCAAAGGAAACATTATTGGTTTTCCCCTGTTTTTCCTACTTGGAGCCAGTAGATTTGATGGTTATTTTCTGGAAACTATCCTATAGTGGTTTCATTATCGTTGCCTGTTAAGAAGATTGCGGTGTCATCAAATGTCCAACCATTGCCACAGACCCTTTTGATTTCGAAGCAACAGTTGAAGAACAGAACCATGGGAAAGTGTTGATATATTTTAATATGATTAACCAAAAGGACACAGAATAGTTCAAATGGATTTATATGTTTTGGAATGGAATTAAGTAAAAATGTAGTGTCCTTGTAATTATTTGTGGGAAAGGCATATTTCTTTAATACAGTACTAAAGTTTTGGAGAAATTATAACAATGGTGGGTTAAACACATGAGAAAATACAAAGGTAATGCTTGCTTACAAATGGTAAGCCTTTATATATACTGAGTGGCTTTCAATTTGAAGGGAATCATGGCCTGTTTTATCCATGGAACATTTATGTCTCTCTCCTGGGTGGGAGTATACCTTGACTGTACATAGAAAAAGCCTTTCAGAAATCATTTTATTGTGACTATAATTTTGTAGTTTATCTATTGCCATAGAATCAGTTGAAGTAGTAAACCAGTAGTCAAAAATAATTGAAAAAAAAGTGATAGTTATTTTAAAAGAAGTTTGTAGTCAGAATTGAAACTATGGTAGACTGAAAATTATAAAAAGGGAGATATGGCTAGAAATGGGGAATGAATGAGGCTGGGAAAGACAAAGTAGTGATAGGACACAGAGAGAGGAGAGCACACTAGTACTTCATATAAATTACATCACAAGCATCAGATGAAACAAAAATGATGGTTAAAGAAGAAGGCTGCTATAAAATTATCAGCTTGTGAAAAGGAGAGGAGTAGAATGGAGTCAGGGACTAGTTTATGATTGCTGAATAGGAAAAATGACTGGGCGGTAAAACAGTTTTCAAAATAACGGATTGCGAAAGGAAGTAAGAAAATGTCCATGGCCCTGATGCAAGTTTCAATTTGCTGTGGTAGGGCTGGGGACAAAGGTACAGAAAAGGATCTTATGAAGATGCTATGGGATCTGAAAAGCAACGAAGTGGGTAAAATTTACAAAAAGAGCTACGTTGCATCTATGAGGATTGTTTAACCTGTGACAAGTGCGAAGTAATGTAGATTGAATACATGGCATGACTGTTTTCTTGAAAAAAATGAGTGCACACTTTCCAGGGACTCTTGCACTTAATAAATGGTGTATTTAAAGCAGATAGTCTTGAAATGTATTTACTTCCTTATTTGCTTTCATTTTTTCCTGTACACTTCGAAAGACAGTATTCCTAGTTTGTACCTAAGTAACAAAGAATTGGATTCAAGAGAGAAAAGGGGACTCTCTGGTTGGGAATTGCAGTCGCAGTCTGATTAGGGCACAGATGTAGTCAAATATTGCACTTCAGCGTCCTAGCTAAACTGCATCAAGCCAGGTTATAATTGTAATTTACAATAGATCTCAAATAGTGAGGTGACCTGAAAATATCTAAAAAACCACACACCTTTTTGTACATAACATTTTACTGCTTTTTCATGTTTTTGAAACCATTCCTGTAGTCTGTAAACTATGTGATCTCCTGGACAATCTGATTGTGTAGGTGGTGAAACTTCTTGACATCACTAGGTGAGAATAGATTTAGAACAGGGAGATACCTGATTTAGGATAGCTCATCTATCCTTTATTGACAATAAAAGGTGTATCTGTATCTATGCTGTTAGGTACCTTTTCTGAAGTAAAGTATTGATGTTTGACTACTTTAATCGTCTAACTTATTAGTGAGATTTATTATCTTTTCAGGATTTATGATATTTCAAATCCTATGTGTAACTATAGTGTGTTAATATTTTGAAATGATACTTATAAAATTATAATCTGAACTTTATTGAGAGAAACAAAATCATAAAAGCTCTCTCTGAATTCCTCATTTACTTTATCTCTTGAGACTTGTGAAAAAGTAATGCAGTCTGCATGGTTTCATTTGATTTATAGAGTTCATGCTACTGAGAATATTTATATTGTTTTCTTCTTTCTTCTCTATTATCCTTGTCTTTGGGTAGGAATAACCTACATTTTCCATATTCTTACTGTCTTTAGCTAGTGTATATTATATATAGCATATATTATGTAATTGCAAAATTAAATGTATTGCTTCTGTCTTTCCTGTATTTTCTGTATCCTAGTTAGCCCTCTGCTTATATTTTTGAGGAAAAATGTCAGCATCTTTCCAGTATACGGCTGTGATTTTGTGTGTATGGATTTACACTTTAAGATAAAGAACTTGCCTTTAACTAGAAGGGAATTACCTCATTAAAAAGATTCAGATGTGTGGAGCAGCATCTGTATCAACAGGAAGGGTAACTGGAAGATGTGGCTTACTGCCATTAAAGAAGATTAAGGAAAACTGACATTATTCACACCTCAATGTAGTCAAATAGCCTTTCACTCTAAGTCTTGTAACAAATATTTCTGCTCTTAACTATTCTGCTATCTATTCTTCATCTTTTATCTGTATCCTTAGCATTGTACAGTTTGAATGGTGTCAGGGAATAACTTTCCTGAGAGTTAGATGCATTATTTCATTCTTCACATGTCTAATCACATCCAGACTAATGACATATATTTATGGAACTTACAGACTCCATGGAACATTTCCATCGTAAAGTCTCCTCCATATTTTAACATTGTGCCTATTTGATTGTGCTGTTGTACATCTTATTTTGTGAAGAGTGTACAGAAGTGAGGCTTTCCAACTCTGGAAGTCACAGAAATTTCTGAGACCACGTATGCAGTGAAAGGTCTTGGTTTTTAAGGGGAAATGAAAATTGAAATTAGAAAAGCCTTGACGGGGAAAAAAAAAAAAAAAGAGTAATTAACTTTCACCTCTTTGTCCTATGCTACTTTCAGAATTTTAGATGGGAATGTTTGCTGTATAAGGTTTCAAGCATGTTTTTTTAAATTTTTTTGAAGTTCCTAAATACTTCTCTTTAATAAGTGACATTACTTACAGTGAAAAGTTCTGTATCAAAGCATGATAAAGGAGATCATACTTCCTTTGTTTTATTCAGACTTGCAGTACAATACCTGGTTTTCATTTACTTGATAAATTTATTCATTGAGAATCTAATTTGTTTCTAAATCTGTGTATAAAATCCTTATACATACCACTCTTATACGTCAAGATGAACAGTTGATCCAAATAAATGCTAGTTCCACAACAAAGCAATAACTATGCAAATGAAGACTGCCTATTGACATGATGTAAATTTAATAGAATTTTATCCTGTGATTTTGTTCTCAGATTTTAATGTATTTCTATCAACAAAGATCTATTTTAGTGGATTACAAGCTATAGAGCCAGAGAATTTTCAAACTATTGTTTGGAATTTATGGCATGGCTTCTTAATCAGGAGGAGATTGATTCACATAAGTGCTATTGTGTCTAAATTAATCAGTCTATTAGTACTTTCTTCTTATCGGCATTAATTGAAAGAAGTTGGTGTATTACTGTGCCACAATTTCTACTAATTCATTAATATTTGCAACAATTAATACAAAAATATTACAAGCCATTTATCTCAAGAGATATCAGCTGAACAGATATCCACAGAGAGAAGATACCTATTATCTTTCGTTTTCCTCTCCAGTTTCTATCAGAATTATTCTTGTAGTATATTTGATCAGATCAAACTTAAAACTGAAAAATACTTGTAATTAAAAATTATTTTTGCCACTTTGATGTGTAAATATTTTTTTAATAACGCATACTTTGCATGATGACTTATAAAAGTGCAATTTTAAAAAGTATTGGTTTATGGGACTGTTATGCAGCCAAATATTGGTCATTTGGTTCTAAAATCTTCAAAGGGAGCTTCCCTGGTATTCAGTTCCATCCATGCTGGGCCCCAACGGCACTACTGGAATGCCTTGTGTTACCGTACCAGACATATTCCTAATTTGGAAATAATGCGATTTCAAGATCCTTTGAAAATTTCTTGGGAAAGATTTACCTTAATGATACATTTCTTAAAGCTATGCATTCTTACAGATATTGAAAATAATAAATGAAGTATAAAAGGGCCATGATAGAGACTTTTTAATGGCTGTTTTTGTCATGGTAGAAGTGCTCGCTTCAGGGCTACAGATATATAATAGAAAACATTTTCAGAAAAAATTAAGTAGTTCAGCTGGGGTTTTGGTGGTGGTAATAATGATTTATTAATTTAACAGTTATCGCAATTATAGCTGCACTATATTAATACCAAGCTATAATACACCAAGGAGAAGTAGATCTTTGTATTTACTTATTTGTATTTCATCCTATGGATTCATTGTACTTGCCCAGATAAAAAGATATTTATGTGCCATTACTTTTATTTAACATGTAAATACCTAGCATCCTTTGTCAAAACTGCCAGCTGTTACGCTTTCATATTACCTATCTCATATGCAGCACTTCATTCTGTAAGCAAACTTAGTTGCCTAAAAATACATTCTCAGTATATATGTTACAAGCTGCTTGTGTTTACAACAAAGTTTTGTTACAGTCTTGGCATTTGATAGTAGTAGATGAAAATTATAATCTGCCAGCTATAGAATAAAATTGTTTAACTGTAGAGCACAGTGATTATCAGATGAAATATAGTGTTGTCTTTCATTCAATTTTATTGATTTATATTGCTTATTCTAATTTTGCATTTTTTGATGGTATCTTGATCTTGTCTGTAAAATGTCGATAAAATTATAGCATATTTTTGTGGTGTATGAACTTTTCTGAAATTCTTAATCTAGCATATGCAGCGTTAATGAATTATAAGAAATGTTTTGAGACATTAACAAACTGCAAGCTGAAATTAGATCAGGGTTTATAGATATATTTTTTTATTATGAATCCTGATGATTTTTGGAAGAATGCATTTGTTTTGCTAATGATGATAGCTTCATAGTTCTTTGTAATTATTGTTACTTTTCAAGATGAATTCCTCACATTCTTTTGCTACAAAGAGATTTTCAGTACAGAGAACAGCACTGTCCCTCAGATGTTCTCCATGTCTGAAATGTCAGTGTTTTTCAATGTGAAGTAATAAAGTAAGTAATGAGATAGTTGCTTTAACATTTAACTTGCATGCAATTGAAGTAGCTTAGACTTCTGTGAGATGAGAGCTGAATTGACCTT
Source organism: Numenius arquata (assembly GCF_964106895.1). NCBI lineage: Eukaryota > Metazoa > Chordata > Aves > Charadriiformes > Scolopacidae > Numenius > Numenius arquata. The sequence continues at coordinate 56,996,416 of NC_133578.1, forward strand.
GAGAGTTAATAGCTGTACATTCTCTTTTCTCATGCTCTGTATTTTAGTCTTGATAATACTGCCTTTGGCAGAGTGTTACAATAATGCAGTCCTTTCCAGAGTGTGTTATGTGGATTCTGAAATTACTGAGTTTGTATATCCTTTTGAAAAAAATTGGCCTCCTTTTTGTTTTCTCTTTTGGATATGTGAAGTTTGGTTCAGCATAATTTACAACAATTTAATAACTGAGTGATCTAATAAAACACTTCCCAATGGTGATATTACACTAATGTTCGCTACTTGAAAGAGAAAAATAATACTTGCATTCAAGCAGATAATGTTCCAAAAAGTTCAACAGTCATGAGCAAAAGTATTTATGCTAGTTAACATACCTTTTATTATCCAGCTTTTTCTTCAGCTTCATTGCAAGGATTGACTTTGCTGTCAATTATAACTTTTATTATTTCCTCAGATCCTATACTAACCCTGTCTTTACTGTTCTTTTTCAACAACAGTAGTTTAACCACTTCTTCCTCAGCTTTCTTTTTCCTTCTGGTGTCTGTGTTATTTTCTTTCCCCATTCACTAACTCTGCTCTGCAGACTTCTCTCTAAAACAATTTTTGGCCCTTTCCCTCAGTGTCAGTTTTAACCTTCTGAATACATCCTCTCACGCCCATCTCCTTTGTCTATGTCTGTCCATTACACGATGTGATCACAGAAGAAGTGGAATCATCAAGGAGAAGAAACTCAGGTCTGTCTCTTCTACTGCTTTTCTCTGTGTTATTTTTTTCATTTTACCTTTCCTATAGATTATATCACAGCTCACCTCACATACTTTTCACTCTCTTCCCCCTCAATATATTTAAGTATTGGCAAACTGTAAGAATTCAAGTTTAAGATGCCTATGTAATTGTTATTACCTATAAACTATGTAGTCTACAAAAAGTGTTAAAAGGTAACTGATGACACGTGTGCTATACCTTAAGACTTTAAACTAATTCAATTTCTGTTGTATCAGTGTTTATTTCCCATGTCCATTTTCTGTAAATTAGCCTTTAAGCTTCCAAAGAGCACATGAAAACAATCTATAATTTTTTTCATCTTTGCATTGGAAAATTGCTACAAAAATTACAGAAACTCTGATATAACTAGTTGTTTTTCACCCTGGGATATAATTTGAGAACTGAATAATTTTAGTAAGTTAAATTTCATGCACTGGAATGTCAAACTTAGGTTCAGTGAATAAAAACTATTTTGATTAGAAGTAGAGTTGTTAGTGATCAAAGATAATCTCTTATGCCAAAAAGTTTAAAACATAAGGCTATGATAATAAGAGAGAGCGAGAAGTAAAAAAATTGAAGGAGCTCTAACTTAGCTGTATTGTTCCTGCCTTTTCTTTCATATTGTGCATTACTTGTGGTTTTATCTTTCATATAGAATTTTAATCTGCCATTTTATTGAATTTTCCATGTACTTCATATTACTGGCAGAGAGCTAATGTCTAGCAAGGCATCCTGGCTCTGAAAATGCAGTAGTTGTTCACACTTCCCTGCTTGTTCAGTTCTGGTATGTCAGAAAAACAATGAAATTCCCCATATTTAAGTTAATTAAATTCACCTATAAAATTTAAATTCTGCAATTATTGCATGAAAGTGCTAATTAATTTCCTATGCCTCTGCTATTTTCCCAATAAATTAGAGAAGCCACTTGGGTGTCATTTGGCTTCTAAATCTGAAGCAGTTTTTGGGTGCATTGACTGACCCATTAAATTTCAGTGGTATTTTGTCAAACATTTTTGTCTTTTCTCTCCTATGGCTGGCTCCTTCAGAACTCAGTTTTACCTTTGATGCTGTTCCTGTCCTAATCCCCTTGAGTCAGAGATTATGTTTATGGAGTCTTGCAGGTTTTACTTGCTGTGGTTTTCATAGTAAACAAATCTCAGGATAGAAATCACTTAAATTACAGGGGAAAAAAGGTCGAGTATGGATAGAGAGGACAACTGGTAGTGTGATCTGAATTCCACCTTCTGTAAATCACCACAATTAATAAATTATGCTGTAGAAAGACTGAGTTTACTCACCTTGGGCTTAAGATCCATTCCCAGTTCCTGTGCAGTGATTCTGAATCTCTTTCATTACAAAAATGAAATTAGAGGATTGGGTGACCTGTTTCCTGTTTGTTCATAATTAAAAAAAAGGGAAACTTGTGGACCTTTTTATTCAATTTATTGATTGAATCAGTATTTTGAATCAAAATATTGAATCAGCCCATTTGATTCTTGAGGTTGGAAGAAATCAAACCTTAAAATGATATCCAGTGTCTCAGAAAACATGTATTTTCATGACCTATGTTTCTTGAACATATGTGAGACAGCAGTACCTATGTATTATAAACTTTTTTGGACTTTCTAACTCAGATGCGCTTTTGCAAAACTGTTTAGCTCACCAACAGTGTTAAGTAAATGTATTAGGCACTGATAAATTTAACTGTCTAGCACAGAAATGCAAAAGCATGATCAGCAGTGCAGTTACAAAAGTTGTTATTACTGCCCTTAAACTCAGGAGCAATTAGTTTGTTTTGTACGTAGTAACATAATTTCAGATATACATTTCAGATGGGTACTTTACATGTCCTCAGTGACAAAATAGCTTTCACATTTCAGTACAAGGCACTTTGAGCAACTGTGCGCCCAGCTAAATGCAAGAGTGGCATTTCAAAGGTATACCTTTAGAAAGAGATGTTTTCCCATTGTTTTAGAATTTGCTTTAAAAAGTGTGGAACTAGGATTATCCATTTAAGGTTTCATTAGGAAATGCTTTTCGAAGTACTTATTGTGCTACTAAACATTAACATGAATAAAAGGATTAGCTATTGATCTTAGGTGTTATTAGACCAAGAGGTGTTGTGAAAGCTAAATATCTGAATATATGAATATAGTATTGAAAGACAAATATTGCCATTTCCTCTCTCTGGACATTATAATCTTTAATTGCAAAAATGAGAAACTTTTATTGCCTGAAAAATATCTAGATTTTTTTTTTAATTGAAGAGTCCTATGAGAGTGCACACAAAGCTTATGCTGTATATTTCAAGCACAAAAGCAAGTTCAGAAAGCTAACAAGCAGTAATGTTTTTAAATGATTTTTGTTATCTGGCAGCAGTACAGTTTGATAGCATTCTTAATGACTAAACCCTGCTTTCCTTGGGTGAAGGAGGAGCTTTGTGATGCAGATTTTTCACAATTTGTTTCTAAAATCATATTCTGGAAATAATTTAATGTGTTTCATAGGATTTAAGTATTGTGAAAACTTCTAATGAGACATATGCCTGTTCACCTCCCTATATACCCAGTATGAGCAATGGAAGTAAGACCCTGCCTGCCAAAGAGCCTTAGTAATGAAGCAGACATTTTTCTTTTTATCAGTAAGATGGTTCAGACCAACCAGTTACCATTGCACCAAGAATTATTTGCAATTTCAAGTAATACTTACTGAGGTCTTCAAACATACCAGATACAGAAAATATTCTTCAGCCTTCAGTAAAATTAATCTAGGTCTAGATGCGAGCTGACTCAAGTAAAGATACCCAAAAATTGATCACCAAAACTATGGAAAAGCTGATCCAGGACAGTTCAACGGCAGTCAGTGTACATGTAACAGAAACAGTGCTGGCTAATTAATTCTAGGTTTATTCCAGGATGAGGAGGGATGGAGTAGTGATGCCCAGACATTGCTGCTTTCTAAGGAGGCGGATGGAAGCCAGAAGATGGAGTAGTGGGGATAGCTCCATTTCCAAAGGGCCATGAAATGCAGAGAAATAAAGATTACAGCTCTTTTCTGCAACATCTGGAGCAAAACTCTCATGTTAAGAGCACACAAAGGCTTGATTAGAGTTTTTCGAGAATGAAATTCAAATAGACAAGGACTTTGAAATACGTTTTTTTTTTCTGTTTTATCATTTTTATGGTAAATGATATTTCTTTGTAATAACATGATTGCTAGGAGTGAAGCCTACCAAAACTGAAAAACCCTATTAAAAATGGGTGACCAAATTGGAATATCTCACAGCCCTGAACAGTGGAGGGCCAAACAGTAGAAGAATCTGGCAAATGAACCGTTGAAGAAAGCAAGGGCAAAATATTTGTATGATTGAGAGAGTTTAAGAGATCAACTGCAGTAGAAGACAAGGAGCACAGTTATTTGGATTTGTTCTTATCTTAAAGTATCATGAGAGGATTTTCCAGCCTTATGAGAGTTAATCTGTTGTGATGTGCTTGCCCTTTGAAGAAACAGAACACGACACTGCTGTTTTTCAGTTATTGCTATAGTTAGTATTCAGTGACACGCTTTCCTTTAAAGACCAGCATGGTGCTTTGTTTTGTTTCCGTCTTTCTCATGTTGAAAAGAAATTTCTGGGTGGAATTTGTAACATTTTAGCACAAATATGATTAAATGACTTGTGCATCTCTGAAGGCTGTGATATTTAGTTTGACAGGCGTGTTTAAAATCTGATGCCTTAGACTGTGACTGAGACATTTAAAGAGCCTAACTCTATTTGGTCAACAAAACCCAAAGGGATAGGTAATACATGTATCATACTGGATGGCTTGGTGGCCCTTTGTCCTTATTTTTCATTTTGATTAGAATTAAAACTGGAAAGCAAAGGCCTCAAAATCCAACCCCCAAAATAACCAAATATACTGAACCATGTAAATAAAAGTCGATCTTCAGTCTGCTGAAGGAAAAATAGTAAAAATATCAGATGATGTAATTATAAATAAGAGCATAATTGTGCAGAAGACAGAATAGCATTATGTATGTAAGTTTTAGCAGTAAAGGTTTGCTAGTTTAATTCGTAATTCTCCAAAGTCTTACATGCAGGTGCATATGCGACTGTTGCTTTTGTGTTCTTTGGTTAAATCTTTGACCATACTTCTGATTATTCAGATGCTAATGAAGATGTCTTGCGTTCTTAGGATGGATGAAGAATCTCTATTAATAGCTGTTTGCTTTTCTGGAAGCAGAGACATAGTTATCATCAAGTGTTTGTGCCTATGTTCTGAAGTGGCTATATCAGAATGTCAAATATTCTGTGGTTATACTGTGGAGTATACCAGTGGTAGGAACTGTGAGGAGCTTGCATGCTTGGCAAATAGGATTGGAGAGCTTAACAATAAGACTGCGCTCAGGCTTTCATGAAGACAATGCAGAGTTTATAGCATGGCTGATCTGAATGGATTTTTGTAAGTACAGAATGAGGTCCACTAGACCCCTCAGATATTTTTCTTTTACATTTTCAAAATCCCTGTATCATTTGTATAGGGAGGATGTGCCAGAATTCTTTGGAGAAGCAAAATGGGGTGTTTTAGCTAATAGTAATCTTACTGCTTCTTTCTTCCTTTTTTTTCATATTGGGCATTCAGTATTTTTCAAATACTTTTGAAAATAAAATATACAAATACATACACCTTTGTATGAGGCAGCCAGGACAAACATCACAGAGTATCCTGTAAAAATCACTTTTGAAAAGGATCCAGACACCATAAAAAAAGCCAGTCATGGGCTGAATCATTACTTTAATAAACATGCAAAATAGAACTTCTCAGCTTGCTTCAAAGGTCTTTTACCAGCTACACTGATCTGTCCCTAGTGATGAAGACCTGAGCTGACCCTGTCAATTTAGGAACCCGTGATTCTAGAGATTCTTTAGCTTTCTAGCTTAGATCACCACACCATCTTATTCAATTCTTTTACTAAGCAGTGCCATGTATTCTGCAAATAATCTGAAGTAACATTGTTAACATGGTTTAAGCATTGTGATAAAAATTTGTTTAATTGGTGAGAAATGTCCCCCGGGTTTCAGTCTTTGTTTAGTGTGTCAAGTTTGAAGCCAAGAAGAAAAAAAGCCCAACAAAACCATCAAGCAATTCTCAAATGGAAAACGGGAATGCAAAGGCATGCTCCCCCCCCGGGAAGCTGGCTAACTGAAATTGGCTTCATTCTAACATTCCCTTTAAAGGACAGTAATTGACACTTCAATCTTATTTAAACAATAATTCAAAACCACTTAAACAACCTTCTATTTTTTTTCTGGTTCCACATTTCTGTAGGTGTCAGCCATATTCTTTTCATTCAGACTGTGTTGAGGATCACAGACTTCTTGGAAAGGCCTTGTTTGCTGCAACAATAACTTTTTTTGTATTTGCCACACATTGCACATAAAGCCCTGAAGTGAAGTTCAGCAGCCATTTATATCACACATAACCTGATATTTTGCTAGACCTGTAGCAGGTAGGCAGTTACATTTTTCACACTGTAGACAGCCAGAATGACAAAATTTAGAACTAATTTCTTAGAGGTAGAATTGGAATTGAATGGCTCTGGAAATGGGAGGAAATGTAATCCTTTGAGTGCAAGACCTTTAACTGACAAGTTTTGATGTTCAAAGCAAATAACTTTTAGATTTTTCTTTAGGAGACAGTCTTGTTTCCTTTGCCTCTTTTGATAAGAATATTGTTTCAGATATTTTTTCAGTATAAAATTGATTTCCCTGTGTTCTTACAACTAGCACTTCAGGAGAAATCTCTAGCAAGAAATTTGGCTAGCATTTTTAAAATTACTTATCAAAAGTTAGGGTCTTATGTATACATTTAATTTTTAAAGGAAAATGTTTTAAAAGAAAATGTTATTTAATAATTTGCACTACTCAGACTCAGTTTTCAATAAAGCACTTAAGCTAATTTATCCACTCTGTACGTACAATTGCTAGTCATATAGCTGATATTAAGTGTCTACAAATATGAAAAATAGAAGCATAAAACTTTTTATGTCATTGTTATATCTTATGCATAAACTCGGAGACGAACAAGGAGTTCCACATCTGTTGTAGTAAGATGCACATGCTCCGGTGTTGGAGGCGGCAGTTTCTTTCATTCAAAGCAAGGAAGTCTAGGTTTATTTTAGGCCCCAGGTCTCTTTCTTATGGATCCCAGGTGAAAGTAGTATCCTGAACCAACCTGTTGAACTGATGCCTCCACAGCTAAAAATCATTGCAGGAGACAGTTCAAGAAAGAACCAGGCTCTAATCTCAAGTTTGGGGAAGTAAGCTGTAAGAAGAGGAAGAAACCCTAGGGAGGAAGACTATTAAGCCCAGCACTTCCCAGTTGTAACCCTAAGGCTGCAAAGTCAAGCTCCCCTTTATTCTCTTAAGCAAGCCAGCAATTTTTGACCAATTGTTCAACGCTGCCATCAGAATGTATGGCTAGGGTGAAGTCTGCTATCCTACTTCTTCTGTGGAACTGTTACTCTATTCAAACATGTACAGAGATGGTCGTGTTTTGCTCCAAGGGACTTGCGGTCCCTGCTCCATGGGACTTCTTGGGGCAAGGTGGGCAGAGCCAGCTGGGGCACTTTGGCTGTGGGACCTCCGGGTTCCCATCAGAACATCAGAGCTCATTGACTTAAAGCATTTCCAAGAAAATGTACCTGATCAAGGCCATTTTAGATCAGTTTTAGTTCTTGTTAAGTCTGCTCCTATATGAGCCTCTTGATTAGAATTCTGTTCATTTTATCTTCCAGATACGTGTTAGATTGTTAGATACCTATTAGATATATTAGTACCTCTTAGAAAGAGTAGACCCTTACAGGACCAGGGGAACATGGCTGTGTCTACTACTTCATGAAATCTCAGTGGTCATTATAATAGCAATGTCAACTGTGATGGTGGAAGAAGGCTTTGGGAGAGGATCTTTCAGCATTTCTTTCTATCTATCCCTGTATTTCATCTCTATATTTCATCAATATACTTCAATATAGCTGTATTCTGATTAAGCGGAAAACATAAAGTTGTTTTCTGTAATGTACAGAAACATCGCGTTCATGAAAGCACTGATTTTTTTCTCCGAATTGTTTAATTCTGAAAAACTTTAGCTCTTAAATTGAGATAATTACACCACAGGATACAGTATATGCTTTTCACTTTGTAAATCAAGTGATGTAGAAAAACATTTACTAATGTGATGATATTGAAGAAATCATGTAAATAGAAATACACAAAGATTTTTAGGAGTGACTGGCGACTTTGTTATTTTATATTATTCAGTTTGAGACATTTTAAATTCATCTTATAGTGATTTAATAGTTTTCAGCATTTTCAAAATATTAAGGCTCTTTATATATTTTTCGATTTGAGCACCTAATAACTGGGGGAACCAAAAGCAACAATCTGAACCTGCTCTGAATTCTTTTAACAGGCGATTACTAGCCCATAGCTGCTGTGAAGATCTTTGCTGCTGAGAAGTTAGCATTGTTTTATTTGGTCAATGGACAATACCGATACTGTTCAGTTCTGATGCTTCTCACCCAAGTGAGATCTTTCTCAATTCAATCTTCTTTCTAGTACTTCTTCAGTCAGCTCTTCACAATACAACTGAAACCTCAGTTTGGAGAGTAGGATCCACTGTGCTTACCTTTCTTGTAAAGATCTAAAGGATTTATTTGTTGTAGAGATTTGTAACAAATGTCACAGCACTTCAATTACACTTTTAAATTCAAAATCTAATATAACTTTATGCTTGCTAATACTATGGTATTCTTTTCTATAAATTTGGAAATATTTTTCTATATAATTTTTAAACATGGAGCAGGAACAAGGGAAAGTCGGGTATGTTTCAAGTTTCTCCTATTTTGACAATGTCTGTATTTAAAGACTCATGGTTGAAAAGCCCTATGGCTCAGAAATATGAATGAATGGACTGCTAGACATCTTAAAAAGGAATTATCCTATATAGTATTAGATTTCTGTATTAAGATCATATTTCAGGCAAAGTAAGGATTTATTTTCACCATGTTTATGAAATAACTTAGAAATGTCATCATTCTGTCTGTGATCAAAACTCAAGAGTATCTTAATGACTCTTAACTTCACTTTCATTTATTTTGCATTATATTGAATCAGTGCTATTGCTATCAAATTGCTTTCTGGTTTAGAAAGTAATGAGGCAGTAGAAGACACTGTTGTATTTGTAGTTTTTATATTGGTGATGATTTAAAAGCAATTAAAAAATGAAAGCTTTAAAAGCAAACACAACTATCTCTTTCTGCTGTTTTCTAGCAATATCCACAACCCACATAGATAATGTAGGCGAGGCTACCCAAAGACCAAAGCAGACCTTATTTATAAATTGTGTACAATATGGGGCAGGAAAGATTGGAGAATGGGAGAGGTATCAAGAACCCATTTGGTATCCACTGATTTCCAAAAGTATAGACTTATGATTTGCCATATCTGTTTCCCATTAATTTGCCCAACAGTTCCACCAGGAGTTGCCAGCAGAACAACCTTGATCCCACACAGGATGAGATGCCACATCCCATCAGTGTGGCACATTATTGATGGTCTCTGAAAGAACATATTTTTCTTTCTTACACTTGTACCTTGTCCCAGTATGGTTTCTCTTTAAGTATGACTTCATCTTCTGCTTTGATACCACCTACAAAATAGTATTTCCTTAAAATATACCAACTCTGTTTCCCTCTTCAGTCTGTGTACTATATAGTAGATCATAATTTTGTGAGCAACCCTAAATAACCAATAATTCTGGAAAACTATTTAATTCTATTAATAAATGCTATTTTTGGTTTGTAGCTTGGGGGTTGTTGCTCCATATTCATGGGATTGTTTTAATTTAATTTAATATCATTTTGACTTACAGTAAGAAAAAGAAACAGAGAGTCTGTGTAAAAGTTAATGTATTTCTAATTAAAGTAAATTTAATTTGACTTACATTTCTTTCACATTAATTACCAAACTTGGATTTCAGAGTGCAGTATTTATGGGCTGCCAAACTATTTGATAGGAATCCAATGTATTTTCATTTCTTTGTGACAGAGGAATGCCCTGAGCCATTTACAACCTTTGGTATGCATTCAGAATATTTGTTGGCATCAGTTAGCTGGATTTATGTGCATGAACTGGGTTCTGAGTATTGTTGTTACTGTCTTTTGTTCTTCATAATTTTATAACTCTACGACAAGCTACAGTAACATCATTATTAAAGCTTTTAAGGTGTATAAGCTATGAGATTTGATTAAACCAATGGAGATTTAAAGGAATCACTGAAAAGCACTCTGACACATTCAATTTTTATGTTTGAACCATTTGACTGCCTATTGTGTGTGCATTGCATAAAACATACGGCACAAGCGAATTTTTTACTTTTATTTCTGTGTCATCCTATTCAAGGAAACTGTAAAGTAACTATGTCTGACACCTGCCTTGCTCTCTTTTGTGTTGAGTGTGTTAATGATTCTGGAAGTGCACAAAATACCCATGGGTTCCCTCCAGTAAGTCTTCAATAAGTTTGCACAAATGTATACACTAGCATGCAGTGAATATGCCTCTGGATGTAGAGCACCATACTTGGTTGGTTGACTAAACTCATCAGTTTAAATTAGTTTGGTGGGTTTTATTCATTTTTCCTTTTTAATGCATGATTTATATTACTTTTATTATTATTTCTGCATTTTCTCTCTCCCCTCTTTTTGTTTTACATATTGCTTTCATTTGTTTATAGAAGAAAAGAAAGCAGATCCAGAAAATGGGGATACAGGTAGGGTGCCTTATTCAAAATATTTTTATGTTTTTGCCCTTAAGTTCTTTGATCTATTATGTTTAAGTAAATGTGTACCATAGAGTTGGATCACAATGTTGATGTATTTTTGGGATTTCAAATTATACACTAGGAAATGGAAACTGGCTTTCCCAAATGTATTTCCTTTGCTTTTTTAAGGAAGTCAAATTAGGGTGAGAAATGGGAAGAAATGGGAAGAAAGCTAAAGAAGGCTGGCTCTTTGTCAGCCAAGAATTTCCCTGTGCTGATGAAAACCCCACTGAGCTAGCCTTCAGGCCATGGGATTTTTAATGTTAGAGAGTTGTTCAAAATAGCAAAACTGAGATGTTGCCTACAGTGTAATAATCCCAGTTGTGGTTGGTGTTCTTCCATCAGTGTTTTGTAATTTTCTGTGTTCCTATGGCTGAAGTTTGAGTTCATTGGCTATTTCTGTTGGAGGCACTGCTACTGTCTAGAAGCAAAATTCTGCAAGGAAGTTAAGGCAGACGTATACAAATGAACACACTTTTGCGTAGACAAAATTTGGTTGCATACACTTCGGTACATTATTGCAATACATTAAATGGTATCAGAAGAAGCTTTAATTGTTCTAGTGTCAGTCTCTATAGTCCTGAGAATGTGTTGGGCTATGTTCTAGCTAAGGACTTGAATAACACAAGGGCTCAGTCAGCCTTATGCTACCAGCATGAAAACTTATGCTCCTACATTTTCACCACTATTAATAACTATTAGTTAGATTCAGATTAGTTCTGATTTGTCTACGCACACTCCATAAACACCTCCTGGTTACAGTGGAGTACTTAGTATAGGACTGATGTTCAGCCTTGGTTAGGAAAATCACGTTAGAAGCTGAAGCTTCCTGATGCACCCAGACAATTACTGAACACTCTGGAAGTACTTTCTGCTCCTTCTAAACCCCCATACATAGGTTTCAGCTAAGTATAGATTTGCTAGCAGAAGTGGAGATGATGATAGCCCTGCATTCTCACCACTTAGTGCGACACACATGCACGCTGGACCATGTGAATGGGAAGTGCCCCAACACTCTCAACCTTTCCTACTCCCATCCACATCATGGCTGCATCTGGCTTTAGTTACATCAGGATTAGCCTGCGGCAGCCAGTAACCCTGGACACTCTTTCTGCCTGTCAGCTCCATGCATAATACAACCAAAGCTGGTCTTCTGCATTATGAACTTTCCATTGCCCTCAGGATTCCCTCTTTTTGTGTGTAACTGAATTCACTTACTTGTTAAAGGCAGTTTCAAAAATTCATAGCAAGTTAGATTTTCTTTTAATAAGCTTTTATGGGAATTGAATTTTTTTTTTCCTAAATTTTCTTATCTTGTTTTTCTCTTGAGACTAAAATATGCCACCAATTTTGATTATTTTGCTACAGAGGACTCACATGGAGAGCTTATGTGTTACACTTCCCTGTCAACTGCGTATTTCAGAGTGCTTGGTTCTGCAAACCAGGAGGAATTGGAAACCTAAGTTGCACGTTGCCAAATGATTATAGATAGGAAATAATATTTTCACAAGTAATGGTGAAATTTCTAATTTATGCTTAAGAATTGTTATTTCATTAATTCTTGTAATTTCCTGAAATTTGGCAGAATATCTGGGGAAAATGAACATATGTGATAATTTCATAACAAAAATTGACAAAATTTCCCTTTTGGTAAAAAACATCTCCTTTATTACATTACTGAAGAATGACAAGTGGATTTGCAGAATGTTAGGATTTCAGCAAAAGGTGATTTCTTTCTTTAAGCAAAAGTTACTGTTTTACTTCAAAACCACTTACGTATTACTTCTGTCATTGAATAAAGAAAATATCATTGTCCAGTTTAAAGTTTTTGGTTTCAAGAGAGAAAATATTTCTTAAGAGCTTTTAAAACTAAATCCTTAAAAAAATCACTGCATCTTACTGATAAATTGGCAAGTATTGCTTTGGGGCCTTTAATAGTTGAGGAAAATTGTGACAGGAAAAACTAGCTATGTTTTATTTTAGGAATTCTCATCTGCTACTGTTTTTTTCATTTTGTTTCTCCCTATAAACCACCATTTTTTCTTCTTTCATTTTTGTTGATTTTAATTTGTCTTAAAAGTTTTGATGAAGGCTTTATATTCATGTTGTTTGTATGGAGTAAAGATGGAGAGTTTGAATACAGAAATAAGAAGCCAGAGGATTTATAGATAATAGTACAGTTTATCCTTATTCCCTTCCCTCTTCCTTCACCCTCCTCCTTCCAGATTTCCCACAAAGTGCTGCAAGATTTAGCTGGCAGGTCTCTATTGTAGTATGTGTTACTGCCATTACTGCTGTCAAGAAAGAAAATACAAAGCTCAGAGGCCTTGCAGAGGCCCTGTGCAAAGCCTGACTTTACTATTAGATTATGACTTAGAACTGAGGTTTAGAGTTTAAATCAGATATATATAGTGTACTGGAATCAAATATACTCATTACAGTTCCATAAATAGAAGTCCAGATTGTTCAATATGTGTAATGTATAGAAACTTCCATTTATGATTATTGGGATTCTGAAATTTTAATCCGAGACAACTTTTCTGTTAAAATTATGGAAAGTTTAAAACAAATGTCAGTCAAAATTAAATGCTTTTTAGCATTCAGTGGATAATGAATTACTCTTGATTTATACCTTGTTAAAGTGAAAGAGAATCACGCCTCTGTGTGTATAACTATATTTTGTTTTAAAATCTTTTTTTTTTAATTCTGGGCTGTTGTCTTCCTCTAATTTTTCAATTTCTTACACTTCCACCTCAGCTTTGGCACTTAATTCCTTATTATTTTACATAGTAAACTGTGGTGTTACAGTACCGGTTGGCTGAAACCGGCTGCTGCCCAAGTCATATTTTAAGAACCCATCCCTAATTGATACTAATCATATATTTGGTCCAAGAAGAATGAATCCTGAAATCATTCTTGAAGTTGTGTGTCATTAGAATGTAATACAGTGATGCCACTGGGTGGCTCTTTAACATTCCTTTATATGTCTTTAAATTGTTTTGAGCATACTAAGAGTATGCTCAAATGGTCAACAGAAGCTCTGCCAGCCTGTGGTTGATACTTAGTAATTTGGTATACTAATGATTAGTAATTTGGTATAATAATGCTGGTATCGCAGTATAAAAAATGAAGAATCCAGGATCTCTACCCAAAAAGGTTATCTTTGCATTCCTTTTTTTAAACAAAAGACTTAGTTTCTCTTCAATATTTTTGAAATAGTAAAACTCTGTTCTGTGGAAACATTCCGTTCCATTTACATTTGTTTTTTCCACAAAGTTGGTTTCATTTGAATTGTGTAGGTAATGCAACACTTACTAAGATTCTGCTGAATTAATTACTTATCTTCTATTTTCCTTCTCTTGCAATTTTTTTTGTTTTTCTGCAAAATTATAATTCAGAAACTAAAATCATATACACTGTAATTTAAATGAATAAGATTTCATCTCTTTCTCTTAAAATGCCATGAGCATAACTTTAAAATTGGAATTGAAGATTGCTTGTGTATTTATTTATTTTATTTTTTTTTAACTTAACAGGTGCAATGGATGTAGAAGAGAGGAATCGCCAAATGAAAATGAGCAAGTACAAACAGGTAGCAGGATCAGATTCCAGGCTGGAACAAGATTATCATTCTAAGGCAAGGGAGTTTTGTTTTGAAAAGCAACAAAATATGCTAAAGTAAAATATCCAATATCCTTTTAGAAAGTAATATATGAGTGGGAGGTTGTTTCTTGAGTAAAAGTTTCTTGTATACCTATAATAAAATTATTGGAAACGTGCAGCAAAACCCTTAACACAGAGTGTTCTTGATTATTAAAATTTAAGAATAATTTAAGAAATCAAATAAAAGTGGTAGTGTAATTATCTATTGGAAAGAACAATAGGACCATGATTTAAAAACTCAAAGAAAAGGAAAAAAAGGGGTTTATTGAGTGACAGATGGAATGAGAGCTATGGAAACCTCCTGTTCATGGCATTATCTTGATATACTGAAAACTGGAAGATGTAGTGTTACTTAGTTTAAAAGTGGCAGTACTTTTGGAAAAGTATTTTATACATCAACACAAGCTTTCACCCCAGCTGTGGCAATTGCCAAAAATCTGAATTGTTTCATAGTAGTATAGTCCCAAATATACTATCCAAAATTTCCTGCTATCTGGAACAGGGTCATGTCATATACAGTGTGTTAATTAAAGTAATCAAGATATTTTCAATTTAAACTTCTATTATACAAAAATAATTTAGTGTCCTCTAAAAAACTTCATTAATTGAGGTCAGATTGTAAGTGGGAAACACGAGACTTCTGACCTATAAAAGCTGGGTGAGGAAGAGAAGTCTGTTTCAGACTTTTATTTCCAGGATGTAGTTCCTTGCTCCAAGGATCTTTAATATTTGAAGACAAAGAAATAATCAAATTTATTAAGTATTATTAGTTTTGCAGATAATGTAGACTAATATACTTGATATAATTAATTTCTAGAACGTACGTTTCAGTGGGGGAAAATAGAAGAAGAGCTGCAGTGATGCCCATGACAAAATGAAAAACACTATTAATGAAAATAGTTAGAATTGACATAACAAAAAAACCCTGTGAAAATGGCTTAAAATACTTTAAAACTCTGTAGATGTGCTGCATGATTATTTGGGTATTTTACAAATGTAGTTTTTACTGCAGAAGGCATAGGAATTTTTTTTTAACATGTAGGAAGGACTTGGTATACTGTCATGTTTAGATGCTTGTTTTATGTTGACACTTAACGGCAAAGTTATTTTCACGTGTGTCTATATTGTCAGCTTTGAAAGGTGTTACCATTTAGATCTGAGCATAGTACTGTGAGCAGACCTTATTGCAAGTGTTATGATTGTATGTACCACAGAAATATGACGTTATGTATTGTATGTATAACCAGACTTATTCTGCTAATATTCCTGCTTCCTCAATGCTTAACTGAAATTTGAGTCAGAAGTAGGACTGGCATGGAGTAAAGAGAATAAATGGTCTCATGTGAAGGAGCTGGATAAAATATAACTACCTAAGGAAACATTTCCTACCCTTGTTTTTCCATTTCACCCACACCATTGGGCCTCACTATCCATCTTTTATCTTTTTTATTAAAATTTTACCTTCAGTATTATTGGAATGTATTAAAGAGGAAAATTATAAATGGAATTATTTTATGAAAATGGTGATTTATTTATTGCACACATCAAACAAATTGTGTCCAGAAATAAACAGTTAATTTACTCTTCTGCCAAAGTGTAGTTTCAGTATTTGAAAATGAGTTATTTATTCTGTCAATGAACTTGTGGAACTAGATACTGAATATTCACATATATGTATTAATTCATAATGCATTCTTAAAATTGTGTAGTTTTAAAGCCATATAAGAACCATAACTCTCATAAGCCATATGAGAGTTCTGTCTTCACTTTTTTACTACCACTGCTTCAATTCCCCTTAATTAAGTGCTTATATTATCTAGAGACAGAAAATGAGTAAGTACATTTTATCTACCTGGTTTCTACAAAAATTCTTCTGGAATTATGAACTGAAACACATATGTCAAATGCTGACTGAAATCTCATGTTCTGTGTAGTATACAGTGACTTTGACTTTTTAAATCTGTCAACTGGCACAAGCAGGCAGTCAAGCATGCCATGGCTGAGAAAAATGTCATTAAGTAGGTACTAAGCGACATTCAGGAAAGTTAGCACATGGAATTTTCTTTTACATTTCTGTTCTATTTCTTTTTTTAAATGGGAGTCAACAGCAACTGTATGTCCCTCGTGATTACTTTGAGTTAAGAAAAAATATCCTTCCTTGCTGAGAAAGCAAAAGGTGTAACAGTAGAAGTTATATTAAATACTTAAATATTAAAATAGGCATCCTGTGCTATACCTCTCTAGTTTTATTCTACCTCTGAAAGTCAGTATTAGAGGCTTTAGAGGGAGGTACATACATTTCTATGGTGCATAGTTATACATTAAGAAGTTTGTGGGAAGAGTTCACTTCGAGACATCTGTATTCGTAGAAGCTGCTGAAATATGAAATTGATTTTCCCTTATATTTTTTCCCGAGGACTGATAAAATTGCAGATTGTATTTTTATTATTCATCTACATGCCTAATTATTTTTTGAAAACTAAGTATTCTGCTTCCATAATATTTTGTATACATGAGTTTGGCAAGTAATATATTGTGTAAAAGAGTTATTTCCTTAAATGCAGAAGTTGCGTAAGTATGGTTTCAGCACAAACATAAGGAAAGCAAGCAATATATTTGATTTTCATATAAACATACTTACAACTAAAGAGACATGAGAGGAAAAACAGTATGGGCATTAAGGATTAGGTAAAAGTATTTCTGGCATTGGAACAGCTATTTATTTCTGAATATTGAATACTAGTAGACTTTAGTAGACTAGTAGACTGAAGTCTGAATTGCAGTGCTGGTAGAAGCTGACCTGCAGGAAAACCTGAGTTCTGGTAATACAGAAAAAAAAGCGCAGTAGGAAAGTGTTCCACCAGAGGGAAAAAAAGCTAGTTACTGTACTGTAGCTCTGCAACACTAGCCTGATTGATGCAATTTTCCTCAGTAATGTTTCTAGGACTCATTTGTTGTTTTGCATGAAAATTAAGCTTCCCAGTTCTTAAGTGTGTAAGCAAGCTGCACTGTGAAGAGGGCAGGGCCAAGGTGGGAGCCGAGAGAAGCTGAGTGAGGAGCATCTAGGTTCACTTTGGACTAATTTGGTTGATCTGGCTTTTGAAGTCAATTCCCAAACTACCTTTTAAAACCTCTCTGAAACTCTCTGCCTTGCTTCTTGCCTGGTGCTGCTGCCATTAGCTCTCTGAGAAACAAATCGATAGTGCTATACTTGGTGAGTAACTCCTTCCCCTGCCCGTTCCCACCACTGCTCAGATTCAGGAGTCCCCACTGACAAACCAATGATAAAGGGTGGGAGGAATCGTGTCATTCCTCTCTCCTTTCCCTCATGACTGCAACGTGCCCAGTGAATTGACTAGGGAGAGTTGAAAAGCTTTGCTGCTACTGAGAAAAAACAGTGAAGATACTTCTTGTATATGGAGCCCTAAAAATGTTTGCAATCAGTGTGAAATCAGTACAGGACCAAGAGAGAATTCCATCAACTCAGGCCGTATTAGCCACTACAAAAGGGTCTGAGTAACTAAACACGTTGAATGTCAAACTAAAGGGGGCTGGATTTATGTAGGAGTTAGAATAGTGAAAAATTATTGTTTTCTTTAAGAACAAAGGTAAAAGAGAGACTGGCAACTAGCTGACACACATTTAAACCTCAAAGTATCGTGAGGCTAATTTTATTTGGTTTTTTTAGGAGAAAATAATGACTACAAAAAGGTAGAGAAATATAGCAGTTAGTAATAGTAATGTAGTAATTAGGAGGATAGTATATTAGAGCAACTAGGAACAAAGCTGGGTTAAAAGAGGTAGAAGACCAGATGAAAACTGAAATTTTTTTAGAACTGGTGACAAGGTTATTTAGCCAAATAGAGAATAATACAGAACATCAAAGAGGACTTTCCAACTTCACCTTTAATGATTCATATTGATGATAAGACTGAAACTTTCTACATCATCAGATGTATGCAATGCTGCAGGTCCTGTTAATCAATAACCACAATTCAGGTTTCTGGCAGGAGCATAATTCTCTGTGTTTGATGAAGGAAACTAGTAGTAGTAGGCAATCTAGCACACTGCTTTGTGATCTTCTAACCTGTTAGCAAGACCAAGACAAATTAAGCAGTGGAAGAGTTAAGCATGCATTCAGCTTATTTGATCAGTGTAGATGCAGCTGAAATGTCCTTGGAGCCTGCAGACACTGACAAGCTGCAGTTCTTCAGACTGAGACACTTTGATTCAGCAATGAATCAAGTACTGCCTTATGGGTTACCTGTGTGAGAGAGTGTGCAAAAGGTAAGAGCTGTAACACTGGAGGTGGAAGAGGTTGAGTTTGAATACATCAGGAGCAGATGTTCTTAACTCTCAGTCTTGTTGCAGTGTGCAAAAGTGTCCCAAGAACTGCCTTTTTCCTCTGAAACCTTCTGTAAGTAGTAGTGTCACCAGTACAGCTACATGTGGTATCCTTTGACCTGTGTTGTTAGTGGAATGTTTGATTTAATGGTGTTTTGGAGATGCCCTTGTCTCCTCATTAAAAAATCAAAACAGATCAGTACATAGAGCAGTAAAGATTACGAGCGGAAATATTTGTCACTTTTCTTCTTGAAACCCTTGCGGAAGAGGTGTTGAACAAACATCCAAACTAATAGGATGATAAGACCTTTGATATTCTTACTGTATATAAGCTGCAGTTGATTTATATTGTTTTCAAATTGTCAATCGTTTTTGAAAATTTAAGCTTAGATGCTGGGAGTTCTGGGAAGATCATGATATGCCCAGTAATAATTTGATAATTTATAACTATTGTGACTATACCTCTTTGATCCTATAATTCATAAAAGAAATGGAGGCTAGGTTAGATGTCTGTATTCCCTCAAAACAGTGCAGAAATTGGAACTCTGTTTTGTACACATTTCTTTTTAACATACCAGTTTAAATTTTAAAATTTTAAATATCTGGATAAAACTTGAAAAGACAAAATAATTTGAATGGAGCTATGCTGAAGAATAATTAAGATAGCAAAAATTAACACAGATAATGCCACACACAAATATTCCACACAATTAGTTTCTATAAAATACCTGTAAAACTAAGGGCCTAACTAGTAAAATTTGATGGGCTTATAAATGGGAATAGCAGTGTGTAGTTTTATGAGGTTCCTTCATCTTCGCCTTCCCCACCTCCACACCAATAAGCTCTTTGTTTCAGGAAATAAACCAAACACCAACTGGGCTAAGAAAGAATTTTCCATATGAGGAAACTATTTGGTTATTGCCTGTTCCATGGCTTCTGTGCTTTACTAAGGACTTGTCAGTAATTGCATTTTTGGACAAGAGACTTGATAGCTAAACAGGCTGTCTGGTCTGAAGGGACGGGTCCTGTCACTCTCAACAGGCTGTGAGCACTCAGGTTACCAAATCAATGTGGATTGGTGTGATTTCTAGTATTTTCTTCTTCAGTCAATGATATGCAAACTCTCAAAAAAGATTTCTGTTGCTGTCATTTTTCATTTAATTCAAACCCTCTTTTAATTTGTTTTGGTTCTGATGCTTTTGTAATTTATTTTTTAGTCTTGAGTGTCCGTGTCTATTAGAGATTTAGGGTAATCTTAAATGTAATAATGTGGTTAACACAAATACTACATTCACATATCATGATTATGGCTGAAACATATGAAACATCTGAAAGTAGACTGAAACTGGCTGTCTTTATTTGCCAGCATGTATTTTCTGTTCTCAGCCATTTTCTTAGGTTTTGTGTAAGCTTCTATTGCTATTCATATATCCAGAAAGCAGAGGTTAAATACATTACAAAAAGTTGTTAAAGTACCTTATCATTTTACAATGAATCTCAAAGAGAAAAAAATGACTCCTGGAAGTAAAATCATAAAATCATCAATCTTTTTAGGCTCTGAATATTCATTAGTTATTTGAGTTATTTTATCAAACACATCAGTATATCAAATATACATCAAAATGTATATCAAAAGATTTCTGTAAAGGCCAGAATCAATTTAGTATCTGTAACCATTCCAATATTATTCATATTTTTAAATCACCTGCATGCTGTTTTGACCAACTTCCAGCCAGAGTAATCACTGCAATTTGTCATAAATCCTTTTATCCTTTTTCTAATAGGGTATTTTTTCCTTTCAGAACTGCTTTGTATAGGCATGTGAATTGCTAAACTGTTAGTCTATTTTGCTTCAGAGTGACTATCTTTTCATAGTAAACTCAGTTATTTCTGTTTACGTTTCTCATCTGAAATTAAGCTGTAAAGTTCTAAGATGCTATTGAACTGAGTAACAATTAATGTATAAAACTGTGTGACTGTGCTTGAATTAATTATCTAAGATGTACTGAATCTGATGCTATGCTGATAATAAATGAGAAAATCTACAGAAAACAAGAAAGAAAATTAACTGGAAAATACGTACTAAATATCTGGGTGCCAAAGTGTGACACTCAAAAATAGAGAATGTATGAAGTTAATTGAATTGCTGCAACAGTCAAGGAGCTCCAAGAAATGAGAATAATGATCCATGATAACATGTATCACACCAGACTGCAGTTAATTCTGTGGCAGGCAGAATAGGCACAAAAAGGACATTATTCACATTTGAAACATAACAAGGGTATAGCAGTGGTTCCAGCTAGACGGAAACGTTTGCTAGATCAATTTCCTAGGCTATTGACCTTGAAAATTCAACTAAAGCGTGGCATGCAAGTAGAAAGGGTAGACGTGAAGTTGCAGTGCAGTGGTCGCATGGAGCCTGCTTAAACGTGTAGGATTCAAAATGAAGAAGCCGGACCTTTGTCTGCCTCAAGGGAGTGGCTCAGAGGCCACTGCCAGACTGAGAGGCAGGGGAGCTGGCTGGCCCCTTGCCTCCTGCGCCTCCTGCCCTGCCCAGCTCTCCTGTGCTCAGCAGCTTGAGAGTTGCTCCTGGCATGGCCGCTGGAGAGCCGCTGCCCATGGTTCAGCTGGGCGTACCTTAGATGGAGGAGTCGCCCAGAGTTCACTCTTCTCATTCGTAATTCTGATTATAATGATGAGGACTGTGATGCGGTTTTAGCAGTGTGGAAGTTTTCTTCGGCCCAGCCTCGGGGACTGCTTCTCTTCAGTAAATGGCTTGATCCCTGGGAGCGTTCAAGGCCAGGCTGGATGGGGCTTTGAGCAAGCTGGTCTAGTGGGAGGTGTCCCTGCCCATGGCAGGGGAGTTGGGACTAGATGATCTTTAAGGTGCCTTCTAACCTGAACCATTCTATGATTCTATGATTTTCTTTGATAGCAGCCCCAAAGTTATCAGTAGAAAATTTTCCAGTTTATCAACGTTTTTTGCAAAAAACAAATTTGTGATTTTGAGGTCATGCAAGAAAAAAGCTATGTATCTCTCAGATTTCCCTAAGGCATTGCATTTTTTTGATTCTTTTTTTTTGAAGTATCTTAACTACATAATCTTTCACAGTTAATTTTAGTGACTGTAACTGTGACTTCAAGTATACATATTGCAAGTAGTATATATGAAGGTTTTGGATGGGTATGTAACATACCACCATTATTCTGTAAAAGCTGCTTCTGTGCAATGGAGCTAATCAAAGCAGGGTCAGGACCTTGGGAGTCTCATCGTAGGGAGGTCTGTCCTTTATAAAGCCTTAATGCCTTCAGAAACACTTCTCATGAGGATGTTACTAAAACATGAAATTATCTCTGTGACCCTTCTAACCTATGGTATTTCTGACTGTTATTTGTTGGAAGTCTTTGGTTACAATAATTAATACTGATTTAGTGTTAGGCAATAGAGTATTTTCTTTAGGAATACATCAGAAGGAATATTATCCTCCTCTGGCAGATGGAAATCATTGCTTTACTAGAGATTTCACTGACAGTCTGGAATCAGCGAATAGTAACAGGAAATAACAAGAAAAGAACCCCACAGTTCTGAAAATTTAATCCTTACTTCTGAACAGAATAATGATGTACCCAAAAAGTGTTCATTTTTGTAATATGAAAAGTAGAATAGTTAAATTATTGCAGCAAACTTATTCTACTAGTAGTATTCCAAGATAGTAGAAAATTAAATTTTAGACAAAATTGACAAAGTCTGCATAACACCACCTCCCCCCCACTTTTTTTTTTCCTAAAAGAGCACCTTGTCCTGAATCGTTGCCTTGAATATATGTAGGTTTTTCACCTAATAATCTTAAGAATCATGCTGAAAAGAAGTTTGGAAATTGTGTTTCTTCCAGAGTCAGTTTATGTTGGGGAAAAAAGTTCATCTATCATACAGCCAATCATAAACAATTTTGTCATGAAGTTCAACTTGTGTTATCACAGTAAAATGTATCTGTTATATCTTTTTTTTTCTTCAAACTATAAAATCTTTAAGAGGTGTTATATTCATTTCTTCATATAGGCTATCTTAGAACCATTACATTTCAGAGAACCAGGATTTATCATCCTGTTTCTGTTCTCTCTCGAGTGACACATGCCATCAGGTAAAAAACAATTCTGTGATTTCCATGCTTCTGCATTTTAATCTGAAGCAATTACCTAATTAATAATATCTGCACTTTACTTAGTTTGAATATGATTTTCTAAAAACAAAATTCAAAATACTGTGACACAGTCTTCTGTATCTAAGAGACAATAACGTAAATTCACTTCTGGTAAACAGGCTGACTTTCAGATTCAAGAATTGTAAAGAAGTAACTTGGATGTTTTTTAGGAGGCAGTTAGAAATGTTTCTCACTTCTAAGCTAGTTTCTAGTCACGTAAATTTAGGAAATGCTATACTAATGTTATGCTAAGGAAACAACTGTAAAATGAAAATAACTTCAGGGGTTCTAATAATTCATAGACTCTAAAGATCTTTGAAAATGCTCACAGGAGTTTTTGACCCCAGAATAGTTCCAATATAGATAACTGTCGTGTGAAATGATCTAAATACACTTTAAATTGAATTTGTTTCTTCTGGAAATGTTACATATTATTATCCTACTGTTGAAGTGTTTTATGTGGTGAAGTTGAAGTTATAAGTAATGTTAATAGCTGTTGCATATTTTCTGTAAAAGTGAGTTCAAATTAACCTTACATGCAAGCAAAGAGGTAAACGGTTATAGTATTTGCAGTGCGATCTGACGGACATAAGTAATACATGTTTTCTAATTGCTCTGTCTTTGAGAACTGAAGCACAATAACTAAATAGAGAGTTCAGTTTTACTATTCCCCAGGACCAGTTTGCATCTTCAGGATCTCCCTGCAGCCTTTTTTTCCTAGTTGCAATATAATGAGGGTAAAGCTGCTGAGGAAATACATTTTAGGGAAAAGTAATGTTTTCTAAGCAGTTATAACTTGCTTATGGAGGGATAAGGAGATGGTGATATCTACATTTTGCAGATTTGTTTCCCCTTTAGCTAGACATGAATCAGCAGAAAATTTGTAGACAAATTATCAGCTGCGCTGTTATATTTCTTATTGTGCAGGGATTTTCCAAGATATATTCTAATAATCAGAGATAACAAGATTAAGAAAAAAGATTATGGGATCTTCCCTCAAATCATGCTTGATTTTGGAGGCTATCCTCTGATATCTGTGCATTTAAGGACTTATAAAGCAGAATCCTACAAATATATATTTACATACTGTTCTTGAGCAATTGCGTTACTCATGGTCCTTAGGCACTTCAGTTTACAGGAATAAGCACTCACCAGATGGCCCATGTGTCAATCCAGCCGTTCTCTTCAGCATGAATTCCTTTGAAGGTGCTGTGTCCCAGGACAAATTTGGTGAAAGTCATATTTAATAGGGAAAGCAGGATTAAGGGGGAAGTTCATATTTCTGTTCTCAAATGATCAGGTATGCTGAAATATTTAACAGGCTTTTGGAGTGGAATGAAATGTAATGAAACAGAAATCCTGTGATAAAAAAAGATGATTGCCTTTCCATCTTTTTCTATTTGTCTTTGTTTTTATGAGAGACCCAAGGACTAAAAAAAAAATTACAGTAATGTAGTTTAAAATCCAGTTTAAATGAGAACTGTTTAAAATGCATATTGTTTGACTTCCTAGTTTGCATTTGCAAAGTAACATCTCAAAGAAGCCCAAATAAGGTAGAACAATCAGAGACAAAAGGGGATTTCTTAAAACAGAAACCATGCTTTGTTACACTCTAAAAAAGAAGCTGTTGCTTGGATGGCAGGTCTGTATGAAGTGCAAGAGATTTCAAGCACAGTGGTGACAGAAATGGCATATGAACCACTTGAGGAACAAAAACAAATACAGGCAGCACACATTAATTCTGTTTATCCATTGTAAGTAGGATTCACTGGAGTTAGAAGATCGACAAAGAACAGAAACAGAATTAAAAGTTATCACTGAAACTGAACCCATTGAACAAGCGAGTTAACTGTGGGGAGGCTCATGTCCTAACAAACGTGCTGGAGTTCACCAGGAGATAAAGTGCTGGAGATACCGTTAAATGCAATTGAACAGTAGATTGTGAAGCCTTGGACACCTGCATTTTTGTAGTCACCCTGACCTGGACAGCTCAGATTTTTTACAGTGAACAGTGTCCATGATGATGCATCTTCAGGAGACTTGGCAGAGTGTTCTGGAATACTAAAGGATTGCTGATCTCTATTTTAAATAGACTTTCTTCCTTCTATATAAGACAGTCAAAAAGTTAATATGTAGCAGTTAAAAAGATCCTAGAAAGTTTGAGATCTACACCAAGAGTTTATTACCCACCATCACAAAGCCAGACTGTGAACCCATTTATCTAAAGTGAAACTTGGTGACTAACTCTTCCCAGTTTTAAATAGCATTTAAAAATCAGGAGAAGGTCAGCAGTATGAAAGAGAGCTTGGATAGCAAATGTTTCAAATAAATCTTAGAAAAAGCTTTGCTTTATGTTCCATTTTGCCTGCTTTCCTGAATTTCCTTTCATGTCAGAAAGGGGGGACTGAATTTTGGACATCCTTTCACCCTTAATTCTCATTAAAGAGTTCTTCTTTTGAAGCTCTTATTTATTTACCTTCATGTTATGTAGACTCATATTTATTCAAGATCTTTGCTTTTGTTCAAAAATGGTTTGGAATATTCTGGCTACATGAGAGCATTCTATGGCTCACCTATACCTTGTTAAGGCATGTTGGAATCATCAGATCTTATAACAAGGTGAAGTCCATCATGTGAAGACACATGAGATTTTTTCTATTCATGCCAATTTATATACTCAGTTATAGCTGTTTCACCCTAGCCTTAAGCTTTACGTGGATCTCTTTCTACCTTATTTAACCTGTTAGAATCACCTAGAACCATGGAAAAGATCATCTTACTTTTTCAGACTATGAAAACTCTTCTTTAAAATCTCATTTACTTTCCTTAATACATAATAGGAATTAGTTGTCTTTGTTTTTAAAGTAGTTGTCTAGTTACATAGTACATGAGTCATACTACCAAGGGACGCAGGCCAGTGGTGGTAGCCTCTTGTTATTATGAAATGCCATGTCCCAGAGTCCTGTTCTGATGACTTGATGATTTGGGGTAGAATCTCTCTCTATGAGCAGTGACTTCAAGGTAGCTTTTGGTGAGATATTGTGAGATACCTGCTTGGCCATTATAAACCTTACATTTTTCACTTCAGTGTGTAACACATCTTGGATTACCTTTTAAGATTTTTTTTGAGGTGATGCTTATAATTGTTCCTGTGTTCTTTTACCTTAAAGTAAATTTTTTTTACTTACTGTGTTTTTCATAAGAGAGGTGGGATTTTGAACAGTCTTTGTGATTTTGAACAGTCTTCGGGACAATGTGGTAACTATACCCCAGCAGAAAGTTTGCAGTGCTATCTCCTTTCAAAATTTGTAAAATTTGGTCCTGACTTAAGGTAAGATTAAATAAGAACACCTAGTTCCCTAGACTGGATGAAGCTATCTTGGTGAATTAATTCTACATCAATTGATTTCAGAACAGAAATCAGTGCAGATGAAATTAGAGGTTGTCTTGATCTTCCAAAAGTCCTATTGTATGAAAAAGAACATCAGAACAAGAGACTACTTGGTGTTTTGATACTGACTGCAGGAACAGGGTTTTTTCTGTAGGAAGACAAACTTGTTGACAAGCTAATTCTCAAGGTTACTAAAAGATCCAAGTACTTCTTAAGACCTGCCTTACTTCTTTCTACTTTACAAAATGTTTGCAGGTCCTTTCAGTTCTCCTTGATGTAATCCCAGAATATTTTCTAGTGCTCTCCTGTATTTATTTCATATTGTGCACTTAGGGAGTTCTTAAAAAAATTGCACCATATGCCAACATATATGAAGCAGACAACGTTTTGTCTTTTGATTTGGCTTGCCTCAGGACTACCTCACTCTAGATTTCCAGTTGTCCTTAGACAGTGATCTGTTGGTGGCTTCTGCATATTGCTGCCCTTGCAGTTTCTTCTGTCAGCTCCTGGATCACCTTGACCCGTAGGATGACAGAGTAATTTGGATTGGAGAGGACCTCAGGAGCTGTCTAGCCCAACCCATAGCTTAAAGCAGGGTCAGCTGTGAGATCAGTACAGGTTGCTCAGAGCTTTATCCCATCAGGTCTTGAAAACATTCAAGGATGAAAACTGCACAACTTCTCTGGGCAAAGTGATACACTGCTTCACTGTACCTATGGTAAAAATGATCCTTCTTATACCAGTCAGAGCTGCTTTAAATTACTTGACTCTGTCTTTTTGGCATCAGTATGATCTGTCAGGCTGCTGTTCGGTACTCCCAAAGCCATCACTTCTCCAGGCTGAACAAGCCCAGCTCCCCCAGCCTCTCCTCAAAGGGCAAATGCTCTAGCCCCAGTCATTTTGGTGGCCCTCCAATAAACTCATTCTAGTTTATTGATTACATTGTTGTACTTTGGGTCTCAAAACTGGATACAATATTCTATATATGGTCTAGTGAGTGCTGAGTAAAGAGGAATAATCCATCCCCTTGATCTACTGGTTATGCTCCAGTCAATACAACCAAGGCTGCCTTTCATTGCTGCCAGGGCCCACTGCTGACTTGCTTCATCTTTTTCATTGTTCAGTTTTCATTTGCTAATTTAGGTAGGATGCTGTTTGCAACATGGCTTAGTCCTGTGATGAAATCAGGCCTCAGGAGCTCCTTTGTAAAACTGTATACATGAGCACTGGTTAGTGAAATCAATAAATGGATGGCACTAAACCACTAAGTGAAAGACGTGAGAACTTTTGAAGTAGGTTTTTTACATGTGTTCAAATGAAATATGGATATCCCTTTTTGCCAAAATGTTTCAGTTGGTGGCCTAACTTTATTGGAAATGAGGATGGTTTAGAAGGTTGCAGTCAGCTCTTTTTATGCAAGGTAGATTAGAATGTTCTGAATAATGGGAAAAAAATTATGTTGGATAAGGAATGGGAGTAAGGAATGGATGTACAGGGAACCACTGTACATCCAGACAGATTTACTGGTTCAGGCGCTGTACTGCTCACAAGTAGCAACACCATGTGTAGCGCTCTCTTTTATGCTACTGCAAGACAAGAATGCCAAGAGAGGCACAGTAGTGCCAGAGTCAGGAGATCAAGGGGTGCCTAATGCAAAGCAAGAACGGGCCGAAGGGAGAACAGGATTGGAACAGTGCCAGTGAGACTCATCAGAAGCAAAATATAGGGCTCAGAAAGCAGGATCCAAGAATTAGGAACAAAAAGGAGGAAGGTAGGATAGGATCCAGGACTAGAAAGCAGAAGTCAGGATCAGCAGCCAAGAATGAGTCTGAGCTAGAACTGGTTGCAGCTCCACGTTGTGAAGCCCAAGGCAGCTGTGGAACTTATTATATACCTAATAGCAGAGCAGTGCAAGACTTCATCTCCCTGGCCAGTCCTTAAATCTCCCTAGGTACTGATGGATGCCATGTGCAGCTGATAGCTAAAGCAGGGCTGGCAGAGGCTGACCTGCCCAGATGTACCTCAGTTGTCTTGATGGAGCCTGAAAGGAGTGACAAGTGTAAGCACAGATTATCGAGTTGTCTAATTACATGCAAGGACAGCTTCATCATAGCCTTCATCTTGGGTTTCTTGGTATGCAAGCTACAGATAAACATATATTCTCTCTACGTATTCATTTGTATATGGTGTTTTGTAAAAATGACTTAGAATATTTTGCTTTATATAAATGTAATGCTAATGTTGTAAATATTAGTAAGCATTTAGTTTTGTTTTTAATGACGAACTTCATTAGGCAGCCATTAACAAAGGGTTTAGAAAGAGTCAAACAATCCAGTAACATTCATTGAAATGATCTGTGGTAACTAAAATTTGCAATGCCTTTAGAGGATGTGAACTTGCACTGAAAGCTACAGTTGAAATTACAGAACATTTCATACAATTGCTGTGCTCTGGCTGCTCAAGAGCTTTTGACAGTGAGGCTATTTTGACTATTGAAACAGTCCAGAATGGTTCTTTAATCTTCTTGCAGTAGTACAATGGACAATTGCCTGAAACATCTTCCCAACATTTTGATCAGTAAAAACATTGATCAGATTTGCATGTTCCTGTGTAAATTCTAGCAAATAAAAATGGATGAGTAGACTATAAAAAAGAAAAAAAAGAAGGGAAAAAAAAAGATGGTTGGAGATCACTGACAGTTTCAATTGCCTGGACAACTGCATGGTTGTATAGTCCAAGATAGAAGACAGGTAACAATAGATTAAAGCAATATGAAACACTTTTAAAGTCCCTTTGAATTAGAAGTTCCAAAACAGTTTCTTTTGAGAAAAAAGTATCAGAGCAGTTGTAGCTCTATGTGGCCTGTCAGTCATACAGTGGTAATTCACAAAGAGGTCAAAATGTTTGCAAAGGTTGTTGTGTTAGGAAGCAGAACAGGTATTTGTTTTTCAGCTTTAATAATCTTGAATTCGTCACAACAGGAAAGTAATATACTGCAGTGACAAGGTGTTGGCACAAACACCTCTCACTTTGTTGTGTCCAGCTAATTTTACTAATGCAGAGGAAAGGACTTTTAAAAACTGTGTTTGATAGAATTTGTAATAATGTAGTTTATCCTGTTCTTCAGCACAGCAAAATAGGACAAAATCATCTTAGTATTAAAAATATAAAAATTACTTTTAATTAATCCCTCTGCTTGCAGCAGACTTCCAATTTTGAAACAGTTTGAAGAGGCTGAGTACCCTTACTGCTTTATGCATCATAAAGTCCAGAATGCTGCCTATATTATATGAGTCTTGATTGAGTTGGAAATGAAAATTTAACCTTATTCCAATAAAAGAGACGCATATTTCCAGCATGGGGAAAGTCAGGAGATAATTTTCCTACTGCGATGGCTGTTATTTAAAAAATAAAGATTATTTAAAAATCAAATAGAATCAGTATTTAATGAACCTGCTTAATAAGCAGGTACATTTCATCACAGCCTGGACCTCCCGATTGTCCAAGCCAGGGGAGCTCTCAGCGCCCATAAGGCTCCCTTACTGTCCTTATGTTTTCTTCTGAGGGAAATTGGAGCTTACAGGGTAGTTGCTGGATGTGATGATCCAAACCTGTGGCTGTGCTGCAGCCAGGATCCGGCCACCAGGGCAGCAGTTACCCAGCAGGGCCCGTTCAGACGGTGCAAACCCCTCCAGCACGGTACAGAGGGACGGCAGTGGAGAGGGATGGGAAATGGTATCAACATCTCAGATATAAGGGGTTGATGGCACTTGGTTAATGATGACCTTCTCAGTCTAATAGTTGATCTTATCATGCAGTTGGTGACATTTAGAAAAAAAGGAATTGAAATTTGGAGGAAGGAAACAAGGAAATATATGAAATATATGAAGATGAGATGCATTGGGGCAACTTTAGCCACACAAAAACTGAAGAAAGAATAGTGCAAAATCATGCAAAAATGGTCGTGTTTTACAGTCAGAGTATATGTCATGAAAGAACTGAATACTTTTAAAAAATCAATATCCACACAATGGAAGTGCAATTTTACTTTTGAGGCAGAGAGCAAAGGAGAACTTCAGAAACTGCCTTATATACAACTTCAATTTAAGAAACAAATGTTAAACTGAAACGCCAGCATGGCTTCTGTCAGACAAGCAGTATATTTCCTTTTGCCTTCTGTGCTGTGGTTACTGAAACACGAACATGCAATATACTCACTAGTATAATCCATTTCCTAAACAAAATTGACAGATATAAGGTGAAAAGTAGAATAACAGTAGAATAAAGCGTAATTTGAAGCAGAGTTAATGGATGAATATGAGGTATCTGAACTTTGTCTAGCAAGAAAGACAATTTCGTTTCAGTTTCTAGATGTTACTTTGGTAGGCAGCTAGCAGATGCAGAGACTGAAACTCAAGACAATGTGTAAATAAAACTTTTTAAAAGAAATATTGTATATTAAGACATCCAGATTTAATTAAAGGATCAATTAACTTTCCCAATATCAAATCTAAAACATCCTGAAATAGTCAGGGTCAAATAATATTTCTGTGCTATCTGATACGATTGAAGATGTTTCATGGGAAGTACCTTTACGTACAGCTGAGAAAAAAGACACAAGGTAATGGTGTGATGATCTTTTTTCACATTGTATTTCCAAAATGAAGCAACCTTTAAATTGCTTTTATTGCCATAGCAATTCGCAATCTTCACCGTATATCACTAGATTATTACTATTGCATTAGCTTTAAAAAACCCACACAATAAAGTGGTTTTATTTATGAAAATGTTTGATGTGTTATATACAGCACACTGCTATGAAAAATGTATTTTATGAACTGATTTTCTCCAGGTGAGGAAATGAAAGAGATAAAAATCAAAACCATAGGTTTTTGAAACTTTCAGTGTGCTGCAGAATGGCTCTTTAGAATAGCTTTGTGCAATGCTGATGCCGTTTGCCGTTTCATGGTGCTTGCATGTATTCGATTTAGAAGGGCTCATTTCCATGGACTGCTTGGCAAGCTCAGTGTGGGATCTGCAGGTTGAGGTCTGTGGTTCTGTGATCACCACAAGTAATTATCTATCCCTTAATTGGAATGTAATTAACAATTCCATCAATGATTTACATCTCACACTATGGTCTATCCTATTTCCCGGAAGGATAGCCGTGTCAGGTCTGTAATGCTGGTGGGTCACAAGCTGCTCTCCGTACAACAGCTGTCCATGCAGGCTGTACATCAGCTCTGCTGGGAGCCAGTACCAGTGTAGCCTGGGAAGCACAGGGTTCGCCGTGACAAGTACATCTGCTTGGCCGCCTCAGCAAATACCAAGGGCTGAGGGCAGCTCTGCTTTGCCTTCTCTGTAGGGCACGGTGGTAGCCCAGTAAACCAGGCTGTGGTTCCCAGTCTGTGTAGTTTTAGGCTAAATCAACACAAACTACTCTCATACCTTTGACTTCAATGCAGAATTATTCTAGGGAGGGTTGAGTGGGTGGAACTGAATAGATGGGACTTAATATATACATGTTCTATTAGGCATGGTTATTTTTTTTCTTCTCCAAAGGGCTCAGTAGTTGCACTTTTAAAAGGAGTTGCTGCAAAAGAACAATTACTTTATTCTGGTATAATTTTCCATTATCCCTGATAATCAAGACAGCTGTTTAATTATTGTTTTTATGTTCCCAAATGAATATATCGATAATAATATTTGCTGTCTTCTTTATCAAGCAAAAATATGAATGGCATCAATAAAAACAGTCAGTAAATATTACAACATATAAATGTTGTAATCGCAGAGATACCCTGTGAGTTTATGTCTGGCTAAGTACACTCTCACACTTAAAGGCCGGGGAAGGTTTGTCAATAGACACAAATACTGCGAATTAGTACAGCTCAGGAAGCTGGCTGCAGCTTGTGCCACTGGTTTAGGTGATCCTGCAGTTCAGGCTGTCCCTGACCACTCTCTGCAACAGTTGTACACAGCACAAGCATTTTTTCTTCTCTTTATTTCATGTCCCTCTCTGAAAACTGGCAAAACGACTTATTATGTATAAATGTAAAATTCATTTATGGTAAATAGGCACTCAAATGCTATTCTGAAATGCTATTCAGACATTGCACGGTCTCTCAAAATATTTCCCAGTGTTAACTTATTCCTTGCAAGGGAACGGAAGCAAATGATCTGTGTACTTCATGAAAGACAGTTATTCTAAAACTATAAAAAAGGGACAAATTTGGTAGCCAAACCTGGACACCCTTCTGTTCTGCAGGACTACATAGGTCTGCATCATGAATTATTTTCTTCAGGTGACTGAGTCTATTGTTGCTTCCCCCAAGAGTTCAACAAGCCACTGATCTTTATGCAGATTATTTTCTCCCATTGTTTTCTTTCAGTCCTGTCTGTGGTGCTCTTCACATCTTTCCATACTGTCTTCTTTCCATGTCAGCCAAATGACTACCTGGTAATCATTGACAATTCATCTTGCAATACTGGTTTTCTGAAAAGATTATCGGTAGTAACCCATCAGATTTCTGTATACACAGAAATATCTATATATGAAAAGGAGAGGGCAAAATACCTTTTTGCTATTAATCATATCTGCACATAGTGCAATGCAGGGTGGCACAGACTTAACATTAATGTAAAGCTAGCTTATGTAACAAGAACAAATAGCTATAATGTTTTGTTCATCTCTAACTTGAATATCTTTGCACAGCTCTGCTTTATGTTGTATGGGCTTACTGCTGATCACCAGCCACCTGCCAGTTTCAGGTGACAATTCAACAATTCAATAATTGTTAACAAGCCCAAATACTGTTGTGATTTTTTTAGTTTCTGAAGCGTTTGTACATTTTCAAGAACAAATTATGTCTAGTCCTATCCCAGCCTTTCCGACTTCCCAGCCCAGCAGTCCAGCAAGATGCGGGGTTGGTTTGCCCAGCCACAACATCGCTTTGTCTTTTTGGTTTGATAATTTCATCTATTTACTTTAAAAAAAATAAAAATAAAGTTAACATTTGTCAACCAGAAGATTTTGTAAATAGGCTAGGGCCCAAAAGAGACATATTTTTTTATAGATAGCCTGAAGCACATTCTGTCTCCTGTTCAATCTTTCATGAGCTCAGTATTCATGGGCAAGTCACTAAGTCTCTCTGCTTTGCTTTCATGCACTGGTGAAACAGTTGTGGTAAGAATATTTTGTGGTGGTTTAGATGTCTCTGCTAAAGTTTGTGAAACATTTGGAAGAGCTGAAAGTTTTGTACAAGTCACTCTATGGATGAAGCTGGAGAGCTAATAACTTGAATCAGATAGAAAAGCAGAGTAAAGTTAACATGAACCAAGACATAACTTGTATTCTGTATCTTTTAAAAACTTTGTTATAAAAATTCAGGCAGTCTGGTGACAAAGTTTAGATAGCATCAGGGACCAGCTCCATCGATGATTTGTGGTAATGTCACTGACAAAATCTGTATCTTCGTCCCTCTCCTCTTACAGTATCGGTCAGGACGGGATCCTCAGCGAGGCTCAGACAACATTTCCAATAAGTCTTCAGACAGCGACGTAAGTGATGTCTCCGCCGTGTCACGGACAAGTAGCGCTTCGCGTTTCAGCAGCACAAGCTACATGTCCGTCCAGTCAGAGCGGCCAAGAGGAAACAAAAAAATAAGGTGAGCACGAGGAGCTGTAGTGCCAGCCATAGCAGTGTAATTTACATAACTGAACATTTGTCAATAATTATATTTCAAATTAATATTTTGCCTAGGTTGAAATTTGCAGAGAATTTGCAAAATACTGGTTAATGCTTTTTGAAGTCTTCATGGTATCTGTTTTTAGCCAAGTTTTGTCATCTTGGATTATGCTGACACACTAAAATAACAAACATATGCTGTCAGCAAGCATTAGGCACACTTAGATTTGCACTTTATGAAAACCATTTTGCAAAATACTTAGTATGGCTGAAAAGACAGTTTAACTTGAAAATTTGTGCCAGCAGTGTCAGAGGATCTTAATTTCCTTTTAAACTAGAGCTGCTGAACTTTTATAGAAGTCTTTTCTAGTACTTAGACAGACCAATTCAGTTTAATACTTAAAACTAGTCCAATTTAACTGTAGGCGTATAACCATTGAATTACTCTTCAACAAGATGTAGACAGTGTATCTGTGAGCAAAACACAGCACCTTCTTTGCCTGTGCCCTGTGCACGCTCAGAGGAGCTTTGGCTGTAGAAGGAATGAATGATCATTTTTTGGGAAGGTGTAACCCACCTGCATCTCTCAGCAAAATTCAATGTCAGCCTACATTAATTCTTAGGAATTTGTCGTCTTGAGAGAAAAGGTGCATTTGAAAAGGTGGTTTAAACATCTGTTTATATGGGCATTGTTAGGACCACATTGTTTCTGTCATGCAGTTATGTATACATTTCTAAATGTCATATATTGCAATGCAACTTTTATTCAAAGAGGGCGTTAGATACTGTTCTAAGAAAACATTCTAAGATTGTCTAGTGCAGGCTGGAGTCTCAGCCAGAATGGCTTAATTATGACTGCTTCCATCTTTTAGTTTTTATTTCATTTATTTTGCATTTCCTTTCTTGTGAGTTCATGCATGCTCTTCTCCATGACCTTAACTTTAATTTATTCTTTTCTTTTTTTCTTTTTGCATGCCTTTTTCAATTTTTGTTGACTTCAGAAGGACAAGGGATATAGAGGGAAAAAAAGAGGGAGGGCTAGAAGGGGATGAACAAGATGGAGTATTTCCTGAGGAGGAAGAGAAAGAGGAGGAGGAGGAAAAAGCAAAGGAGCAAGAAAGTAATGAAAAGGGGGAAGGGCAAGAGGTGACAGAGAACTGTGATAAGGAGGAAATCAAAGGATCAGGGCATGATGAAAAAGCTCCAGAAGACCAAGCTGAGGAAGGGAAGGAGGATGACAGGTAAAATATACTTCTGTTCCTATAGACCTATTCTTCTTCCTCGTGTACCAGGACCCTACTTGTCTTCCCTTTTTTCCCCCTTTGCTTATCTTATTGTCTATGTTCTCTGCAGCTTCTTTTGCTTTAAATCATGATGCTTTCTTTTATTTTTAAGCAAGTTTCACTCTGAGCTTCAGTGAACTTGTTCTGCATACCAAATGATGCAGCATACTAACTTGACTCATTATAACGCATGCAACTACAGCATATTATTTTTTAAATTGGTTTAGACTAGAGTTTGGATTTGACTGTAATAAACAATAGAAATTGTAAGATTCCTTGTGATATTCCCTGCTTGAATTATTATTATTTCAGGGAGAAATCTTTTGTTGAGTGATAACGATATCAAAACCATTTTTACTTTCATTTGTGGCAGTAGTAAAGAAGAGAGTTTGGATTTATTTATTTTTTTAATCCTCTTTGTGTAGGCTGATAGATATGCATATTGATTGACAATATCTTATTAATTAATTTTTAATTAATTAATTAATTAAGATGTGGATAAGCAGAGTCTTCCTTTTTTTTGTTGTTCTATATGAATAACTGTTGTGGATTGATGTATTGTGGAGGGGTCATGTACCTCTGCTGCTGTATTGTGTCCAGAAACGTTTCAGCACAATAGACTCTGGTTTTATCAGATAATATTCTAGATTTATACATTTTACCACAATTCCTTTGAACCATGACTTTTAATGTAAACAAGTGACATTTTGTATTGCAAAATCCATGTAATTTGCATATGAGAAATGCAGTATTCCTTCTTTTTTCAGTAGCAAAAAAATGACTTTGAGATTTGCTGACTGTACTTTAACCCCTTCTCACCTACTCGAGAAAATCTCAGAAAAATTGGTTTCTTTTAACCTGCCATTTCTGCACTACCTATAGATAACTTATATTTGTAAAACTGTGCACATATATATTAAGGTAAGCACAGAGCTCTCTATGGCAATACACTTTCTTCCTGTGCTACAAACTTACATGTGTACATGCCTGTACTTACACACACATGTGAACATGCACAAAGCAAAGAAAAAAGAGAATCAAAATGCATAGCGTTCAGTCTGGGGTGGTGTGGGCCAATATAGCCATACTACTGCTTTTATACATTAAGTGCCATCATTCTTTCACTCATGTGAGCGCCTTTTAGAAGTCAACAAAAGCAATTGTTTAGAAACAGCTGTCTTTAAGACTGGCTTGGCAGATGTGTTCAAGGGACTGCTAGATGGTAGTGTGGGAAAGGATGTTTTAAAGACGTTTTTCTCTCCTGGCTCCCACTAAGTTCCCAGTTTAATGGATCTGGAAGTCCTGCCTCTCAAAAAGCATGACCCTGTTCCTGGTTTCCAGCTTTCACTCAGGTTGGTTTCCAGCCAAAATGCTATCCCTCACAGGAAGTAAACTTCAAGAAACAACTTCATGTTCCCCATGCCAGCTTGTTCCTCTGCTTGTTATTTGCCCTCTGCCTTCAGGAAGAAGCAGCACAAGTCAGGGGTCCCTAATTGACAGAGAAACAAGATATTATGAAGTGACTGCTGGGCAGTGACTGATTTATATTTTGGCTGCCAACATGGAGATCAGCCTAGTATTATTTCTCCGCTTTGCCCATTTTGACCACTTTTAGTAAGTAAGTTGTGAATAAAAAGGAAAGTTTCTCTATATCCACCTTCATTTCTCATGGTACAATGTGTTCATCTTTTTAGTATTGTCTACATGTTTTAGGGAAAGAAGCAAATGGAAAAGCACAGATTGATTCCTATATAAGTACAGGTGTAAGTATATGCATACATTTATATACACGCATAGTTGTGTATCATTAACATAGTGAAATATCGTGACTTGTGCATTTAGTGGAAAAACCCAAAGGCAGGATCAGTCCTGAGCATTGTTGTAAATTCAGTGCCTTCTGCTTGCCTGTTTGGCAATTTATATGATACCTTATACCTGGCAATTTATAAGATACTTATAAGAAAAATAACTTCAGCTTTCCAAAAAATGTTTTCAGGCTCGCCACCAGTATTAAATAATCACCAAAGCATCACTTAATAATTAAACATTTCAATAAGTATTTGAGAGACTCAACAGAACCAAAGCAGCCAGTTCATCCAACATAAAATAGTAGTAAATTATCTAGTTCTTGAGGAGATCTTGGTCATCAAGAAAAGCTATATTGCAGATGGGAATTTTCAACATATATTTTTACTTCAGAGGTGCATCTTTAGATGAACAGCAGTCACCTTTCCTCTCAGCAATCTGGAACACGGGGGCTGCTCTCAATCACTCCACCATCGAAAATGTGCTCGTTAAGGATGCATCATGCCTCTTGATGTCACTATGCTTATATACTTCATGAGTAATGGTAATAGTTACACTAAGGGCTTCAATCTGCTGAGATCATAGGTGGGTTCAGCGTAATTTAAATGACCGGGAAGACAGACATCCATCATGGATTCATCCCATGCCTATTATAAAGAGTCCCTCAGTGCAATAAAATGCATTAACTTTTGGAGCACTGGAGCAAAATAAATCAATAAACCTTTTTTTGGCAGAAATAGCTGCAGCATCAGATTTTGCCTTCATTAAACCCTGTAAAGCTAAACCTTGGCATATGGTTGACCTATAGGGAAAACATAATTGTGTTCTTTCTTGGCAATACATGTTAGTAAACAGAAAGCATGGATCAAGCTTCCCTGTTGTAATTTTTATGGGTTCCTTACGTAAAGTTCCCTGACATTATTTCTTATTCCAGCTCCCTGATGATATCAGGGACAAAAAAAGCCCTCTTAGATCTAATGTGTGAGCATTCGTAATCTTTATTGGAGGAAATCTGTTTAAGACTGTTCTAAATCTTAACCTTCCTTAACATTTTTCTAAATATCAATCCTAAGCATTAATTCTGGTAGCCACTTCTTATCATATGAATACACAGCAATTGTAATCACAGAGCAGGATTTCACTGTACTACACACTGTTGAAATACAGAAGAAAAATACAACCTCTGTTCCAAGTACATAGAGTCTAAATCATGACATGACATATGAGTCCGGAGAGGGGAACACAGAAGAATTAAGAAATGCTCCACGTGACAGGAGACAGTTACAATACTGGGCTGGGGACATCTTGACAACAGGAAGTGCTAAGGGGAGATTTGAAGAAAGAAAATAAGATAGCTTTGTGAATGTTTCTGGAGAGCTCTTTTCAAGCATTAGAGTCAATGAGAAAAAAACATGAGGTTCTTGCTAAAAATATATTAAGTTTATATATATTATATATAAAATATATTAAGCTGATGACCAGCAGGAGCTGATCTCTCAGTCTTGAATATGAGAACATAAATGTGATAAGGAACAACTGTTACAATACTAGAAAGTAAAGATGCATTGTGTACAACTGGATAAAAGAGAGTATGGCTTTTTACATGACACAGACAAACCGATAGGCTATGAAACTTGTTTTTCCTACAGTATCCTGGAAAGGGGTTAGGGTGTGTAAATTGCCATAGCTGGAGAAAAGCACTGCAGAAGCTGGCATCTGAAAGGGTGAGAGAGTGGACAAAACAATTAGCTGTGTGGGTGGACAGAGAAGGTAGAGAAGTGCAATAGAAAGTCACAAAAAAGTGGACCTAATATGAAGCCTGAATCAAAAGGCCTGCCCAAATAGAAAGTCTGAATCACACACATGATCCACATGGCCAGGAGAGGAAGCAGCAGAGAGGTCTTGGAGGGAAATACTGTTTAACAATACTGAGTTTAATGATACTGAGTTGAGATCAGTGATTGTGGTGCAGGCAGGAAGAGAGAGGGGAGCCAAGAGGGAGTTTTCATTGCAGAGGTGATAATGCTTTAATGTACTGTTGATGAAGGGATGATGTATGAAGGGTAGCAATAGAGGAGACAATGCTACAGCCCTCTAGGACCATCACAGTTATCTGGGTGGGCAGAAAATGGGAATCTACTAGAGCACATTTTGAATGAAATATTAGAGAGTGAAAAATGGAGAGTGGATGAACTGTGGGAACTAAGGGAAGTAACATTTCAGAGCATGGTTAATTGTAGCAAAGTAAGAAGAAAACAGTGTACTTTTGGAATCTTAAGAAATCATTACAGACTTCAGCAGGAGTAGTTTCAACTCTATGCAAAAAGGGAAAGATAGTTGTTTGGGAAGTGTTTGAAATGTAATTGGAAAACAAGAACTCAAGAGATTTACTCAAAAAAATGTGTTTAATTAATTTGTCGATGAAAAGGAGAAAGGAGATGTGGCTGTAGTAGCAGAACTGATGAGACAAGACTAGAGGTTCTCTGTTACTTTCTACAGGAGTATGCTAAAGCATGTTTCTGTGATTCAGGGAGAGAGCTAGTGATGACCGGGTGGCTAGAGGTAAGAATAAGGAAAGGGGCACAGGAGGAATGGAAATAAGAAGAGAGGATACGATCACTCAGGCAAATCAAACAGTTGAGGAAGAGATCTAGTGAGAAATTTCTGCATCCGTGACAGGGGCAAGGGGAGAGAAATGTTTAAAGAGAAGAATGTAGAGACAGCACAGAAGAAATGGTCATGTGTTTTGCTGTGTATCGGAAGAAATCAGTGACGTCCCTTGTGAAGAAAAGAAGTGAATGCTAAAAGGACAGTAGAAGAAACACAGCTGATTAAGTAGGAAGATGACACAACCAAGGAAGGAGTATTTGTAGTAGAAAAAGTCAGCTGGGATGTAATTTTGCAGAGACACTTGAAGATAGAAGAAATAGAATGCAGGGTGTAGTTTTAAGTAATGGATTTATTCAGGTACAAAACTTTTTCTCTTCTCAATGGTTCTTCATGCTCTCTGTGCCCTTTCTTTTGTCAAGTATAAAGATTTGTTTCAAATTCACTTTCTACTTTTTTTGTGTCAGTCCTTTAAATAATTTAATTTGTAGTTTTTAAAACTGATTCCTGATGAGTATTTGTTACCTAGTTTTTCATTATATTGTGATCTTGGTATTTCAGTTTTTATGAGCCTTCCACTGTGATTGCAGCTATTATCAGTTAAATGTAGTATTTTGCAAAGCTGGATGAAAAAGCATGTCAATTCAGTCTGTGCAAGCTCCCTCACAGGGGTGGAAGCCAATAACATTTCTTGAAAATCTGTATTCTGATAAAGCATCAAAAACTGTGCAAAAGATAACAAGCATCAAGAATCTATTTTCAATGTGAATGTACTGTTTGGTTTCTTAGAGCTATTTCAGAATGATGATAGTGATTGCTCCAACTGCACTACTGGGTGACAGAAGTTAATTGTGCCCAACCTGTC
Source organism: Numenius arquata (assembly GCF_964106895.1). Lineage (NCBI taxonomy): Eukaryota > Metazoa > Chordata > Aves > Charadriiformes > Scolopacidae > Numenius > Numenius arquata. The sequence continues at coordinate 57,036,904 of NC_133578.1, forward strand.
CAGCCAAACAGGCCATACGTTTGTAAGGGAAAGCTGTAGCCTGAAACTCCATCCCCACTGCATGAGTGGTCCTTCAGCAAAATTGCAGTACAGGCAGTCTGCACTCCTAATAGCGAGAGAGCAGGGGAGGGATAACGTTCCCCAGCGAAATTTCTGCCGTGGCAGGGAGGGAGAACTTGGGTACAGCTATGTCAATGTTCATGTAATTTTTCAAGGAAAACATGTCAGCTTGCAGTTTCCTGCAGCTCTCAAGCCAAGATGTTGGCTTAACAATTTATTTAACATGACAACAAAGTGGACCTTGCCATTCCTGGGATGAGAACGGCAGGTTGCAATACAACATTCACCAGCTCTTTTCAGCTGCAAAATGTTTCGTTTTTCAGGCAGCTGGAGCAGGCAGGATGGACTGAGTCCTTGAACTGGCAACTTAATTTTGTGTCCTTTAACATAACTCTTTCTGCATACTTCTGACTAGATAAGCAGAGAGATGCTTACATATTGCCAGTCTGTGACTCAGAAGTAAAAGGACCTAAGATGATAAACTTTTTTATCAGTAAGATTTCATTAGTAATATTGGGCTGCATAGAATCTGTTAGTAATTCACAGCAAATTCTTACCCCATTTGAAGCATAGATTCAAACCCACTATTTTTGATGTGAGTTTTTTAACTTCAGCATTCCACATTGAGGCAAATCTTCAAAAGCTGTAAATTTATATAGCAACTTGGTCTATAGCAACACACACAGTCAATAATTTGGCCATTTGGTTTTTTATACTTCCACAGATGACAAATAGAAGAAAATTATCTGTGACTTCTGAAAAATATTGCAGAAAAGGATATAAAATATCAATAGTTCAAAAGGAATTGCATGATTTCATATATTTGTTGTGAAATCTGTACCAAGAGTAGAATACAAATTATAAAAAAATCTAGCAAAGTCACCTGCTCTAAGTTATTCATCACCATCTATCAAACCCTTGGAGAGTCGTTTTTTCTGTTACTTTGGAGTAAGTACAAAAGATGTATACACTCCTTTACAGCTAGTAAACTTATTTTGATCCACTGGGAAATAACACAGTAATGAATTTGAAAGTACACATTATTAACAGGTGAACAGTGAAAATATCTCATTTGAAACAGTCTGCAGCTTTGATATGCGGTGCCAGGCAGGGAACTCAGACATTTTTTCTTTGACAGCAGCACAATATCACTGTGACTGCTTCCATCTCCATGAAATGCAGTCTGCACTTAAGCCCCTGTTGAGTCAGCTCTGACCTGTGATCCAGAAAGCACTGATGTACTCCTGTTACTAAAGGTTCTTTAAAAATACTGCATCAATAGTTCAATTAAAAAAAAAAAAAAGAAAAAAAAAAAAAAAAAGAGGTGCAGATGGAACTCCCTGGAGACATTCAGGGAAGTAGGGATGAAGGGACAAATTAAAATGAGGATTTGAAGCAAATCTAAATGTTAAATTAGTTTTTGCACATTTAAGTGTATTAATAAAGGCTCATTTTCTGAAGATATTTAAAATGAGATTGAATCATAAGTTCTTCAATAGACAGACTTTTTTATCTTTATTTGTACAGGATTGAGCACAACAGGTCTGTGGACAAGAATAGCAATAGCAACAACTAAGTGTGGGGTAGAAACTTAGAAAAACAAAAAAATTGAGTGTTGAAGCCCATCAGGCTTTTCTTTCTTTGATGTTATGATTCTGTGGTTCTGTATGTTTTCTGCATGTTAGTACTGTATGTTTTCACTATTTTTACCTGAGTATTATTTTAATAGAAAGGTTAAAATACTCTGTTAAACTAATACAGTTCCTTTTCTGATTCCTCTAAATGTATTTCATTAAAAATAATTAATAAGCTTATCTCTTAGCCTTCTAAGAAGCAAACATAAAACCCTTCTTGTTACTTCATAAAAGTATTTCTGAAACATAGTTACTGTTTGTGTGCCAGTGCTTTTGAAGCAACACTGCCAGACCCATCTGCAAATATGATATTTTAACCAAGGGTCAGGGGCCCAGTGCTGGTCTTGCTATTGCTTATTTAATACCTATGGTGAAGTGATGGGCCAGTGGTTTGACATGGCCAATCTATCTGATTTTAACATTATTAGACCAAGCACATGAACATTTTGGTCCAGTACTATCACTGTACCTGCATGGTGTTCTTAGTCTATAAAGTCCATAAAGTGCTACCTTACGGCAGTTGTGTCGTCAGGTGGCCTCTAAGTCATAAGGAAATACATCCATATATTTCTGTACAAATGCCACCGGGAGCCCTGGGAGCCCAGTGCTTCCCCGATTGTAGCCATAACACAAGCACAATTCTTATGGAGGCCCAAGATAAACATGTGCAACATGCACGTTGCCTCAGCAGGGAGTTCTGGTCATAGACCTGTCCTCCCCAGGTCATAAAAGCAAAGTTTGCAGACTTGTGTTCAGAATGATGTAAGCCAAGTTTCCTCACAACATTTTCTTTTTATGATGGTCTTAAGTTTTCTGTATGCTTTTCTAATTTCCCCCAGAGGCCCAAAGTGACTCAAAGTCATTTTGTCAAAGTGACAGGAGTCAGACAGGCAAGATCATGGTGTCCCAGATAATGTCTCTTTGGTTGAGGTAATTATGGCTTCAGATCTCTTGCTCGTGTCCATTTAGCTCTCAGTCCCAGAAGATCAATTCAGAGAGATGCTGTGGGTTTGTAAGATGTTAGCAGTGCTATTCTGACCCTGATTTTTTGGAGTCCTCAAGCAACCTGAATTTACAAGGAATGAAGGAAATGTCAGAGTTGCTTTATTCTTTACACACCAGCTGCTGCACTTATTCACATGAGCAGTAGAAGGAGCATGAGCACGAGCATATCCACATTGTACAGTGCTAATCAAAGCACTCCAGTATGTCATGAGTGAGTATAGATGCAGCTGTAGTGAAATTCATATTGAATACAGCAATGTATTTAAATAAGGCCCTTTCAAGACATCTGGTTCTTCCCTGTGTATTATGTGATTTTCCCCGTAGTGTAATCTCAGAGCTCATCCTATCGAGTTCCTGCCTGTCTGTCTTTCAGAGTATTCTAGCTGTCAATGTGTTTTCTAAATAAGAAAATTTTCCTTATAGCTTGTTTCAGTAAAGATGATAAATCATGTTTCCTCTTACCTTGAGGCAATACATGATGATTCTTATCTCTATATATTTTTGTGAATTTTTGCCTTGAAGTCTGATTTTTTTCTCACTTTCCAGACTTTGTTTTTTATTATTTCTCTGGTGGTTTTAGTTCTGAGACACATAGTGGATTTATAGTCTGGTTTGTCAATTCACTGCTTGCTTTTCATTTCATAGAGCTCTTTTCAGCCCTTCAAGGAACAAATCTGGGCAGCACTAAGCAAGCTTGCATTACAGCTTTTGACTTAGCAGTGTTAATACAGAAAACAGAATGACCCCTCTCTTCTGTCTCTGTTGGATGACTGAACAGTACTTTTGAATAAGCACATAACATTTAACTTTCAAATTAAGTACATGCAAGGTGCATTTCTACAAGAGACACTCTCAATTAAATCAGGTTGCCAATTTGGCAAGCTGCTTGTTAACCTGCTTTTACAAATGCAACTGCTTCTTTGCCAGGGTGGGTGAAAGATGTTTTCTAAACTCTAAGATTTTGGATGTTATTCAAAACGGACTCTGTCTTTGTTTTGAATGCACTTACTTTATTGCCAAGCCTTCAGAGTTCATATGGACTGCTTGTATTTACAAATGAGTATCAAACTAATATGACAGCTGACTAATGCAAGACTTTTGGACCTCAGCTAGTTTTCTTGCTAGCCTTCTTTTGAATTCACACACAGTAAATGGCTGTTCACTGTATCAAAGGAAGGGATTTCTCCAAAGGTTCTCTACTGTTAGCAGGGTAATAAAGCTTTTCCATAACTTTGTAAAGGAAAACTTGAAAATTTATCAACAGTAGCTGAATATAATAATTTTTATTATAATTTTAATTCTATTTAAATTTAAAAGTTGCTATAAATTAAATATTTGTTATAAATTGTAATTTTATATAAAAATGGCCAGTTATCCTCTCAGAGATGGTAAGAACTTTTATAAAAAAATCTCTGAAGCTCTGTGAAGAATTCAACTGCTAGTGTTTGGAAACAGTTACAGTGGTTTTTCTGCATCACTCATTTGTTGTGGCAATGTTTGGTGAGTGACACAATGGCTTGACCCTAAATGATTTTGAAATTTGTTCCTATTAAAAAAAACCTGCTGGGCATGATATGGAAAAAGCTACTCCTCTATTAATTTGTAATAATAAAGCAGTGTGCAGAGCTTGATAACTAGCAGAGTGGGGGAGATCCAGCTCAAGTCAACCTATGTACTGTACAGGTGAGGTATTTCTGGTTTTTAATGAAAGACCGTTGAAACAGATACTTCATATAAAAATATTGTTACTTTTATTTTGAGATGTGCACACAAAGTTTTCTTTGAATAGTAATATACATAACAGAATACAGTATGATCACTGCTTTATCATTTCCCACCAACTTTCTTGTTATAATTTCAATAAAATAAACCTAAAAATTAAGTCAGTCCAGTATCTATTTGAGATTTATATCACAAATTAGTTTACAGGATAATTTTTGACCAAGTGAATCTCAGCAGACTAAGTCATTATAATTTTGAACCTGCAGTGTCTCTCTTTGATGTGAATTGGCAGATGAGTACATGCATTGGCCAGAAGCATTGTTCCCATGGAAATGTTATTTTCTACATCACAGCTGTCCCCATAATGATGGTTTTGTTAAATTTCTTCAGCAAATTAATGAAATTAAAGCCTCTCCAAATGAGTTAAGAAGTCTATTAAGAATGGCATTAAAATTCCTTTCCTGCTTGTAAAAAGCTGCACACAAAATCTTCACTGGGCCTTCCAGTCTCACAAGAGATATGTTTTAGAAAATATCTATTACAAAAATTGAAAAATTGTTAAAATCCTCTCCCTAGGGCATCACAGCACACGGCTGTGCTTCACACTTGGCAGACTGAGTTTTTACTATTGCAGGCGCTTTATTTCCATTAGGGATTGTTAACAGAGAACTAAGCGAAATGAAAGGGAAGTGGGACGTGAGAAAATGATGGGTGAAAATTATGGGTTATGGGAAATCGCCGTTCAGTTCAGCAAGTCACTAGCTGAGCTACGGAGCAGGGGTTCCTGGCACTGGGACTTACTTGCAGCTGGCAGCTGCATTATGATATTATTTAACAAATGAAATGCAGGGAAGGAGGGGTGTTCACCTTACGAGAGTCTGATTATTGTTTTGATAAGTCAAGGAGAGAAAAATGAGATGGTGGCAGAGGATGTCACAAAGGATATGATCTGTGTTTTTTGAATGATCACGGTGTCCCAAGATTTGGATTTGGGCTTGTTTGTCATTTGTATTTCTTGTCTATGGACAAAGATTGAGTCAGTATATTTTCCTAGTTTAGCCTTTCTTGATGCTTGTAGCTGTATTGCTTAATTAATGTACAGGCAGAACGGGCAGTACTGCCCTGTGCAGCAGCATAGGATGCCTCCAAAAATCTTAATGAAGTTCTTTAACCTCTGGGACTTCATAATTGCTTTTTATATCAGTAACAACTTTCAGGGGAGTCATTGTCTTTAGTTCCTCCATCCCCATTCTGGTTGGTTTGCCACATATTGTAAATCTCAACAGGCATGATAAACATAAGGACTGCCAGGTGTCAGTAGGGTTTTTTAGTTTGTGTTTTCTCTTGTTTTGTTTTTCTGGCCTAAACAAAAGGTTCCTGAGGAAATTTGGCACTTATTGTACTAATCAGCCAGTTTCTATAAAAAGTTTCTGTTTCTGTAGGCAAGAATCTGTCAAACTAGAGAGGTGTTGTCCAACTCTGCAACTGGTTCAAAAGTTGCAGCCAAAGACTGCAGGTTTTTAACTATGGAGACAGGATGAGACTTTCCATTTGATACATATGAAACAATGAGGATTCAAGTGTATCTGCAGCTGTTTCATGGAAAATGTAACAGCAGCCATGAATGTGATCAGTTAGTTCTAAAATTAGTATTTTCTTGTAAAATTATTAAACACCTCTAAAGCACTAATAAGTCAGTCAGAAATTGGGAGAGGTTGGATGAAGTTTCTGACTTGTTTTTTACTTCTTAACATCCAAAAACATTGATTAAACAAAGATTTAATCTGAAACCTGTTTATCTAGGATGTGGAGCATTTGCCCACACTGCAGTCCATTTTACCTGGTGCAAGAGTCACCAGCTATATACTGTTGTATTTAAGGTGGTTTCAAAACAGTTTCTCTGCCTTTACAGCAGGATCCTTTCACACTGTGAAATCTTTCCTCTCCTTAAGCCAAATCTCGCACACAGTTGCTTTCCTTCTTGGTCAGATATCAAGGAAATGGACTGTCTAAAGCAGGAGATACCAAGACTGAAGCAAAGGTCATACAAGACTTACTTTTCTGCCTCCCTTCTGTGAGGATTTCTTTAGGTACTTTATGGTATTCCCTTCTAGCTATGCATCAACTCCAAAAGGGATCGTTTTCCAAGTAGCCAGTCCTAGGCATTGTATTTTGAGAGAGTTTATCTGCCGTTGTTGTTTAGTATTTCTGTAATTCAGCACAGATATTGACAAACTGGGGAGAAAAACAAGGTAGTGTCTTATTATCTGCTATAGTAGGAGTCTGGGAAACCCTGACAGCAAATTTGATTGCAGAGAATAATTGCACTCCCTGTTTTGAAAACACGTGGGTTTCTGCAAAGAGATCTTGAAGATGAATGCCTTTAAGAAGTCCAGAAACTTAACATTGCATTTTCCAGAAGGCGATGTATGAATAGCAATTTTGTACTTGCTTACTGTTTTTCTTCAAAAGCATACAGAAAAAGCTTATGGAATTTATGGCTATGTCTACACCAGTACACTAGACAGTGCAAGCACATAATCTTAAGCACCATCCCATGATCATCCACACTGTTCAAGAAGTTTGTGTCCTCCTTATCATAGCTTTATGCAGGACACAGTGATAATGTGCCCCTGATTCAGTCCAGGGACAATTCAGGAGATAGCACAGGTCGGGGTCTGTATCCTCTAGGCAGCATGCCTGAGAATCATAGATCAAGCAATCATTTGGGTTGGAAAACACCTTTAAGGTCATCGAGTCCAACCATAAACCTAACACTGCCAAGTCCACCACTAAACCATATCCCTGAGTGCCACATCTACATGCCTTTTAAGTACTTCCAGGGATGGTGACTCAACCACTGCCCTGGGCAGCGTGTTCCAATGCTTGACAACCCTTTCAGTGAAGAAATTTTCCTTTTGTCCTATCACTTGTTACTTGGGAGAAGAGACTGACACCCACCTCTTTTCAGGTAGTTGGAGATAGCAATAAGGTCACTCCTCAGCCTCCTTTTCTCCAGACTAAACAACCCCAGTTCCCTCAGCCACTCCTCGTAAGACTTGTGCTCTAGACCCCTCACCAGCTTTGTTGCCCTTCTCTGGACACGATCCAGCACCTCAATGTCCCTTCTGTAGTGCGGGGCCCAAAACTGAACACAGTATTTGAGGTGGGGCCTCACCAGTGCTGAGTGCAAAGAGACCGTCACTTCCCTAGTCCTGCTGGCCACACTATTCCTGATACAGGCCAGGATGCTGTTGGCCTTCTTGGCCACCTGGACACACTTCTGGCTTATATTCAGCCGGCTGTTGACCAATAACCCCGGGTCCTTTTCTGCTGGGCAGCTCGCCAGCCACTCTTCCCCAAGCCTGTAATGCTGCATGGGGTTGTTGTGACCCAAGTGCAGGACCCGGCACTTGGCCTTGTTGCATCTCAAATTCTGCTTTAGCTTTGAGAAATCCCTCTTTTTGGAAGGATGGAAGCTAGCTGTGTGTATGCAGGCTGTCAAAGTCAGGGAACAGCATGAGCTGAGTCTTCTTCCTTACTTTAATTCTCTTTCCTACTTTTCTCAGTTGGTCAAAAGAATGTGGCTCAGTGAAGTCTACCTCATTTTTGGCAGCTGTAAACAGCAAATCTTGATTTTGTGATATAGAAGCCTTTAGACAGCAGCCAGGGAGCGAATTTTTGTAATGCATGCTACTTTTATAGTTACTGCATAGTGAAATTATAGCAACTTTGTTTGCATGCCAACCTTTTAAAGCACATCGATTTCTTTAATAAGCATAATTATTGTAATCCATTGCACTTAAATAGAATTATACATCTTGGGAAATGACACATGAAGCACCTCAAAGGCACATTAGACTCAGGAAATGGGAACTTTCTCCTCAGTGTAAGTTTTATGAGAAAAGAGAATATTTCTGTTTTCACTGCTATGACATAACACCTTTCCTAAATGTTAATATCACTTATAAAGCAGTGCCATAATTATTATTTCCTATTAGTAAATATAACAGGAACCCACTGATTTTCTGGATATCATTCTTGAAAAATGGATCATTGGAATCAGTTGCTCTGCAAGTAGTAAAAATGTTGCTTCCACTATTAGTCTGTCCTGTGCGAATGAGCTCCCACATGAAATAACAGAGGTTCAGTAATGATTTGTGCTACAGTCTTTCCCCACAGGGACATTCATAAGATCTCTCTCCAGGGATCTATTTTCAAAACAGTTTTAGAAACTAAATAGCTCTAGTTTTCTACTCCTGTGTCAAATTTGAACTGATTAAAAAAAATACTGAAAAGAGAGAGACCTGACAGAAAACACAGTCACATTAATCATATTTCCTTAGAGAACTTGGGTTAAAAATAGCATTAGTGGCTAAGGGGCTCTCATTTTCTGATTCTTAGAAGAATTTTGCATAAGGTAAAGTTGAAGATACTAGCTCTTCCCAACACTGTTCTTCCTAGATCTCTCTAGTATTTCTTATATGCAAGGTAGTGTTGAAACTGAGAACTAGTTTCTGTGGCATCTTGTTTCTGGGAATCAATCCCTAAAGATGTTTGTTTGAAAGAGAATAAAGCATGTGATGTTGTATTCTTACAAGTAAATTACTATAGTGCTAAAAATCCCTAGAAATAGAGATCCACGTCTTTTTTCCTTCCCTGACTTCCTCTTTACTCGCTTCCTACCCCAGTCCTTCCTTAGTGTTCAATGTACCAATGTGAGTCAGTGTGCATTAACATATAACAACAAAGAGTTAAAAAAGGATAAGAAAAGAACTTTCAGGTTATCACTGTGTTGCAGTCTTTTGTTATAGTCTGTCCAGGCAAGGCCACTAAGTCTCTCTCAGCTTTCTTTTGTGCCTCTCCATCTCTTGATCTGAACTCTCATTCATATTTTCCCTTATAACTTCCTTCAGAAGACACCTGATTTTTTTTGGCTTGATGGCAGAGGTCCACTTCTATAAACTAGCCCTTATGTGTTGTGGCTTAACTTGGAGCACTTTGTGCCTTCATGCACATGCAGCTGTCAGCTAAAGAGTAAAGCACTTTATGGGTACCTCTCAAATACCTTAAATAGTTGCAGTTGTTCCAAATCTGATGCCTCATCCCATTTTCCCTTGAGTCAGTGCAAAGAGACCCAGTGATCCATTTGCTTTTGGGGGTGCTGCATTAAATCCATTGATAATGTTTGTGTTCCAGAACATGTATTATAAAAACTTCATAAAGAAGCAATATAACCTTCCTTTTTTGAAATAGATTCAGGCTATTACAGGTAAGGGGAAAGGAGTATGGTTATACCCACTAAAATTTACTCTATGGGCATTTACTGAGCGGTAAAGCTCTAGGAATAACTTTTGCATGTTTTTGGACAAAAAATGAGTAATTTCCTCTGGTTTCCAGAAATATTCCACTGTTTTGTGGATTGTCTAAGACTATCTAGTGGCAATTTTCAGTGAGATTCTGTATTGAACAGAATAATCAAGGTTTAAGTTCTGTGCAAGAAATAGAAGCATTCATTATGTATTCTTAGGCCCACGTGCTCCAGAATCTCCAGGTCTGTATGTTCATCCAGACACATACCAGTGAGATGTCAGGGCAAAATTTGGATAAGTACTGCTGTCATCACTGTAGATTGTAATTTCTGTACAAAGGAATCACAGAATCATAGAATTGCAGGAAGGAACCTTCAGAGATCATCTAGTCCAACCCCCCTGCAAAGCAGGTTCACCTAGCGCAGGTTGGACAGGAACACATCCAGGCGGGTTTTGAATATCTGCAGAGAAGGAGGCTCCACACCCTCTCCGAGCAGTCTGTTCCAGTGCTCCGTCACCCTCAAAGTAAGAAGTTTTTCCTCATGTTGAGATGGAATTTCCTGTGTTCCAGTTTGTGGCCATTGCCCCTTGTCCTGTCGCTGGGCACCACTGAAAAGGGTCTGGCCCCATCTTCTTGACACCCACCCTTCAGATATTTATAAGCATTGATGAGGTCCCCTCTCAGTCTTCTCCAGGCTAAACAGACCCAGGTCTCTCAGCCTTTCCTCATGAGAGGAGTGCTCCATTCCCTTGATCATCTTCATAGCCCTGTGCTGGACTCTCTCCAGTAGTTCCTTGTCTTTCTTGAATTGGGGAGCCCAGAACTGGACACAGTACTACAGATATGGCCTCACTGGGGCAGTGTAGAGGGGGAGGATGACCCCCCTTGACCTGCTGCCCACACTCTTTTTAATGCACCCCAGGAGACCATTGGCCTTCTTGGCCACAAGGGCACATTTCTGCCTCATGGTCAGCTTGTTGTCCACCAGGTTTTCCAGGTCCCTCTCTGCAGAGCTGCTCTCCAGAAAGTCAACCCCCAACCTGTACTGGTGCATGGGATTATTATTCCCCAAGTGCAAGACCCTACACTTGCCCTTGTTGAACTTCATCAGGTTCCTCTCCACCCAACTCTCCAGCCTGTCCAGGTCTCGCTGAATGGCAGCACAGCCTTCTGGTGTGTTGTGTCAGCCACTCCTAGTTTTGTATCATCAACAAACTTGCTGAGGGTACACTCTGTGCCATCATCCAGGTCATTGATGAATATATTGAACAAGCCTGGACCCAGTACTGACCCCTGGGAACACCACTAGCTATGGGCCTCCAACTGGACTCTGCACGGCTGACCACAGCCCTCTGAGCTCTTCCATTCAGCCAGTTCTCAGTCCACCTCACTGTCCACTCATCTAATCGCACCTATGGACAGGTCACTTAGACTGGACCACTGGCAGATCAGGTGCTCCTGGGGCATGTTGTGAAACGCTGCAGCAGATAATTTAGATGATGCCACATAGAACATGTTGAAATAGTCTGTAAATGAGTGGAAAAAATATATTAGAATTAAATTCCATTTATCAGTTGTGGTGATCTATGTCACATAGATCAGGGTTGTATGAAATACATATATAATGCATGTATTTATTGCTGAAGAGAGGGAGCAAAAAACCTATGGCTGTTCATTGCTGTGTAATTTCATCAAAATCATAGGATGACTGAGCTAAACCACATCACTGAAAACATTCTTGAAATGTCTGAATGTTTAGAAACCAAAGCTAGACTTCAGACTGATATCCTTTTCCACTCTATTGAATCAAGTATCTGTTTCCCAGAAGAATATACATTATTTGTGTGTATATATGGGAGAAGAAGGGGGCAGAGCACTGATTGCAGAATTTAAATTTCCCAAGCAAAAAATATAGATATGATATACTGATGTATTAATTCTTTGGTATGTTCTTGCTGATAGTATGTTTTAAGACAATCAGTAAATAAGAGTTTGTTATTTTAAACAAAATTTTGATGAGTCAAGTATGTTTACAGGAGACCAAACCGGTACCTAAAATTAAAGTTGCCCCCTTTCACCTCCAAAAACCAAACCCTACCTGTGTGAATTAGCTGCTTTTACCCTCCAGTCTCCCAAAACCTTCCATCTGAAACCTGTCCTTTTCTGTCTTCCCCTTTTTACTCTTCTTTGTCTGCGCTGTTTATCCATCCACTGGCTGACAGTGTCTTTACATCCAAAATGCAAAGCAGACAGATGGGCGCCTCAGGAAAGAACATGACTAAGAGCACCAGCATCGGCGGGGACATGTACACGCTGGAGAAGAACGACGGCAGCCAGTCGGACACTGCAGTGGGCACTGTTGGTGGTGGTGGCAAAAAGAGACGCTCCAGCATCGGTGCAAAGATGGTCGCCATTGTGGGTCTCTCGCGAAAAAGTCGTAGCACGTCACAACTCAGCCAAACTGGTAGGAACTGGATTTTTTTCCCCTCTCAAATTATCATTTTAATGTACATAGTGTGTATGTATTACAGTTTAATCATTTGGATACCCTGTTGAACTTGTCTAATCAACAACATTCTACGGAATGAAGAAAATGTTCAAACATCTTTTTTCTCTGAACATCTACTAAACTATTTTTTTTTTTAGCAAAGATCCTTTTCAGGTTGGACTGAGGCTTTTATTTTCTGCTTTCTGGAACCTGCTTAATGCACTAATTCCTTGCTTCTCAGGAGCCAACATGAGCCGCTGTACCTCTCTTGGGGGGCATCCTTACTGCAAGTTTGTGAAGGGTTGCTGAAAGGGTGAAAAATTCTTTGCTTTTGTCACAAATGCATATTTAAATATGGTGACTTCTTTTTTCACATTTGAACATGCAACCTTATTTTGAAACAAATCAATTCTCCTGAAAAAAATGATGTTATATTTTATTACTTTAGTGCGTTTGATTGCTTTTTAATTAATTTCTTTTCAGCCTACAAGCATATTCACCATCAGTATAAATTTTCCTCATTTCTTTTTATCTCAGTCAAATTTTTATACTGAAATATTCTACCTTGGAAAAATGGAGAGTTTTTCTGCTTTGATGCCTAAAGCATTTAATATCATACATATTTTTTTCTGTTCCTCCTATTTCAGGGAAAATCCATATAATGCACTCTGAAAGGCTCTCATTGTCAATTAAGGAAGCTGTATAGGACAAGTGTATTTTACATGGAAAAATATAATTTGTATTTACATGACATATATATATATATATAAAGTGTTTAAGCAGTTTATATAGTTATGCCCATATATATTTGTATATTTCAAGGTACATACATAAGATATATTGTATGTTCAGCATTTAAGCAAAACTGTTGTAATGTTGTCATATGGCTCAACATAAGTTTATAGTGTTCAGTTGTGTGTGGTCCCATTGGAAGGTCTCCATTATGCTAACCACCATTCAAACATCGATAGATTTTTCAGTTCTCCGGAAAGTTTGCAGTTTATACCAAAATGATAGGAGTTTTAATGTACAAGTAAATGGAGCAAAATGATGATTTGCAATGTCAGAAACTGTGGTAAATTTTGTAAGCAAAATTTTGTAGGTGGGGGATTTAAAGAGTAGAAGTAAAAAAGGGGGGAAAGGAAGGGTAAGCTAGAGGGGTAACAGTGCAGAAGAAGGAGGGATATAAAAAGTGAGCAGGCAGCTTGAGTGTGTGTCTTACTGGATGTGATATGAGACAGGAGAGAATGAACGAACATATATACTGAAAGTTCTGAAATCATGCAGGCACTGATGACTCCACCAGTAGGCAAGTCTTTGCAGCAGTCTCACGTTTCACCAACTCACTTGCAGGGTATGGAAATGGCAGTTTCTTATACATTTCTGTTTTCTCTGAGTTCAAATGAATGTGAGGAAAAAAGATGAAGTCATCTTTATAGATTTCTCGGAAATGTCTGGTTGGGCAAGAAAAAAATCTTAGCCACTTGCTCACCTAGAAATCTAAATTCTACTTATGTGGTAGTACTTTGGTATGTAACTGTAACTGTATTGATGTATTTGAATACCAAGTCAAATACAATGCATTACATTACTAGTTCTGATCTAATCTGGTCTCTTTTACTGGAAGAGATATTAAATGAAGGATTTCAGCTCTGTTTATGCTGTTTAAGTATGTCTCAGCACTAGAGAGAATCTGTATTTTGTGGCTTGCCTAGGTTTGATTTAAATACCAGGCTGTCTTAGTTATTTGGGACTTCTAATCTGAAGTTTTTCTCTCTGTTGTATCCAGTCAGTTGCCCAACAACTGATTGGATGCTCAAGTCCGGGACAAATGTGAAATGTAACTCTTTCAAAAGTACTCAAGGTCTCTTGACCTATTGTCTGTGAATGGGGTGTTCTGAAAAACTTTGGAATAAGGATGTGTATTTCAGTGCTGCTAGAGGAGCAGCAGCGAGCAGGGGAGCCTGCAGGGCTCTGGCCGGCAGCCCTTCTCCCTCGGCTGCTCCCTGGGAGAGGTCTGTGCTCAGGGCTGGCCTGTGCCTGGCCCGGGGCACCTCCTGCTGCTGCCTTCTGAAAAGACCCCTCATGTATCGGGTGGTTTTCTAGAGCTGTTGCCCCACACCAGCTCCTGCTGCCCTATTTGACAGCGCTCCTGAGGGGCCTTCTCTGGTGGCCACATGTGGCTGCACCTAACAGGACAGGCACATGGCGTCATTTAAATAGTTGGGCCACACAAACACGCTGGTCAAACAGTGAGCAAGCCTGTGGCCACGTCAGCCCCTGGATGAGGTGTGTGTACAGTGCCCTGTTTCCAGTGGCACACAGTGATGGTCTGTTGGGTGGGTGAGGGTGAAGTCACATCACGAAGAAGTGTTTTGCATGTCTTAAGCATCCATCGGCACATCTTAAAGAAAATATTGGACAGCCTTGTTATACATGAATGCCAGGGGATTAAAACCTGCATTTAATATATTAAATGAACTAAAAAATTTCCCTGGTTTATCTCATCCTGTTCCTGTTTTCAGATGGTGTCTGCACGAGGAATTCTGTATTGGTACAAGCATTGGTACAAGGGCTGGGATCAAAACACTAATGTGCTGTAGATGTCCTGTAAGTAGTTTTGTGGAACTGAGAGGCTGGAGATACTCAAGTGGCAAGGCACTGGTACCGCATGGAAACTGGTCAAAGTGTAAAGGCTCTTAGGTAGTTTCTGAAGAAATTGTATCATTCATCAGCTAAGTATCTCCTTACATATCAGGCGTGAAAAAACATACCGGTATCCTGACATAACGATACTACTCCTATGGAAAGCTGTGATCATATTTATAGCAACTAGGCTTTTATAAACTGTGTGCTTATATGGAAGTCAGTGAAGAAATGCCCATCAGTATCTCTGAAAGTTTTTTCAAGTGTTTTGTAAAGCATAATTGTATTTCAGTGGTTTTCTTCATTCATATTTTATGACTAAATCCATGCCAGAAGTTTTTTTGAAAGTCATCATAAAAGCTTTCAGGACTGTGAGTCAGACTTATAATTAATGCCTTAAAAGGCCCATTTTTACCATCTTTTCAAATTAATTTTATGTTATTTGTTGTTATTTGGCATAGTATTAAGAAACTGAGACAAACTAAATACAAGGTTTTTTTTTTAATCTGATCTGTAATTCTTTAGGTTATTCATGTAGGAACAGTTGTTTGGGTTTTTACTGGTAAAGGGTATGTTGTTTTGTTCTTACAGGTGGGAGTAAAAGGAATAATTTTAATAACAACAACTACCTAGCAATGGTATTTGGATTTGATTCAGCTATGACTAGTGTATATTCTGTGTTGGAAGGCCTTCAGAGAGACAACTGAATACATCTGAAATATGACAAAAACCTGAATAAGCAATGCTTTTTTATTCTCAGACATATAGAGTCTTAAATGCCTAGAAAATTGCTAATCCGTTAACTCTGCTGACCAAGCCCATCAAGGGTAATTTATGAGAGTAAAATAATAATTCAAGACGTGGAAAAGGTCTGACCTCATTAACATAGGCACTAGGAACTGATATTTTCAGATTATCATAGCAAAAGAACCCAAGTGTTCATATTCATTACATGAAAAGATCTTAGGTGGTGCTCTGTGCATCACTATTGTTATGGGAAAAGAAAGAGCAGAAAAAATGCCAGTGTTAAAACCATGGGAATACAGAAAACATGAATAAAAAATAGATAAGACTTATTTTCTGGTTTCCATTTTGGCTTAAAGGAGAGTTGCAGTTTATTTTTTAAAAGTTCACACTCCTTTTAACGATGTGTATCACTGCTGTAATATTTCTTTCCTATTATCTGATTTAATGAAAATTTTAAGTGTGAGAATATACAGAATCAGTATTTTGTGAACTGATTTCATTTATTTAAAATCAATTAAAAAAAAAAAAAAAAGACCCTGGAAGTTCCTGCAATTTTTTGACCTTGGAATCAAGGTAATGGCGGGATGACACGAAAGTATTTTACTTAAGGTAACTTTTACTTAAGGTAAGACCTTAGTAAAAGACAAGATACTCCAAAGTAGCATGGCAAAGTAAATCAGAACTCATTTTAGTTATGGTTTGTGTACCTTTTCAGTGCTACAAAAAGTAGCTAAAGGTATACTCCCTACACTTGGGACAAGCAATCATTCCTACAAGCTAACATTTGGCAGATTAGAAATTATTTATGTTGTAACCTTCAGGTCCTGATTCCACAGGCATTCTTCCTAGTGGAAATGTAGGATTTCTTTACAGAGGAAAATAAAATACAAAATGCAAATCCCAAGCAGTATCTTAACAATGTTTACAGCGCTATTCATATCTGGAATGCAATCCTTTTCCTGCTGGACAGCCCTGAGGGAACTGATGCTCAGGCTTCCATACAGGTGCAGATCTGTAACTCTTAGTTACATTTAATTAATGAGTGAAGTCTTTGCCCTCTTCTGATTACACAATCTTAGATCTCCCTTTCAACTTACATGCACTATCTCTGAAAGGTGGATACCTGGGAGACTTGACTTCTCTTATTTAGCTGACACTTCTCCTTTAGCTGGGAAAATATTTTTTGTCTTTTCGTTAGTTAACCAAGAGTTATTGTGTTTGCAGGCTGATTATATCCAAAAGCCTAAGCAGTTTAATTTATGTTGTCAAGACTTTTCTTAGAATCTGGACCACACCATGGATCATAGATACTAAAACATTTGCTATGTGTGCATACATTCAATCTTATGTACAGAGTCCAGCTCACTCTCAGAGACTGAGTCCCATGATGTCTTTGGGTATATGATGACAATAGATGGCATCTGTTAAAATAGATGACAAAAAGCATGTAACAGGATGACTTGAAAGTGACCAGTGCATTAATGCCTTCAGAGAGGTGTAACCATGTGTTTGAATAGAAATAACCTGCCCTTGTGTGTCTTGGTAGAGCATTACTCCAAGGTACAGTGCTCTGGAGGGTCCTGCACATATAAATCTAGCAGATGACTCTGGAGGTCAACTGACGCTGCCTGAACTGCAATTTCTTTGTGGCGACATGGTGCTCCATGTAAACTAATTACTCTTCCCAATAGGTGAATTCTCCCAAGATAAAAGTTGTAGGAAAGCATTGGAAAACTATTGGAAAACTATGCAAGGTCAACCAAGACATAGACAAGTATTAAAACCTATTAAAACTCACTAGAACCAAAAGGCTTTGGGTTGGGTTTTTTTTTTAATGACCAAGATAAAGGCTGCCTCCCCTTCAGCAGGAAGACAAACTTTGGCAAGATGCCACATGTGGCGTGAAATTATAGGGCTATAAAAGTAGAGTTTTGGGACAGTGTGTCATGGTGTTCTGTGCTCTCTTAATATCCTTTATAACTTTGGTAGGGTTAAATTATGGCATTATATTCTTGAAGTTATAGTTCTCTGTAGAAAGAAAAGCAAAAACCAGTTGGTTCAGTGCAAATAAAATTATGATTGCCCTTGAGAGAATTAAATAGCATTCGTCAAAAAGAGGTACTTCTATTTTAACAAATTCTGGAGAGGTCCAAAGGATAACCCCAGTGAAACAAGGTTGAAGTATTTTGAGATTTTGATATTTTATGACTACATATTTTCTTAGAAGAAATGTAGGAGAAGTAGGTCTCTCAGAGCAAAAAGCTTGAGTGGGATTTTATATTTTGTGTGTGTTAAAAGCCAAATTTTGGATTCTATATGGTTTGTAGGTGTTGAAACTACAGTCTAAAGTGCTATATTCATAATCAGAGTGTCTCAGTTATGTCTGTCATGAACAAACCACGTACCCTGTAGAGCAATTTCCTCAATTACTGGAATAATTGAAGGGAATCTTTTGGGAACATTGGTCTTAGTCTTGTTTGGAATTTCACATTTCTCAGTTCAGAGTTTGGATTTTTATAAAAACCAGTCTTCTACTATACATACAGTACATCTGTTTCCTATTAAAAAGAATATGATTAATCACTTCCAACAGTGGTAACTAATGGAGAAACACTGATTGCCTTTCATTGTCAAAAATGAGATAGAATATGGTAAGCAAACAACTTACTGAACTAAAAGTGTATTTGTTTTCATAATATAATTTTTATTCTCTGTCTCTAGAATTAATTTATGTGACCAAAATGGCAAATGAAATCATCATTCACTACTCTTATCTGGCCATGTATTTTAATTTTTTTTAAAATCACATATACAATTCAGGTGATTTGAAGCAAGTCATTTGTTTGTGGTTTTATTACCTCTCCTATAGCGGAGAGATTGCTAATGTTAATAAATTGCTTTAATGTGTAGTATCATGCTTGTATCAGTATTCCTGATGTGTAATCTGATTTAGTTTCAAAATAAACCCATATTACATTGATAGAAATATAGGCTTAGCAGTTGACAAGAGATTAAGGCCAATTTGTCCTACTGATTAGTTGAGAATTGTGACCTGAATCCTTTACCAAAGAGAAAGTGCCATTATAATAAATACATTACCAAGAGTATTAATCAGCTTTTACTAAATAAACTCTGGAGACTATGCTACTAAATAAATAGACTCTGATTGCAAACTAAAAAGGCTGATTACACAGGCTTTTAACTATATTTTACTAAGGTGAATAGTATATAGTAATATAGAGTAATATAATAGATATTGATTTTAATGTAGAAAAAGACTAGGAAAGAAGGTAAGGCAGTACAAAATTTAAGCAGCTGTCCTCAACAGATTTTCTATAGAGGAGATAGGATATAAGTGAGCCCTCGTATTTTCATAAAGCTTCTGTGGGAGATTACAGAATCATAGAATCATAGAATGGTTTGGGTTGCAAAGGGACCCTGAATATCATCTAGTTCCAACCCTCCTGTCATGGGCAGGGACACCTCCCACTAGACCAGGTTACTCGAAGCCCCATCCAGCCTGGCCTTGAACACCTCCAGGGATGGAGCATCCACAACTTCTCTGGGCAACCTGGTCCAGTCCCTCACCACCCTCATTTCTTCCTAATATCTAATCTCTAAATTTCCCCTCTTTCATTTTAAAACCATTACCCCTTGTCCTAGCACTACACTCCTTCATAAAGAGTCCCTCCCCATCTCTCCTGTAGACCCCCTTCAGGTACCAAAAAGGCTGTTATAAGGTCTCCCCAGAGCCTTCTCTTTTTCAGACTGAACAATTCCAATTCTCTCAGCCTGTCTTCATAGGAGTGGTGCTCCAACCCTCTGATCATCTTTATGGCCCTCCTCTGGACCTGTTCCAACAGGTCCATGTCCTTCCTGTGATGTGGGCTCCAGAGCTGGATGTAGTACTCCAGGTGAGTTCTCACCAGAGCAGAGTAGAGGGGCTGAATCACCTCCCTCGACCTGCTGGCCACACTTCTTTTGATGCAGCCCAGGATATGGTTGGCTTTCTGGGCTGCATGAGGTTCACACAGGCCCTCCTCTCAAGTCTGTCCGGGCCCCTCTGGATGGCATCCCTTCAGCATGTCAACTGCACCATACAGCTTGTTGTTGTTGGCAAACTTGCTGAGGGTGCACTCAATCCCACTGTCCATGTTGCTGACAAAGATGTTAAACAGCAGCAGTGCCAGTACCGACCCCTGAGGACCACCACTCATCACTGGTTTCCACTTGGACATTGAGCTGTTGACCACAACACTTTGAGTGCAACCATCCAGCCAATTCCTTATCCACTGAGTGGTCCATCCATCAAATCCATGTCTTTCCAATTTTGAGACCAGGATTTCATGTGGGACAGTGTCAAACACTTTGCATAAGTCCAGGTAAATTATGTCTGTTGCTCTCCCCTTATCCACCAGTGATGTAACCCTGTTGTAGAAGTCCAGCAAACTTGTCAGGCATGACTTGCCCTGTTGGCTGTCACAAATCACCTCCTTCTTTTCCATGTGCCTTGGCAGAGGTTCTAGGAGAATCTGCTCCATGATCTTGTTGGGCAGAGATGAGACTGACCGGCCTGTAGTTCTATGGGTCTTCATTTTTTTCCTTTTTGAAAATGGGGGTTATGTTTCCCCTTTTCCAGTCAGTGGGAACTTCACCAGACTGCCACAACTTTTCGAATATAATGGAAAATGCAGTTTTTTATAATAATAAATAAATAAATGCAGTTTAGCAACTTCATCTTCCAGTTCCCTCAGAACCAACGGATGGTTGTACGGTGGCTCCATATCCCATGGACTTGTGTGCCTTCAGGTTCCTTAGATGTTCTCAAACCTGATCTTCTCCTATAGAGGGTGGTTCTTCATTCTCATAGCCCCTCTTTTTGCCTTCTGCAATTTGGGCAGTGTGGTTAGAGCCCTTGTTGGTGAAGATGGAGGCAAAAAAGTCATTCAGTACCTCAGCCTTCTCCATATCCTGGGTGACCAGGTCTCCTGTTTCCTTTTGGAGAGGGCCCACATTTTCTCTAGTCTTTCCTTTATCTCTAACATACATATAGAAGTTTTTCTTGTTGCCCTTGATGGACGTAATGAAAAGACACTGAGGTGTCAGATCTGAACTCCAGGCAATGCTAGCTATGACCTTACAGAAGTCCTTTGGAAGACTCTTCTCAAACACAAAGTGTGGAGACACCTTATGATATATATAAGCAGAAATTCCAGGCAGGTGAGAAGGAAGTCCTGTAATGAAACTAGGAAGTACGAATAAAAGGATTAATTTTGGGACAAAATGTGCTGATCATGTATGCCAACGGAGCAATACTGCCCCAGTCACAAATTACTCATTGAACTCACTCTCTGTAATATGTAGTTATCAACTCGGTGAAATATACACCTGTGAGGTTTCCAGCTGACTGTAGTAGAAGTAAAATTAAATCCCCTGGTTGTAGGCATTTATATGATTTAAAACCTTTACTTATATTTAAAAAATTATTTTCTGTGTTGCCAACCCTTTCCTTAAGAAGTAACATACCAATGTTACCACTTGATCTCATTAATAAGAGAAAAAAAGGAGAAACCTATAAGTGAGATCAGAACATTTAGCTTGACCTTCCACAAGATTTTTTTCTTTACATAATTAGAGGTAAAAATAGAGAAATGTAGGGTGATCTTTCTTGGTAAGTATACTGCTAAGCTATCTTTTCTTATTCAGAGCAGAAGAATTCTCTTAAGATCCCTGCTTGAAAAAAATATACATCTCATCAAAAAACTTTAAAGCTGTTTTATTTCTGTTTTCACAGTAAACAAGATTTGTTCTTTGTGTTGTTACATAAGGAAACCCCATTACAGTGCTTCCAGAATTAATTCAATCTGGAGAGCATTTCTTTTTTAGGTTATGTGAGAGCTATTCAACAGAATAATTTAGGCTTTCCTTAAGAAAGTTTCAGTTTGAGAACTCCTTTTGGGATTTTATAATCCCTTAGTTAACATGTGATATAATATATGTGAATTTATTGTTGGATATTGTGTGAAAAAGGGCTCTGACTTCATCCTACTGAAACTTGAGAGTGAAAAGAAGAACTCTATAGGAAAATTTCATACTTTTACTCTGGCAAATATTCCATTTCAAGTTTGCCTGAAATGTCTGAGATACTTACCTCTAGTGACAGTTCTGTGTATCCATGTAGTTTATACTTTAGGGAAGAAAATTCAGGTTTATTTGTTTACAGTTGAAACATTTTTTCTAGTATTTTCAATTTTTTACATAGCCACTTCAATGACCACTGTGTTCTTTCAGAAGGATAATACTCATCTACAAATTTCTCTGTGAAACACCTTCAATAACTAACAATGTGCCATCAAGGGAGATTTACTTCAGATCTCCAAAGGCCAGCAGGAAGATGGCTGTTGTACTTTGCTCTTGGACAGTTATCAGAAGTGTGGTTTTAATACCAAAACCAAATAAGTATGACATTTATATTTACAGATTCATTAGGGCTGCATCTTTTTTTAATTTACTATTTCATAATAATACAGGATTTCCTTCCTTGTACTTAAATGGAATGAAATATTAAGGGTCCTTTAGGAAGTCATAGCTCAATATTGAATTTATATCTCTAACACTACCCATGTAATCAGCAATACTATTAATATGCTTCTGATAATTGACTTTTTTTTCCTAAGGATAGAATGTAATTTATGAAAATTGTAATATGTAAATTATGAAAATAACCCAAAAGTAAAAGTGGTATTAGAGGCATGCTTGCAGACTAATTCAGAACAGTTCTCTGGCCTCAACTGGTATGCAATGTGGATGTTGCAGTATTTCAAAAGTTCAGTTTTACTGCACTCTCACATTGCCCATTTCAGCTAGCTGTCGTGTGCTTATATGATAAATAATACTAATCTCTGTTCTCTATAGGATAAAATGGAGAGGTAAACGTTATAGTACTTCTGCTTTTAAACACTACACAAGGTGAACAGCTCAAGGGAAATCATGCAGCTATGGAGAATACAGTTTTGTGGGCTCTTCATGCTTCTGGACTCTTTGTGCTGATGTCCCTCATAATGAACTGGGACATGCCTCCTAGGCATCTCCAGACCATTTAGATTGGCTTTGTCTTCCATGGAAGAAGTGTGATGATGTGATCACTCAAAACTTGTATGTGCCACTAACAGAAAACTCTTACAGGAGAAATTATATTAACATATTAAATTATATTAATTTAAAATTAGCTAAGTGTGCCAGTGATGATTCACAGAAAATACAGAAGCAGCCATTGAATCAGGGAGCTGAACAACAGTGGAACTCACAAACAAACTCACATGGAACTCACAAACAAATTAACCATTAGCCTACAGTCACAGCTCTCTTATCAATACTTTAGTTGGCCTCCTGGGTCTTCCTCTTTTTCTTTTTTTCAGTGCTAGCATAAACTTCAGTTTGCAAAATAGCTCATGTCAGGTATGTGTCAGATGGTGTGTGCCAGGTACTCTCCAAGAAAGTAAGAAATATTTTTGTCTTCTCCAGCAGGGGAGAGGCTCTGAACCCAGATCTCCCTCTATCATAGATACATCCTTTTGGTTGCAATCTAAAACTGAGATTTGTTTTTTGCTTCTCTAGAGATATAATAAAAAAAAAGAAGTGACCAAAACTATGTTTCTCGAGCAGAGTCCTGCAGCTGCTGTTTGTGAAGCTGTGTAAAGCTTACCTGATTTGTCCCTGAAGCAGAATGTGCAGAATCCGGGCTTTCAGAGTGCTGATGTGTAGGAGAGGTCCCTGCCATCTCCATGTTGGCAAGAGTTAATAGCTTCTCAGCATGTGCAGAATGAAAATTAGAGGGAAAATTAGGATAAAAAAACTGATATTGGGGAGCTTAGGCACCACTGGATCTATAAGCAGGATTTTTTAGATTTATTTCTTTGGAATGAGATGCCAAATTCCTGTGCATTTTTGGCACTTTATCCATTTTTAAACCATTTTTTACTCATATCTTACCTTTGCAGTCTGTATAGAGAAGTGAGACAAACACGGAAGAGGATAAGAGAATAACAGAAAAGATAAGTTACTGAGACCAGCAGAAGTCAATGGAGAGAGAAAATATAAGCCTAAAACTTGTCAAGTCCCTATATCCATGCTTTAGCAGCACAACAAAAAATAATTTTTGAAATTATTTTTTCTGTCCTTTTGGGTGTACATTGTGCTTCTTGACTATTCTATTGGACAATTCCAGATTAATTTTTTTTTTTTTAATGAAGTAAAACGCATCTTCTACTTAGCAATTGAGAATGGATAGTGAAGGTTTTGAAGACATCACAAATGCATCTAAATTCAGTGGAAACTTGAAAATCTAGTTCAAGGAGTGCACTGGTGGATTGTATATTTTTGCTACAGTTTTTTATAATTTAGTAGTTTACAACTGAGGAATTGCTCCAAGATTTTTCTTAAATGACAGTACAGGTTTTGTTATTGCATTTTGATTACTGCTTGAACTAAGTGATAGGATTTTCTCTAATGCTTTTAGGCATGTGTGAGTCCAGTTAAGCTCTTTCTTCCTGCTCAGAGAATATATTAAGAAGCAAAAAATTATTTTTGAGAACTTGTCACAGAATGAAGAAAACATGCAAGTTGTTCTCAAACCATTCCTAATGGAGCATGCTTAGGAAAAGGTGAATGATTCCTTAACAAAGGCAAAAATTTATTTTCTTCCTCATCAGCTAAATGACTTGTCTATTGTTCTTTCTGTATCTGCATAAGAATAACAGATCCTTTGGGAGATATTTTCTTAGCAGTCCTCCTTTTTATTGTAAAGTAATCAAAACAGAGTCTCCTTAATATTGGGAAGGGGTTTGTCTTTTTATACCTATTTTTAGAAGTTTTTCCTATGCTTGCAAGTGCTTGTGTAAATGACATTTAATTTTTTTACTGTCATGATCTTTTTATTACAATATGAAATGTTAAACTATATATGTTGTCTCTTAAAAGTCTGCTCCAAAAGTTACATTCAGATTTTATCCAGTTTCGTAACTATAGTACTCTAATATTTAGGTTTTGCTACTGTCTAGGTAGCATTTGGTGCCAGCAAAAATTATTTTTAGCTCAGTGTATGAAATCACATTGAAACTTAATTGAAAATATTCACAGTAATAAGTACTCTTCTTGTTACTTTTTGCTGCAGTAAGACCTGTCAAGAACAAATTTGTACTGTGAAGGAAAAATTAGTTCCCTGTGATTAACTGAATTAATTAATAGTTACCAACATTACTTAGTTTTTTTATAAGCTGGATATCTTAAGTATTTTTGAAAATGTAAAATTAAGGCAATATTTTCTGTGAAACCTGCAGTGTTAAGGCAGTGCCATATTTAACTTTATATTAAGTGGAAAAATAACATAGTAACACCTTACAAAATAAAACTTATTTTTATAGAAACTCTGTATCATAGATGTTCTAAATTCTGTAATTCACGTATTCTAGCAAAGCAATATTCTACTTGTGTTTTAGTACAGCATAAAGATATGCTGATATATCAACATCAGAAAAATTCTTTGAAGATCTGTTCTAATTTAATAAGTGAATTAATTTACTCATTGATTTCTGAATTATATCAGTAACAAGTACTTTTTTTGCAATAAGCATTAATAGAAAACATTATGACTTGAATATACGTCAACATTTTATAATTTTGACATCACTTTTTAATATTTGTTTTAATATTTTCAGTCATTTCAAGAGTATGCAAGATTGGATAGTATTTTTGAAATCTTAAACTCACAGTTTAGAATCATTATCTTGTGAAAATTCATGCACCCTAAAAGGGTCTTCAAAAGTGAAATAGGACTACTATTGAATTGGAAGATCTGGTTAGAATCATTGCCTGTGTTTCATCAAAATGTGTTTTTTCTTCAATAGGGCAAAGAACCTCTTCTCCCTGCTACCAGCTGTATTTCCTTGTTATGTCACTCTTTCTTGGTGAGATATGTCCTTTCTTTCACAAGTAGTAATGAGCTCCCTGCTGTCCTTGGGCATATGTGCAGAGCAGGCATTTCAGTTGGTTCCTCAGTGCAGTTTGTAGGCAACTGAAAAGTTGTTTGAGTTCATGATCTCTGTATACTCTGAGTTGCATTACTTGACTGAAAATTGAGCTCCCATCCAGAGGATGCAAATAAAATTGCTTTATATGGATATATGTAACTGGGAGGAAGAAAAAGGTTTAGGCAGACTTTTTATTATTTGCCTGTTGTAAAGACATTCTGATTTTATTTTTGAGGTTGAATATTATTCATGAATGTTGGAAATTAGCTGAGTACATGTGTTTGCTATTAAGCATATGAGTAGTTCCGCTGAAGTTAGTGGTACATTTGAGGGATACCGACCCTCACAAAGGGAGGGAAGACATGTGAATCCACTTTTCACACAAAAGCAATCCTGTTTTCTGCTTCAGCTCTCTTTCTTTGCTAGGAGCACTAAACGATGAGAACTAGAGAAATCCTTCAGCTGCCTCGCTGCTGCTGTTACTACACTTGTGGTTTAACATCACCATCTTGTCAGTAGCCAAAGTCATGTCTTCATCAGTAAAGGGACAGAAATGCCAGGAAGCGCAGAAAAACCACTTGCAGTTAAATAGGTGCAATACGTAAAAGTCTGGAGAGAACTGTTCACTGTGCCATTCCATCAGCTACCTGGTGGCTGAAGACCACGCTGCCTTAAGAGTTATCTGTAAAAGCACCACTTCTCAACTAGCATGCAAGAGACTCCTCATGTTCCATTCATGTTCTGACAGAAACCAGGCGCCAGGCAACAGGTACTTGTTAGAGGCCTGGCTGCATGAAAAGGAACAGATCAGTCAGTTCAGCAGCTTCCTTACGGAGACGTCTGTAAGTGCTCAGTGCACAGTAGAAGTCATTAACTTACATGCCTTTTGCTATTCCATTTAAGCAAGTGCTTTCATGCAGCATGTTGGCAGATTATAGGAATTGTTGAACAGAACCCCACTGGGAAAAAGAGTCTTTGCAATTTCGAAATGAATCTTCTCAGATGGTCCAAGCTGGATCTTGGCTTTTGCCATCATGCTTGTCTTTTCTTAGTGGGGAGATGAATCTAAACGTGTGCCAGTTTTGTCCATGTTGCATATTCTCAGCTTTCCTGGATTGAGGAAGACACTTTCTGTCATTCGATTTTGCCTTGGTGCCATCCTATACTCATCTGGTGTTTGAAGATGTGCAGTATATATGGAAAGGAATCTGAAGGTCTCCTTCCATAGAGACCTCTAGAGCTCTAAATCTTATGATCACTTAAAGTTACATCTGTACAGATTAATAAACAGACCAGGGTCTGTCTCTGGTTCTGACAGCAAGATCTGGCTGATGTCCGTATGGCTAACCTGTCTTTAAGCTTTCTTCAGAACAGGATCGCCTCATCCCTAAGATCTACTGGAATCTTCTCATACCCATGCTGTCTCCTCAACTGCTTTTTTGGGAAAGCACTGCTGGTTTGGGTCAAAATAGTGGCAAGGAGTGGGCTAAGAAATCATGAGATGATTATAAGTCAGTGTCCTGCCCCTGTAGACTTTGGTACTATAAATATAGCCTGAGAAAATTAGTTTAATGCAGTCACCCCTCCATGATGGAGGATTTATTTGCCTGTGTGCACCCTCCATAACACCTTGTAGTTTTATAATACCTTGGCTAATTTCGTCTACATTTGAATGAGTAGACCACAAAGGTAATTAAATTCAGGAGGATAAGGTGGATGGCAGAGCATTGTGCTCGTAATACTCACCTGCATGTAAATCCTACTGCATCCTCTCTCTCCACATTAGTTGTTCTGAGTTTTATAGCTTTGTGTTTCATAATTCTTTTTTTTAGTTTTTTTTTACATATATATAGAAGTGTGGACAGGATAGAAGTGATTGAAATCACAGTCAGTGATCACACAGTTAAAATTCATTAAAATCCTTGAGCTTACTTTCCATTTAAATTTTTGGCATATCACAAAAAATTCTCTTCTCATCTGAAAACACTTTGTAGGTAGCCAATTAGCCATTTTTAGCTAATTTGCATTCCTTCCCTTTAGCAGGGTTAACTGTGTTTTCCAGTTCCACCTTGAGCCCATCAGTTCCTCCACCTCTCATCCTGACTTATGGCATGTCTGTCCAGTGTCTAAATACCAGAGAAGTGAACACATTTTGTTGCTTTTTTGTTTTCAGCACAGAGAGTTTGGATCTCTCTGAAAGTAAGTAGCCTTGACATGAGAGCAGACATGAAAACAGTGACATCCTAGGAATTTTCTAGATTCTAGAAAAAAAGACTTGATAATTAAAAATATTAAGAAGAAACTCTCTGTCAGTTCTTAAGAAAACAGAGGCCCAGAAGACATTGGTCTTAAATCAGTACGAAAGGAAGGGATTAATATAATAGATAATATTGCTATCACAGGAAGGTAGCAAGGTATATCTGACTAGTAAAAATGTACAGATCCAGGATGAAGGGCTCAGCGTCTGTGGCTGGTGTCAGACAACCTGTTGAGAAGATTTTCATCAAAGATGAACCACAGCCTGAAAGCAAAGTGATCGGTGAGGATGAACAACAGCAGGAGGCAGCAAGGCAGACTTTATTGTGAGAGAAAGAGTCAAGAGGTGAGAGAAGTGGAGTATGGAGAAATTCAGCAATTATAACAGTGAAAGAAGGAGAAGTAGGCACACATGGACTACGTGACAGCATGGGTCTCGCTGCGGGTTAGGTGTGGGAATTAGGAACAAGGGAGTTAGAGGAAGAATAGCAGCTGGGAAAGAATATAGCAAGAGAGAAAGCTTTTGTGAAGGAGAACTGTGTAGTGACTTGAAGTGACTAGGATAATCCTTCTGAGAAAGCAGAGTACATGACAATTCAGACAGAAATTCCTTTTTTTCCTTAGGTGTCAGCATTTCTTCTCTCCTGTTCCTCATAATCTTTAATTAATTTTCTGCCACTGTTTGGGCTCAGTAATTATTTATTGTTAGTGTATCACCTGTTGGTTTTTAGTATCTAACAGTTTTATAAAAGTGTTGTAGTTTCTAATAAGCAAAAATAGTAATTAAATATCACTGCTTTGTTGGGAACAGAAAATCAGATTATAGTTTCACAATCCCATCCTCAGTGCAATAAACAAAATTAATCCAGCTGTGTAAAATTTTCTATTTATTTTGAATTAAAAGTTCATCTGGATTTTTATGTTACCTTAAGATGCCTATTAAGGTGCCTTTTTGAAGTATCCTTTTCAATTAGTAATGAAAAGTAGAGGGAAAATGTCCAGTTCTTTGAAAAAAATTTAGATTCAACAGTCTCAAAGAAAGCAAGCCTGATTTAAATATGTGCTTGAGATGTACACATTTCTGTCAAAGATACATGTATATAATATACACATATATATTTTCTACATATATAAGTTTTTTCTTTCTTCCTAACTTCAGTTGTTCTACAGATACTAAAGGTGTTGGAGCCTACACCTCTCCTCTCAACAATAACTTTACCTCTCTTACCTAGCATACTGCAGGTCTTGATCAAATTTCCTGAATCCCTGGAGTTCTCTTATCTCTCTCCCATATCCCCTGCCAGTAGGAGACAAGCTGTGCAAACCGTGACTGGCACAGTCCAACCTGCACTCAGGCTCCTTTACAGGAGCACTGGTTTGCAGCTCTTTGCAGCCTTTGTTTTTTAATGAATCTGTAGGAAACTAATATCTTTACGCTCTCTATCTACTGTGGAACTTGGAAGTGTTCCATAGGTTGAAAAGTTAGTAAGGAGAAAAGAACATCCACATGGGCAGACAGGACAACCATGTAAGAACCTTTTCCTTAGGAGATGTCTAGAAATGACACACTAACTTCTGTACCTGGCAGCTGCAGTTGCGCTGTCAGGTTGCAGCACTGGGCATTGCTAGGGTGCATCAGGACAGGATAATTAATATTGGTGTCATATTTCAGTTCTGAAATGGAGCTTTTCTCATCATCACTTCTCAGCCTGGGCTGAGCACAGAATTGCCAGCTGGATGCGTGAATTTGGTTCGACGTTTGGTCATGAAGTTTGTTATGTCTTTCTGAGGGATTGTGTCGTGAATTGGGCTCTCGTTCAAATTTAAAGCCAAATCTATGTAAGTGAAGCCAGTAAATTATTTTCTTCCTAACAATTAACAGACATGCTGAGTTATTTTAAAAAATGTAATTCACACAACATACAGCAACTAGTAGCATCGTGCCATTAGGATTTTTGGTCCTTTCCTGAATGGGCTGCCCAAGAGTGA
This sequence comes from Numenius arquata, assembly GCF_964106895.1. NCBI lineage: Eukaryota > Metazoa > Chordata > Aves > Charadriiformes > Scolopacidae > Numenius > Numenius arquata. The sequence continues at coordinate 57,066,792 of NC_133578.1, forward strand.
ACACCCTTGCTCTGGTGTTGGTAGCAGCTAACTGGATTAATAGAGTTCTCTGTTTCTAATTTCTCTGATTCTCCCCGTGAAAACTGATATTTTCTCTATATGTAATAGATATTATTCTGATTTAACTACTTCATTCCTGTCTGCCAATCTGAGACATGGTATGAAAGTCACCATGTAACGGTGACTACACTGATGCTTTCTTTGGCATCCAAGCAACAGCTTGATTTCTGTGACTTTTCCATGCAAGATTTTCTGCACTGTGTTAGTTCTTCAGTTCATTTTGTAATATATTTGCAGTAACAAGGATATGGGATTTTTTTTCTTCTGATCTGCAAGAGACAGCTTCAGAGACCAGCTACAGATCCTTCTCCATATGCAGATAATGTGCAAAATTTAATATATTTCAGCATGAGTGGAGAAGGTCATAGAAGTGCGCCAAGAGAGAAGGGCGAGATTCACATGCAGGTGTGGAAATGATTTCTTAGTGATGACTATCACTCCCACCCACTCCTTACCGGCTTGAAAATGCACTAAAGCTTTGTTATGTAAAAACCTAAGCCCTAAGCAGGAAGAAGATCAATTGAAAGAATGAAATGAAATGAAATGAAATGAAATGAAATGAAATGAAACAAAAGACTTCACCATTGATTATTCCTGGAGCTGTTTTTTCCTGTTACTTTCTTCAGCAGTTTATGATTGATCGTTGCTTAGCTTAATAAGTGCAGAGTACTTATTTTTACTAGACAAGAGTATGACACAGGATGAGACTTGATATTGCTGCTTTCAGGGCAAAAAGAGATTAGTTTTGGCCCGCCTGTAGAAAAAATGGTAAACAATGCGGGTATTAAGGCAAATGCTATGTTATAGTAACACCCTTCCCCAAAAGTAGGCAAGTCCTGTTTTTATGCCATACAGTTCTCTGCTGTATATGCACTTCTCTTCTGCAGCCCAGGATGTCTTGGTTTCTCCTGTACATCAGCATGCCCTCACATACTGCTCTGACAGACTTTCTTTCTGACTTTTTATCCCCACAAATTTAACCTCATTGTCCTTAACTTCAACATCCCTCAGGATTCTTCCTCTTATCCTTACTCTGTTTTGTTTCTCATCAAGTTACTTCTGTTCCTTTCACCCTGACAGCATAGCTAGATGCACAGATAGCATTGAGACTAAGTATCAGCAAATTATGTTTGTTCACAACTGTGGATAGACCATGGCGAGGAGTGTATTATCATTACCTACTTAGTCATCATTTATGAGTAAATTCCTTTGCTTCATTACCAAATACAGTCTTGCACACTTACAAACTATGTAAATGGTCTCTCTTTTACAATTTTAGGCCCTCAGACTTAGGTTACATCATTATTCAGTGGCCAGGAAACAAAACAGGGCATGTGAATAAAATGTTTCCTCCCCATGAAAGAAGGGAGGGGAAATGAAGAATGTTTATTATAGGACAAGAAAAGGATTGTTCTCTCACTCACTCTGTTTACATATACAGCACTGTACTTCATGGAAAAAATACTTAGATTTGTATAATTCAACAAGGGAGGTAAGATGAACATTCAGAAAAGAAATTTCAGGGGGGATACTGTTCAGTGATGGAAAAATGAACATAAGCTATCAGGCAGGGTACAGCTCAGTGGAGGTAGCTTTCATTGGAAGATTAGTCCTGTGCATGGTTGATGCACAAAGTATGTTGAATGCCTAAAATGATTCTGCCCAACCTGCACCTCTGTTATGTCACGGCTCCCTAACTGCTTCGGCAGAAATATGGTTTTCTGCACGCTTGGCAGTCTTCCCACTTCCTGAATGTATGTTTATCCTTCGTTCACATAATCTTATGGGCATTAACAGTATGCCAGTAAACTTCCTTCTCATACATCTGTGCACCCTATTTTGTCTTGTAATGCAAAAAAATAACATTTTAGTTTTATTCTAGCCTTTAACAGGTGATGTTTTGATGTTTTGATACATCTGAACACTATTGTATTTTACTTCATCTAGTCATAATAAATGCTCAGAATTAACAAGTTATGTTGCAAGTAATTACATAATATGATCTTAATAATTTAGAGAAGAACTACTGTGTTTCCTTCTATTTTGTGAAAGCAAACAATACTGTATTTGTTCATGAAAGTGATAACTTGCAGTAATCGAAATACAATATAGACATACTGCTGGAAAATTATATCGGCTGAGAAGCAGACATAAGGAGAATAGAGCCATTTCACAATACAAGTGTTTATGCCAGTGAATGCCATGTGTTCCTTTTAAAACATTTTTAATACAATACCAAAACTGTTAGCATAGAAGGATAATTACAGTGTTACTTCAATTTGTTCTGAAAATAAATAGCCAGTACAGACAGACATTTGAGAACCATAAAAGGAACAGGAATGTGACTTCATTCCACCCTCAGATTCATCATTTAGAGGTTCTGAGCACGTATATTATCTTTTGATTTTGTAGAAGTATTTAGTACAATGTTAAATAATAAATGTGTGGTCTTGAGAGTGCAGTTTTTTAAAGAAAAGGTCATGAAAAGTATCTCAGTCACAAGGAAGAACAAATGTGTTCCTTGCTATTGAACTCCAAAGCTCTTTGAGAAACCTGTTAACCTGATTTTCGTACGACCATTTACCCAGATTCATCATATTTAGTACTTATGATGATATTTTTTTGTACCAGCATCATTACTTCTTACCCCAATTAATCTGCATTTAACTGTTTCTTCTCACCACCTTGCCGACTGAAAAGATTGTTTTCCAGTCAGATCCAGATATTTTCAGTAGTTAATCTTTCTAAACAGGATTGTTACAAAAAGTCAGATCCTGAGGCTTACTGTGCTTTTGACACTCTTGTAGAAGTACAGCAAAGTAGGGCAGTGGACACAAAGCATCTAATACCTCTTGATGAGAGACTGAAAAACAAAGACGTTAATATGGCCACCTGCAAATCCTAAGTCATTTCACACTTGATGGATTCAAAAGTCCTGCACCAAGGGAGCTACAGTCTGAATGCCCCAGGAAGTCCCTTCCAGCCGTGTGTTCTGGACTGTCGCCCCACCCCCCAATCAAAATACTAGGTCAGATTTTTGATTCAAACTGAACCTGAAATAAACTGAGGCTAAAGAATCCCCTCTAATGAAATAGTTGCTTTCTAAGTACAGTCAATTATTATATATCTCAGAGAACAAACTTTATTTAGTACTATGATTCTCAGCAAATTTCTTTCATTTTCTTGGGAAATAAAGGATTTTTTTCATATAATGATGTTTTTAAAAATTAAAAATTGTTTTATTTTGTAAATTTCAATAATCCTATATTTCCATTAATGATAGGTTTTTATGACGTCTCAATTAAATTATTACTGGAATTAAAAACTACAGTTTCTTCCCTCCTATCTTCCCTTTCTCTTCTTCAAAATCCTAAGGAAGAAGAAAATGTTCACAGACTCCCCTGAAAGTCAGCAATTTCTTATCTCGAGGTGGAACTACATTTGAAAGTGAAGGATCCTTTTCTAAAAATACCCTGCTCTTACGTCTTTACTGTTTGATAGATTAGGTACAGCTGATACTCACTAGTGGAGTAATTACAAAAGGAAGAGGTAGTTCTTGAGTTAGCTATGACATAAAATGCAGATCTTCATAATTTAAAAGTGTCTATTTAGGTAGCTTTTGGGTGGTAATTTGTATGTGTGAGATAAAACTGTGAATCAAATATACAAAGTCCTCTCATAAGAAACAAAACAGCCTTCATGTGTATATAAAACAGCCTTCTAGCAGTAACCTTGGATGTGATGCCGAGATGTAGGACAGCAGTGAGAAAGCACAAGCAAACAAAAGAAAGTATTAGTCTGACTAACAGAAAATCATTATATGGTTTGGGTTGGAAGGGGCCTTAAAGATCATCTAGTTGCAACCCCCTGCCATGGGCAGGGATACCTGCAAAAGCACTTTTGATAACTGTTGGTATCAGACCTGCTAAATCTTAGGTACTGAGCAAAGATCCCCTCTTTTGTGCCCTTTTACTCCCTCACAGCAACTGGAGGTTGTCCAGGAGCCTTTATGTCCCTGCAGATTTTCATTGGTATCACCAGGACTCTGCAGTCATTAGGGTTTCTGTCTACAGGTTTCTTTATGTGTCTTGGACCAAAGATTTTACTGGGTACTTGGCTGCAGTCATCCTTCTAGTTCAGTCTCGTCTGGCTAGCTTGAGCTGCGTGAAAGGGAAGTTTCTTCCCTTCCAGTTGAAATTTGGCAGTGATGATGGGTGATTTGTCACAGTCCCATATAAAAATTAATTGCACAATTTGCATCAAATCCCATATCGAGATGTTTTCTAGTTAAATATATATATATCTTTGATTCTGACATTTGTTGGTATGTGCCTAAGAAGCAATTGCTCTTATTTTATCATTCATTTATATATCATCTTCACCAAACATTTTAGTTCTCTCTTCAGACCTGTTTGCTGACTTCCTGTGATGGATCTCATTACCTGTTTGCCAACATCTTAGCCACTTACTTTTCCTGATCTTCCTGTCAGAAAAATTTACCTATCTTCAAAGACTTTCCTAGTTAAGAAGCCTAAAAAAGTTTCTCATTTTCCTCTATAGTTTCTTTTTGTCATATGACAGTAAAATGGTCCAGGCTTACAATTTTCTATCTGTGTCAATCACACATGACCTTGAAATGGGATTCTCTGATACACCCCAGTCCTGCTGGATGCAACACAAGGCACGTACAGAACCTGAGTCAGAATATGTATACTGAAAGAGACATAGGTCCCTGAGTTCAAGCACTCAGAGTTGGTCACTGCTTTCTCAGGCCACTGTTTATGTGTTGAGGTTTTCCAAAATGAAGGGAAATACTTTCATTTCTCTTTACAGCTTAGAAGTTATTAAAAAAATAAGAAAGTTTATTTCTTATTAAGTCATCTCAAATTGAAAGTGATTAATGTTTTCCTGCCTCTGTTTTGACTCCACAGTCAAACTTCTATGTTTGGGGTTTGTCTTTTGGTTTTTTGTTCCCCCAAATATGAAGTTACAATTGTTAGGAAAATAATGTAACAAAGCAGCACATAAAATATCATGCATTTCTATGCATCTCTCATGGCCCCACGACCTCAGAAAGTGCACAAAGCTAGAGCAAGTAGGAAGAGCTGCAAAAAAGGTGATGAGAAATATGGAATAGGATTTTTCAGTTCAGAAAAAAATTACTTGAAGGAGATGATTGAGGGCTATAAAGTCAGAAATACTGTGAAAAAGGTGACTACAGAATGTTTTATTCATTCTTCTCACAATGCAAGAACTAGGGCATTGCAGGCAATTACCAAGCAAACAAACGAGAGGAAGTACATCTTCACAGTACAAATTTAAACTGTGGGACCTGTTCTATAGAATACTGTATGGACCTGGTGTTTATACTGGCTCAAAAAGAGTTTAGACAAAATGAGTTGGGTTGGACCTAGTAATGGCAATTAAACACAAAAGTCTCTAACTCAGCCTCTAAACCAGTGGTCATTGAAACTTCCTGTGTTTTTTTTTTTTTTGCTTATGTGTGTTTCTTAGGCATTGGTGCCAGCCATACTGACAGAGACAATATTGAATAATCGGACCTTTTCCTTTTTCCCGATATGGCCATTTTTATTTTCTTGTGTTTTGTCCATATTTGTCTCTGGTCTGGGGTATGGAAAAAGCAGTCTGATTATTAGACTATATGGATGCTGGGGACCAGAAGTTCGTGTCATTTATCCAGCATGGCAGATTTAGCTCTTCAAAGAAACATCTCGTTTCCTCACTCTGAAGACTTCATCTAATAAAAGTTTTATCTGACTTTTTGCAAAAGTCTGAGTAGCTCATATCAAAGCTGGTTTTCATTATCCCAGTTAAACAGCCTCACATTGTGTTAAGCTGTGTGTTAAGCTGTGATTAAGGACAAAGCTATTTGTCTTTAATCCTGTTAAAGAATACTTATCTTTCCCCCAAGAACAATACTCTAGCCATGATCTTAGTTTATTTATAAAAAAATTTAAGGCAAATAGGTGCATAACTCAGCTGATTTTTATGCTTACCTGACATACTTCTATGAAACCTCAAATGTAATCTAGAGAGGATCGTGGAGTAACTCCATATTTGCACAGGTGTAAGCAATGGCAGGAGGTGGCCCCATGTCTTTAGTAGACATTGGCATCAACAGTTTAGCTGTGCAGTCTGTACCTGTCTGTTATATATCACATAGAACAGAGTAAAATAAGGTTTAAATCCAAATGTAAAACTTTCTCTAAATATTTACAGGAAAAAAAATGTTCTCATATGGTCATTTGTCACATTTGTACTTAGAGAACATTTTTCCTCTTTTTCATGTGTACAGAACTGAACTCACCTATATATTAAATGACTCTGAGTCTAAAGATATTCCCCAAATTAAACACAAAGATATTAAGATTATTCAACATGGTGCAACTGAACAAGGGTAGCATATAGAGAAAATTAGAAGAAGTTTATTAACTAAACTATATTAAAACATTAACTAAAGACCCACATGGTAAAATTAAGAAAAAAGTCAACTATCTTTGACACACTACATAATAGGCAGACTTTAAAAAACTGTATTCAAATAACTCATTTGCATTAGTGGGTTGCTTCTATTCTAATTGAATTTTGTAGAGCTCTCTAAACAAGAATGCTGGTGCAGAATCCTGATGAAAGTCTGACATTTGTTAAATCCACAAAAGATTATTTTAGAAAGTAACAATAGCCAGTATTCATACAGAAAGAAAAAAAAAAAAAAGGAATTTTAATTAACAAAATGTGTATCTATTTTATTTTGTTTCTGAAACAAAAGGAGCAGGGTAGGGGGGGAAGAAATAAGCAAAGAATTATTTGCTTGACTTTTAGGGGTCTGAGAACCCGGAATTCCTGACAGAACCCTCCAAAAGAAGTGGGAGGGAAAGTTTCTCAGCTCCTCTGCAAAACAGCTTATGTACTATTCAGCTGAAATTTATGGAGAAAGATTTAAAAATCATATATTTTTTATAAAAAACTTAGTTATATTGATTTTTGGGGGGTTATTTTTATCATATCATTTATATATAAGAATATTTCAAACTAAATGTTTGTTGTCTGTGTGATATGGCAAACACATGGGCTGTTGTCCTGATTGCTTTTTTCAGATTATCATCAACTCCTACACTTTCTGCAGTATAAAATCATTAAAATAAGATATAGACACAAGTGTGTGTGAAAAAAACACAAGTAAGCAATTATATATATATGTGTGTGTTTCTTATATATGAATATAAATATACATTTGCGTAGAGACAGACACACAAGTGTGTACTACAAAGGAGTAGTAGTAGGCAGGGTAGGTAGGCATCTCCGTCTGGACTGGAAGGTGGGAGGTAACCTGCCTGTCTGGTCTGTCTGTAAATTGGCCCATGGACTTCTGGGTGGGTAAGTCAGAAGAAGTTGTATGTTGTACCACTGTGCACTTTGTTGAGTTCAAAACTTGATGTGCCAAAAAGGTTTGAGAACCTCTCTTACATAGCTGGCAGTCACCAGCACTATCAGATGTTGGGGTTTCTGTTGTCTTCTAGGTCTGGTTCTATTGCTTTTGTGGCTGTATGTAGCTCCTAATCGAGTCCATCGGTTTTCTATTTTCAGTTAATGTTGGCTGTTAACTTCGGCTGTTAACTTCTGCAGGACTGAAAATTCTTTCATTTGCCATAGTTGGTACTCTGGCAAAACAATTTGCTACAATCAGATTGTTTCAAATTTTTGTCCATTGACTACAGAGGGAGCTTGGGTGACTGGTTTAAAACTAGACTCCTACTTTTAATATGCAGAAGTCAAATGAGATGAACTGTGGTGCATGTCAGTGCCACACAGCGTAGCAGGGTCACAAATACCTGAGCTGACTCCAGACGAACAAGTGACACATTCTGCAATACTATTTAGCCTGGCGAAACCCAGTATTGATGTAGTTTCCAGTACCCAAGCGGGGGCTAAAGTACCAGCTCTGTTGTGCTGCGTAAGTAAACACATTATGTCACGCAGCATGAACTGTTCAGATCTTTTTTTTTTTCCCTTTCTTTTTAATTAGAGAGTCTCTTCTCTTCTCTAATCCAGAGAAACACCTTTGCACTTAGATGAGTCACCACTAGCAATGGGGACTGCTGTGACCCTTGAAAAAGAATGTAATTACTCAATTACTCTATTTTGTACTGTTAAATGGACCACTCTTTATTAGAAATATACCGCTGTTGGTTTTTATTTAAAATGGCTAATACAAGGAGATAAAGGAAAAGGCACACGTTTCACTTTCCCTTCCATTGAGGAGATCACAGTCCTCACATCAGGAAGCCAGTCTGAATTTACACTAGTGAAATGGAAATTGGTACAAACTATGTCTTAATATATATAGGTAGGCAAAGATTAGTAGGGTGTTATTTGCTAATACATTTGAAATATTGTATGCTGATGGAGATTATCCAGATGGCAGGAAGTTTGTGCTGCTGACTTACTGGGGATGGTGTAAATTTGGTGCCATTTCTTTCTATTCTGCAGCCTGTGTTTTTTTAACTCCTGTGCCTTTCAGACGGTAAGCTCTTTTGAGCAAAAACTCAAACTATGAGTTCATACAATGTCTTCTATATTCAGGGCCAAGCTTTCTTGGTCTTACAGCATTATCATTTTGCAAATGTTGACTAAATATGACAACAAAAAGTAGCCAGCTGCAGCTAAACGACCAATATTTTGAAATAGAGACAGACAGCAAATACAGCATAATCCAAGGAAAATTGATCAAAATTGTGAACATTATTCACAGGTGCATGCTCACGGGTGGTTTTGCAGATGAACAAAGTGGCTTGAGTTTGACATCAATTATATCTCCCTCACCTCTTTTATTTTCAGTCATTTACAGTTTAGGGGACAGCCTAAATTATATCTGAAAGATACTGAACCACGTATCTGAGGGAGCTTTGGAAAGTATATTTTTAGGTCATCTTGGATGGGACGCCTTCCTAGCTGGAGAAGTAAATTTTATTTCTTAAAGGGCAATGTAGGTGAAGAAGCTAAAGTTGTTCAGCGTTTTGCAGGATCCAGCACAGGTCATGCACAGGGCCAAATTTATATCAGCACATCTAATCTGTAATCAGTATTAGCTAGTGCTAGTTCAAGTAGTAACAACAGTATTAGTAGTAATACCATACCAGTCTAGGGAATTTTGCTGCTCTCTGTCTGTTATTCTCAGTCCTTAAATAGGAAATTGTGAAAAGATGCCCAGTGAGGCCGTAGATATAATCCTATGTGAGTGAAAAGTTTCTAAGGCTTCCAGGTTATGCACACCAATTAAAACTTCACATATGGTGTTTTGAATCCCATTTGAACTCATTAATATAGCGATAGCGTGGCTAAGTGGCTTTTGAACAGCTAATTTATTTCATAAGTTATTTGTAGCATGGTGACTCTGAAGCCAAATAAGTTGTTTGGCAAGATAACTTCATATTTTGTACCTGCAGTCCAATTCCTGTCTGGCAGTTTTAAATCTGTAGCAGTGTCATATCTGAGAGGAATAGGCTTCTGCTGTATTGCAGCATTAAAAATTCAGAGGGTTGGTCTCTGGCACTGAGTCCAGTTGGCACAGAGTTACCCAAATCCATACTGTGATACTCTCCTACCCTCTAAAACAGCCTTTCGTAAGTGATTTCTGGCCCATTTCAACTCTTGAACCAGGACTTTATTGGAGGTGCTCTAGAACTTCAAGCTGATACCATGCTAAAGACTCTTCTAAAAATGTGGCAGTAAAATGTGCACCAGAATGTATCTTGATATTGTATTTACTCATGTAGACATAGTTGTGGATTACCAGAATAAAAACAAATGGTAGAGAAAAATAAAATTGTTTGTCATCAGCAATGGCATTTTGGGATTCATGTGATTGTGCGATCATGGCTGAAGAGACACTGCTGTGACTCAAACGCCATGGAAATGAGAGCAGTGTAATGACAACAGCACACGTTTCTCTGCCAGAAATACAAACAACATGAAAACTTACAAAATAAAACTAAAATTTGAGATTTTGTCAGCTAAATGTGACATCAGTAGATAAAAATATATGTCTTCTTTGTCATTAAGACTTTGCTTGGAGACTATTTTTTATGGTTATTTCTGGATGGATCCCAGTGCCCACCAACTGAGTCATATCCTAGTCAGTGAGTTTAGAGCTGACCACTCAAATTAAAGTGTTTCATTGAATTCTCTGAATCCTCTAAATCCCTTGTGAAATCCTCATGAAGACTTAAAGCAGTCACACCACTTACGCTTGCACCTGTAAGAAGTGAAATTCATGACCTCATTAAAATGGTGTGGCTTCCACTGACGTTCTGGCACTGTCAGGCGTCCAGAGATTCCCACCTGCCAGGCAGCACTAACTGTAAGGGCATAAGTGGAAGCAAAGGTGGCTGATGAGTGGAGCTGGTTACCTGTGGACTACACAGTGCAGGTGATTTGACAGAGCATGATTTACAAAATAGATGTGACAAGTCTCTGTGGGGCTTTGCATAGCAGAAGAAGCCTCAGAAAGCCATTGTCTGGTTGTTCTGCACTGAAATAATGCACAGGAGTGTGGCGTATGCCGTTTCCAATAAATGTAGTCTGTGATCTCAAGAAAAACAGATAACCTAATAGGCACAGAACTTTGCAAAATCATCCCCGCTTAATATACATTAACCTTTTACAGGTTATGTCAAAATTACATTACGGACCTGCAAGACAAATGTCTCTTTACGCTGCTGACATTTGGACTCACCAAAGCTTTCACCACTTGATGATAATGTAATACTCTCATACAGCAAACATATCGAACCAGACCTGAATTGTAGCAGCGGTGTCCTCAGCAAACAGTGTTCTCTCTGGACATTGCAGTCCTTGAGTGCAGAGAACAGCGTGACAGGCACATACCTCACTCTCTATCCTCTTGTTTTCATTTGTCATTTTCACATGTTGTTTGCAAAATACATTTCATCTCTGTAGGGATTTTTTTGAACTTTCTTCTGGAATAATACAAGCATAAAGATCACAGGGTGCTTTTGCACAGTGTATCTTCTTAAGTAACATCAGCAGACTGCTGCATCAACCCAGGTGCACTGACTGGTCGCACTCATTGCGCTCTGCAGGCTGCTAAAGTGCCAATAGCTCTGCACTGGTTTTGTCCCTTCTGTACTGAAGACTGAATTACAGAGGGAAACAAATCATGTTTCATGAAGTTACAGTTTCAGAAACTAATTACATTGTCCTCATCTAAGATGCTTTGAAAACCTTCAGTGGAGTGAGTACACAGGCAGCTGAAATAATAAGATTTGAGAATATACGTGAATAGCTGCAGCTTGTTTCTAAGATGATGGGTCTGATGAATTATAAAGAAGGTTACTCTCAGAAACAAAACAGCGGATTAGAATCTAAATAGAGAGAGCAGATAGTCTCCATGTATGCATTTAAAAAAACAAAAAACAAAAAACACCACTTGGTTTTGGTTTTTTTTTTTACAGCATGTTTCCTGTAAGTTTCTTTCTCAAAAACAATTTTTCCTTAAAGAGCATGTACATTTTTATTTCTGTGCTCTTTGTTTCTCAGCCTGATGAAACATTACGAAGTCATATATTTTGCTGAGCTCTAAGACACCTTGTGGTTTGCAGATTGCCTTGTGATCACGAAGGTGTGAAATTATTTTAATCAAAATAGAAATACTCGGCTGTGTAAAGGTTTTCTGCTCCAATTCTGACCTCTTAGTTACTTGTGAGCTGGCTACACTGCATTGCTGCATGCTAGCCCATTAACAACTCCCTTTGTTATTTAGAAAAATTATGACTTTTGGGTTTGTGGTTTGATCGTAAACACTGGAGGGGAAAGTTAAAAATATTTTATTTAAATAAGAACAGACAGTTTTTATATGTGACTAATATTAGCATTAGAGCAAAAGAGAGACTTATTTTTACAGATTTCCTTCACATTCATTAAAGAAGGCATAATACAGAAGAGAATGCCAACTGCAGGACAAGCAATCCTACTATGTTGTTTAAGAAACTAAAACTGGTATCTCCATGGATGTGAAAATATCCTGTGTTTCCAGGAGGAAAAATCTTGCTACTTTTCCATTTCTACCTTTTAAAACACTTTTTATGTTAAAATGTCCCAATTTCATTTTCAGAAATGGAAATCTGTGGTTTTGGAAGAGACCTAGCAAAAGTAATTTTTTTCTGCTCTTCAAATCTGTATCCTCTGAAAATGTACAAGAATTTGAAATGTTCCATACAAGGGCTAAATTACTTACAGGTACAGTTCCACCGGCACAGACTGTTTAAGGTGATGGGAATAGTGGGAACACTTTTCTAGTGTAGGAATACTAGAATCAAGTACCAGCCAAAGAGCCCTAATGTGGGCATGCAAAACAAGCAGTTCTAGGAGAATCCTGTTTTGCTGATGTAACTGCACTTGCACGAATAACTAGGGAATTCTCCCAGAACAGCTGTGTCAGTCAGCAAAACTATTTCGGTCGAAATCTGTACTGTGTACCTAGCTTGATATTTGGGGTGGAGTTGACCTTACAGTAGAAAATGCCAGAAGAATTGGGAGAATGGAAAAATTTACGTTACCATGTAAGCAGATGGAAAAGTGTGGCTGCATCCTCCATGACTGCTTAGTAGGGAATGCTCAGAAAATCCAAAAATCATAGAATCATAGAATCGTCTAGGTTGGAAGAGACCCTTGGGATCATCGAGTCCAAACATCTACCCTACACTACAAAGTTCTCCCCTATACCATATCCCCCAACACCACATCTAAACGTCTCTTAAACACATCCAGGGATGGTGACTCAACCACCTCCCTGGGCAGCCTATTCCAATGCCTGACCACTCTTTCTGTGAAAAATTCTTTCCTAATGTTCAGTCTAAACCTACCCTGTTGGAGCTTGAAGCCATTCCCTCTTGTTCTGTCATTAGTTACCTGTGCGAAGAGACCAGCACCAACCTCTCTACAGTGTCCTTTCAAGTAGTTGTAGAGAGTGATGAGGTCTCCCCTCAGCCTCCTCTTCCTCAGACTAAACAGTCCCAGCTCCTTCAATCACTCTTCATAAGATTTATTCTCCAGGCCCCTCACCAGCTTCGTTGCCCTCCTCTGCACTCGCTCCAGCACCTCGATATCTCTCTTGTATTGAGGTGCCCAAAACTGGACTCAATACTCGAGGTGTGGCCTCACCAGTGCTGAGTACAGGGGCACAATCACCGCCCTACTTCTGCTGGTCACACTATTTCTAATACAAGCCAGGATGCTGTTGGCTTTCTTGGCCACCTGGGCACACTGCCGGCTCATATTCAGCTGCTTGTCAATTAGAACCCCCAGGTCTCTTTCTTCCAGGCAGCTTTCCAGCCACATTTCCCCAAGCCTGTAGCGCTGCTTGGGGTTATTGTGGCCCAAGTGCAGAACCTGGCACTTGCCCTTGTTGAAACTCATACCATTGATTTTGGCCCAATGATCCAATCTATCTAGGTCTCTCTGTAGAGCTTCCCTATCCTCCTGGGAATCAACACTCCTGCTTAACTTGGTGTCATCTGCGAACTTGCTAATGATGCACCCTATGTCCTTGTCGAGATCATCAATAAAGACATTAAACAGAAATGGTCCTAACACTGAGCCCTGAGGCACACCACTTGTGACCGGCCGCCAGCTGGATTTAAATCCATTGAGCACCACTCTTTGGGACCTTCCAGTCAGCCAGTGCTTGATCCAGCAGATCATATGCTCATCCAGGCCGTGTGAAGCCAGTTTTTCCACGAGAATTGTATGGGAAAAAAATTGTATTTCTCATGTATTTCCATGAGAAATGTATTGATTTTAAAAAAAAAATGGAATTTAGAAAACTTGTTTCTGATTGCTGGGCATAGAAACAATGTAGGAATCGTCATTATGTCATGAAACTTCAAGAAGAGTAGGAGACCACTGAAGGTTAGTGCTGCATGGATTGGGAGCCACTGCCCTGGGACGGAGTTCATGATCATGTTAGTCATGATCAAAAAGATACTAAGGTGAGAATAGTGAGTTGTGATATGATGGCAAACAGTAAAGACAGCCATTACTTTGTGAAGGACCTTGTATCTTTCTGGAATCTACCTCTTCTAAGCGTTTGGCTGGTGTTGGCACATGCCCCTCTCTGTCGGCATGGGGACAGCCAGCAGAGTCTGAACATTTAGCAAGTTACAGTAAGCAACAGCTTGTTACTATGTTACATGTTTTTCATACATAAACCCTGTTTTACACTGACTGGGCAGTACTTTTAATGATCTTTTCAGTGTATTGTTTTAGCTTTAAAAAAAAAAAAGTTAAAAGTTTAATTCAGTAATAATTGGAGTCTTATATCCCACTGACACTTAACCTGGACAAATTACTGGAAATTACTTGAATAATAACTTATTTGGAGAATCATATTTCCTCCAACTAATGCTGGCATTTACTTTCCTTTTTCTATCTTCCTAGAATTAGACAGATGCTGGGTTTTCAAACTGTGTTATTTTTTGGAGGGGGAGATAATTCAGTTAACTCTTTCTGAGGCCCTTGATTTTTATCAAGTGTTTCTTCTCTGTTGACGTGTCAACTCTCTCTGCTTAGTGAAAGCTGAGGGTATGAAAGGAGGCCAAAACTCAGTTAAATAAAACACGGTCTGTATTGCACCTCAGTGGGAGGTGTGGGGGACTGTCTCTCTCATTTTAAGAGGAAGCCTTTTGCCCTTCTTGTAGTGACACATTACACAAAGATTTCTTATAAGTGAAAAGTCATTAAAGAGTTTGAATTATACTTGTAATATGTTATGCCTAATAGTTGATAGATGTAGTGCAAGTGAAAGATAATTAGCCTGTGTAGAAAGCTAGGCAGCTGAATTGTCTTTTCTGAAGACAACCATGATCAAAATAAATCTCTGTTGTAGCAAACAAAAGAAAGCTGTGGGCAAGGACTGACAGAAGAGTAGAAAAGGTGACAAAGAAAAGGGCAATAACTTCTTTGCAGTCCCATTCCCAGAATACCTTCCCTAATTGCAGGGTAAAAAAGGCATGTTCAGAAACTTTAGATCACCTTTCCATAGTGTCTGCACTAAAGAATCCTCTCCAAAATGTGCACAAAGCATTAAGAACCCCTTTATGGCAATGTGTGCTTTTATCTTGTGTTCAGGAGCCAGAGCAGGCTTTAGGAATTAATCCATAATATAGGCAATAATAATAAAATAATCTGCATGAATAATTTTGCATTCTTTAAGTCCAGGAAATTATGACCTCCAGGTTCAATACACAGAAGTAGCAATAGGAAGTGAAGAAACTTTTTTCCTTCCCTCCCCCCCCGCCCAGGGAAAAAGGTATGTTTTCCTTAAAGAATCATCAGAGCATTATGTTTCCAAAGCATCCCCATTTAAAGTCTAATAATTTGTGTTCACTTAGAGCATGCTTGCTGAAATACACTCAGTTACAGTCTAAACATGGAAAAAGATGAATACCTTAATTTCCATATTATTTTTTTTAATTACCATATGTAGTATATCTATATAAAAAGAGAAAGATGTATTTATTAAATTCAGAATTCCATTATTTGCTGTCTGTATTTAGAGCAGGTTGGCACTGAAGACCCACACAAATTCATGTTACATGCCATTTTTTAGTAATTTTCAGGGAATACAACTAGTAAGCAATTGCTTTGCTAGTTCGGTAGATGAGCCACCAAAATATTTTATAATACATCTAACTCTACAAATAGAATTGCCTCAGGACAATACATACATTTATAGCAGATGTTTGACCTTGTTCTGTTTGACCTGGATTCTTACAACATACTGTTCTTGCAGCAAACTATCAGAAAATGTTAAAGAAATATGATACCTGGGAGTCTCATGCTTTGTCTTGATATTTAGCATTGAGATGGGATGCGGACGCAGTTCCTTTAACAGGAATTTGATTCACTTGCAACTGGTGACACAAATCAATGAGTAGCAGTTAAAATTTAAAAAAAACCAGCAAAACAATCGGGGGATGTTGTCAATATCAGGGTAGTAATCTTGTTTTCTGCAGTCAAGGCATGTGTCTAGATTGCCATCAATTAGATTATTTGCACAATGCAATCATTAGCAACTGTTCAAGGAGAGCCTCCCTAAATCCCAGAATCCTGACAATTTATGGTTTTCTTATCGCATGTCTTTGTTTTCATTCTTCCCTTTAATCCTTTATTTTAAAGAAAGAAAATCAGAGAGAGAAGCATATTGAGGAATCTTGGCCAGGACTGTGATCCAGTGTTTTTTCACAGATTTGCTGAATAGGTGCCTTGTATTGCAACCTCTGTTTGGGGTGATTTGGAATTGGCTACAGATTGTGCAATACTTAAAGTTATTTTCTTGGTAGAGGCTGATTTTATTAATGAGAGTTACACTTTTTTTATATATTGTGCAATGTTAGCAAAAATGACAACTTGTTATAATCGCTGTGGCTGCCAGGTCTTGTTCAGTGCTGAGGGGCTGAGAGATGTGGGGGCCTTGGCACTGTGGCACAGCCTTCAGGGTGCAGCCAAATTCCCACCCCACCGAGGCCACACACCATCAACAAAGTGCCCCGTTAGCAGCTTGTTTGGTGCATCATAGAATCACAGAATGGTTAGAGTTGGAAGGGACCTTAAAGATCATCTTGTTCCAACTCCCCTGCCCTGGGCAGGGACATGTTCCACTAGACCAGGCTGCTCAAGGCCCCATCCAACCCTGATCGGCACCTTGCTGACCACCCCTGCGATGGCCATGTCACAGCAGGTCTGCGTCAGAGGGGGACTCCCAGGTTCTGCTGAGGTCAGAGCTTAGGGAGAGGTGGCAGAGGTGCTCACCCCCTTACTTGGGAAGGAAAACTTGGGAAGAGCAGGTTGCTTGAAAGCTTGCTGGCTCCTCAGTAGGTGTACTACAAGGAGTACTTCTAAAGGGAGTACTTACAAAAGGAGTATTTCTAAATGGGAGTGAAAGTAGATTAAACAGATGTTACAAATCAGTTGCTTTTCTTTGAATATGCAGCTACAGTTTGCCTGTATTTTTGTGAATATCTCCAAGTCTTCCAACTGTTGTTTTGCCTTTCTCTGCATCCTTGTCATCATATTCAACTTTATTCAGCTGTTTTTATGAAAGTCTTCAGTGGTTCAAATGAAATGTAATGAACATTAACTCTTTTTTTGCATCCAACTTCTCAAAAGCAGTCATGAATTATTATTCAGTCAAGCCACTGACATTTACTTTTCTGCCATATCTTAAACTGATAAAAATGTTGAAGTTATTTGGTCTCGTTTAGTGTTTATAGATAGAAAATTCTGTAGTCACCAAGTTTTTTAAAGATAACTTCAGCAATTATTTCAACATGTTTTATTATTTTTTGCCAATTACAAGATAATTGTGTGTTTGAGATTTATTATTATTACTATCATTATCATTATAATTTATTTTAGAGCTGTTTGCTTTATAGTCTTTTAGTAATGTCTTTTTCGAATAATCTGTAAACAGAAAAAATTCACTCTGCAAATTGAATGTACTTTAATGTGACGTAGCACTGGTACAAATGCAAAGGAGGATTTTAGAGGGAGTTCTGGAGGTACTTTGGGCTGACAGGGTGTTCACCTCAAACAGGAGTGGCAGGTTTCTGCGACCGTGGCCTCCCCACGGGCCTGGCTGTGGCATACAAGGGAGATGTCTGTCTGTCTCAGCAGATCACCTTCCTGATAACCAGCAAAGAGTCACAGACATGATGGGAGGTGAGAGCCTTTGGCACGTAACCACAGAAAAAGAACTTATGTAGAATGACCAACTAAACTAAATACACATTTTGGTGTATGGCCTGAATGAGACATCTAAAAGATGTCAAAACCTAGATGAGTTGCCCGAGACATCATTTATTGCTACTGCAAAGGAAAAAAGCATTTGTCTTGTTCTAAAATAAGTGCCTGTGGTGTCACATGAAACAAGTTTTATTAGGTATACTATATTATAATAATCCAGAAATGAAAATATTGTGCATATTGTAAAAAAGGCTGTCTAAACTCAGTGTTTTCCTGTAGATTGAGTGATGATGGGTTCCATCCCATCCCTGAGTGCTGAAGTTCTGATTAGTTTTCATTCCTTAGCAAAGTGTCAGAGTAATAGTGTTGGCTCTTTATAATCTCTTATTATTATCCAGGCACAAATATTCCTTTCCAAGCATCAACTCAATGAAATACGTGCCAGGTGTGTGTGACTCTATACATGCTCTTCATGGAGAGATTCAGTTGGCTTCAAACTGGCAGTCTGTCTGCAAAATCTGTGAGATCAAACCCTAAATGTTGTTTACCGTTATTTTGGGGGAGTCAAAGACCTTTGAAAGAAAGCTGAAAAAAAATTTAGCATATTTACTATCATTACTGTTTAAAGGTCCAGTAAGAAAACAACAGCAATGTGCAAGGTTTGATACTGCTTTTGCACTGTCATGAACTCTGGTGGAATAAGTTATTAATACTGCAAGAGACTGCTACAGTGGCTCATAGCTCTTTTTAATGATGTCCAGTGCTTTAGTTGCTTATCATTTTGGGGGTAAGGAGGAGGTTGCCAAATGCTACACACGCCAGTAATATAATATACTGGATAAACAGAAAAAAAAAGTTGATGTTAAATAGTGGTGAGGAAAATGTGGAAGTAAAAGTGAATCAGAAATAAACATGTTGTGTTGTAGCTATGAGCAAATTCTGTGAATTCAGAAAAGATACAACCACTTTTGCGAAGGAGGCGGGTATGCTTTAGAGAAAACCCGCTTGCTCAAAGTAGAGGAGAGGTGAAAGATTTGCCTGGGGCTTATGGGGCTGATTCCTTGCCAGGTGCTGGGCCGTTGACAGGACCAGAGGCACTGGGCACAAATTGAAACACAGGAGGCTCCTTCTGAATATCAGGACAAACTTTTTCTCTGTGAGAGTGACTGAGCACTAGCACAGGTTGCCCAGAGAGGCTGTGAAGGCTTCATCCTTGGAGACACTCAAAGCCATCTGGACACAGTCCTGGTCAGCCAGCTGTAGGTGACCCAGCTTGAGTTAGAGGCTTTGGACCAGTTGACCTCCAGAGGTCCCTTTCAACCTCAACCTTTCTGTGATTCAGCGATTCATACAAACACCACTCTCCATACAACATACACCATACGAACATTTCCTCCATACAAACACCCTTGAAGAGCAGACACTTGCCCGTTGGCTGTAGGTGTGCCATGCTGGCCAGGAGCGCTGGCCGCGGTCACTAGCTTGAGCTACCTCCGGTGCCATCAAGGCGCCCCACACCTGGGCAAAGCGTGGGGGCCACCACGGCCTTCTCCCCGTTTCCAGCGTCCCTCTGGCCCCCCGGCAGGAGGCGGATGGGAGCGCTGGGACCGGCCCACGGGGGACCGGGCGGGGAGGAACAAAGTTTGCGGGCGGTGCCTGCGGGACGGCCCGCCGCGATCGGCCGGCGCCGTTTCCCGGTCCTGCCTCCGCGGCGCGCTGGGTATTTACAGCCCCGCCGGCGAGGCTCGCACGACGGGTGTCGTCCCCTAACCCCGTCTGTCCATCCGTCCGTCCGTCCCCCCGCCCCGGTGACTTACGCCGCCGGCTGACGGCTCACCCCGCTGATAGGCGGCCCCGTGCTGGCTGCGGCGGCCCGCCCCGCCGTGAGCAGCGGAGCCGGCGGGGCCGAGCCGGGCAGAGCGGGGCTGAGCCGGGTAGAGGAGCAGGGCAGAGCGGAGCTCCGCGGCGCGCAGCCCGCCCAGCGCTCCCCGCCTCCCTCAGCGCCCCCCCCTCCCCGCCCCCCCCTGCCCCGCGGCACCGAGCGCCCGCGGAGGCTTCTCCTCCGCGCCCCTCCGCGACCCTCCGCCCCGCACCGCTCCGCTGAGCGCCGCCCGCCGCCAAGACGCCGCGCTTCTTGTACCGCGCCAAAGGCGGGTGCCGCTCGGCCAAGATGGGCCGGCAGACGGCGGCCGGCGGGCGCAGCATGCAGCGGTCCCAGAGCCGGAGCAGCCTCTCCGCCTCCTTCGAGGCGCTGGCGGTCTACTTCCCCTGCATGAACTCCCTGGAGGAGGAGGACGGAGGTGAGGGGCCGTGGCGGGCCGTGGCCGGGGCCGGGGAGGGCTCCGGGTCGCTGCTGGGGATGGGACGAGGGTCCGGGGCCCCTGTTCCCCTCCCGGCGGGCGGGCGGCGGTGCGGAGCCGGGGGCTCGGTGCGTGGACGCGGGTCCCGGAGAGTGACAGCTGTTTAAGAGAGCGGTTAGTGAGACAGTGCTTGTAGCTGGAGAATGAGGTGTGATTTAAAAGATGCTGTGTACCATCACATTGAAAATGAAGTCGTTTAGCTGAGTTTTAGTTATGTTAAAAAAAAAAAAAAGAGGGTAGAGGGTCTTTTCGTTTTCTGCTCATTCATAAGGAAAACAAACCGCACTTCTTCACCAGTGGTTTTCTGACAGTACATGGACTTAGGTATCCTTTGTCTATTTTTACAACCTAATTTACAAAGAACACCAGGTCTGAACAATTAAATACTGGCACTGTTTAACTTTTTCTTAGGAACAGCAGTGTAGGTAGAAGGCTGTGCACACAAGTAGACCTTGCAGGTCTCACTCACCGTAAATCTCCACTCATAAAACTAAGTCCAATCAGTAAAGTGTGTGTGTCATCTCCATATATTTGTTGCAGGACCAGAACTTTACTTAACAAAGAGAAATGCAATGGATTTTCTGTATAGCTGTGGCCAAAAAAACCCCACAAAATAACAAAACGTAAGATAGCTATCAAAAATCATGAAAAAGTTCCAGTTGCTACTTGGAATGTGTGTAACAAATAAGTGTGTGTAGTTAAGCATAGCAGCAAACCCTATGCAGGACAGAACTTGAGTTTCATGAGCTTGTTTTGAAAACACTGGTTTTGTAAAGAAAATAATCTGGTGTCTTTAATTATGTTTATGTATACAAGGAATTTAGCATCTTCCTAGTGTTTATCAGAACTAATTCAAGATCTGGCATGTCATTAAGATTAATTGAGCATATTGCACCTTCAATATATTTCAGCAATATCAAATTAAGATATCAGTATTGCTGTAATGCCGCTAGACAAACATGTATCAACTATGCATGCACACCATCCGTAGTCTGTATTTAAAAGATCTGCAAATGCATAGATCACCTTCTACATCTCAGGCCGGGAGTTCAGTGGCAAATGTTTGTCCCCAGTCTTGATTTATCTTTTCATGTGCAACAGTCCCTGAAGTCTCTTCTCCAAAGCTTCTTTCCTTCTCTGATGCAAATGCTGACGTGTGGTCCCTCGCCTTGCCCCTGGACCCTACTCTGGGGTTGGCCAGGTTGCCCCTTTCCTCCCCTGGGGGAGCCGCTCCCTGGGGCGAAACGTGCTGTTCTTCAGTACTCTCATCTGTGCCCTGCCTTGAACAATGGAGTGAACTGCAAAATATTGCCAACAGACTGCAGGGTGGGCTTCAGAGGGCATTTTTAATCTTTTGATGTGCAAATAAACACTATGACTGAAAACACACATTTTTAAAAACTGAAAATATCATAAGTTATGCTTAACATGCTTAGGTATTCTTTAAAGATTTTTTTCTCTATCATGACAGAATACTTGTCTTTTCAGTCCTGATTATTGGTTACAATAATTGCATTAATCCTGTGTGAAATCAGAGTATTTATTTGTTTTGTTCTGATCTGTTTTCTTCTCTAGGAAACACTTAAATTATACCTCAGTTGAGATCTGTGTATGTTTAAACCTGTCCACTGGTTCAAAGAAATATGGAATATATAGAAGTCAGTAGGGGACTATCTGTTAATTTAAGGTGTAATGTGATGATTTATTTAGTTTGTGCTGGCAAGTTATTTAAACAGAAATGCTGAAAGAATGTATACTGATTTTTTTTTACATGTTGTGTTGATCTATGTTATCTGATCCTCTTCAGACGTAGCTCACTTGAAACTGCATTTTATGTAATTCCAGTGAAAAATAGAGATATAATTGCTATGCAGTTTTTATGGAGCTGAGTTTCTGTTACCTGAGATTTGAGACATATCAGGTTACAGAGGGAGTGACAGGCATGACAGCTAAACGCTTTTCCCAAGCGCTCTCACTGATATTAGGAAGAAAAAATGCAGTGGGGTTTTTTGATGGCGTCACCTCTGCACTCAGGTTGGAATTTGTTGTCTTCTGAGTGCTTCTATGCAATTATATTTATGTACCACCAGTGCCCTTAAGTGGGTGTGGTACGTGCAGTCCCATGTTCCTGTACTTAATGCTCTTTTACAGTGTAATCTGAAATAGATTACCCTCTTTGTAAGTTATCTATCCTCAATATGTAGTTATCCCTGTGTATGATGGATAGGTTAAACAAGGATAACCTACTACAGCGGTGCTTTAGCTTTTCCCACTCGATCACATTTTTAATAAATATAGAAAATCTGACCTGTTGAGCCATTTGTGATACTTTTGTTCATTAACTGCTGAAGTGAATACACTGGCTCATAAGTATATCTTTGGTTATGAAAGATTATAAATCAAATTCAGATTTAACTAAATAGTAAGTAGCTCAGGAGAATGTATTAATAAGAATAATTTTAGAAATTGTTTTTGAACATGATGATTGAGATGATCGATTTGAGTGTCAGTTGATTAAACAAAGCGACTTCTTGTACTGAAAAAGTGGGCTGTGGAGAGGCTGCAGTTTTCCAGTTGGCAGACATGACCTTGCCATGGGTAGGCCTTAACTTGCCATGGTCATCCAGATTTACAGTCCAGGGAACTGACATTTGCTCTTGCATTTCCTACTTGCTGTTCAGTTGGATGAGTCCTTCAAGTTTATTCACATTCGATATTTTTAAAGGAGTTTATTATTCTTGGCTGCGTCTACTGAAAGGTATTGAAAAATCATTTTTTTCATCATCAGTTTGCTTCTGCCACGTGTACGTATGCACACACAGAGCTAACGTGTCATATGGTACCAGAGCAAATGATGTATGTTATCAAAGTACCAAGGTTATCAAAGTCTGTCTCTTGCATTTTTGTTAGATTCATTGATGATAAAGTGTATAGCCTGCATTGTAAAGTGAGAATCGGCATCAAGTGATGCTTAGAACAGATTTAAATTACTTGGAAATTGTGGGGTGCAGAGGGCAAATCAGTACCTGTCTGAATTCCAGCTGCTCTTGAAGCATCCCAAGGCTCACATTTTGTCTGAAATCCTGGCTTTGTTGAAATTAAAGGAAAGTTTGTCATTGAATTCAAAGGACCAATGTAAATGTATGTGACGTCCTTTTAGATGACTGTGTAGTCATAGTGCAAAATTTCATCCACGGAATGTATTTAGAAGTAGTTGAGTTTACTGAACTTTCCTGTGACACAACTGGAAAATGTGCTAGAGCAAGTGAATTCTCATGTACAAAAAGGTTACTGGAGAAGAATTACAGTTACCCAACATGCACCGAGAAAGAAGACAGAGGCTCAGATCCCATGTGGTCACTAGAAAGTCTAGGTCTGTTTTTATGAGTGGGACTGTTAACTTGGTGCTTCCTCAAATTACATCCTGTGGATTGTTTGCTGTAATAAACTTGCACTACAGTTTCCTTTTTATACTCTATTTACATTCACTTCTGATTTGCATTTAGGCTGAGGTGTTGATATAAACTGTTAAATAGCAGGTTGCCAGGAGTGCAGCTATGGAACTGTTAGTCATGGCAAGATCTGCGTGAAGAACTATGCCTGCCAAAAGGGAGTGTATTTCAATATAGTGTTGTCTTTTGCCGGTTTTTGGGTGGTAGTGAAGCTATGAGATTCAAGAGGAAAGTCAAATGCTTTGCAGGTGCTGAAGACAATTCAAGAGATAATTTATGATAATATAAGACATTAATTCAGAAAGAACTGAAAAGCATCTTGGTCTCTCAGTATGTTAGAAAAACAAAAGGCAATTGAAAAAAAAAACAAAAGCCACAGAATGTTCTTCAGCCCAAGACAATCATGCCAAAAATAGCAAGAATTAGTTGTGTTAACTGAGGAGAAGATAATGCATATTGATGCCTACCGAAAGAAGTATCTGAGTGTCGCTGCAGGAGCTCAGTAGGAGCAGAGGGACGTTATATACTCCTGTCACCTGGCTGATAACTAGCTGGAAAACTTGCTTGAAGGGTTGTTCAATCCCACATAGATATCAGCAGGAGTGTTGCCATTGATGCTAGTGAGTGAAGCATCGGGACATATTTAAATGTATGCTGAACTGCTCAGTGGAGCACTGTTACTGGCTTCAGTGGCATTTCTCACTGATTAATCATTTGCTTATTGGTAGAGCTGGAATAAAGCTTGGCAGTTCCTGGATTCTATTCCTGTGGTTAGGCCGCCAGATCACACTGTCCCTCTGGAGGTCCCAGTAGACAATAACAAGCAGACAATAATTTAACCAGAAATAGAAAATGGGGGAAGTAGTAACAATAAATTCATTAACACAGTAATTATTAAAGTGAAGAGAATTCTGCACATGAAGTAGTTATGCTTTAAAATTATCCTCTTAAAAAGAATAAAGTAATAGTATGAGTATCAGGCAATGAAGAAAATGAGAATAACTACATTTTCTTGGGGGAATTGGCCTACTTTTTGGCCTTGGTGGTAAAGATGACCTTGTTTACGTGGAATGTTCATAGGCAGAGCCAAGGTGGAATTTGAAAGAAGGGTATACTGCCCTGTGGCAGGGTATCCACTGTAAAAGATGAAACTTTAAAGACCTCGGCTTTGTTGATGCTAACACACCAGAGACTGTCTGCTGTGCATCTCACGTAACAGTGGGCTGGCTCATCTTAGAGGATAAAAATCAATCCAAAGACAGAATCTGTACAACATTTAAGCGTACGGTCGATAATTTTTTGTGTTCACTGCTAGGGTTCTGCTCAGGGGCTGCGCTGAGTCACAGCCTGTCCGTCAGCGTGGTGGGGCTGGGTGGCTCGCGCTTCTGCAGCTCCTCTGGCTGCCTCCAGGGTGAAGGCAGCCCAGAAGTCATTCCCACCAATTTGCATCTCTCTCTCTCCAGTCCCAAGTGTTTTTTACCAATTACACTTGGGTACTATACTGATGAATGAGGTGTAGATGCCAAGATGGATAAGACCTTTTAAAAAAGAAGCATAGAAAAAGCTGTACTGTTGCTGGCAAAGTAGAAAGTGTACTTAAACAACACACGTGTTCTAGGAAATAGCTGGAAAATCAACAGACAAAAGTAGAAGAAACTACAGGAGGATTGATGTTCAAAGTACAACATACTTCAACCTGACTATATGATGGAAACGCCCAACAGACTTTTAAAGCTGTATTCCTCATATTTGTTGTATTTATTTTCTGAGCTGCTAGTTGCACTGCAGCATGTACCTGAATAGCTAACAGATAACTCAGGTATGGCTATAACAGCAGCAGTGAAGCTACTGTGTATGACAGGTTTCATTTCTGGTGGTAGCTACAGAAAACTGAAAAAAAACCCCAACATCTTGCTTCAGTCTACATGCTGTAATTGTCATTTTTCAATGGCAAGGTCAACAGTGTAGTCAGAGCAGCGGCATGCTGTGTTGCTGGTGTTTCAATTGGAGAGGTAAATGTTTAACAGCAGTAGTTCAAAAACGGGTCATTACAGTGTGAAATTTGCTCGGAGTTTTGGGAACTGTGGTTACTTCAGTAATGATATTTGCATAGTATCATTACTCATCTTAGACAAAGCTAGGAGGAAGAACTGTTTCTAATTTGTGTAATCTCAGTAGCCATCCAACTACTTGGCACCATCTATCTCATTAAGCCCTAATAGAGGGTGTTGAATTGTTTCAACATACTTGCTACATCATTCAAAAATGCTGTACAGATCTGTCTGATAGTATATGTAATGACCCTAGCTATCCTAAAAATAGTCAAGGTTGGGTTAAGAATGCTGTTACTGTCATTATTGCATATTTAGAAAGTATCTCTCAATTCATATAATACAGAAAAAAAAAAGAGCAATTCTAAGCTCCTCAATATATACACTCTTCACTGTTTAAGAAGTTTTCATCTGCTCTTGGCACTGCATGGAATAATTGTTATTAAAAAGTGCATAAGAATGCTATACATCCAGAAAATTGACTGTATGTATAAACATAAAAACAATGTCACTCAAAACTGCAGTGATGTTTTCCTTTTACTTAAGATGGTCATCCTTTTTCATTGGCAAAATCAAAGACTGGCTTTAAAGATTTCTTGTGGTGAAGTTGTGCACCTATTTAGTGATTTCTTATGTAAAAGGTATATAAAATTAGGATATAATTCCACAAAATTGCTTGCTCTATTTTTTCAGGGTTTTAATAGCTTAGAGATGAGACTGATTTCCCACTGCTTTGCACTTTTTGTAGTCATGTAGATTGTTGTACAGGATGTACAAAGTGGATATAAAATGCTACCGTTCTGTTTTGACACATGCACAAAATATGCACAAAGTCAGACCTATTATATTTGAATGGTGGGAACATCTGTTGGTGTAGAAATCGTTAAGTGGTCTAAATGAGGGTTCCTGAAAAAACTGTTCATTCGGGTCACTTGGCACGTGGGACATACAGCTGTGGTTTGCAAAGCCATGTGCTTCTTCGTTGCCATATCTCTGTGTTCAGTTTTACAGCAATCGTATGAGGCTTTTGGCAGGTGCCTCCTCTGACCACACTTAGGAAACCAATGGTCTTCCCAGTAACAGACACAGAGACATCTGCAGAAGTGCCGGGAAGGCCTGAGTGACTACATGCGGTTACGTTCATGATTCACATCTCACTGTCAGGAGTTGTGCATTTCTAAAGAAAAGTAATTAGGATAGCATATTAATTCTGCATTTGATGGCTGTGGTTTTTATATTGCATCAGAGCTGAATTGTTTTTTGATCCCGTATTTGAGACATTTCATAGAATCATGGAATGCTTTGGATTGGAATGGACCTTAAAGATCACCTCGTTCCAACCCCCTGCCATGGGCAGGGACACCTCCCACTAGAGCAGGTTGCTCAAAGCCCCATCCAGCCTGGCCTTGAACACTTCCAGGGATGGGGCATCCACAACTTCTCTGGGCAACCGGGTCCAGTGTCTCACCACCCTCACAGTAAAGAATATGCAACAGTATTTTTCCAAGTTAGATTCAAACCTTTACGGATCTCTGGTTGGACTGACTAGTCCAAGGGGTAATTTACTAGCTCAATAAACCCTAGTATAGCAGCTGACTTGGAAATATATCTTACACAAATTTGAAGAAAACGTTCCTTCTTGGCCCTGCAGTCATACATTTGAAAAAAAATGGCATAATAGAGATGTCCTGATCTCTCTTGGGCCAAATAGGTGACTGAAAACATAAAAAATAGTTTATTTTCTTACTGTGTATTGCTATCAAGATCTGTAATCAACATCTGTAAAACAAACGATCCGAAAAGATCCGCATATCCAGTTTATTGCTGTACAGTTAGAGCCAAGACACCAAAAGAGAAGTGGAAATCACATCAGTACTAACACCTCTCTTCCTTGCAGATGCAGTTCTTTAGTTTTGATTCCCTGGGATGACTCCCAATCCATTGGCTGTCTGTTATCAGGGGTAAACATTTTGTCAAGGGAATGGCCAAGCAGTAAACCTCTGTGGTGTGGTTCTGTATACACTTAATTGGAATTTCCTGGGAGTGTTACGTAGCACAGGTATTGAAAACAAGCTGTACAGTCAGAGGTGACTATTTGCACTTTTTATATGTAGCATGTTCAGTAGTGATTCTGAATAATAATATGGGGGATACAGGAATTCTAGGAACATTAAGTAATTACTGTGTATGTAGAAAACCATCTCTTGTTAGCAACTCAGGCTTGTAAAAATGTTTCAAAGACTTTTGGGACCACAGGTGTTGAAGATCTTAAACTTACAGATGCCCCACACAGACAGAAGCAGTTTCTATTGTCTGATGCTCTTAAGAATTTGCTGAAGGGTCAGTGAGGACTGAAGAACGGACATCAGCACAGCACTGAAGTTAAAGTGGCAGAATACAATTTCAAACACATTAAAAAGTGGGAGAGGGTAAGGAGCCGGTGCCTACCTTAAACCACAGCATTGCCTGGGAGCAGTGTGTGGTAAACTGACTTCACATCGTCTGGCCACAACAAGCCGAGGGAATCTTTTCCAGTCTGAACATATAACCAGCCTTGCCATGAAAGGGAAATGAAATATAGACAAAGGGTGCTGCAATCTGGCCATAGCTTTATATCCCAGGAGCAACCAAGATTCGTGGTGGCTGCCTCGGGTCCTGTGTATGGGGATTCATCAAGAAAGGGATCTGAAAGCTTCATACCAGCCTTTGACCAGAAGCTCAAGCAACTATTTTGCAGTTGATCATATCTTTCAGTTCTCTCTTTCTTTCACTTTTTCTTAGGTGCTATCTTAATTAAACCTAATCTTAATTAACCATGCTTTCAGTCTGGCCAGAGGAAAGAGAGAGGAGGAAACACAAAGGCACAGGACAAGAGTGAAGAAATATTTCTTGACCAAAAATTAAAAACTAGTGAGGCCTCCCAAGAAATTTAAAAATGCGTGGTGCAAACTGAGGCTGTCAGTCCAGGCTCTCTCAGACTTTCCAAACCTGGCTGCTCCCATACTGAAGAGCTTCGCTACTGAAGGCAGCTCTGCGTTTGGGCTATCAGGCCAGGCCATCCCCATCCCAGTTGGAATTTCTCAGTGTTTTACATTCAGATATTCATGGGAGCAGGAACTGGAACATGTCTTCCCCTCCTCCTTAAAAGTGCAAAGTAAGGAAGAGCCCCTGGCTACAGTTTTTCCTTAGCCCTGCAGATGCTCTTTGGCCTTCATGAACGCTTATGGCATGTGCTGTGAAAAACCAGTCAGAGGGACTGTAGCACAACCCTTCATAAGCTGGTCGTTAGCGCTGGCCTCTGAGAATTGGTTTGATGGGCTCAGAGCTTCTGAAACTGAGGTGACAGTGGAATCTGGGTTTCCCAAAGCCTGCTTAAATCAGTAGATTCTAGTCTGTGGCTGCTGCTTGGGTTCTGTGGGTGACACAAGGAAAGGAACAACTCAGCTGTTGTTCCCAGCAGTGCTTCAACAAGAGCTAAATGCCTCATTCGATGTGGCATTTTGGCTGCATTCCAGCACCATTTGGCTATTCCAGACACAGAACTGTGTGACTGCAAGGGAATGCGAGACCTACCCTGTCCCTCTTTTCTGAGGCAGGATCAGATCTTCTTAGACTGTCTCTGATGATTTTATCTAGCCTGTTCTTAACATGCCGAGAGCAGATCTCTAGATACGTAAAGAGCTTTACTCTTGAAAAACGGTCACTTACAGGCGGCTAACTCCTGAGGTCAGATGAAAATACTGAAGCAGTTTTTATGCAGCCTTCTTGGTGAGGTGAGGAGAGCAGAGCAGAGTCATCTCAAGCACTTGAGTGTGTTTCTGAAGCCACAGCTGCTCTGTACTCGGTACGAGCCCTGCCAAGAGATCACGTACCACCTGGGGAGTGGCGTAGCCAGCCTGCCTCTGCCTGCACCAGTGATGTCCTCGCCTGGGGCTCTGTGCCTGGTGGTGAGCAGTTGTTGGAAGCTCTTGCTGAGAGCTCTTGCTCTCCCCAGCAGAGGCAGATTTCATCTGGCCAGATACCAGATCACGGAAGAGTGTCTGTTGAATTCACTGCAGTTTTCGACTTGTCCTCATTTGATACCGAAGATTGTATCAGTAGTTTTGCACCCCTAATTTGCAAGTGATTTGCACTCCCAAATTGTGGGAACAAATAATTCCACGTGTAATTCAGAAAATGTGGCCTGTGGAGTCTATTTGCAGTAACCATATTAGTTAAATTACCAGTGTGATTAACTATAAGAATGAATGTGCCTTCATAAATGCCAAAGTAATTATTTCTGGTAATTTATTCCACTCCTTGCAATATGGCCACAAGAATCTGAACTAGTGTTTTTCAGATAATATATTCCATATTTTGTGATGGGGACTTGAGAGAAATTTCTTCTTTCTAGGGCAATTAGATTATACTAATTTGGAGAACATTTTCAATGTTCTTTAATTAGAGTTTAATAAATTGTGAGTAAGATGATTTTCAGTGTAGGTGGTCAGCAATATACTTAGCAACAAAGTACACTACTAGACTCTCTTGTTTCCACATCCTTTCATTTGGTAGGATTAAAAGGAGCGTGCATGAGTTACGTGTATATGTATAAATACTTTATGATTATAAAACCAAACCCTGACTTTTACAAGGGCACCAGTTACATGTTTATTTCTGTGTTAGTGGCAGATGCTCCCAAATTATTCATCCAGTTAGAGATTAGCATCACCTCAGTTGGGCTCATTCAACTGTGTGTTTGTTTTCACAATTGTTTTTGGGAAATGATCTGTCTTAAAAGAAGAAGAACAACTTTAAAATGTGGTGTTGGTCTGTCCCTTTTGGGCTGGGTCCAGTGCAGAATGCAGCCACACAAGTAGTTGAATTAGCATAACAGAGGAGGTTTTAATTTCCAGGCAGGAATGAGGGAAAACAATTTGGATTTACTGGTGTGGTGAGACCTTCAACCACATCTTCCACCAACTACAGTTGGAAGTATGGCACCAAAGGCTATTTATTTAATTACTTTGCATTTTCATTGCTATTTGCAACCTTTTAATTATTTTAATGTTGAATTCATGAAACAATTTATGGCTTATATAAATTCTGTCTTTGCTTTTAAATTGTTTGAGGGATTGTAAGATCATATTTGGTTCGTTATGTTTTTCCAGGGACCAATGTATCGCTAAGATTGTGGGCAATCGAGTGTAGATATTTCTCGTATGTATTATTACATATTAGTTTATTTATCTCTAAAATAGTGGCTCAGGAGTCATGTCTGTGAAGTGGGGGTTCTTCTGTACTTCTATTCCAAATTACCATTTTGCTGTTAAATCTTCAATTCTTATTTCAAGAAGCATCAACATCATGATTAGGAGCCTTATTGCTGAAAGGTCAGATCTTTCTCTTTTGGGACCATCAGAGAGCTCTGCTTGTTTCTATTGAAAACTCAAAAATAGTTATTCACATAGCCTCTTTTTGGCCCTCCTTAAATTCAATGTTAGGGTCAAAGTAATTGGTTCACACACTTATACAAATGTTGGATATCCTATGCGTGCCTAAATTTCATCCTGTATCAAAGTTGTATCTTCTCAGCTGTTGGCCTGTCTTCATGTGAACCAGAGCACTTATTTCAGTTAAAATGAATGCAGGAAAGTAAAACTGCTTAAAAATAAGGTTCAGAGGGATGCTAGGAACAGCTGGTGAAACACACATGCCTCTATGAAGAATAAAAAGGCAATTGCACCAGTTCTGCCTTGATTTCTCAGTAAATTGATGTGCAACAGATTTGTGGATTTTTTTCTGTGAGTGTTCTGCTAGAGTGAAGACACACAGACTTATAATTCTAATTCAGAAAAATATCTGCCTTACTAATTAATACAAGTTACTATGTACTCCTTCACATATCACATACTCAAAGTCATAGTTATCCCAAACCCCAAAATCTTTGAAAGATATGATATGAAAAGATTAAGAATCATGCAAGGTGGAGATGTTTTGTTAAATTTGCATGAGAGAATTCATGTTTGCAACAATAAGCTGAGAATGCCTACCATTCAACAAGATTAATGCTTACTAATCAGAAGAGCTCTTACAATGGAAGAGTAATATCCTGTAACAATATCTTAATGAAAAGAGCATGGGCCTTCAGGAGTTGTAAGCCTTTCACATGTAACGATGACACACAGTACCTTTCTACAAATCTATAGCACTTTTTTTTTTTTTTTTCCAGGCAGTTTTGTGGGAATATTTCTTTGATATGAGTGAGTGGATTTCAGAACAACTCTGGACCAGTACTGGAAGTCAGCTGCCAGCTTTCATTAGTTTAATATAAATAATAAAACCAGCAGACACTTGGAGCATTACAACCCAATAGAAATTAAATTGTTGACTTCTGCCCTTCATTTTTCATATGTCACATTAGCCTTGTATCTTTTTTACTTGTATTTATTGCACCAGATATTGATGGAATTTTCAGAATTAGTTTTGACATAGTGAAAAAAATATTTCCCTCTGTTGAATACTAAATTCATGGGGGTAGCTGAAATTCTAGAGCAAAATTCCTACTTCTGTTATTTTTTAGGTACTGATTAAAAGTTATGGTCTTAAGGAATGCGTAGGAGGCTTGTAATAAGCAATATGATTTGAACTACTCATGATACTGTTATAGAAATGTCTCATTACTGCTAAATATTGCAGTGTTATTAAATCTTTCTGGACAAGGGGCCAGTGGGTTTCCACAGTGTTTTGTATGTCTATTGCCCACTTCACTAAAATTCCCAGGTTCTTTATCTGATCTAGTGTCCTTCCTGGCTCGAGGGCCTCAGGAGCGTTCCTGGGAAACTTCAGCCCACTCTGCAGCCTGTAGGACAGAGTGATACTGAGTGGAGACCTTGAAATCGATGTCCCTCTCCTATTCCCTGCCCAGGGGTGCAGGTCCTCTTACTCTAAGCCAGCTCCTGAGCTCACATGCCCTCCTCAGGGTGTCAGAGTCCTTGTCCCAGTACAATCTTCTCCCTTTCTCATTCCCTTTTTTCAAATCCCCTTTTTCAAATCCCAAAGCTTCACTGACGCCACAGGTCCAGCTTCTGTCCTCTGGTACATGATGAGCCAGAGGAGAAGTAAAGGGTAGTAGAGGCTAGAAATCACTGCAGAAGAGGGGTGAGTCCCTAGATATCCTAGGATCTTGGATATACTCTACCCTCGTATCAATATTTAAGAATTCCAGTATCATTTGGTGACGTGTACATTTAGAGTTATTGCTCTTTCATAATATCAGTATATCACTGGGCTGAAGTCAGGAGGGTCTTGAAAAGATAAAAGAAATTGGATTGCAGAATTGGGAACAGCATTTAAAATCAGAAACTACATGGATTGACTGTGTTATTTGTGAAAGAAACACTGAGGCTTCATTCCTACTATTTTCTTTCTTTTTTTTTTTTTTGGTAATGCTTGCAGTATATCTTCCAGCTGAGGTCTTTATCAAAATTCCTACACTCAAATGCTACTATACTTAACTTTTGAGCATTTTTTCCCTTCTCTGATACCCAGCTATCTGTCACATTGCTGTTTTGTCAAATAAAATTTGCCTATGCAAGCAGGTACAAAAATTGTTACTCTTGGAGGTGGTAATAAAGTTTCATATTGTGCATAAAAGTCAATACTATATTTTTTAGATATGAAGTTAAAGCAGCTAGCGAAATGAGAGAAGGGTGAATAGAGAAGACAGAACAGGAAAGGTTCTTGATTTGTTGTTTACTGTCATCAGTAATGGATATCTGTAACTTGATTTAGCAGATAATGACCAAATGTTTTTAAATCAAATAATTCATCTGAATTAGAACATTCCTCAGACAATGCAGGTTTTGACATAATGGTAACATTTAAATTGAATTCCTAAAAGGGATGTATTCATCCAGAGAAAACATATTTTAAGCATACTAGATTATGGGTAATGTAAATCTGGTTACCTCTGTGGGCAGACTTGTGTTTTGCGTATGCTGTCTGCCTTGGAAAGCAGGCAGTGACAGAACTATGGTCCAGTAAAAGAGATTTACAACGCTGCTTGCCTAGTATTAAAAAAATGGTAATTTTAAAATGGAAGGTTTGGTACAGGTCAGTAATTTCTGGCTTTGAGTGTTTCTGCCAGGAGGAGCGGCAGTGTGCTGCCTGCAGGGCCCCCCAGCTGCAGTGGCATGGTTCAATGGGGGCTTCTCTTTTGTCTCCGCAGAAGCAGGGGGCAAGAAGCTACGGAGCACCGTCCAGAGGAGCACTGAGACAGGGCTGGCTGTGGAGATGAGGAACTGGATGACCCGTCAGGCCAGCCGGGAGTCAACGGATGGGAGCATGAACAGCTACAGCTCTGAGGGAAAGTAAGCAGAAGTTATTACTGTGGTTACCTGGTGCTTCCCCATGAAACTGGTAGTTAGACAAAGGTCAGGTAAGCGCTGTAGGTCTGTTCAGTAAGAATTCCCTTCACAAGCTAGTGTCACTAGCTAGTCTTCCCCTCTGACCAAAAGAGTCTCCCATTGTTGGTACAGGAAAGATGAGGATCATTTCTACAGTGCTGTGAGAAAGGCACCTGGTGGCTCAGAGCCATCAACATGCAATGCGACAGGAGGGGAAGCAGGCACAGTGCATGGGGTAAAACACAAAAAAGGACAGGTTCTCTGCTGAAAACTCCATGTGTATGTCTGTGCTTGCAGAGCAAAGCATTTCCAGAGTATTTCCAGGTGTCATTCACTGAGCTCAAGACTTTTTCAGAGATTCTGCTAATTAATCCTGAAGAATGGTCTAGGCAGATGTATGAGTCTGTCATGCGTCATACTTTTCATAAAAGCCCAAGTTAAAGACTTCTGACTGGTATGTCCAAGGCACTGCCCAGAAAAATCTTATTGTGAATAGTGGTATTCACAGCAGTAGATGATACTCCTATACCGGACAATATATCTTACATGTCCAAGTTGATGCGTTATATGCACTTGAGATGGACATTTATTTATAGTTGGTCGTTACAAATCTCATTAGTTCTTGTTGCCTTGTAATGGGTCACAGATAATTTATGGCAAGATTTTGAATTTTAAGTTACTTTGGTCATTTGCCACAATGGATTCAGTTCCATTATTGAATATATGTCATTCTCAAAGACATTTTTAACAAAATTTTTATAATGAATGCTGATTTTAAAAGGTGATTTTAAAAATAGTGACCAGTATTCAGTCTAATGTAATAATTTTACTGGATACATTTGGTATCCAGCCATTGAGTTCATGTTGACTGAGAAATGTGAGCAATTTTACCTTCGTGTAACTAAATTACTGTAAGGGCATTGTTTTGTTACTGACCTGATCTCATATGAATACTACAATAGTTAACAGTCTTTAATATATTTTTAATATATTGGGAAAAGAGAGCTTACTGGAAAAATACTAAAATAATTAACAGTGGTCTTCAATATATTGGGAAAAGAGAGCATGCTGGAGAAATATTAATGTGGAAATTAGACTCAGTGAGGATTAGCACTTCCTTCACCTGTTTGTTTATATGCTGGAGGCCAAATTGCTGCTTGTTGAACACTGGGAAGTTTTGAAAATTACAGTAATTGTTTTGTAATCTTGTCATTGTAAATAAATTCCTTGAGAGCAGTAGTACCAAAAATATAAATGCTAAATGCAAAACATCTAGAAAATAAAAAAGGGTAAATTCAAGTGTATTTATTGATTTTCTTTTCAACATTATTTTTTTAGTTTGATTTTCCCTGGTGTGAGGTTGGCTGCAGACAGCCAGTTCAGTGATTTTCTGGATGGACTTGGTCCTGCCCAGCTTGTAGGGCGACAAACTTTGGCAACACCATCAATGGGTAAGCATTTATGTCCTACAGATAAAATATTATCTCCTAGGTCTGGTAATTAGAACATAGACATTATCTAGGTTCTCATTCTTTAGATATGGATTTCACATGTGTCTTTGAACAGCTCAGTTAAGACCAAAACTATAACCTCAGCCAAAGTTAAACATAATTGTGGGTGTTCATTAGGACACTCAAAAGTAGAAAAGTGCTTTGAAAAAATCAGTCTTTTCTCTCTTCTGCTTCAGTTTTCCGTCTTTAAAAACGTGGCTAATGAGACAAGTCCTTTCTCTGAATCACTTGGATACTATTGAATAAAAATGGGAATTTAGGTGCTAACTATTTATTATTGTGCTTACAGATTTTTTTTTTATATTCGTAAGTATCTTTTCAAACCTTGTCTTAAACTAGAGGCATAGTGAAGAGATTTCAAGCAGTTTTACAGAGCTGCTTCATATTAATTTCCTTGCTGCCTTTTTATCTGACATTCATAAGACAAAAAATAATTTAATTTGGAGTGATAGGGGCATGAGAAAAGGGAGAAAAGGTGTTATTGCAGGGTTTTTTAATTATTTACTAGCATAAACAGCAGTGAAGAGGCTACATACTAAGTTATCTAGTAGTGTTAAAATCTGGGTCATACTTACTGGTGGAAAGCAGATGATACAAGCCATCACATATTCATCCTAGAACTTCCCATAGCTTTTCATATGTTTAGATATTTTTGAATTACAATGCCAGGATTTCTTTTTCTTTTCTAGGAGATATCCAAGTGGGAATGATGGACAAGAAGGGACAATTGGAAGTAGAAATAATCCGAGCTCGTGGCCTTGTTGTAAAACCAGGTTCAAAGACACTGCCAGGTAAGGAAGAAAAATCTTAGCAACAAGAATAGAGTTCTACCAGAAAAATGCAACAAACACTGACTTTCTGAGGCTTTGCTGTTCAACTTAAGTAAACTCTCAGCAGTTCACATGTCAGTAGGTTACAGTAACGTACACTGAAATGGAAAATGTACTGAAATGGTATACAAGCTTTCAGATGGTGCAAAAAATGAGTCCTACATTTCCTCCTACAGGAGGAAAAAAAATGCAGACTGGTGTCTGATGTATTTTAGTAATAACAAATACATCCTTCGTTATGGGCTAGAAAGGAAAGTATGTACTGGACACCTGATATAGGAATCTTAGGGGTGAAGAGGGTATCAACAAGAAGTGTGGAATAGGTTCCTACTTGAAAAGTGGACCAGTATTTGATACTTACTGCTTATTTTATAATATGATGTCCTATAACACTACGTGAAAAGGACAATATAATGATATTTTTAGCAAGCTCTTCTGCTTAAATAGAAATTGTGTCAGAGTCTTTTCTTCACTGATTTTCACCTTGTAGATAATTTTAAATTATTAACAATTTGGAGCATTGATCCAAATCTCACCAAAGTCAGTGCAAGTCATTCATTTACTTAATAGGCCTATTTTGCATACTGTACGGTATAGGGATACTATATATAGGAATATCTGATTTTTCCAGGTCAAAATCTAAATTTTTTCATGGCAAAAGAGACATATAAAAAGAAGTAAAGAAAAAATTATACTAGGGACAAAAGTACTAGGGTGCTTTGCATGGGAATAAATGTTAATATTGCTTGTGGAGATTTGTTCATTTAAGTTATATAAGGCAGATTTTATCATATGGTGATAGAACACTCCATCCGTTATGTAAGTAATCTGGACTTCTTTATTTTCTTTCTTCTAAGCACCATATGTAAAGGTGTATCTATTAGAAAATGGAGTCTGCATAGCCAAAAAGAAAACAAAGGTAGCAAGAAAAACGCTGGAACCGCTTTATCAGCAACTTCTGTCATTTGAAGAGAGTCCCCAAGGCAAAGTTTTACAGGTAATTTGCATCAATATTCTTCTAGATCTGAAAATGTGGCCTGTACAGTTTTTATTGAATAAGTTTCAAACTTCCTTTCTTGCTTCACTTGATGAGTTCTCCTATTTCTAATGCTTGTTGAGCGCATAAATACTGCAGTAACAACTGTTGATGCAAGTAGAAACTGCTGAGCAAAAGTTAGTTCTAGATTCTTTTGGCTCTGCTATATGTACAGGCTCCTTCTCTCACTCGACTTTCTTTAGTATCGTGGGTAACTGCTCTGTTACTTCCCAGGTAATTTCTGTCGCTGCCTCATGCTTATACACAGAACTAAACTATACCAGCAGTTAAATATTTCATTCTGTAGTATAATTAAGCAAGCAGAGACGTTTGAAGAATCAAATTGGATCTCTCGTCATTTTTTGCTGAAATGTTTCTATTTTCTTGTGTTTCCTTTGCTAACAGATAATTGTTTGGGGAGACTATGGACGTATGGATCACAAGTCCTTTATGGGAGTGGCACAGATACTTTTAGATGAACTGGACCTGTCCAACATGGTGATTGGGTGGTTCAAACTCTTCCCTCCTTCTTCCCTAGTAGACCCAACTTTAGCTCCTCTCACTAGAAGAGCTTCCCAATCATCTCTTGAAAGTTCAACAGGACCTTCGTATGCTCGCTCATAGCAGCTGTGAAACTGTTGTCATAGCAACCAGCGTTACAAAAAAAAATAAAATTACAGGTCGCAAACCCTGGTAACACTGCATGCTTAATGTTGTGTCTTCTGAGCCTGTTTCTAGGGCTGCAACGCGATCCTGTGTTCTCAAGGAAGTTGCACACATTGTGCCCTACAGAAGGCCCTCAGGTGAAGGACTGAAGTCATGAAGAACTGATAGGTTTGAAGTTCAGGGACACTCAGTTTTGGTCCAATCTGAAGCCATGGACTAAACTAAAAGAATCAATCTGTTTCATGCAACAAAAGTCCTTTTCAATGGCATATCTGTTTTGTTGCTCCCGTTTCTTTATTTATCTGCCCTCCCCTCCTAAAGCTTGGTTATGCCACAGAAATGGAGTTACCCTCCCATGAAGCCATGTTACAAGTCAGTGGATTAGCAGACATTGGAAGAAAAGAAGAATGTAAGGATGCTAGAAAAGTCAATTGTTGTTTGAAACAGTTGCTTGAGATCCGAAAACTCTTCATACTGAAAAGGTTCAAGACTTGAAGCGGCGGGCTTCATACCTCCAGCTATAGATACAGTGAAAACCCAGATGTGATGGACTCTCTGAAAAATAAAATTCTGTGGATATACTGTACTGTATGAAATTAAAGAAACTTTTTTGCATGGACACAGATTTAGCTGAACACTTAAATTATTTTCTTGGGGCTGCAACTTGCAAAAAAAAAAAGAATAAATCAGCCATTTTCAACAATTTATATTATTTTTAAAAATAAATTTCACTAGTGCATGGTTTTAAAGGGAAGAGAATGCAACAGGGTGATACAAAGACACACCACGTTTATCATTCTTTAAACCGGTCATGGTCTGTATTTTTGCAGACGTATATTAAAAATAAAAAATAATTTCTAGCAAATATTTAAAATTCTGTTTATGTGACAAGAAATAAGTGTAATATATTAAATTTATTTAAATGTAAAAGGTACAAGCCTTGTAAAGTTCAACATAATGTGCAAATTGTACACTTCTTTTACCTCCTCCTTTCTCTATCTCTCTTCCCAGTCTCCCTTTTTCCTTTTGCTCTTTTCCCCCTCTACCTCCCAGGATGATCATCATATTCTAAAATGGCTACCTTTTGACTTATTAC
The DNA here is from genome assembly GCF_964106895.1 of Numenius arquata. Taxonomy (NCBI): domain Eukaryota; kingdom Metazoa; phylum Chordata; class Aves; order Charadriiformes; family Scolopacidae; genus Numenius; species Numenius arquata. The sequence goes on from NC_133578.1 coordinate 57,106,025, forward strand.
TCTCTTATGCCCCATATTTGGTTCAGGGTTGCAGATTGTTCTGCATTTCTGAATTATTTGAGAAAAATATTGTTTAAGAACTTACTTTTTTTCAAGCATGTTGAAAAGGATTTTGCAACATGGCTTGGGAGTACATTAATGTAATTCAGCATGTATTTGATAAAGAAGATATTTGAACTTTTTGCAATTTATTGTACAGTGCATGGTAACTTATTTTCTTTTTTTCTCACCTTCAAATTGAATTCTACAGCAAAATACTGGAATCATGTGGCCATTGTAAGATGTCTTCAATAAATTTGTTTTCAGCACCAGCATCTTTCATTCAAAGGTTGAACTATCATTTCTTGAAGGTTTATGGAAAGAGGAAAAATGAAGTACCTGGTTGGTTTTAGAAAATAAATTTAAACACTTTTATTTGCACTAAACCAAATTAATTGCTACATTTTTGAGATTATGAAAGCAACAAAGGTTAGTAATTCCCACAGTTCTTCTGCTGTAAAGTTCAATTTTCATAAACTACATTTGTGTTGCAAAAGACATAAGTAATATCAGTCTGAAAAATTCAAATCTTTGGTTTGTAAAATAGCCTTAAAGAAAGCTTGTCAGTACCACTCCGACAGCTATTTGACACCATTTCCAGAACCCTCACTGCAGTAAATGGTTCTTCAAACCCCTGTTTTTTGTAGCAGACAGTAACTACCGTTGGGTGGTGCTGCAAGTTCAAGCTTCTCATTAAATTATGTTATTTAAAGGGAATGTAACTGGCTAACATTTAATAACAAAATATCCTTTTTTCTGGGTCTTTGTATGCCTTTAATACCTATTTAAGGTTTAATACTGAAACCTTGCAATAATTTTTGAAATATACATTGCATTTACCTTTAAGGCCACACAATATTATTCTGATTTTATTTGAAAATCTATTAAAGTTTCCCATTAAGAAATCGTACATGCCTCATATGAGGGCAAAAGTAATAACAGTATCACTTAAAATGCCTTTTACTTTGTGCAATATCATATAAATCAAGATTGTGTCTTGTCTTCAGAGTTTATATAATGGATTATTGTTAAGTTAATGGACAGACTGGTAAAATTATATTTATTGAAATAATTTAGACACCTGTCTACCAGCAGCAAATAAATACTACTAACATGCAGTCTACAATATCCCCTAGGATATTAAACAAAAATACATAACCATTTTCCTGATACTGTGAGATGTGCTCACACATTCTTGTATGCATAGTCCTATATAAATTATTTCAAATTTTAAAATCAAGGACATGACGCATGGAAGGTTTGTACATACTTGTCATTATGCAGTATTTATTTTAAAAAAATTAATGTATTTTTTTTAATTTTCACACGTCTGCAACTCTACTTATGGTTTAGTCATGTAAATAGCACTATTCCAGTGATCACTGCTGTCTTGTACATAGTACGTTTTAAAAAGTTAAATGGAATTACAGTTGGGAGAAACAACAAAAAAAAAAGGGCAGATTAGGCCTGTAATGAACACCAACTAATGTAAATCAAACTCATTCTGGTGATGGTATTTAACACTTTAAATAAAACATTTTCTTTACAGAACTTGCGTGCAGTGCTTTGTTGCTTTTCTCTGAGATGGTCAGCAGCATCCTTTAGCCGAGTTTGTGGGAAACAGCACATGCAGCTTTTCTTCTCAGAACAGTGCTGCAAACGAAATGCCATTTTTAGGATAACACATTCACTGCCAGAGGTTTTCGGACCTTGCATGCACGCAGGCAGGGGGAGTTGGGGGAGGCTGGGGCTGCCTCTCCCCCAGCTGGGCATCGGGCTCTGCACTCCGGCCGCACTCCTGCCCTCACACGCGCCTGGCTCCAGGGCTGGAGCTGGCTCAGAACTGCCTAATCCTGTGAAGATGTGCTCAAATTCTGATATAACCGGCACACTCAATGTGCTGGGACTGTGAAGTGCTACTGCCAGATGGTGTGGAGTGGCCCTGCCACCTGGTTAGGCTTCCAGCTCAAGGTGGCTGTTGGGGATGGCTGTGAACCAAACTCCCATCCTGTTCCTGGGTCTGTCGGGACGGCACTTCCCGGCCTCTCCAGAGCAATGCCAGTGGTGTTCCCTGCCCAGGTACGGTTCCTGCCACTGCTTCATTCACTAGGATTGTAGCAAGGTGGGGGGTCGGTCTCTTCTTCCAAGTATCAAGCAATAGGACAAGAGGAAATGGCATCAGGTTGCACCAGGGGAGGTTTAGATTGGGTATTAGAAAAAAATTTCTTCACCAGAAGGGTTGTCAAGCACTGCTACAGGCTGCCCGGGGCAATTGCCACCCCTAGAGGTATTTAAAAGACAGGTAGGTGTGGTGCTTCGGGACATGGTTTAGTGGTGGTTTTGGCATTGTTAGGCTGATGGTTGGACTCTATGATTTTAAAGGTCCCTTCCAACCTAGACAATTCTATGATCCTATGAAAGCTCTGGCCTTAGATTTTCAGCTGTTGAACTACAATATTAAACAGTTTGGACTGTAAAAAGAGTAAGTTTATAATCTTCTACCCTATCCCTCAATGCCACCTAATATCAGCTTTTTTTAATTATTTTTATGATCAGGGCACAAATGAGGATAGAGTACCCAGCCAGCAGTGGTGGCTGATGGGGCTTATGCAGCCTCTGCAGCAGGGAACAGGCAGTGGTCCAACACCTCTCCTGCCATAAAGATGGTAGGAGTGGAGGTTTTTCTCGCTGCCCAACTCCTCAGAGGCAGCACAGACAGTAGTGACTGGGCAAAACTCGAGCGCTGCCAGAAAGTTGGGTAGCTATGGCTTGGAAAATTACTGGAGACTGAGAGGCTGGCTGGTGGTTTGCACAGGAAAAGCTGAGCGTTTGATCCCGGATATAAGGTGAAAGAAAAGCACTGAGGTACTGCCAGGAGATAAAAACTCGAGGAAAGCAAGTGTGTGTTGGGCAGAGCGCTGGCGGGAATTATGAGGAAGGTAAACCCAATGGTTTGTTGTACTGCATCTGAAAGTGGAATGCTGGGGAAACAGACCCAAAATTCTGGCATGCTAACTAAACTGCTAACATCCCAGCACATCACTCATCTCTGCTAATGATAACATTGCTGCTGCAAGGGTGAAAGGGCAGGCAGGGACCTGGGTCGGAGCAGGGCTGTGACAGTGGATGAGGTTGCCCAAAGCCCTGCAGAATATCACCTCCAGCCCTGTGGTGGGGTGGGCAGCAGGGCAGCCACCCGCCTCCTGCCATAGCTGGACACATCAGAGCTCATCTGCCTTTGCCACTCTTTAGAAATAAACACAATTACAGTCAACAAAACTTGAGAAGACATGCTGATACAGCTGTACAGGCCAAAAAAAAGGCCGCAATATACTATTTTTCTAAAGGGTCCTTTTTTTCTTTTAGACAGTTACTCAAGATTGTTTCCCCTCACCAACACCTTCTTGCCCACCTCCACTTAATTTAAAACAAAACAAAACTGTGTATCGTTTTAATCTTAGAGGTCCTGCTTTACTCATGACTGTTAAACATTGCCTCAGATGATTTATTCATGGTGTTATTCTGCAAAGTGTTTGTGCCAATAAAAAGTGTGGTAAAACACTATGTCACCCTAATTGTGTGGCTTTTCTGCTTCCGTGCCTTTACTGCAGGTCTTTAAGGCTTAAGTAGTGAGATACTCTTGCTGTAATGAGGGTGCATGTGTGGCCAGTCTGTGCTAACCAACACCATTCCATTCTCGTGGCCTCCTGCTGCTATCAAATAGCCTTTCACAATTGAATAACCAATGAAAATATAACTGTTTTTATACAGAAGGTTAAATACTGATGTTTAAATAGGACATAAAAGTTAACAAAGCATTAGATTTCACAGCTTCCTTACAAAGTTAGGTAACGCTGTGGGGGAGTCTAGATGTTTCCTTAGCTCACACCTCCGTGCAATTCTCACCTCCCTGTCACCCAGGCAGCAAAGGGCAGACACCAGAGCTGTAGCTCTCTTCCAGTCTTCCAAGTGTGACTGCCCATTCTGTCCCTTCATCAGTAAATATTTCCAGGAAGCCTTTCCCAGGAACAAGCAGGTATGGGAGAAAGATGAATATTTTCCCAGGCAAGAGCGGCCTACATTTAGGACAGACTATGAGAATGAGCTTTAGCTGGCAAAAAAATAAAGCTATATGCTACTAAAACTAAAGATACATTAACTTCTAGAATTATTGGCTTAATACCTGCCTATTCCAGATGTCTTGTTTAGGATGGGATGAGTCCCTCTGGGGAGATCAGATTCTCTCCCTCTTTCCCTGTTGACCACAGGGGCAGAAAGAGTGATGACTGGCTTGTATTGAATGTCTAACTTCGCAGCAGCTGAGCTTAGAAGTGGACCCAGCCTCAGCAGTCAGGACTAAGAACTCCATGGCCCTTCATTAGCAAGTCCTATCTGAACTGCCTGTATAATTATCAGGTCTGAGGGCAGCGGGCAGCCGAAGACTGATGAGGGAGGAAATGGCTGAGAATTAATTTCCCAGATCTGACATGCTGCCCTGTCAGGTCACTCCTCAGCCCAGCCCTGAGGAGAAAGAGAAGCAGCCTTACTAATTAAACCATAGGGCATTAATGCCCAAAAATATATTTGTCATGAGGTCACATAGAAGGAAAAGAGCATCCTAGATCTGCAGAAAGTTCATGACACAGAACTGAAGAAAAGTTTGTCACAAATGTCTGTCCTCTGTGATTGTTCCTGCAACCAAGTATTGCGTCATCCAAAATGTACATATTGCTGAACTGGTCTTGGCATGAAGAATGGGTGAGTGGCACTAGATGCCATTAGTTTTATGGGTGTGGAAGTTTAGGAAACCTCAATGAGGTGGGAGTGGGTTTGGCACTGGTAGACTATTTGGAGGGAAAGACTTAAGAGCAGTGGTTGAGGTCAGTTGGCTTGTTCAGCTTGGAGAAGAGAAGGCTGAGGGGTGACCTCATTGCAGTCTACAGCTTCCTCAAGGGGGGGGCGAAGGGGGAGGTGCTGATCTCCTCTCTCTGGTGACCAGTAATAGGACACAAAGAAATGGAATGAGGCTGTGTCAGGGGAAATTCGGACTGGATGTTAGGAAAAGGATCTTCACTGAGGGGGTGGTCGGTCACTGGAACACGCTCCCCAGGGAAGTGGAGAGTCCAAAGAGTGTCTGGATGATGCTCTTAGTCATATGGTTTAATGTTAGGTAGTCCTTAGAGAAGCAGGGAGTTGGACTCAATGATCTTTATAGGTCCCTTTCACCTCAAGATATTCTATGATTTTCAAGATATTTCCCTGGACAGTTGTTAGACGGGCTTTTGTAAGAGTTGTTAATCAAAGTCATTCTGTCTAGCTGCAGTTTTGGTAAGGCAACAAACAATGTTTTAGAGATGCCATTTATATTAAGGTAACTGAAATGAAAACAAGACAAAATTAGGCCAAAACTCAACCAGCCGGTCCTGCTATGTGAATAGTGCGTTTGGCACATGAAGAAAAGGCCAGTATTACACTTGCCAGTGTATGTCAACCTAGTTTGAACGCCAATAGTGGTCAAAATTATTATCCCCTTGTTGAGAATAAAAAGCAGATTTAGGGAAGGCTGAGAGATGAAGTAGGAATGTGAAATTATCAAAGTAACAATGGGCAGATATTTTATTGATCCCTCATTTTGTTTCTGGTTAATTAGCACTTTAGCTGCAGCATTCCTGAAGAGTGGCAGACAGCTGCCCTGAAGATGAGGAAAAGTCATTTGTATCAGGCACCATCTTCCAGACACCAGCACACTGAGAGCGCTGCTGTATGAGAAGCAACTCAGTTAAGAATCTTGGGGACATTTCAAGTGCCTTCTTACAGCCTACCACACACTGCAAATGACACAAAGATTTTCCTTGTTTAACAGTTTCTCAGCCCATATTCTGATTCTGTACCAACTTCCAAGATGTGATTTTGTTTCAGAGTCTGAATGTTAATACCTGCTTACTCTCAGATCTGTTAACTTGGACTTTCAGAAGCCTTAGCTACCCCTGGCCACGCGCCTGAGGTGCCAGTGCACATATTTACATGGCCACATGCACAAACAAGTGAGTCCTGTCCTTCACTGTGTTTGGGCTGTACAAGCACAACTGCCTGGCAGTCAGCAGCTCTGGCTCTCTAGGAACGGCCCTGGGGTAATATGGCACTTCACCAATGGATAACTTTATTCATCACTGGCAAAGATACATGGTGGAGAAAAGACTTTTTTTTTATATATTCTGATGCACTTTGGCCATTGAAACAAAGTGAGAAGCAGTGACAAAGGATGAGAAAAAGGCTGAGGTGCTTAATGGCTTCTTTGCCTCATTCTTTAATAGTAATACCAATTGTCCTCTGGGCACCCAGCCCCCTGAGCTGGAAGACAGGGACAGGGAGCAGAATGAAGCCCCCATCATCCAAGGGGGGTGACCTGCTACACCACTTAGACATACACAAGTCTATGGGACGCCACGGGAACCACCCGAGGGTACAGAGAGAACTGGCAGAACTGTTCACCAAGCTGCTTTCCGTCATTTATCAGCAGTCCTGGCAAACCAGGCAGGTCCCAGTTGACTGGAGGTTAGAAAATATGATGCCCATCCACAAGAAGGGCCAGAAGGGGGATCCAGGGAATGACAGGCCTGTCAGTCTGACCTTGCTGCCAGGGAAGGTTATGGAGCAGAACATCTTGAGTGCCAACACGTGGTACATATAGGACAACCAGGTTATCAAGCCCAATCAGCATGGGTTTGTGAAAGGTAGGTCCTGCTTGACTAACCTCATCTCCTTCTATGACAAGGTGACCTGTCTAGGAAAGGCTGTGGATGCTGACTACCCAGACTTCAGCAAAGCCTTTGACATGGTTTCCCATAGCATTCTCCTGGAGAAACTGGCTCCTCATGGCTTGGACAGACGTAATCTTTGCTGGGTAAAAAACCGGCTGCATGGTTGGGCCCAAAAGGTTTGGAATGGAGTTATATTCAGTTGCGCTGGTCACAAGTGGTGTTCCCCAGGGCTCAGTACTGGGGCCAGTTCTGTTTAATATCTTTATCGATGATCTGGATGAGGGTATCGAGTGCACCCTTAGTAAGTTTGCAGATGACACCAAGTTGGGTGTAAGTGTTAATCTGCTTCAGGGTAGAAAGGCTCTACAGAGGGATCTGGACAGGCTGGATCGATGGACCAAGGCCAAGGGTATGAGGTTCAACAAGGCCAAGTGCCAGGTCCTGCCCTTGGGTCACAACAATCCCATGCAGCGCTACAGGCTTGGGGAAGAGTGGCTGGAAAAGAGTGGCAGAAAAGGACCTGGGAGTGTTGGTTGACTGTCAGCTGAACATGAGCCAGCAGTGTGCACAGGCGGCCAAGGCGGCCAACAGCATCCTGGCCTGTAACAGGAATAGTGTGGCAGCAGACTAGGGAAGCGATTGTCCCCCTGTACTCCGCACTGGGGAGGCCCCATCTCAAATACTGTGGTTGGTTTGGGGCTCCTCACTGCAACAAAGACATTGAGGTGCTGGAGCGTGTCCAGAGAGGGGCAACGAATCTGGTGAAGGGTCCAGAGCAACAAGTCTTATGAGGAGTGGCTGAGGGAACTGGGGTTGTTTAGTCTGGAGAAAAGGAGGCTGAGGAGAGACCTTATCACTCTCTACAACTACCTGAAAGGAGGTTGTAGTGAGGTGGGGGTTGGTCTCTTTTCTCAAGTAACAAGTGAGACAGCAAGAGGAAAGAGCTTCAAGTTGCTCTGGGGTGAGGGAAGAAGTGGGGAAGGGTATGGTGGTGTTAGATTGGATATTAGGAAAAATTTATTCACTAAAAGTGTTGTCATGCATTGGAACAGGCTGCCCAGGGAAGTGGTTGAGTCACCATCCCTGGAGGTATTTAAAAGACTTGTAGACGTGGAGCTTAGGAGCATGGTTTAATGGTGGACTTGGCAGTGCTAGGTTCACAGCTGGATTCCATCTTAAAGATCTTTTCCAACCTAACCAATTCTATGATTATGATTCTATGATCCTAATAAGAGTAGATCTCAGAGTGAGCCAAGAAGTGTTTGGGTCCCATGAAGGAAGCCAGGCCATCAAATTAGCTAAAAACTGTATCACTAATCTGTTCCCTAAACACACTAGACAGGTGCTAGACAAGGAAATATTGAGTGGAGATACAGAGGTGACATGTTCCTGCAAGCACCTTAAAGAATCTTAAACCAAAAAGCCCCTGTTGGAACAGCTCTCAACTCTGAAAGTTTCAGTCAGATGAAAAGGAAAAAATATGGAAATAAGAATCCCCATTTCAGATTTCTGTGAACTACATTCATTTCTAACCCAGGTCATATTGTTTCCAGTTAGCATGCTGAGGTATCAGTAGAGATCACAGTATCTGTACAGCTGCAGTGCTAGTTCTTTATTACACATTTGGTTAACTAAGAACTTTTTTTGTATAGTAATTGTTTTTCTTTACCTGCTTAGGCACTGTTTTTCCTTCCTTGTTTTCTCTAAGAATGATCCATAAACTGAGAGTAGGACCGAGCTGCCTTTCCATGACCTTTCCACATCTAATATGTGTCTGGTTTATACTTAAAATGTGAGCAGATGCCTCAGGCCACAGATTCAGAATAATTTGGCATAGTTTTCTCCCTCCCTCCCTCAGCAGCTTTGCTTTCCTAACCAGTGTTGATTAACAAACTTAATTGTGACAGCTGGGTGTCAATGCAGTTCAGCAAACCACACTTACAGCCCGAGATGGATGCTCAGGCTGTCTTCAGACATCTAATTTAGGTGAAAGCAAGAGGGTCAAAATTAAGAGTCTATTTAATTGTTCTCAATGGAAAGAGACAGGAGGCCCTCCAGGGTAATTCTAATTTAGGATCCTCTGGAAAGCCATTTTGAGCACCCTTCACTATCATCTGCATAAGAGGCAGTTCAGCTTCCAAGGTAGGCCATGCAAATAGCTCCCGAACCGACAATGCCACCCTCTGGATAAGACATAAAAGAAAAATCATTGCTTTTCCTCGTCAGTACTTTCTTCTCCCAGAAAACATCTGAGAAAGCCTCTCTCCTGAAACCTGTATGACAATGAATTTGAACATTGTGAAGGCAAAAATGTGGGGAAGGGGAAAATTTACCCACTGAAGCTTCTCAACCTTCTCATGCAAACCTCAGGACTTCAGAATAACACTGTGGCTGACCTTGGCCTCAGTGACAGACCATGGCAGGAGGGTTGGCTGTATTTCTGCTCTCAAACAGCTATTTGCAGACAAGTAAGATGCCACCTGGCTGCTGGAGCCCTGTAACAGCAGCATCCCAGTGTCCTTGCCTCTCTTCAACCTCTGGACCTCATTCAGATAGGTCACACCTGCACTGCTAAATAAAACTCAACCGCTCCAGTTCACAGGTGCAGAGACCCAGCAGCATGGCTTGCTTTCCATCCACATACCCAAACTCTCTTCCTTCCTCCCTTCCCCACCGTTCCCTTCCCCTCCTCAAATAAGATTGCCTCTCCCAAACTGCTGGGAATGAGGGCCGGCCTATACCGTCCCCAAAGTGTTTCATGGGAGAGCGCTGTGTGTCATGAGTTAAAACCATAGCAGGGGTGCCAGGAATGGCACAATATGTATGGTCCAAGCCAGGGCTTTAGGGTATGGCCTGTCCTTGCTTACAGATGCAGCCTGGCCACCTCTACACATGGGGATGCACAGCCAGATAGGAATTCAAGTGGATGAGCAAAGGACAGATTAGTCCTTTCCAAACTGGGAACATGGCACCTTTCTTGCCAAATTTGAAGCCTGTTCCTTTATTCTATGCGGCTTAAATAAATGCTTAAATAAATGCAGATCTGTTAAGGGAGAACGGCTGAAGTCAACAAGAATTTTGGAAATAAAAAGCTGTTTTAAGATGGCCAGGTTCTTAGGCACTGTGAACAAAATTGGAGATTTTGGCCTCGAGCATACAAGGGCCAATTTTCTCCTGCCCCAGGAGGGCCAAGCTATGTGGAGTTAAAAGAAACAACCGGGTGGTGTTGAAGATCCACTGTGTGCTGCTACCACCACAGGGGAGATGGGAGGTGTGGGAGCTGGAGGGGGCACTAGAAAAGGCTACAGCATGTACCCTGCCCCCATCACCAGGAAGGATAAGAGCCAGCCAGCTTGCCGAGGATTTGCTTCAGGAAAAGTAAGGAACAGGATCCATTTTCCACTTTCCTAGAAGTTTCCTCTGGCCAAATATTTACCTTGCTCAAGTTTGTCCTACTTGTACAAGTTTGCAAAAAGAGAACAGACTCACGGCCAATAAATCACAATCAACAAGAATAACATGAATGAACCAAGTAATGTAATTAAGGCCTGATGAGAGGGGGGAAAAAAACCAACCTACTAAGCAATTTAATTCCTTCCTTTCCATCCCTTGGCTGCACCCAGGGTGTTGCCTTGTTTAGCGCAGCACCTGTGATATTGTCCCGCAATCGTTTCAATAGGTAAAAGAAATAAATCAGCGTGCAGGTGTTTTTTCCAGTAAAGAGCCATCATTGATCTCAGTGTCACAACTGCTCCTCACTGATTTTTGGAAGGGATGCAGTTACTTGTGTTTCAGGGCTGAAGCTGATCTGCAAGCATCAGAGACAAGGATAAGCTCTTTTGGTGGGGCAGGTTATCCAGCTCCTGTCTACCAAGGAATGTCATGTACTTTCTTTTGAAGCATTTAGCAGGGCTGCTTGTCAAACTGAGGTGAAACAAGAGGCTGGGATCCAGGATGGTGACTCCCATGGTCTTCAAAGCTAGCTGTAATCTTGCTGCTGATCTGCAGTCTTTAAGGATGCCAAATAACAGTGAAATGAGATGGCATGAAGATCATGTTTATGAGTCTCCAATTGACACTCTCTTTCTTTCTCAAGTTCCCTTACACCCAAATGTGGTTTTGGGTTTTATTTTACTACCCTATTATTTACTGAGCACATGTATCCAGGTCATAACTATTAATACAGCTTGAGTTGTTCAAGACAAATTCTTCTCTGAAAAAAATAATAAAGTGTTGTCTTGGGTAGAGGCCAAAAAGAAAATGGCAAATTGGAAGGAAACAGCTCACAATTCATGCAGAAAAGGAAAGTTAAGGACTAAGTGCCTGCCTTGCAAGGCTCCACAATGGGCCATTGTCAAATGACGCCAAATCCCATACATCATCTCCCCTGGAAGTGAATAAAATTGAATTTATTTTAAAAAGAACCATTACCAAAGCTCTGCAGGGGGAGAAGAAGCTGGAAGAAGCTGTGATGCAGTTGTCTCCCACTAAGCCTTTGCTGGAACTTTCTTTTGTTGGGAGAGGAGCTCCAGTCAGCCTCAGAGGAACTGCTTACTGAGAATGTGAAACCACACAGACCCCTCAAGATCTTCAGGGATGATCAGCACGGCTGAGTTAGACGGTGATTGGCATGTAGCCAGGGCTGGGTTTTTTAGAAGTGCTTAGATGTCTCACTAAAAATGAAAATGCGGGTACCAATAATGACTGGTGACACAGCGGTGAGGAGGAGCTGGAAGGACTCAGAGCCTCTTGAGTGATATAGAGGCACCACCAGCTGTGGGACAAGACCTGCCCTCGGATTATTGGTTCAGTCAGCACTGAATTACGTTATACCCAGCAAATCAGTTCAGTGCAGTGTCTGAGAAGTGTCCTCTGCTAAATGCTCCACTCCTCTGACAGACTGGGACTCCCTAGGGCAGGTAAATGAAATTATCCATTGGTATCTGCATAAAAGAGGCACGTTATCTCCCTCTGATGGGTGTTCCTGTGAGAAGGGAGCATTCCAGCTTTCCCATCTATTGACACTGGACAGATTTTGAGGCCATTGATCCTCATGGGAGATTGGGGATGCTCCTGCCCTGGCACTAGGCTCTACTCCCTACTGCATAGGTCACACAAATACCTAATCTGTTGTTATGAATGCCCCATGCGTTACAATATCAACTTTATAACTACCTCCCCTAACTCGCTGCACTGTTTCACAGTGCCTTCACCTAGGATTTTCCATCTCCCTTGGTACTAAAGTTTGAGAGTGCTCTGCCCTCTGTCAGGTCTCTAGGAATAGGACTCATCTCACTTAATTTCAGAGGTTAGCCAGGTGGATGTGTGTATCTGAGTGCTTCATTCTGGTCTCCCTGTATAGACAGTGGAAATGGTACATTTAGAACCCAATATATCTGACAGTTTAGATGTCTCCTTTAAGATGGAAATGGATCATAGCTTCACTGTACCTATTCTCGTCACTGACTATAAAGGGAATAGCTCAGATGTACATCCAGTCAGCTGAATCCCATTAATTGAGTCTTGCTATTGACTCAAATGGGCTTTTGGCTGAAGCCTCCTACATGGCTCCAGCACAGAAGAGGCACCACTGCGGCATCCAGTCGGAGGCTGATGGAGACAAGTATTGAATGCTGCAGGATGGCAGCTGAAATAACCCCAGTGGTTGCAGGGCAAGAGGTGCCTTGAGCTAACCCAGCAGAGATGCCAAAGACATCTCTGGATATGTCCAAAATTGCAGGGGTTCAGGAGTTTCGTCTGGGGTGCAGAGTGAGAGCTCACCCCCAGATACAGATGGCTGCAGCCTTTCTTGTCTCAGGTAGATATTTCAGCCTCAAATTGTTTTTTAAAAGCATGCGGAGGCAACTGGATCACTCAGTCTCTCACCTATAGCATGAGGCCCAGATGCTGGAGAGTGAGATTGAATTTCCCCTTACTCCTGAAAGACTTCACACCCAAATCTCTTGCCAAGCAGGAGAGGGTCACCAAGAGCCAAATCTCAGGCATGGGATGGGAAAGGGACTTTTCCAGCCTCTGTGAAACTACATGTCTGGGCAGCCAAGGCAGAGATGGACAGACGTGTGGGAGTGCTCCTTGCACTGAGGGGTTAGACATGCCTGAGTTCTGGTCCAGGATCTCAGGAACCTCTTTGTATTTTGGATTTAAACAGCTGCTGAATAAAATACACATCAACATCCCTGGGTGAAGACTGTCCACCTCTGTTGTGGTTTTGATTTTAGTGGACTGGTTTTGTAACACAGACCCTAGCCACAACGTCATATATAACATTGGTTGAGAAAAACACGAACATGTGAGAAATATTTCTTTGTGAGTCCTATAGACACCAAGAGGCCAGTCAAGTCACAGGAGGTGACAACACCATGCTCTAGCATAGCACAGTTAGAGGAGAAGCAGTACCTCCTGAGGCTGCTACAGAGGCATGCAACCAAATAGACACTGGAAGATAGCAAGCCAGAACACACTGAGGGAAATACACTGCCTGTATTTCCCAAAGATCTTTCTATATGCTACCGATAGCTATCAGGCTTCCATTCCAAATTTTCAGAGCTGATCTACTCAGGAACAAAACTTCTGCTAACAGGCAGGTCTCCAGCACCACAGAAAAGGCTTAGCAAGACCAAAGGCAAAATGCTAGGGCATTTGACACTTTCCAATGATGCAACAGCACCGTTTTTTTTCTTAAGCACTGGAAAATTATCAGTTAATGATGCAGCTAATCCACAGATACAGTGCTTTCAGCATCACTGGGAGTATTTCAAGTTTGCGTGTTGTACTAAAAGATGTCCTCCAGCATAAACTGGGACAGATGGCTTCATAAAGGAATTTCAGAGAGGGGTTCTGTGGCCTAAATATACCCACCCCTCCTCACATTCAGCTCTTTTCCATCTTACTCTGAGGAAGAGGAAATGACCACGGCATCCAAATCAGATTTGTGCAGGTATGTTGGTAAACAACAAAGGTAATTGTTGCCTTGGAGACCGGATTTGTGCAGGTTCATTTTTATTGTTATATATTATCTCTAAAGCTGCTGAAATTAAGCTGTATGCCATTATTTCTAGCTTGTATATCTTGCGTAAAGGAGGGAAGTGGAACTTGCAAGTTAGCCTCTGTGATTTCAGCACAAGCTGAGAACACAAAAAAACAACCCAGGAATTATATTTGCTTTTTAAAAACAGTTTATTGTTTAAACCTGAGAAGCCCACCCTGGAAATGTCTGTCTTAGATCCTTCTTTCATCAAAGTCAACAACAAAATTTCTGTTGACTGATGCAGATAAAACTGTACCCGGTGGACTTCTGTCCACTGACTTTTAAGTATTCGTCACTTGGGAATGGAAAAAAGCATGCAAAGTTGTTTTTTTTTTTATATAGTGACTATTAAGATGAGCAGTACAAAAGGACATTTTCTTGACTGTTTTCCCTCTAGCAATAGTCTCATTTCTGTTAAAACTTATCTTTAAGGTTTGCCAGAGAAAGGAGAGCAGGACTCAGTACCAGTCAGGGTGAGTAGAAGGGCCAGATTCAGCAGTGGTGTAACATCAGTTTGCTGGCTCTGCTCCAGAGTTTGAAGAGCAGCCCTTAAACATGCAGCTTAGGGCAGTGCACTGTAGAGTACTTCCATAAAAGTTTTATTACCTGCTATTAAGCCATTGTTGACAACAGCTGTTGAGTGTAATGTATTATCCATACTAAAACGCTGGATTTCTCCAGAATTTAACAAAGGAAACCAAAGTGTTATGCTGAGAGGGGCAGACGATTTCCAGGCTGGTTGAGACCAAGGCCACCAAAAGAAGCAGTCAGCTGAGGGTGACTGATGGGAGGAAGATCTGCAGCCCCTGCTCTGAGTCACTGGGGGCCCTGCAGAGCCCCAGGAAACCAGTGGGAGATAACAGGCTTGCCTTCTGCATTGAAGAGTGGCAGGAAACCAAAATGTAAAAGGTTTTATCTCCACTAAAGCCTTCCATTTCCTATGTTGAAAGGTTTGCTTCCTGCAATAAATTTCAATTTTAATGGTGCTCTGAATCTTTTTGCTTTCCCTGGCCTAGGAAAGGGAAAGTGGAGACTTATCAGTACAGTTTGTTCCCTGCTAATTCGTTCTGAGGGCTCTGCCTCGCCTGTGGAGAAAGGGTTTAGGTTCTCCTTCTCATCCTTGCAGAAAATAGTGGGCTTTTTATTAGAGGATTAATTTATTCCACTGCAGATCACAGCATACTCAAAGGGGAGAAAAAGAAGAAAAAAAAAAAAAAAAAAGAAAGAAGAGCTCTACATTAGATGCTTGTGCTAAGTGCTATTGGCACACGACAGCAGACCCACAGGCTGGCAGCAGCCTCTCCTGCCAGCGCGCACGGCCCTTGCCTGCTTGGCTGCCTGTCTGTGGCAGCCTCAGCAGTCACACTCCCAGGCACATGATGTGCAGGATGGAGATGAACTTCAGGTTGGATTATTTTGCTCTTCAAGTGCAAGGCTCCGTGGAAAGCGTGGCTGCAACCAGACAGTCAACTATCACAGTGCTTCTCTGAAAAGCTTTTTGCTTTTTGAACTGTGCTACATCCACTGTTTTTTCCAGCTAGAACAGAGCATTATTTAGCAATGGGATTTAATACCCCTCTCCACATTTTTCTCTTTTACATGTACACATATGCTGTATTTGAGAGTCAGACACACACATACACAGGCACAGTGAGGAGATCGGCGTACAAACAGGTGGTGAACTGAAATGAATCTGTTCAAGCAGCTCCTGACACCCTCTCGTCCATCCTCTGGCTCTGATGGTACCTTCCCCTTCAGTAGAAGATGCATCATGGTCCCACTCAGCCTTGCTATGTGACTACCGGCTACATGCTTTTATATTTTGAACGCTTTCTCAGAAGAGGATCCCATATTAACATTTTAAAAATAATCAATATTTTATAAATGAAACTCATGAAATCATGACAGTAAAAGAAAGAGAGGGAAGACAAACAAGAAACTTTTGCCGTCTGCTCAGGCTGCATTACTTTCTGCTTAGTTATTCTTCTCACTCCCAGAGAAAGCTGCTAAATCCTAAGATCTACAAACCACTGGTGTTAAGATGGTGCAGTTGTTTCACAAGCACTGATCTCTGTTAATTGCAGCAACCAATTTCACTTCTCAGCAGCTTCTCCCCGGCCTATGAGGCAAGAGTGGTTGTGTACAGCACATAGCCAGTACTGGACTGGATTTCACCTCAGGTTTTAACTTCCAAGGGTTTGGGGATCAAAAACCTGAAAAATGCAGTCATAGTATGGGCATACGGTGTTCACCATGTTTCAGACTGACAAAAATCCAGGCTGTAACATCAGTGGCTGCTTAACTAAAATTGCCTCAAAGCTTTGGTCAGAAAGCAAATGCCAAATCACTGCTTTCGTCACTGAAAATTGCATGAGTATTTCTACTGACTTTGCAAGGGGGTTTTATCCCTTTGTGATCTTGTTTAGATAACTAAAACTGATTTCACAAACTCTTGTCTCAGCAGACACTGAACTGAAGTTGCTGGAGACAAACTTAGAGCTGGCTTGATAGCCCTGGGCAGTAGTCTCCTTTTATCCACTAAAGTAGCAGTAATGCAAGCATCCCCACACTGCCTCTGGATGCTGGTAGACTTTAAACCACTCATGCTATTTCCAGAAAATCTCAGACGCAGTCTTGCACTAAAACCTTGGCTCCAGACCTCCTGAATACAATAGAAATCAATAGGATTGTTTGTGCCTACTGGGACCTTCTTAAGAACTAGATGCATTCATGAATTGTTAAGACTGAGACATGAAAGATGAAATTTCTGGATGCTATACAGTAGCCATATAAAATATTGTCCACATATTTCCTTAGTGCCAAGAATATCCTTTATAATGTTAATAAAATTAATAGCAAGTCAAAAAGTGAAAACATTCCTTGAAGGAACTGAAGCTCTATGTCAAGGGAGAGGGATAGCGGGTTCAGTTTTCTGTAAATGGAGAAGTAATTCTGTATGGATAAACCATGAGAGGTTTCAAGGGTTTTCTAAACGGGTTAATGTGATGACTGTAACTGGAAAGACTGTACTCAGTGACCCTTTGTGAGATGCTTGCCTTTCACAGACTCCTTCTGAAATCATGGACAAGTCACTGAAGTAGTATTTAAGTACACTAAACATATTCCTGTGCATCTCAGTTCCCAATTTACAAAAAAAAAAAACCCCAAAAAACCAAACCACCAACTGTCATACCTCAGAGCAGTTCTGTGTACCTTGCTTTTGTGCTTAGAGAGTGCATACCAAAACCAGAATACAGTATAAAATTGTTATACACTCATTTCTTTTTTTCTACCCCTTTTCCCTCTCACCTTACCTCTGCTCCTCTGGGTCCTCAGGTCAGTGGTTACAGTCTGGTGGTGGTGGTGGAGTTTCTAGCACCTGGAGTGCCTCTCTACAGGAATATGATGTTCACGTTGATGGTTTCCTCTCCCTCTCTCCAAGATCCACCTGGGTCACCCTTTTCTAACACACCTTGCATCTTTATTCTTTCTTCACCAGTCTGCAGCTCCACAGTGCCTTTTATATGCATTAGATACTGGTTGTTTTCTTTGTTACCCCTAAACCCAGTTTTCTCCAGCTCCAGCTCTGTATTTCTTTAACTGACCATTAGAGAACTGTTTACAGCTGTGGGGTCTCCTGCTTACTGCCGGCTATCTACCTACAGCTGTGTCACACAAAGTAAAAGACATCAGCCATAGTCACCTGAACAATTAGAGAACTTGCTGTCACAGTTAGACGGAGTAAACCAGAGCTGCAGGCAGGTCAGGGGGAGTTCAGACAGGGCAAGCCTGACAGACCTTGGTCTTGAGGCCTTGCAGACTTGTATTGAAGCTTATGGTCTGTTACTAGTGATAACAATACTGTAGTCCAGTGCTACCTGATTACACACTCCCCTGATGTCCCGGTGCTGTGGTATGGGGATGTGCTGCCTGTCCCAGTGAAAGCAGAGCAAGAGCAAAAGCAACAGCAGAAGCAGATGAGATTTTTTATGACCAGCACTATGTTTTGAGAGAAACTGCTTCTGCTGTAAATATTGAAGATCAAAATTATGCTGGGAAAAAAAATAATACCAAAAACCAAATGTGAAGACTCTGGAATGACTCCACAAAACCTGCAGGAAAATGCCTCATAACCTGGAGGGAGCATATAACTTGGAAAAAACACCTGAAGTACCACAGCCTATAAAGTCCTGAGGCATCAGGCCTTCAGTTTACAGGAGTTTGCTCTGCAACCTCTCATCCCATGTTTATAAATCATGATTTCCAGCTTTCCTAAATCAGCCATCAAAACAAAAAATGCTGTAAAACAAACTGGAGGAAGATTACAGAAATGGTTCCTCCAAAATATAGCTCTGAGGAGCCTAAAGTCATGGTTTATCTCCCACACCCACATTTTATGTAAAATATGTCTAGCTTAAGGAATTACTTTTACCAGCCTCCCCCAGGGCTGTGAGAGGACCCTGTGCTTGGCACCGTGGTGGTGGTAGACAGGCGCTGGCACGCAGGAGGCTTCGTGCGGCAGCAGGAGGTGACTGGCAGGGCTGGAAGCTCTCCTTCATGCTGGGGGGAAGGTTTCTGAGTAACACGGAGTTTCATGCTGTAGGCTGGGGGCAGCCTCTGAGTATTATACATTTACATAACAAAAATAAAGGAATGTAATAGCTGAATACTTGATATCCTGGTTTTAATAGGAAGGAAAACCACAGCTATGTTGTGCAGCCAAACATGTTCTGAAGGCAGACCAAAAATGTGAAGATTTCCTCTCTGAGCCAGCTATTGTGTTTTAAAGCAAGGGGACAAAGATTTACAATCCCCACCCTGATCTGTGAAAGCTTGTCTTCCTACAGTGTCAGGGTCAGATGAAATGCAACACTTCCATAACTGGTGTTTCTCCATAGACCATGAGAAATCTCTGAAACTAAGGAGTTGTCACTGTAATGTTTGCCATACCCTACCTTTGACTCATCTGAGACAGATCTGTATCTCCCACCACAGTAGTCATAGCTATCAGCAGAGACATTTTTAAAGTTCCTCTCATTGTGTTGTCAGACACAACTATTAATGGATCATTAGCAGACAAATGTTATTTGAAATCATGTTCAGATGCCACTAAAAGGGCTTACTTCAACTTTTACCTATACCCAAGTATTTGTATGTTTACCTGAGGAACTATGCTATACAGACCTTATTCAGTTCTCTTGAAACTTAAAGTGAAGTTTTTCTAAAAAGTTAAAGGGAGGAAAATCAGCCCATAAGCGGCATTATAAAAACCTGAGTAGGGAGCTGAGAAAAGGACTTGCAAAGAGATCTCATATGAGCAATCTGCAAATCCCCTTCTGTAATTATTTTCGTATCAGGAAAAGATGAGTCCACTTCTTGTTCGCACACTCAGCATATGACCCTTTGGAATGATAACAGGTCATTTTTGCCGACTCTATATTAGGTTTGATATTGAGTATAAACAACCCCTTGTTCCTCAAAGTGATGCAGCTGAATCTGTATGAGATTTCAGGTCAAGTTAGGCTGACCTGTGTCATACTGAAAATAAAAGTTAATTGTAGTACGCCCAGGACTAACTCACATTAGTTCTCTGGTCCAACAACCGCATAGTTGTGTGAATCTGGGACTGGCAGAAGGTGGAGTTGGAAATACCTAGCACAGGGTAAGGGCAGGGAGGAAATACCTTCCTGGCAGCAGCTTAGAGCCAGGCTGCAGACCTGCACCTTAAGGGCAGGTCTGCTGTAGGATTGCAGTGCCAGTCCCAGGAACATGTGCTGGCTTCAAGCACCATGCTTCAGAGCTGCCCAGCTGGAGCAGCTCACATGTATCTCCTTAGCAATAGAGCAGAGCCTTGATGCATGTGTACCCTTAGTCTCTGTTAACTGCCTCTATAAACGTTGAATCCCCCATCATGCAACTGAACAGTTATTTTCAGTCATCACAGGCATTTAGGTTTTAATCAGTAAAACTGCATTGGCATCTGAAGATTTAATTAGGGATGCCTATTACTGCCTAAGTCCTACCTGGATCCACAAACTAGGTGATCCTCTGCCTACATTGGCAGAGAGGCACAAACTAGGAAACCTTTTCAGAATATACTACCCATACTGTTAAGCGTCCCCTATTCCATATGTAACAATCAGGTATTCACTGGCCAGATAGAAGCACCAGGTCAGGGCACTGCTGCACTGCTGTGGAGACCCACACCCTAGGCACTGCTTCCACAAACCCTGGAGTTACTTCTGCCTCTGCCTCCACACTTATTTAATTGTTCCCATTCTCAGCTTCAGCCTCACAACACATACAATTGCTTGTTCTGTGCTTTGTAGCAACACGTGCTTACACATCTGTAGGTCCTATTGCCTAGAGCTAAGTCCAGAGAGCAGATGGTCTCCAGCTGTATCATTGTGTGCTCTGGTTTCATCCATCTTTCCCAAGCTGAACTGTGCTTGTTCGCGTCGGGTATCTCAGGGTAGGCAGGAGGCTTGGCAGGGACACTGAGCAACTGAAAGCAGAAAAGCAGCACCATCAATGTAGGATGCAGCCTTTTCTCACCAAGAACCACTGCATCAGTCCTAAATGTGTAGATAGACATAGCATTCCCCTGAAGGGGTGGGTTTGACTATGCTGTGGTTTTGAAGGTGAACCATTCTGGCCACTGTGCTATGGAAGAAATGTGGTGGGAACTCCGATGTCCCAGGCAATAGTATCCTCCTGGCAGAGGGGACCCCTGCAGCCTCAGCTGAGAAGTGAGCTTTGCATTGCTTGTCTCCATGTGAAGAGGCTGGTGTGATTAAGGAGTCACTTATTGCTCCTGCTGAGCAACCTCACTGGTCCATGACTGATTTATGCCACTATGTCTGCTGTGCCTCACACATGAAAAGCATGAGTTTAAACACTTTAGTAAGCTCTGTTAAAAATTAGGCCATCGTATCTGACCTGACTTTTCTATCAGTATTTTCTATATTTTTTTTCATTATTATTCATTGATTATAATAGACTTAGTTTAGGTACTGTGAATATGAAGTCCACACTGAATTTAGAAACTTGTGGGCATGATCAACTGATTTTCATGTTATTTACTCTGATAGAATTACGTGTGTTCTCTGCTTATAGTCAAAGAAAGAAAAAACTGCTGTTACAATGCTCAGGCAGCATGTCAAATGCACACTAGGAATTTCACCCACTCTCAGACAAGACCTGAAACAGAAACAAGACACATCAATTCTGGCTTTGATGTGGCATCACAGTGAACACAGGTTGGGACCCTCAGTGGTTCAGAAGATATTTTTGGATTGCTCCTGACAAGCTGTTATTATAACCTGCAGCCACTGTGAATCCTGCAGCATGAGTCATTACAGCTCCTTCTGTGCGTGAGCAACTTACTTTCTAAAGGGGTACACCACCATCAGAGCCCTAGCCTGACCCTGAGGTTTTGCAATGCTCAGTGGCTCCTACATATTCAGGCAAAAAACCTCCAGCCCTTTGTCCTTGCTGGACAGTAAGTTTAGTCATTCCTGCATATACAGCTTCAGTAACACAAGGGCTTTATTACAAGAATACTCAGAATTTGAGGAATTTTTCTTGGTGATAGTACAGAAATACAGAACATGTATTTATAGAATAACTTGTAGAGGAAGGTGCAGCTTCGGTTAGCAATAACCATGTTTGCAATTTTTTTGTTTAAAATAAATTGAAAAAATTGAATTGGTTTGCTACTTGATGTTCCCAGTTGTGTTAACATGGCATTGAAGGAAGACAGAGAAGGAAGCACAGAATGTCACAAAGTTACAACTTTACTAAAACTGTGCATTACAAACCTGGCAAATAGTATTTGGATTGTAACTTGAAGCGAACTAGAAATACCCTTAACACATCCAAACATCTTTACCTCTGCTCTCCAGAGATGAGACCCCAGAGCCATTCCATTTGTCTTGAGAGGGTGCTGGCATCAGCACATCAAGCATAGAGAAGGAAGAAAAAAGAGAGAGAAAGAAATTATGACTCTGAAGAAGCAACTATTTTTTTTTCTCTGTGTTTCCTGGGCACAAGTGCCTACCTGCAGCCCTGAGGCACTTCTGTGGGAATGGATTTTGCACAGCCGTGTTGTTTGGATGGGAACGATGGGGTTACATTTCTTTCCCTAAAAAGTGAGCCAGAAGGAAGCCATTGTGTGTACCTTTTGCCCAGTGGCCCAGTGGAGGGAGACTTTGTGTCAATTCCTTGCATTATCTAAGGTGATTTAAAGTAATTTTTCTTTTTCTTCCCTAGAAAATGCCTTTAGCACAGGGAAAGGCTGAGGAGTGAAAGAGAAGCAATATGTTCTGGTGTCCCTCAGGCCAGACCGTTACAGCCACAGCAGTAAGAGCAGCATCACACCTGCGAGATTTGGATCAATTGTTGTCAGGATGTGTCAGACACTCAGCACACCTCTAAAAGCAGACCTCTGAGATGACTTTTCGGGGGTATACTTAGCCTGTGCTTAGCTGTAGCTCCTTGTAGATCTGCTTCTGCTCATGCAGCCGCTGGTTCCTACCTCCCCCATTGTGGATACAACTATCATGGGCAGAAACATAGCTCAGTTGGAAAAATAACCATTTTCTGTTACATTTTATTTTCAGTCTATATCATTTCCCTGTTCATCACTTGGACTTCTAAGTGTGGTGTCCTCACTTGGCAGGTGGGAATCGTAGGAAAAGGAAGGGAAAAGAGTAGCATCATCTAGTGTCCTGCATTTTCCTGTTAAAGCATGGAGACCAAGGGATAGATTCATTTGACCCAAGTGTTTCACCTAGATTTCCTTTACAGCAGATGAAGGGACACAAGCAGCCATACCATATGACCCATTTCATCCTAAAGCAATCAGGAAAGATTGTACCCTACATGTGCACATTTTCTATAATGAGAATTACAAGTGGCAAGCACACGTGTAGAGATGTAAAAGCAGATGAGACCAGTCACACTCCTACAGTCTCTCAGGACCTGAAGACAGTACTGGATGGGCTCTTGGGACCACAGGTGTGTAAGGTTCACCTAACTGCTATGAGGTGTCAAAGCAATTTTGCATGTTGCCCTTATTTTCCCCGTGACACAGTAGATTGAAAGGATTTTCATGCACCACCATAGGATGGGGGCCAACTGGCTGGGAAGCACCTTTGCAGAGAAAGTCCTGGAAGCGTGGACAAGAGGTTGACCATGAGCCAGCAATGTGCCCTTGCAGCAAGGAAGCCAGTGTATCCTGGGATGTATTAGGCTTAGTGTTGCCAGCAGGTCAGGGAAGGTAATCCTTCCCCTTTGCTCAGCACTTGGGAGGCCCATCTGGAGTGCTGTGGCCAGTGCTGGGCTCCCCAGTACAAGAGAGACAAAGACATAATGGAGCAAGCCCAGTGAAGGGTCAAGATGACGATTATGGGACTGGAGCATCTGTCATACGAGGTGAGGCTGAGAGAGCTGGGGATGTTCAGGCTGGAGAAGAGGTGGCTCAGGATCCTCATCAGTGTGTAAATCCCTGATGAGGGGTGGATGTAAAGAAGAGGAGCCAGGCTCTTCTCAGTGGTGCCAGGTGCAGGGACAAGAGGTAATGGGCACACACTGAAACAAAGAAAATTCAACATTTCAATGTTGAATGTTCCATTTCAACATAAGAAAAAAATAATTCTACTGTTTGGTTGGTCAAACACTAGAACAGGTTTCTAAGACAGATTGTGGAGTCTCCATCCTTGGAGATATTCAAAGCCTGACTGGACATGGCTCTGAGCAGTCTGCTGTAGCTGACCCTGCTCTGAGCAGGAGTCTGGACTAGATGATATTCAGAGGCATCTGACAGCATCAAGGACTCTTTGATTCTGTGATTTTCTAAATACCTGGTTTTAAAATATTTTTCCTTCTCATTGTCATTGCTGGGGAGCACTAAGCTTTTCTGACTGTCTCAATGATACATCAGTAACAGTCAACATGGTTCACTTTGAAGAATTGGTTCAACTTTGAGTTTCGTGGATGCAGAATCAGTGATTTGGGGGATGTGTTTCATTCTTACCTTTATCTTGCTGATGAGAAGCTTTATCTCCATTCTAACATACATGTTTGTCTAGAAATATCTTTAGGCTTTAAAAGTTAGCAAAGAGTTCATAAATAAACACTGAACATCATCCTTTGCTATTTTTAATGTTTTGCTGTTATGGAGTCTGGTGGTAAAACCACTCAAATTTTTTCAACTTTTAAGGAGAGATTCAGAACAGACCAAAGCAGTCAGAGTGCACTGGCCAGGAAAACCATGTTTGCATTGCCAGAGCAGCACAAAACCAGCCAAGCTTTACTTGTCTTTAGTTCACAAAAGTCTCATTTCCTTAGCATACTCTGTTATAAAGACCAGTATTTTGTGAGGAGCAGAATAGTTCTAGTTTCTCTTGTTCACGTGTCCCTGATTCATTACAGAACATACAAACATTACAAGACAATGGTAACAGTCAGACAAAAGAAAACCCCCAGATGTCAACTACAACGTCATATAAAATAATCAATGAAATACTCATTATTTAGGGTGTTTACAATGTAATGTTTTTCTAAAGCTAGTTGACACATAAGATCATTCTGACTTTAAAGTCCAGCTGAAGTTTGGATGGTCTGTGTTTTTGCACTATCATCAGACTCATTTTAGACACATTCAAGACAAGGAAAGGACACATAGTGAAGCTCTGAAAAGCTCTAGAGTTGACATGAAAAATGGATGAACAGACTCACATGGAAGTTCTTAGGAAGCTCAAGAAGTAAGAGCCAGCAAACCAAGTGCTCTGTTCCACAAATATTAAATTCTTCAAGTATCAAAGTCAGGATGTGACAGTCTGAATGGATAGACAGCTAGATAGGTAAAAAACTGATTGGGTGGTCAGGCTCAGAGGGCAGTGGTTAATGGACCATAATCCATCTGGATGATGGTAAGAAGTCTTGTTGCTGCAAGGGGTCTATCCTGGGACTTCTCTGCTTAAACATCTTTATTGATGAGCTGGAGAAGGTGGTGGAGTCTGTTTTCACCAAGTTTGCATACAGCACCAGACTAGGGGGCAGGAATCAGCCAATATGCTTGAGAGCTGTACTGCCTTCAGAGGCACCTAGTGAGGCTGGAGAAATGGGCCAAAATGACAGTTTCAGCAAAGGCAAATGCAAAGTCCTCTGCCTGGGGAGGATTAGCAGAATCATGAGACAATAGGATAATTCAGGTTGGAGCGGACCTTAGTAGGGTTTTAGTCCAGCCTCCTGCTGAGGAGGAGGTTTGGTGGGAGATGGACACCAGTGTCCGGGTAATGTGGCCTGGGGAGGGTGGGCTGCGATGGGAAGGTCTTCTGTTTGACACAATATATGTTTGAGAAACCACTCACCTTTTATTTGATTCAAGTTCTGAAGTGTAAACTGTGGTAAAACTCAACCTACAGGACTACTGCACAAAGACTACTTGGCAGGATTTATTGTATTTAATAGATTGTTATAGGAATAGCTCCTGGTTTTGGAGTAAAGCAGTATTTGAAACACTGTAGAAGAGTAGGGGTTTAGTGCTGTTTATTTTTATTTTTTTTTTAAAAGACAATGCGTACTAATCACTCTAAATAATCCGTGGGCAGATTATCTCGAGTGCATGTTGTCCATGTAGGCTCCTGGCATGAAGTGGAGAAGCGCCTTGGAAAGGCATTTACCAGACTGCAGAAGCAGGCAGCTGCCTGACATGGGGGATGGGCTCTGCCAGGCATGGGCTGGCACCACATGGGGCTGGGAGCTCAGAGAGCTCAGGGTGGTGGCAGGATGCCCACAAGAACATGGGTGCTGCTAGCCCAAACCCAGGCTGGCTTTTCATCAGGGATCAGCCAAGATCACAGGCTGGCAGCAGAGATGGCAGAAGTAGCAGCCCTTGGGTTGCCAAGGGAGGGGAGAAGTGGGGAGAGAGAAAAGATGTGGGGTAGGGGCTTGGAGGGCACAGAGATGGGGTACAGCCAGGAGGAGAGCTTGGTGGGTGTCTGCACTTCCAGAGCCCCAGTGGAGTTTGTCAGCACAGCATGAGCACAGAGGCCATGTCCCTGTCCGTTTCCCAATGAGCTGGTGGGCACCAAGGAGCACCCCAGGGCCTGAGTCCCACAGCACCTCTGGGATCCAGGTCTGCCCCACAATCTCCATTAACCCAAACAGTGCAAACTGTCTTGTACCGTAACTTTTACACTCAGCGATTTACTGTAAGTTGATGGACTTGGACTGACTTTGGATTTTCTGTGTCAGATGAACGTGGCTTTATCCACACATCCCCTTTCTCCAAAATCATCGATTTGGTAGCTCATGAATAGCTGTGCCATGCTGCCCTCCCTGCCGGTTGCATTTGTGCTGCTGAAAGATCACTCGGTCGTTTCCCCTCTGGTGGCTGGTAAGTGGCACTCAGCATTGCTGCTGGTGCTGCAGTCTTGCTGGCTCAGGGCAGTCTCAGCCACCTTTCTGGGCTGAGTCTGTAGTGGATCCGTCAAATCCAAAGACTGTAGCACAATGTATGTTTGGATAAAATCTAAATCCTCCTGTTCATTACGGTGTAAGTGAAGAGTAGCGTCCACATTGACTTCAAGGACAGCAGGACAGATTAAAAAGTCCTCAAAATATAAATGTTTCCAGTGACAGCTGTCAGTGATTTATAAACCATTCTCCATCCACATTGACAACTAGCACATGAATAACAAAGAATACACTTAAGACGAAACATTTTGTACAATTACTGTTTCCTCAGATGGTCATATTATGTTACTCAGAAATGTAGTCTATTCTGTTGCTCAGCTCTGCTCTGCTTGTGTTAACTCAAATGACTACTTTTGTCACCAGTTGGCTAAACTAATGCAGAGCGTGGAAAACATTTCCTGAGCTAATGGCAGGAACAAATAGTCACAAAAGAGTGAACTATTTACACGTTTCTCCTTTGGGATACAAAGTTCAGAATAATTACCACAAACACAAAAGATGCTGTACTAGAGTTTTAATTAAAAACAAAAACAAAGTAAAATACACACAATAATTTTGAGATTGGGAAACAGAAACAAGTCCTATTCTTTTTTGTCACACAGGCTAATGACTTGCTTTAATGTGATGTGTTTGTATCACTGAAGACATTTATCTCAACCTTTTATAAGTAAAGAACTTCAACTTTGAGGGAAAAAAATCCATGGGCTGTTTTGTATGGTCTTCCAAGTGTTGGTTAGCAGTTTAAAGGAAGGGAAATAAATAAATGAAGTACTTCACATTTAGATAAACAAAATGAAAATATTCTGCAAAAATTACAATTTTACAGCTGTATTAAAAATATTATTTAAGCTTGAGGTGTGGGCAGAACACATCCTGGCCAGCTGCTTAGAGTTACGCCTGCAAAGAGTTTTAAAATCAGTTTAGTGCAGTTGGAGACTATGTTTTGCAGTCATGTTAGGATGAAGGATCACCCGGCAAGCTGAGTGTAACCCCAATTTCAAATAGGAAGTGCAATGGACTCTTTTGCCATCAGATACCCCTGGAAGATGGGGTCTTCCCAGCCAGGGCAGTGTCTGCACCATGCACTGTTGGTAATGTGTATCACACTGGCATCCACCATGTACAACCGGCTGAAGAGATGCTTTGCTCTTCTTATTCCTTATAACACTCTGACAAGTAGAAAGAAGATATTTCATTCAGACTGTAAAAGGGTCTTTCGTTTCTTCTGACACAGACTCACACACGGGCACACCCTGCCACTCTGAAACTGGAAAAAGTCCATTAAATGCAAGGACTTATGAGAAAGAGCCCTTGAAGAAGAGCCTTAAAGGTTAGGTAGACATTTTACTGACAAAAAGCCAAGTCATCTTCAGATGCGCATAGAGTTATTACATAGCTTTACATATGAGCACGGGAAAATCCTCTGAATGATCCCTTGGGAAGGCAGCTCCTCTCTCCTAGCATGAGCCCAGCTGTTGATAGCCAAGGCAGCATGTGAGTTTTATTTATCTTACATGAAAAAGGAGAAATGTAGCCCCTAGAGGAAAAAAAACCCAACAACAAACCAAAACTCCAAAACTCCAAAACTCCAAAACACCAAAACCCAAGGAAGAGATGGAGTGACTGGACTGTGGTCCCCAGCATGCGAGGTAAAGTAGGGGAGAGGGTCACCACCCTTTCCTTCCTTCCTTCCTTCCTTCCTTCCTTCCTTCCTTCCTTCCTTCCTTCCTTCCTTCCTTCCTTCCTTCCCGTTGTGTCATGCTGCCTTGCCCCAGGACTATCCGGTCTACCCTTCACAGCACAAAGTCTGCTCATTTTTTTTCTTCATAAAACACACACAAGCTTAGTCTGGGAAGCCTGACCGCACAGCTGACACCAGCTGTGGGGTTGGAGCTGGGGGAGAGCCCCCAGCCATGTCTAAAGAGGGAACTTTGTAGGTGAATGACCATGGCATGCAAGTGGACCAGGGCTAGTGGCCAAGGCTAAAGTTCTCCTTCCTTCCCCCTACTCAGAAAGTTCTTAAAAATAGATAGCTTATTTTTTTCCTCAGTTCTTCTACCATCCCAACAAGTATCTCCTTTCTCACTGTGCAGGAGGAACACAGGAGAGCACTGGGTGCAATGGGTTGGTACTGGGGAGCTGCAGGGACCTGGTAGGTCTGAGTGCTGCAAGATTGCTGCTGTCTGGGCTTTTGGCTGGAGGCAGAGGCGGCAATATCTGTGATGCATGCAACAGAGCTGACCCTGTACCAGGGTTCAAGGGTTCTGCCACCATGGCAGATCTGGCCTCCATCATTTCAGATGGACACTGAGACAAGCCTACTTTCAGCCAGCTCCTAATGTATCCAGGCTGAGGATGCAGAGTGTCACCACCTCTGCATGGTATTTTTGCCATACATATCCTATTTATGGTGATATTTCCAGCTGAGGTCACAAACCACAAATGTTATTTTGATTACTGGGCTAGCCAAATCTGCAACTTTTTTGCCTTCATCTTGGATTGAAATTCCTGGAAGTGGTGACACAGGACTAACAACAGATGTTTGTGAAGCTCTAAAACACTTCTGCTTAAATCTCTGGGCAAGGGCATGGTCAGACCAAGAAAGCACCTGGGTTGGCTGGCAGCTAAGCAGCAGGTCTGGTGGGGACAGTAACAATAACCTGACAAGGGGTTTGCTCATTGCTTCGTCCTGATGTGGAGGACAGAGCATACAGAAAGGAAGTTTGGATGTTTTAGAAAGGGAGAAGGATATGAGAAGATATGAGAGGCCCCGTGATCTGAAGGAAATGCCTTGTGTGTGTGACATAGAGTGTCCTTCTCTGGGAGAAAGGTAAAACCCCAAAGCATAGTCAGGAGTGGGGAAGGATGGAAGCACTGGGGAAGGTGTATTTTATTGTTTTATCTGGAACTACAAATTGTTTGGGTTGCATAAAGAAAGGAAACATTAATTTATTACAAATGTTAACATAGTTTGTGTGGCTATGAGATATCACGTGTCTTAATTGAAAACTAGATTTTCTGTTTGGATGGAGGAGTGGAGCTGTAAGAAAAGGTCAGCTACTGCTACCCTAAAGTTTTGCCAAAAAGAGGACAAACCAACTGAATCAAACCAATTGGCTCAAACCAATCACTGCCTACTCTTTCCATTAAAAATGTGAAAGGAACTAATTGTATCTTAAGAGAATGAACATGCAACAAGCTACAGGAAATGAAGAGTTAATAGATAACAGACTTCAATAGTTACCAGGCTTATTATATTGGATCAAGATTAAACTCTCCATGGCATTGGTATTCTGGATAAATGGTAATAAATCAATTTGACTAAAAGTATGACAAGGCTATTTTTCTTTGCTAATCTGACCTGTACTTTCTACCTATTAGTTTAGTAACTAAGATATAAATCTTCTTATGAAACTTTGGTGAAACAAGGAGGATATTCACTGACTTTTATTGAGAAGATTTGGTTGCATTTCCTCTTACAGACATTTCACCTCATTAATATTTAAAAAATCTCCATAGAAAGGATAAAGAAAATAAAATGAAAATAGAATGAAAGCTTTCGGTATAATATGATGAGGGGGGAAGATCCATCGGGACTTCGTAAATCAGGAAAAAGGAAAAGTAATTACAGTGTATTGAGCATCTTCCTTTATTCCCATCCAATTGACTCAAACATTTACAATGTGCCAGAAGCAAAGAAAATGCAGTAATTCTGTCATAGCACTGATATTTTCTTTGGGATCGTTGAAAAGTACATAATAGGGCATTTGTCAACTAGGATCAAGTTTTTCAGCAGGAGTTATTGATTTTAATTATTGTACGGTAGAGCTTATATATAACGTAATCTATGTTTCAGATTTTGAGCATATCCCAGGCTAACTCTCTTTGCAAATTACTTTACTGCTGCAGGTTCTCACAGGGGAGGAATCAGCCGCAGGATCTCTCCCTGTCCTGCTTCCAGGAGGTTTGGCTGGTGTCCCCAACAATCCTTATTAGTGTCATGGCTATCATCAAGTTCTTTCAGCGCAGTGTAATTCAGCCCATTAGTAATTACAGTTGAATACAAATGTGTTCTCAAGACAACAACCTTTCCTATAAACCTTTAACCATATTTCCTTTTAACCATATTTTCCCAGTGCTGGCATATGATCTGTGTTGTTTGAGTACTTGGAGAAAAAATCAGGCTCTGGCTGGCTAACTCAGCTGGGAAGCTGTCTTCCTCAAAGCCTCCTCACACCCCTGTTTTCTGTCAGATGCCTTATTACCTATGAAATCTTTCATGCTGCAACCTGTTAGCTAATCATAAAATGTATGTTTCCCCAATTTTCCCATATTTACAGAATGTTTTGTAGTTCTAAAGTGGTTTATCTCATCTTCAACACAATCTTTGCTTGATTGCAGGAAAGGAAATGGCTGATCAGCTGTTTTCTTCCTAACAAAGTACAAATGTTGATAAATGGTAATTGAAGTTGTGGTTACTGAAGAAAGGATAACACGCTGAAAGCCTGAATGTTGCTTTTGATAGAAGTGCAGAAGGAAGTAAATCTACTAGAAATGAAACTCCTTTTCTTATAAATCACATACTTTAACATTTAGTGTTGTTTTTTATATTTCCCTTCATTAGATGTACGCTAAGGGTGCTCACCTGTAACAATTTAAATAACTAATTGCTGCTATCATTGTACAAAACTTATTTCAAAACTTACAATGAATTGGCTTAAGACACCAAAAAATGACATAGCCACAGAAAATTTCTTCCATTTTCCCTCTTTGTAGCCAACTAGCAGTATTGTCCTGTGTTTTCTATCATCAATAAGAAAAGGTTTTTCTTCTACTTTTGCATTACACCAAATTTCTCTGAAAATGTTGTACACCTAATCCTCTGATTTTATTAGTGAATTTGGATGTCAAAAAAACTCTGTGTAGGTCAGAAGAAAAGAAGCAGCCTTTCAAGTTTTTCACTTGGAGCTCATTTTTTTATTGCTGTTGTGACATTATTTTTAAATAAACATTTAACTTCTCCATATTTGAGTTATCTTCTTCCTTCTGACCGGAACTATCACAAGCTGAAACTTCCAGTTAGTCGAGTGCCTGCTGTCTCTCTTTGCTTGTTTCCATAAAGAATAATTTCATTGACTCTAGTCAGACAAACTAAATAAACTAAAAAAAAAGAAAAAAAATCCCTTACAGAAGCTATAATGGCCAGATATGAATCTTTCCCATCTCACTTTGTCATCACTCTTATTGTGGGTCCTTCCCAGGATAGCTCTGTTCATATTTGTCTTTTCTCTGTGCCCTTGGATGTCCTGCAGCTCAGGGCCCTGCTGAGGCAGAAATGGGAACCTCTCTGTAACAGTGGTGCTGTTTGTGAGTCCCCCTCCTTGCGAGGGCTCCCAAGAGCCTGTCCACAGAGGAGGATTATTACTGGGAGGGTCAAGATTAAGTTTTAGGACCATATATATGCACCCTTTCCTGTCCTGTCTAGGTCCTTCTCTTTTCTTTCTTCTTCTTGTTAAAATAAAGGTGATGCTACCCCTTTCCATACCCATGCAGAAGCGTTGAACTACAGCTTTTTGCCCTAATTAGCTGGGGGAACCGCTGGATAATGCATATTCTCAGTTCCTAAGTAGTTCAGGCTCAAACCTTCATTGGTTTTATACCTCTGAGGAGGTGAACTATGCTGTTAATATTTTTGTAGCTGATATAGGCTGTGGCTGCCTGGGAAGGTGGCTTGTTCTGTAAAGTTACAGGATGGATGGGAACCCATAACACTACATATTAATGTCTAATGAAATTCTAACTATTTCCATAACTCTGCAAACTTGGATGTGTTGAAGTTTGTTTTATAATGTTTTGTGGGTTTCATTCTGTGCCTTTCCCTTTGTTTTACCAGTTCTTCTTCCTCAAAACACTCTATTTCTATGCTGGTTTTAGTATCATATACTCATTGTGCACAAGAACTAACTTTATTGCACCAACCACTTCCTCGCCTTTTCTTTTTTTTTTTTTTCTTTTTTTTTTTTAATCTAAAGAAGCCATTCTTTAGCTAAACCATGTGAGAGCCAGAAAACAGAAGACAGAGAATTCAGTCTTTGGCCAGAAGTAGACAACACAAGGAAAGGCTTTGGAAAGAACAGTGACAAGTATTGTCTTGTAAGCCTTAGGCTGCCTTACTTTTTAATTTTTTTTTTTTTTTTTTCAGAAGGAACTTTCTTATTAGTCACTAACAAAACCAAAACATCCAAGACTGGAAAATAATACTTTATTGCAAGTTTGAATCAAGTTAGCGAAGTTATAAACTCCTTCAAAGCAACTGGGGGGCAAAGATGGAAATGCCAGACTTATTTTATAGCAACATTGCCAGATGCTTTGATAGATCCATTATAAATTCTACATGCATTATTCTAAGCAAAGATTCCTATCCAGGTACGGTTCCTTGGCTACATTATTTCTTTCCTTATCTCACTGATTCTTTTCACAGTATACAGTAAGGAATTCATTAATAATGTATCATATTTCCTGGTAAGATATGGTCTAACAATTGCTGTTGTTACAATTTTCTCTTTTTTCCATATAACCTTTTTCCTGTATCATTTTGGCAGTCTTTGCTGTATGGATGCCTTCACTGGATCAATGCTGACTTCAGTTATCTGGAAGAGCATATATTGTGGAAAAATTAGATTAGAATAGTTTGGTACTTTATTACAGTGGAACTGGCTGGGACAAAACCTTTGTCTGGTGCATCCTATTTGTTTTTCATTTCCATAGAGTCATTTAAAAGAGTCAGTTCTTTTGTCTGGCATATCTTTTTCTTTGGTAAAAAAGATAATAGGGTACTGAGTGAACAATAGAAGGAAAACACAAATGGGAAAAAAAGGAATGAAAAATCAGTTATGAATGTATGAATAGCTTGGGGTTTACTTTGGGCTGATGAAAATGATCTGGAACCCATTCCTGTTCTTTGTGAGTATCCCCAGGTGTTCCCCAGCTAAGCAGGAGCTTACACAGCATCTTCAGCCTGAGAACTTGCCTTGCTCTCCCCATCCCATCTCCATCATTACAGCTCAGCAGAGATTACTTCCCTTCTCAGATTTTCTGGAATAACTTCTTGTGCAATCTCTAGCTAGTGTAACAGTGTCAAAGTGATACCACTTATTTCAAGTTTTTTTAATAATAGACCTTTTCTAAGCAACATGATTTTGAAATGGGTTAAAGCAGGAATACACAAGCAGTTGGGCACATGACTGTAAGAAGGCTGGAGACGCTCAGGCCAGGACTCAGATGAGTCCAAAAGAAGGTGTATGACTGCACCAGGGGAAGCTCCAGCCCAAAAGCATGTGTCCATGAGCCTGCCCAAGAGTTCAGACTGTGGAGTGAAGGGCAGGAATCCCACAGGCAGCTATTGTCCAGGAAGCATTTATTTCCAAATAAGGTTGTTATTACGGAGCCCTTAACCCAGGATCTCACATAGGCTGCTTCCTCCTTTTTAGCACAGCTAGTTAGGCAGGTGCAGCTTCTCATTATAGCTGTGAAAGTGCAACCAGTGTTTTTTTAAACGTTGATTTTATGTTTCATTAAAAATGCCTGTTCTCTCTGCAGTTGGAGGTAGCAGCTGTAGCTGGCTGCATAATTGGTTGGGAGTGACATCTCCAACATAGAAGGGGTTATGAAACATAAACAAAGTAAAGTAACTTACAACAGCAAAGGCATTTCCAGCTTTCATTAAAAGAAGGATGTGACAAATCTGTACCTTGGGCAGTCACTTCATGGTATCTGCTGGGCACTAGATCAAGACTCCATAGAGAGGTATCAAGATCTCATTTTCCTGGGACCAAGTGAGGAGCATTTATGCAGCCATCAGCGGTGATTATTCAGCTGAACACTATCTGTTAAACTGCTTTCCTGGAGACTGTTAGGAATCTTCCCCAGCTCAACTTACTGAAATAGTTCTTTATAGCAAGGACCGAGTTAGTGTTTTCATAGTGACTCAAACACTACCTTTATATCATAAAAAGACTAGCTTCAGCTACCAGCATCAGATACAAACTTTACCCAAGCTCAGCACTATTTGCATCAGGTTTTTCTCTGGAGCCCATCAGAAGTGAGTTTCTGCAATCCTGATTCACTCTGAGAACCATTTACTCATAACTGTTGTGTCACTGGCTCCAGACATACTGCTCATCTGGTGGAGCTCTGCTCACTGTGAGTAATGATCCACTGTCATTATTTCATTTCCTCAGATATTTAGAAAAGAAAATGTAATTGTCTTATTTTAATCTAAATTTCTGTTGTAGCAGTAAAACAGGGACAGTAATTAAAGCCATGACTCAAAAACAAGAGCACAAATATTTACAAACGCTGATCTTTGTTTCTTTCCTGGCTTTCTGGAAGTCAGCCGCAAGGGAGGACTATTAGTTGCTGGCTGGTCTTCGTTAGGCAGAGCTTGTGTTGAATATCGGGTGATTTCAATGTGACACAGTGTTCACAGCTCTGAACTCACTTTGTTCTTGCAGCACACAGATATGTCACAAAAGGAAGCAACCTTCAGCATCCTAAAGACAAACCCAAAGAAATATGCATCCACCTTGCATGTTACAATAGTTGAAGCACAGCGTTATCATAACTGTGTTAATCACAGCGTTGATATCAGTTGAAATGCACTAAGGAACTGCCAGAACAGTAGGATCTTGAGCAGTGATGGTTTTAATACTTTTATGTGCGAGCAAATTTTGCGAGTCATGCTGCAGGGATTAAGGAGAAAAATGGGAAAAGAGGTCAAAAATGCACTAATTCTGAAACCATCTTCACTTTTTTAGTACAGAGGGATTTATACTGCACAGGCAGACAGAGTGGAAGAAAAAAACAAGAGCCATAACCCTACTGTTGTTCAAACTAACAAACTGTCACCTTCTCCCTGACAAGTATCTCAAGGGTGGGTTGAAGGAGGAGGGAGCCTCTTTTCAGTGGTTCCCAGTGACAGGACAAGGGGCAACAGGCACAAGTTGGAACATAGGAGGTTCCACTCGAATATGAGAAAGAATTTCTTCACGGTGAGGGTGACAGAGCCCTGGAACAGGCTGCCCAGGGAGGTTGTGGAGTCCCCTTCTTTGGAGATTTTCAAGACCCGCCTGGATGCAGTCCTGAGTAGCATTCTCTAAGCAATCCTGCTTCAGCAGGAGAATTGGACTAGATGATCTATATGGTCCCTTCCAACTCTAAAAAAATTCAGTGAAATTCAGTGAAAACTCAAATGTAAAAAAGGACCATAGTGGAGGTGGTCCAGGGACAGGGGGCTCAGGAGGAATGTAGAGATGTTGTCTGATTGCATAGGGATGGGGTCAGGAAAGCCAAAGCCCACCTGGAGCTGAATCAGGTGAGGCAGACAAAGGGCAGCACCTAATGCGGTAGGGGTCCAGGTGACAAAGGACATGGAAAAGCCCAAAATACTCAATGTCACCTTCAGCTCTGCCTTTACTAGGAAGATCACACTTCAGGAATCCCAAGCCTCTGGGATCACAGAGCAAGTCTGGAACAAAGAATACTTGAGAAGGATCAGGTCAGGGAACATTTAAACAAAGTCAGTCCATGGGACCTAATGAGAAGCTCTCACGGGTGCTGAGGGCGCTGGCTGAGGCAAAGCCACTCTTGTTTATCTTTGAAAGGTCATGTTGCCTGGGAGAGGTTCATGAAGAGTGGAAGGAAGCAAATGGTACTCCCATCTTCAAGAAGGGCA
Source organism: Numenius arquata (assembly GCF_964106895.1). Lineage (NCBI taxonomy): Eukaryota > Metazoa > Chordata > Aves > Charadriiformes > Scolopacidae > Numenius > Numenius arquata. The sequence continues at coordinate 57,142,089 of NC_133578.1, forward strand.
AGGAGAGGATCCAGGGAACTACAGTCTGGTCAGCCTCACCTTGGTCCCTGGGAAGGTAATGGAGCAGCTAATCTTGGAAACCATTTTCATGGAGTGTTCAATGTGGATTTACAAAGGGGAAGACATGCTTACCCAACCTGAAAACTTATGATGATGTGACTGGCTTGGTGAATGAGTGAAGTTTACTTCAATTTCAGAAAGGTTTTCAACAGTATCTCTCATAACATCATAGAATCATAGAATATTTTGGATTGGAAGGGACCTTTAAAAGTCATCTAGTCCAACCACCCCAGCAATGAGTAGAAACATCTTCAACTAGACCAGGTTGCCCAGCGCCCTGTCCAACCTGACCTTGAAAGTTTCCAGGGATGGGGCATCTACCACTGCTCTGGGCTACCTGTTCCTGTGCTTCACTACCCTCATTGTAAAAAATATCTTCCTCATATTTAGTCTAAATTTACCCCCTTTTAGTTTAATACTATTACCCCTTGTCTTATTGCAATAGGTGTGACTAAAAAGGTTATTCCCATCTTTCCTGTAGGCCCCTTTGAAAGGCCACAATACAGTCTCCCTGGAGCCTTCTCTTCTCTAGGCTGAACAACCCCAACTCTCGATGGGCTTATGCAAATCGCATGAAGTTCAACCAGGCCAAGTGCAGTGTCCTGCACCTGGGACGTGGCAATCCCAGGCACAAATACAGGTTGGGCGGAGAATTGCTAGAAAGCAGCCCTGAGGAGAAGGACTTGGGGGTGTTGGTGGATGAGAAGCTCAACATGAGCCGGCAGTGTGTGCTGGCAGCCCAGAAAGCCAACCAGATCCTGGGCTGCATCAAGAGAAGTGTGGCCAGCAAGTTGCAGGAGGTGATTCTACCCCTCTACTCTGCACTCGTGAGACCCCACCTGGAATACTGTGTCCAGCTTTGGAGTCCTCAACACAGGAAGGACATGGACCTGTTGGAATGGGTCCAGCGGAGGGCCATGAAGATGGTCAGAGGGATGGAGCACCTCCCCTAGGAAGACAGACTGAGAAAGCTGTGCTTGTTCAGCCTGGAGAAGAGAAGGCTCCAGGGGGACCTCATAGCAGCCTTCCAATATCTGAAGGGAGCCTACAGGAGAGCCGGAGAGGGACTCTTTGTCAGGAAATGTAGTGACAGGACAAGGGGTAATGGTTTTAAATTGGAAGAGGGGAGATTTAGATTAGATATTAGGAGGAAATTCTTTACCGTGAGGGTGGTGAAGCACTGGAACAGGTTGCCCAGGGAAGTTGTGGATGCCCCATCCCTGGAAGTGTTTAAGGCCAGGCTGGATGGGGCTTTGAGCAACCTGCTCTAATGGGAGGTGTCCCTGCCCATGGCAGGGGGGTTGGAACTCGATGATCTTTAAGGTCCCTTCCAACTCTAACCATTCTATGATTCTATGATTCTTAATCTGTCCTCATAGGAGAGGTGTTCCCTCCCTCTGATCATTTTCTGCATTAATGACTTGGAGAGAGTGCACCATCACCAAGTTTGCAGATGATAGGAAACTAGAAGGAGTGATTGATACACCAGATGGTTGTGCTGCCATTCGGAGTGGCCTCAGAGGCCAGAGAAATGGACCAACAGGGATCTCAGCTGTCACAGAATCATAGAATGGCTGAGGTTGGAAAAGACCCCTGGAGATCATGTGGTCCAAACCCCCCTCCACTCAAGCAGGGTCGCCTAGACCGTGTCCAGATGGTGCAGACATGGATCACCATTCTGTGATTCTGTAAACATCTGCTACATTCTGCTGTCAAGGTTGAGATGCTGGGATCAATGGAGACTTGGTCTCACTTAATATGCACTTACCTGGATCACTTTACAGAATTTTCCCCTGTATAATACTATGAAGGATATGTTCTGCTAAATTATCATTTCATTCGTTTGTCCTATAATGAACAGAGACTTTCTCCAGTTATAGATGGTCCGCTGTATCTAATTATACCCTTACATTATACATAATTTAGATGCCATGAACATTATGCTATGTTCATCTTGCTGCCTGCTAGGCTTCTGAACTTGTTCAGTAGCTGCTTTTGAAACAGCAGAGGTATGGCTGCTCTCTGGAGGGGAAACCTGGTCTTATGGTGAGCTAGGGAGACCTGCTACTTCAATGCTCTCAGTACCTGCTGGAAAACCAGCTGTCTGGAAAATTACATGCAGGGACATTTCAAACAAGGGCAGATAGGTAATGTTCATGCCAGCACTTCAGTAGTTGCTGGTTGGACTGGACTCTACAAGGAGACCGAGGACAGAACTGAGCCTGATGTACAGCCCTGGATCATTGAAATCAGAGTCTAAATGTGATTCAGTCTCCAATTTAGAATTCCTTAGGTGTAGTAGGAAGCATCTCTGCAATGAACCTAACCACCTATGACATTTCCGAGAAAAGAAATGGTTACGTTTTATTCCAAAAATGGATCTGGAAGTTTAAGGATAAACAGTAAAACCATAACTGCAAGTTAGTTCTGAAAATGGTTGTAAGAGACAGTAAATGGAGGATGTTATTGGAAAGGTATCATAGGAGCTCAGTAGATTGTGAATAAGATTCTTCTTACTCATTCTGTTACTGTTGTCCTTGTAAAGCAGTGTATCAGCCTTTGATTTCCTTTAAAGTAAATCTGTAGTCCTCTTTTATCAGATGGCCTTGATGACAACTGAATGAAAGGACTGACTGGTTCAATGGATCAATCCAATAACTGGTGGGATTGGTGTGATCCATTTCAAGTGGAGAGGATGGGTATTCAGAAGTATCTTCTTTCTCTCCCGTACACACAAATATGCACACAAACTGTAGTGTCTGTAGAAACCGATAGTTCATTTAAAGTAAAATTTTAAGTGACACAGTTAAAGCAAAATAAAATTCTTAGGTATTTTCAAGAAAGTTGTAAGAGATATGATATTATTTGGCTACTGAATGAATCAGAAGTATTAAAAGTCTCTGCTGTGTGTTGTGTTCCCATATCACTGTGATAATGAAACCTCTCCTAGATTTTCAACTCTTTTCATGTTTGAACACAAATTAGCTCTTCTCACCATTTTTTTCTCAGTACCATGAGCAAGAAGCAAATTCATTTTTACGTCCAATAAATGAACTTTTCATTTCTCTGCAAGAAAACTACTGTCTTGAAAAAATAAGAGATCATATGTCAGCTTATTCAAGTTATAAAAGCTGTAGGGTATTTAAGATGCCAACACGAATCCTTAAGTTACTCTGCAGTCCTTTATGCAGATAAAACTCCTGGAAGACAGACTGATTTCACCATTTCTTTAGGATCTCAAAACTACTACAGTAATAATAGTTTGTTGTGGTTTTTTTTTTTTTTTTTTTTTTTTTTGTTAATGAGGTACAATGTTTTGCTTTTGATAGATATGTAATATTAATTAAACTTATCTAGAACAAATGTAGAATATGAACATGGCACATATACACGGTACTGTGCCAGTAGAGATCAGAAGCAAGTTTAAATGAAGGTGATATCTCAGTCTTGACTGGTAAGGCATCCGATGAAAAATAAAATGGTTCTGGTTGGAGGGCACTTGTGAAAGCCATCTAGTTCCAATTCCCACTCAAAGCAGGTCCAGCTAGATCACGTTGCTCTGTGCTACTGGGATTTCTTCGCTGGAAGCAGCACTCCACATATGGTCTCACCAGTGCTGAGTCAAGGGGAAGAATCACTTCCCCTGACTTGTGGGCAAGATTCTTGCTCTAATAAGCTCAGGATGCTGTTGGCATTCTTTGCCCCTAGGGCGCATTGCTGGCTTATGTTCAACTTGTTTTCCACGAAGAGATCCAGATCTTTTTCTGCAAAGCTGCTTCCCAGCCAGTCAGCTCCAGCCTGTACTGGTGCCTGGGGTTATTCCTCCCCAGGGACAGGACTTTGCATTTTCCTCTTGTGAACTTCATGAGATTCTTGTCAATACATTACTCCAGCCTGTCAAAATCCCTCTGAATAGCAGCTCTACCCTTTTGTGTATCAATCAGTCCTCCCAGTTTGGTATCATCCATGAACTTGCTGAGAGTGCACTCCGTCACAGCTCTGAGTTGTTAATATAAGAAAGTTTGTGCATATTATGTGGCTCATGGGGCTCATCAGAGTGCCCTTGGTGATGTCTTAGTTTACCTGATTGTTTCTATGGTATTTATGAAGACCAAGTGCCAAAAATAGAGATAGGTGAACAAAACAGTACTTAGGTGGCATTTAGCCACCTACTTTCAAAGAACTGGTCTTAGAGTGCACTGAAAAATGTTCAGCCCCACTCATGTCCTGTTCATTGACACTGCTTGAAAGACAGGATAAATCTATACTAGGGTTTATGTTTTTCCTTCAGCGATGTTCTGCATCTGATTCCCACCCCAAGTCTCAGGTGCAGGCAACGCGTGTGGGGTTTGAGCCTGGGGCTGGATGCAGACACACACGCACACTTGATTGTCAGTGTAGATGCGATTCCTGATGTAGGAGACCCACGCTGCCGTCCCAGGTGGAGCAAAGGGTCATTCTCTAGTGAGAGAGGCTCTGTGCTGGGAACAGAGCAGCCCTAGGGTGTGATTCTGTTAAGCAGTCAAGACTAGAAAAACAATTTGAATTAAACAAGTCTTTGGTTAATAAAGATAATAATTTCAATATATTTAATTTGCAAAGATTTTTTATGTTAAATTTTGGGACATCTGTTTTAACACACCATGTCCTAAGAGTCCCAAAATAGATTCCCCAATGCAGCAGCATGTCTGTTTTTTCTTTTGCCTGCCAATAAGTAAGTCACTACTCATTTGATCCCCACAGAGCCAAATTCAGTTGGAATTTCTTGTCAAATAAAGCACTGAAAAGATATTTTCAGTGTGCTGGGGGTGTGGGCAAACTTCTGGTTTCTTATCATTCTTGAGATATTTGTGAAAAAAATGCAAAGAAACAAAAAAACCCGACAAAAATTAAAGCCTGACAATCGTTAATTGTCTGGTAAGTTATGACCACAGCTCATCCTGTGGTTGTTTCTTGACAGACTTAGACTAGGACTAAGACCCTTTCTCTGGTGTAAATTTGTACAGTGGTAACCTCTGTTCAGGATGTGACCTCAAAGGTCTTCTTTAATAAAGATGCTAAGTATTAATAATGGGATGTTTCATACAGGCTGCAAAGAATTCCTGCTGGACTAGGAGTGTGGCAAGGATCAGTTCATATCTGTAGATGATTTTGAAAATGCAAGTGCCACATCAATATCTTTGCTATTGTATCATTGAAAAACACTGAAATACAATTTTAAAACCTCATACAAAAGCCATATATTAAATGTAGAGACCACTCTGCTCTACAGACTACATAATTTGAGGTTTTTTGTTGGATATTTAAGGTGGGTAGAATTCTAGGGACCGTATTCTGACAGATTGTCTACAGAAATATTTACATAGATCTCAATAGGAATAATTGTAGGGTATAAACAAATAGAGCTTCAAAGTTATTTGGGCACTGAGTAGCTGCTAGTTTCAATGGGGAGCACCAAAATAGCTTAGATGTTCCAGACCTAAGGCATTATTCAACATAAATTTAAGTCTTTGAAATCTGGGTGCAGAACTCATTTGCTGATATCTATTACTCTGCCAGAAAAAAGGTGGAAAGTGGCACTTGCAAATTATATACTATTTTGGTCTTGTGCATAAGTTACTTCCTCATGAATCTTTGTCAAAACCAGACTAATTTCAAAATTGTAGTGTGCCTGACTCATTGAGGGAGGGTATGGGAAACAAATTACTCATGTGAAATTTTTTACTAGTGCCCATCTCAGTTCCTCACCAAAATCAAGAAACACACAGCACTGTGAAGATCCTTCATGCACTTTGCAGGAGGGCCTGTAAGTAACTCTTTAGGGTTAATATCAAGGAACTGTGGGTAGTAATCATAGACTGAGTTAGCTGTTCTAAGGTAATAGGACTTTAAGTTCATTGTTGTCACCTTACTGATTGGAGGATCTGTTCCTAAAGTTCATGAAACAATTTAGTCCTAAGCTCTCCCAAAACTATGTAGAGTAATATTATCTGCAGGAGAAGGGAACATGTACCGTCTCATGTTCCCTCCCATCCCTCATACTGGAATTTTCTGTTTTGTAGAGTTGTTTCTGTCAATAGGCAAACTAGCACTTACGTTTCCCAAACTGTGTCTCCATTCCTGCCTGAGCTTTAAGGGAAGCATATGTCTGTGCGTCTGCTACATCAGAGCTTCCAAACATAACATGGCCCATAGTGGTATAAGCGAGAAATTTTGATTTCTTGTTCCATGTTCCTTCCATAGCGGTTCATTTTCTATGGCTGATCATGACATATTTTCTGTGTCATGCTCTGAGTGCCCAGCTCAATCAAATATAACCTGTGTTTGCAATGGAGAAACATAGGGAGAGGTTCATCTCACCTGACTTTGAATAGCTCGTTCTGAGTAATCCAGACTCTTTTCACAGTCGAGCTAGAGAAGAAGCTCTCATAGGACACAATCCACCTCATGCGAGGATGGACTTCTAAACCAGGTCTGAAGTATAGCACTGGGTAACTGTCCTTTTCTCCTCATTGACGTAAAGACAGATAGCTCAGATGTGGACATTACACTATTAATATCTGATATTAGATGACATTTAACCAATTTGTGGCATCCTACAGACTTGATAATACCCTGCAGTGTTCAGAATTTTCCTGAGCCATGTATTTTAAATACATGAAGAAAAAGAGATCTCGATCAGTTGTTATTTTTGTTTGTTTGTTTTTGCATGTGTATGATTTGTTGCATTGCTGTGTTGTTTAGCATTTCAAGTTCCTATGTGCACACATTTGATTAGACATTTTAGTCCTTGCCTGTTTGTTGTGTTTAGTGCCATTTACTCTTCTTCCCACTGCAGTTAAAAGCAAATAATGTAAATGTGAGAAATGACTGGGGTCTCAACAAAGTCCTGGAGATAGTTACAGTAACATTGCTGGATTTTTGACTTGTCTTATATTTCTTTGCTGAATGCCCTGCATTGACCAAAGGAAATAACATGGGACTCCCTCCTGTATTTTTGCTTCTTACTAAACCATAGTTCAGCATTGTATTTTTTGACAGTATCCAAAAAAGGGAAGTAATTCTCTTACATTTCAAAGTAACTGATCTAGGCTAGGAGAGAAGGCTGCAGAAACTGCCAAAAAAGGGAATATTTGTTTTAATATTCTTATTGTGTGCTTTCTCTTCCTTAATTCCTGTATAAAATCCAAACAGGATTTATGAGGCAAAGACCTCTGTGTAGCTGAAGCTTTAGCATCTATGGGATATAAGTTTCCCATTTAACCTTATGCCTCTCTTAATAAGACTTTTTTTTATGTATGAGGATCCTGTGCACTGCACGGGGCAAAGGGCCTGCCAAACTGCCACTCTCCTGAGATCGGCTCACACAACAGTGCTGCACAGAGAAAAGTTGTGTCAGACTTTGTGTGAAGGCACCAAAACTGAGCGGTACTACTCAGTCCCAACTCAATGGGACTTGTAGTCCCCGGGCTTTGTCTGAGTTAGGTCTGCGTCAAAATGGAACATAGACTTAGCGATCTGACTCTGTAATTTTTTGCCTAATTGGCTATGACTCTACTGAAAATGCTAATTATTTAGTAAATCCCATTCTTTTTCTCACTCTACATTTTTAGGAGACATTTGCTTCTTCCATGGTATTAAAACAATTATATTGAAATTAGCAAAGAGATTGCATGGGTGGCTAATCCATGTACTAGAAATGTAGGCCTGGTAATCATCTCTAAGCAAGCAGTGGCCTGGGTTGAGAAGGTTTCAGAAATAATCCTAGCAAATATAAGGTGTTTCGATCTGTCACAGTTGAACTAAATGATCATTGCAGGTCCCTTCCAACTGAACTATTCTATTCTATTCTATTCTAGCTGTAGCAAGCCATCATCAGATACAGGGTGAGCACAGGAATAGAACAGGACTAAATTGATAGTGAAGATGACCACAGCTTCTTGGACAATGAATATGGAGGAGTCTCTATATCAAGCAGGGAATGAATCATACACACTGTGAACATGTCTTGTATAAAAATGACATAGCTCTAGCACAGGGCTCGTGCCTGAGCTGGAAAGACATTTCCTAGGGACTCGTGATGGTATGTACTTATCCTCTACTTACTTTAAAACTAGCCAGTGTCTTGAAATATCACAAGCAGGATCTTAAAAACTCTTTAAAATTTTTCTGTTTTAAAAATGAAACTAGAAAAATACCTCTTAATTATATTGCATTCATTTCAGTACATCACAAACCTTAAGATGTATAGGCTAAACTCCTTGCTGGAGAGGCTCCTTTGGAGAATTTGTTCTCATAACTACTCCTGCCAGGGTGCCATATGGTATATGAATATCACACGTCCAGATCTGAGTAAGTATTTACTAGAGAGGGAAACTAGGGCATACAGAGGTTCCTCTTGGACCCTATGGAAGAATCAGGTTCAAAGGCAGAGCTAGAGCACAAGAGTTTCCAGATCCTCTCTGTGATGTACATCACGAGAAACTACTGTGGAAAGAGACTGGCACTTAAGAGCAAGACACTGTTTCCCAAGAATAATTATTTCCTTATGCTACGTAAATAATGGTAGCAGCCCCCATATTAGTTCATGTTACAGGACAGAAGAAAAAACGCTTTGCTTCAGACTGCAATAGAAATGAAGGTCTTGTTCTTGTCAGACTCCTGTTAGAATTTGTATCTGCACCTAACAGCTTCAGGAGAGTTTTTGTGATTTGTGTTTTTGAGAGGAATCATTCCAGAAAGCTCACGAGGTTTACTATTTCTTTAAGCGCTCAATTAGCTTCTTTAGTCGGCCAAAGATTTATTTCTGCCTCTGAGCCAGTGTCATTTTCCCTTCCCAAGCATTCACAGCTGTTTAAGTGCCTGCTGATACAAGAATTTTCAGCATCCACATTTTTTTAGGTTTAGAGTTTTCATCCTTTGTGTGATTCTCCTGCGCTGAATATCTACTTCCGTCGCCGATGTCTTAAGGAGGAAAACGGAGGTGTCAGACAAGCCACAGAGATGCATTCTGTGAGCCTCACTCTGACCCCTGTAGTGGCAGAGCTCTGAGACAGGCTCTGCAGGGGTTGGGGATGCTCCCTTCCCAACCTTCCCAATGCAGAGACACCTGAGCATCTATGCCACAGGCTCCAAAAATCAGTGGCTCCTTATGATGCCTTTTCTGCCTTAAAACTCGGGGTTCATGCAGGTTAGGGACAAACCTGCCATGTATGTGCTGAGTAGTACAGTGATCTCATGGAACAGCATTGAACCTGTCCAGTAAAGGAGAATTCTTGATTATTTTAAAATTCTGTCCATATTTTGCAAGTCTACAGCCCCCGGGTCTGGAAGCACAGCTTTTGTCAGTTCTAAGGCTTCATTCTTGACTGTTTGTCCAATTCTTTGATCCAGTCATGCCAAACTCCCAGTCACATATTGCAGCCATTTACTGAATGCTTATAAATGGTAACAGGAATACACTATACCCATACATACAGACACACAAGACCATGCAGAAACTATGCTTGAGAACAGCTGTGAAATTGGTGCTGCAAAAGAAAACTCAAAATGTAACTCACATGAACTTTTTGCAGAATATTACATAAATGCTAGGTTTTTAGCATTTGATTTTTCATGGCTTCTTAAATCAAGAACAGAACTCCAGATCTATTCACTGTACAGGGCAATTTTTCTTATATCTACCAAGAAGATGCAGCGGCACATACTGTTTAAGGACCCAACCTAGGAAGTCAAGGATTCTCTGGCAGGGTTTGCTGGCTGTTAGGTCTGATCCTGCTCAACTCGAGGGTGACGGACATCTGATTTGTAATGAAGTTTCCTAAAACTGTCTTTATAATTTCTAGTTCAGTAGGAAGAAGGCAAAGCAGACCGTCCCCATAAGCAAAAGAGAGCTCTGTTCATGGCAAAGCTGGAGTCCGGTAGCTTGTGTGCAACCTCTCCTCCCTGTTTGGCTTGCACCGCTTTCTCAAACACAAGGCGACTTCTACCTACAGCTCCCTGAATACTTCATGGACATTAATTAACTGATTTCACTCCTGTGCAGAAGCTGCTAATTGCTGTTATACTCCCTTTACGGCTGAGTTGACTGGGACCCTGGAGGGAAGCAATTTCCTCAGCCTTCCCAAGCAGAGTGAGAGTGACAGGGATTGAGCCCACCCTGAGAGGTATTGCCCACCGTTAATCCCTGCTGAAGCTATTAAACACTGAAAACACTCAAGATCTTTCAGGATAGCTCTTGGCACTAAAAAGGATCAGGCCCAAGTGAGGACAAGGAAAAGCAGCACATGAGCACAGCAGTCCAAGAGGGTGCCAGCTGGGGTCAGATGCCTGTTCCAATTACCCTCAACTCCTGCCGCATGCAAAGCCGATAATGACATAACTAATAACTAATTACAATGAGAGGAAGGAGAAAATGGTGCAGCAAATGCTAGCAGAATTCATAAAGTCAAATGCCAATAAAATACACTATGTATACAAAATAATAGCTTAGTTCCTGGCTACCTGCTGTGTTCAAGCTAAAGAAAAGACAAAGTAATATCTTCAGGTTGTATTTGCAAAGACAACTGTTCCCTATTATAGGACAAAATTGCAACACTTTATTTTCTTTAATTAGTACCTCATTTGTTCTAGTATGTTAAAAGGCTAATATGCATATAAATTGATCTTGCATCTTCGGACAAATTGCACTATAAATAATATATTGTAAAAGAAGAAGGAAAGAGGTGAGCACTGGACTGTCTCCCAACAAACTGAACTGAATCTCACAGTACTACTCTGTAACTTACAGTACAGGCATGCTGGTAGGCAGGAGAGATGGCAAGAATTACAAGCAATTAGGGTTAAAAGTGTATATGGGCCAATTTGTAGCCGTGCCATCCCAGGAGAGACCCAAAGAAGGCACAATGCCTCTGAGACACACTTTCCTCCCTCTGTACTGACCTACCTCCAGCTGAAAAAGGAGACCTTCGTCCCCCATCCCTGGGCAGATGCTCCATTAGTTTCTCCGTCCCTGGCAACTGCTTTGAGTGCTCCCCACGGGTCGAGCCACTCTTCTCTGCATCAGGCTACCAGTGGGAAGTTTCCGTGTTCCCCTCTTTCCCTTCCTGGTGCCCCTGTAAGGCCAAGCGAGGGTCTGTGGGGAAGCACCGGTTGCTACAGAAAGCTTGTGTCCCTCTCATTCTCTGCTCTATACACACACAGATATGTATATATGAATGCTGTGTCAATGAGAAATCAAAGTGTACAGAAAGTAAAAGGACAAAGAAAAAAACAGAATACCTTTCAGAGTCATCTCTCCCATGTTTATTTATGTTACGTTGGTGATGGAGATTTGGGTCTCACACAGGGCAGTGGAGTCAGACCTGCATTTTTTGCAATGTGAAGTACTATTAATGAGCCAGTTAAAAGCATGTAATTGTCAATAGTGTGATCCTGTAACTAACATTATTTTTGTTTTCCTTTCCTTTTAGTTTGAGCCATTGCAGTGTCAGCAACAATCAGAAGAAAATGCGAACATTTGTCTCAATAGCCCAAAATGCCTGGAGAATTTTTATATCTGAAAGGAAGCCTGGCTGGAAGTATCTGATGCAGCTTTTTGCAGTTTGCTCTGCAGTTGGCTTCTTCTCAAGCTTTCTCTTATTCCTTGGCATGCACTTCTCCCTGGCACACCACCCTTTAGGTCCCTTATTGATTTCTGGATTCATCTGGATCTCGCTATCTATTGCGCTCTCCTGTTTCAAGCACCTGCGCTGTTTTAGTGTCCTGTTCCTTCTTTCTTGTGGACTGAAAAATGGCAGGAATGCTCTTATTACTGCTGGCACAGGCATCGTGGTGGCCGGCAACATCCAAAATATTTTTCACAACCTAAAGATTCTGGCAGACAGTATAACCTGTCATTTGGAGTATGAGCAATTTGCCTTGATAAAATATTACGTTGAGGCAGTAAAATGGATTTACGACAAAGCCAAGCTTTCCACTGAACTATTCCTAACGCATGAATTCACACCATCTTATTCAATTTCAGATGATGAATTAAAACAACAGCTAAATGACACAAAGCAAGAAATCCAGAGAGTTGCTAACCAGATATCTTTTATGCTGACTATACTGCCCTATATAGGCCAGAAAGTATTGCCTATAGTGGGGATTTTTCTAGCTTCTTTTGGAACTGGCATCTTTATCAAAAAATTTGTAGGCTCTCACAGTGCCAAATTTAAGAATACTTATATCACTAAACAGTTCATCGCATTTGACGAGAAGGAAAGGCAACAGCAAAGACCCTGTCTCCTACCACTTAACAGAAAAGAAAGAAAAGATTATGTGACGATCCCATCCCTCTGCCTCACAAGGAAGGACAAAAAAAACATGCAATACTTTTTTCTCCCTGTAATTGTTCATCTTTGCATCTGGCTTTTGTTTGCTGCAGTAGATTATTTGTTTTATTGGTTAATTATTTCTGTGAATAAACATCTCCAAGAAGTACCGGACCTAGAGATTAAACTCAGCCTCTTTCAGCAAGTAAGTACTTCTCAGTACTTTGTATTTCTTAGTTTAGTGTTGAAAAATTTCCCTTCATTTCAGCAGCTGCAGGAGCAGAGGTACAGCCAATGATCCATCAGTTCTTTCATGGCATTAAGATTCATTTTCTTTCAAAAAGGGCCATTGCCTTTACAGATATGTATGTTGGACGGAACCAGACAGTCCTCCGCACTTTCCAAAGTGTCATCATATTTCTAGAGAATCGTAAATATAGGAAGAAGGACTTCACTTATTTATGTGGAGAAGACCAGAAGCTTAAAATTGGAAACTCACAGTGCTGACAGTTGCAAAGCACCACTGCTATAGTCAAAATGCCACTGTGACAATGATGTAAGAGATGCTTACCTTTGTTCAGCTGAGTACATGAGGAGATCATCATTTGAAAGAGCATGGCCGCATACATACGAACTAATAACATGTTGCCAAAATCTCAACATTCTTCTAGCAGGAGCAACAGTGTTGCAAAGCGGCATACAGAATGAGAGAGTAATTAGGCTGGAAGGGACATCTGGAGGCCACCTACACCAACTTCATGCTCAAAACTGGGCCAACTTTAGAGTCAGATCGGATTGCTCAGAGTCTTGTCTGTGAATACTTCTAAGGCTGGAGATTTCACAGGCCCAGGAAAGCTGTCCAGTTTGACAGCTTGCAAGACCAGGCTTAAAACATTTCCCAAAAGCATATAACCCTTTGATACTTTCAAGATAAATAGATTTCAAATGAATGCTTGACTGGCTGGATGGCTGAGCCCAAAGAGTTGTGATGAATGGAGTTAAATCCAATTGGCAGCTGGTCACAAGTGGTGTTCCCCAGGGCTCAGTACTGGGGCCAGTTCTGTTTCATATCTTTGTCAATGATCTGGATGAGGGGATCGAGTGCACCCTCAGTAAGTTTGCAGATGACATGACACCAAGTTGGGTGGGAGTGTTGATCTGCTTGAGGGTAGGATGGCTCTACAGAGGGATCTGGACAGGCTGAATCAATGGGCTGAGGCCAGCTGTATGAGGTTCAACGAGGCCAAGTGCTGGGTCCTGCACTTGGGTCACAACAACCCAATGGAGCACTACAGGCTTGGGGAAGAGTGGCTGGAAAGTTTCCTGGTGAAAAAAGACCTAGGGGTGTTGTTACCTGAACTTTCTTTTAGGAAAGTAGGTGCAAAAGCCATTGGATTCTGTGCCATCAGCACATGTATAACAAGTCAGACCCATCCTGGAGAGGTCGACTCCTGTGCAAAAAGAGAGAGGCTTTCACCATCTGGTCAGTCAGTCTAATGCAAAGTATGTTGAGGAGGCAGATTGCTACACATGTTAAGGAGGCTTTACACCTCATATATACCCTGCTGCTGCACATCTATCATCTACAAACAAGCAAGCAAAATAGTCCTCATCCCCTGGAATATGGTCCTTCAAAGGAGGAGGGTTCAGGAGGCCTCATTGATATTCAAAATTAATCTCCTCAAAGCTCAAGAATGGTTAATCCCAGCTAAATCAAGCAAAAGCAGAAGGAAGCCAGCATGGATGAGCAAGGACCCCCTGACAAAGCTCAAATGTAAAAAAGAACCATAGAGGAAGTGGAAGCAGGAACAGGAGGCCCAGGAGGAATATAGGGACATCGTCTGATTGTATGGGGATGGGGTCAGGAAAGCCAAAGCCCACCTGGAGATGAATCAGGTGAGGCAGGCAGAAGGCAGCACAGAGTGCTTCTCTCTCTTCTAACTATTCTCTTCTATCTCACTAAGTTACCCACTAGCCTGCAATGTGCCCTTAGAGCAAAGGAAGGGCTACCCTGGGCTGCATTAGGCAGAGCGCTGCCAGCAGGTCAGGGAAGGTGATCCTTCCCCTTTGCTCAGCACAGGTGAGACCCACCCAGAGTGCTGTACCCAGTGCTGGGCTCCCCAGTACGAGAGAGACATACATATACTGGAGTGAGTTGAGTAGTGGGTCAAGATGATTAAAGGACTGGAGCATTTGTCTTACAAGGAGGGGCTGAGAGAGTTGAGGCTGTTCAAGCTGGAGAAGAGAAAGCTCAGGAGGATCTCATCAGTGTGTGTAAATACTTGATGGGGGGTGGGGGTGTAAGAAAGAGGGTCAGGTCCCTGCACTGGGCACCACTAAGAAGAGTCAGTGGTGCCCAGTGCAGGGACAAGAGACAGTGGGCATAAATTAAATGAAATGTCCTTTCAACATAAGAATTTTTTTTTTTTTTTTACTCTTCAGGTGATCAAGCACTAGAACAGGTTTTTGAGACATGTCTTGGAGTCTCCATCCCTGGAGATATTAAAAACTCAACTGAACACAGCCCTAAGCAACCTGCTATAGCCTCAGCTATTCTATGTGTGCTGCTGCATGTGGTTTTGCTTGTGTTTCTATCCTTCGCACCTTGAGCACAGCCCTGTATCACGACCTGCCTTGGGTGTGATCCAAGTCAGGGCAAAGAAGGAGCTTAGTCCCACCATCCACAGACACAGTGCCTGAGCCTGGGCCTCACCCTGTCTGGCTGATTCATGAGTCCTGTGCTATGAATTTGCTCTTTTTATGTGCAGTGTTCACTCCTGTGGAGAGCTGGTTGACTCTCCTAAACCAGAAAATTTTGCTGTCATCAGATTTTTTTCTAGTACCTCATTGAAGGCTAGCCACATTAAAAAATAAAATTTAATTTTAACAGATTTGTCATAAAAAGCCTCAGGGCTGCTGGTCTCAGGGAATCTAGAAAGCTGGCTGTGTGAGCAGGACAGACTTAGCGACTTCTTGAGATGTATACTCTTGGTATGAACAGTAAAGTTCTTCATGCATTTGTACCCCTGTTTCATATTGAGTTCCCAATGCAAACTTCCTTGCTTATACATTGGTTCAGTTTAGGGACAAAATGTACTGAGAGAGTTTGGAACAGGATAATGTCAAGGAAAGGCTACCAGGCTGAAAATGGGTAGCATGCTTTGGGCACGTGATTTTTCCAGTGAGCATCTAACAGAAGTGCCCAGCCTCTGCAAGGTGGTTAGAAGAGCCACAAGGAAGAGCTACGTGTCCCTCTGACATGGTCAGAAAAGTGGGCTGGGTCATTCAGTGTCCCTACAGTGTTCCCACACATAGAACAGAAAGTTGCCTGCCAGTATGAAATACTGGTCCCAGCAGCATGTCTAATTTAGTCCCTCTGATTCAGCATTTCAATCCACAAGCAGTGCAACACATCAGCTCTTCTAAGCGAAGACACCTGTTAGAGGAGGAGGGGTGGCTTTGTTTGCATGATAACCTCATGGTCAGAGCACCTGCCTAGGTGGGTGTGGGAGCACTGCTGACCAAGTCCTGAGCCAAAACCCACACCGGGACAGACACTGCTTTATGTCTGTTGTTTTACCCTAAAGGAAGGACACTCCAACCGGCGATCTGAGCTGATTTGTGAGTGGGAATATATTAAACTGTTACAGCCAGATTAACTACATATTTGTTTGTTAGAGGCACTGAGAAGGTAAGTTCTTAACAGCCTGAATTGTGGGACAGTGCCCCAAGAGAAATGGTGAAAATGCAGTCTGAATAATTTATAAATAGGTAAATATATTGTTATAAGTATAGTGTATGTAGACACTTGATGGACTGGATGACTTATGGTCCTTTGTAAAACTGAATACACAATGGGAGAAATACTGAAAAAAGCAGGAAACAGTACTATAATCAACTCTTTCCCCCCTCCCACCCTCTCCCTTTTCTTGTGCAGAGGAATGAGGACAGCTTTATAATTCGTATGAGAGAGCATATTGCAAAGACTGATCCTTTCAAGATCTCTTTGTTTAAGCATGACTGCATCCCTCAACCAGAGCTCGCTCTCTCCACGACATGGATCCAGCTTGGAGTCATCATCTTCTTCTTAAGCATTTTTGGGTTATTCTCTGGCCTCCTGACCCAACTTAAAATACTTGTGTCAACTTCATTTTATCCTGACACTGAGATGAAACGGATACATTATTTGCATGCAAAATTACTCAAGAAAAGAGCCAACCTACAAGCAAAAACTGGGAAGAATATGTTTGCTAGAACGGTAAGCCATCAGCTCGAGGAGAAAAAAATTTCCCCCTCTTAGGGTAGTAGCCAGATCCAGGAAATACTTAAACACTTGTTAATTTCAATTATGTTCTAACAGACTTTCCAGAGTGCTTCCCTGCACAGAGGCAAGAGACAAGTTGCCTAGTAGATTAGATCATATAATTGTTTTGTTCTGTCCTTCAACACACATGCATCAGACATGGCAGTGGTACACACAAATGATTATGTGCTGGCAAGAAAATCCCCCTCAGACTTAGAGCTCTCCAGAGAAGAAACTTGGTTTTCATGAATGTACGAAAAGTACCTCCATCACAAAGGGTATCCCTGCAATCTAGACAGCAAATGTTAGGCATTTGTGAGTGGCCTCTAAATGTTGATAAAGGTATTCAGTTGTTGCTTAGCAAAATGGAAGGTGATATATTTCTCTTTTAAAACATAGTGGGAGTACAACTGCAAATACCATTAGGAAACAAATTTTTGCTTGCAAAAGCATTTGCCCTGTATATATATGTATATATGCACTAATGGAAATACAAACACACATGCATATATTTATGGCAAATCCAGATAGATAGCTGCAGACACATACAGTTTGTTTTAGTTTGTGGGTTTTTAATAGTCTTCAATACTAACTGTACAGGATGTTAGTGTCTGGGCAATCTCTGTGTCAGTAACACTATGATCATAGGAACACATTTCTGTCTTTTCAGGTCAATTTTTGGTTTCCAATACTCAAGGCAAGAGAGACAGTGAGGAAGAAAGAAAGGAGTGTGGCAAATGACAACATGGTGTGAAAGAGACCAAGTGAATCTTTGGATAAGGCTGAGATGTTGTAGCTCCACAGGGACGTGTTTTGCACTCATCTTTTCTATGGAATTTCAATTTTAAAATGTAAAAATAGAATCAAAGGCTAATCAGCAGTATTTTGGAGACCTTTGGAAAAATTTTCGTTTTTCAACTTGGGTTCTGTATTGTCTGGTACTCCACAAAGCCATGGAGGGCCTGTTTTTCTGTGTAAAAGCAATCAAACAGTTTGGAGCTTTTAGGACTGCAGCACAAACCTCTTTGGGTTGAGATACAGAGGACATAATGGCAGCAGCAGGTTTGTCTTCTTCAACTTTGCCAGACACTGAAGCTAGAAGACACAGCAGAGACTGTCCATTGGCTTCTGGGCTGGCCAAGAACCTAACCAGAGAGTTTAGAAGTTTCTAGACATTTCTATTATTTCTCAACCCTCAACTGCCCTAAATCCTTCAGCCTGGTTCTTTCCCATCCCTAGCTTCATACACCTGCTACTGCCTCTGCAGCTGTCTCTTCTGCACTCTTCTGTCTCTTTAGTTGTACAGATCAAAAGGCAAGTCTGTCTCTCCCTTGGCACTACACAGACACATACCTTTCATTCTCTGCAGACCTTAGTTTCTGTTTTCTCCCATTTGTTTCTGTCCTGTGAAATGGGGAAGTCTGGGCGTTTGTTTATCTTCAGCTGTCTCCTCTTCAAGTTGTTCAGCTATTCCCTTTGGCCTCTCTGTTTACCGTAACCCCTAACCACATGACTACATTGTTCTTTTTTCTTTTTTTTTTTTTAAATCCACTACAAGTTACAATTAAAAAAACAGTGTTCCATCCACAATTATTTCTGCTCCTCTTCTTACATATCCTCTTGTCACATTTCCTACATTTTATTTTGTCATTGTCTGTCTTTGTCATTCAAAGTCTTCTTTCCTCTTTCGGGATGTTTTCTTCTGCTCTAATAGATCATTCTTCCCCATACATAAAAGCATGTATTTTTCCTTTCTGCTGAGCACAAGTGAACTAGAGGTACAGCTGAAATTAAGGGTTTTATTTATTAATTTATTGGCATAATGGAGACTTTTTAATATGTTTTATGTTACTGGGCATTGTCTCTAACTGCCTCTCTAGGGCTTGTCAGAAATGTATTCATACACCACCAGCACTCAGAACAAGAGTCTGAGGAGAAGTCTGGATTTGGCTTTTGACTCATTCATCCCTTTCCTTCCCCCAGCTCCCCGCAGAGCTCAACTTCCTTTTTTAAACTTCCTCCACTAGTGTAGAAGCTGTTTGATTTACTGTGAAACCCCCCCCAATTGGATCAAATCTGGTTTGCAAAATTAATGAAAGCCTGACCTGATTGTCTTGTGAAGATAATTCAGAGAGACACGCTAGGGCTTCTGACCCTCCTGAAGCACAATAGAAATGAGGCAGTTTCCTTTCAAGAGCCCTGTTTATGGAACTCTCCTTATCACTACCTCATATCCCCGAACTTGGCTTTCTTCACAGCTAAACTAAATGCTTTTTTTTTTTTTCCTCTGTGCTAGTTTTCTTGCAGCATTTCACATGGGCAGCTGGGTGTGCAAAGTCAGAGGATGCTGGGTTTACAACTGCTTTCACCCTGATCCCTGCTATGTCAATGTTGTCACACTGACTCACTTTGTTTTCATCACAGTTTAAATAGCCCAGAGATGCTTGCAATTAAAGAAGAAATTAACAGGCAAAGCCTTCACTCTAGTTCTGTTTTACATAGCAAAAGTGGAAAGTAAGGATCAAAGGATCACTCTGCTGCTGATGAAATAAAGCCTGAAAATGGGGATGTCAGTGTCGACTTTATGGGCACCGACTTCAAAATATGTAAACGTGCTTCATGGCTGCTGCTGTGCATGACAGTAACTTCCTCCTCATCTCATTCCTGATACATAATACCAGCCCTGCCCTCCAGTGGTCCATCAAAGCTACATGTCCCAGTATTGCTGCTCTGCGGAGATACCCTGGCACTTCAGGCTGAAGAGAGAAGCACTTCAGGTGTTTGTGCTTGCACCACAGTCATGAGCTCTTCACAGGTAGTGAAACGATAGCCAACAGGCTGCATGAGGATTTCTCTGGCAAATGATGGGGACGAAAGCAAAGTTAGGTATGCCAGGATCAGATCTCCCAAATCCCTTCTCTGCTCCTGCCCCTAGAATGTGTATCACCAGGGAGAATGGAGTACTAAAGATCCCAAATTTCTGTCTGGCTGGGGAGACCCATAAAAATATGGTTAACAGCATTTTTTCCTTACTTTAACAATGTATTTGAGTCTTCACCTTTCCATACAAGAGCAGAGGGGAGAACAGCAGAATCTCAAAGAGAAGTGCTAAGCAAGGAAAGGCTGTTCCATGTTTCAGCCTTGACAAAACAGATCCTCGTCTCCTGTGTACTGAGATGTGTTGCTTCAGAGAAAAAGTGGTTTAATGCAGCAATTCCACCTCTTGAAGCAATCAGAGAATGTCTATTGCTGAGTGACCAACGGGCTGAAGGAAGAATCAAAGAAAGCAAACGTTTTTCTCAACAGGCGCTGGAGAAGCCTGAGGACTGTAACTAAATGAGGTAGGATTCAAGTAGCTAGGAAAGCAATTGTGTTACTTCCCCATGAAAGGTTCAAGGAAACTGTGCTGCAAAAGTCATCTCTAAACCAGCTTTCCAACCTAGTGTGGGGCTTCTGTTGTTTTAGGACTACAGTTATAGCACAGCCCCAGCAATAACTTTGTGAGAATGTAATGAAAAATGATAGCTGGGATGAGGTTGTAGGACAAATTCAGAAGTCTTGTCAGTGTCTAGAGACTGAGGCAGGACTGAGAAACCTCTCAGTGCTCCTTCCAGTGCTCCAGTTCAGGACCGATGCTGACATAAATACATTTTATAATCCCATTTCATCCCAAATTAACTACATGCCTAATAGAAAAAACATCCTACTGTATTTGGCTCTGCTGTCACTTATTACTGGTGTTTTGGAATAGGGACCTGGGTAGTTCCAAAATTATATCCCTGTGAAGATCCCAGCATTATAGTGTGCCCCACATAAGTGGAAAAAGAAAAAGGACCACAGGGATTTGGACCCCGACAGTCTCAATTTTAATAGTAGTGCTTGAATAGCACACCTGAAGTACTTTTGATGTCACATAGTTTCTCAAGGGCTATTATTACTTGGCACTTTGTGGCTAGAGGCAGGATTCAGGTACTATGGCCCGCATGTGCCATGGCAAAACAAATACTCATAAATTTCACAAACTTGACAGCCTCAATAACTTGTTGCACTCAAGGATGTAAAAATACAGCAGATGTTTTGGCGTAAATCTCAGTTCAAACACACAGGTAATATTTTTCATGACATCTGCACAATAGTTTAAAAAGTCGTTGGCATTAAAAAGTAGGCATTTGTTAAGAACAAAATCCAAAGGCTACCTCCTACGAGGAGTATAATCCATGATAGAGAGCAGTAAATACCAGTACAGGGATCAGAAACTCTTTGCTAATTGTACAGGGAGGAGCTTCCTCATTTCTGTTCTAATAAAAAACTGTAGGAAAACTAAAAAGATTATACATTTTTCCACAGATTATATACTTTCATGGTTTGGAGAGCTCAGTTTACAAAATGGGTGTTTATATAACTCATAATACTACTTGCTGTTATCACACTGTGAGAACATCTGTTTTTAGAAAAATCACTAACTTTTGTTCCTTTGGGCTTTCATGATCTGCAGTCTCTTGTATCACTTTGATCTCAGTAGGTGTCCCAAGAGCCCAAAGGACATTTGAAAGTCCTGGGCGCATCTTCAGTATCCAAAGGATTAGCAGCCTTTACTCCTGGGTTTCATTTCAGTTATAATTGAGTCATTTTGGCCTTGAGCAAGTCACTGAAGCCAACACTGAACGTTAAACATCAGGCAGCTACATAAATTCAATCACTTGAGTGATCGCAGAGCTTTGAGCATTGAAAGTTCTCACAACTGTTAACTTATTCTAATTATATTTACTTGTCTCATAAGTATATCATGCAATGGCAAGGCTCTAATAATTGTTAAAACCTGAAGCCTCAGATGAAAAACTCCATACAAATATATGTTATTGTCAAAAGTAGAAAGAGGTCCATTCTCCCCACTGCTTTTCCTCCTACTCTTCCCAAATTTCTGCTATTCTCCTAAGGTAGCAAATGATTAATTAAAAATAATGGATTCATGTTTGACATGTGCTCTTGACAAGACAAAACATAAGAAAAGACAGGCATCCTTCATACCAGAAAGTTCCAGCTCTGAGATGCAAAGACGGACTTGGTGGAGACGCGAAGATGCAAAGATGGCTGCAGAGTAGCCATCTGCACCAGTTGGTCACGCTGCATTCTCTTCGTAGTCAATGGAGACAAACTGGCATTGTAAGAAAACATCCCATCTCATCTGAAAGAAAAGCAACTCTGGACAGGTTCATCTAGCCTGTTTTAGATCTTGATGCAGGGATTAACAGTGTTCCAGAAACACCTTTTTCTCTGTTGAGAGGCAAAACCTGTCCAGACATGGTAATGCAGCCCTGCTTCTAAGAATACAATTACTTCTCAAATGGGAAATCAGATAAGTTGAACAGATGAGATTTTTTTTCAATTAAGAATCCTGTCCTACAAAAACCGAAGTATTTGTCACATTTTCAGTAAAAAAAAAAGGTTTTTTTTAATTAATGCATTATGCTCTTGCTCTGGTGATCCCACAGGTAGGGGTGTGTTTCTCTCCATAAAATGAGAACACAAAGCAGTATTGTAGGTGAGTTCACCGGTATGGTTAGTATAGGTTTGCCTAGGGTATAAAAAAGGAAACACTTGAACACACCAATAAACGCTTGGCGGTGCAACTGGCAGGGACAAAATATATAAACTCCTTTAAAGAAAGGGACAGAGAGATGTAGCAGAAGCTCTAAAATGGTGACAGTTCCCCTGAATCAGCATTTTTATGTACCTGACCCCTTCCAGGAAGGGAAAAACAAAAAATCAAATTCAGCATCTGCCATCAGAATTCTCCGCATTGTTAAACATAACAGAAATCTTCCTAATACATGAAATTAAAGAATTAGGATTCATCTCCTGCGACCTAACAGAGCAAGAATGTAGAAAATATGCCTAAAGGCCTTTGCTCATTGCTTTGACTTTATAGGTTAGCTGATACCTTCTAAAAATAAATATTAAGAAACATCATCCCCAAACTTGCCTACTTTTAAGAACCTACAGAGCTTCTGCCACATTATAATTGTAGTTATTATTTTATTATTACTCCATTTTCCAGAAAAGAATTTTCCAGTTCTAATAACAAAACTCTTTTTTTAAGAGAAATTGCAATGACAACTTCCACGCAGAAGCCCAGTATAATGTTTATTGGTTACTGTTGTTTCATGTTGACTCTTTTGAAGTTGATTGTGGCTTGATTGTTAGACCCAGAATGCACTGCTTCGGTGGGGACAGCAGGGTCATTTTCATTTGCTTTTTATCTGCAGAGAAGAAAAAGACAATATGATATAATCTTTCAAAAGAAAATCTCTGTTTTGCAGTTTGTCGCTCAGAGAGGTAATAATGAAGAAAGTGTGCTAGGAGCTAGAAAGAATTATTATTGCTCCCTCACTCTATTCCAGCTTAGCCTTTAGTCCTCTCTATTACAAAAGCTTTCTCCCTTATGACAGAGAAACAAATAGCCTGCTGCACTCTATTGCTGCTGCTGATGCCCTGGATGAGGTTTACTGTGAGGCAGCTTTAAAGGAATGACACAATTAAATGTGGACAAGCTAACTCCACCCTCCTACTATCGCATTTGTTCCTGTCTTCATATTAATTAGCACTTAGAACAAACCCATTCTATGCGAGGTGTGACTGGGGCTTTACATCCATCTATTGGGAAATCATTTTTCAAACTAGCTGATCTCATTGTTGGTATGCATGTGCACTAGAAAACAGCCTGGATTTTGTCATGCTTACTGCCTCTCACTGTCCCCCAGACTCATATTAATCAACTCCCTGCTGTAGAAGACATTTCAGCTGGAGTTGGCATACAGCAGCATCATGTCTCAATCGTCGTTGCTGTAAGTCTTACCTAGTTCTTTTACTTTTCCTGCAGCATTTTTTCTGCTTGTTAAAAAGTTAAAGAGTGAGGTGGTGTCACCTAGTCCTCCCCAGCTGCCTTATCCCACCCGTATGTTGCACTGCACCGATCCTTGCTAGGTTCTTCTGAGAGACAGTTTAGTTCACTAAGCCAACAAAAAATTAACACAGAAAAAGGAAGCTAATTCTTTTCTGCTGGCTTAGCCAGTAAATCAGCTCACAGAAAGATCTACTGAGCACCAGGGTGTAAACTGGTGGGGGAGTATCAATAAACAAACTATGCGCTGTGGACACTGGAGAGGAGGGAAAGGGAGACGCTGAGTGTTATTCCCCTTTTAGCAACACTGAGTCTTCCAGGAGCTCAACCATCCATTAGACCATTGCTGGCATTGACTGCAGCACCTCTATTGCATGAAGACAGCTGTTGTCCTTGCAAGACAGATCTATCAGCTTAACCCAAACAGAACAATTGGTGGAGAGTTATTGTCTGTAACACAGGGACATCAGAGAATTTCATTTTTCACATCAAGCTGGTTTTGGTTTTTTTTCTGTAAATTTGCAAGCCAAACATTTATGCTTTGTTTGTCATCCTGGTGCTAACCGAACTCAGGTTTTCTATGGGCCTTCGTACCCATGTCTCAGTCTAGCAGCTAAACTCCATTTTCTTTTCTCAACTGAAATTTTTAAATGAGGCTCCAATCAGAAAGAGGTCCTCCATGGCTGGGCTGCCATACATTTTCATCAAATTTAAAGATACCAAGACAACTCAGCTTCTGAGAGGGCTTCTTTCAGACAAGCCTGTCATAAGTTAGAAGGCCTGCTGCACTTTTGTTTTCTTGAAGTTTCAGAGAAGCATTAAGTAAAGTAATTTTCACTAATCAAAAGAGACAGTTACCTGCAAGAGCCAAACCTGGGGAATGAGTCTATTGTTTTCGTTCGATGGGTGTTGCCGAGACCACATCTATATATGGTGCTCTCTTCACAGGAACAGGTTGACAGACCTGCAATGAAATATTTAAAATCTTTCACTATTATTTGTCTTCTTCTTGCAATTGCTAATTGGACACAATGAAAATAGCAGTCCTATGATAACCCAGCTTTGTATGTTATGCATCTCAAAACTTTCATCAAACCTCTGTCTTGAAAAGATCCTTTACACTGGGATTAAACAGTTCAGTTCTCAGCTTTCATAAGGAGCTGGGTGGCTCAATCTGTTCAGTGCTGTAAGAAAGCAATTCTAAAGCTATTTTTTTTAAAGAAAAACTGATCATGTTCCACCTCATTGTATTGATGCTTCTCCATTCCTTAGACCAAACAGATCTTGGAGTGGCAAATCCACAGAGATTATGGCACTTAAATAATTAGGATATGCTAAAACATGATTATAAATCAATTAATCTTGTTGTTTCTGTATATTTTTAAAAACTTGGTTCAGCTATTCAGGATATCCCAGGAGAGAACAGGTACAGAGAACACACACCTGAGCTGCTCTCTAGAACAGCTGACTCACTGCAAGTTCAAGCTATAAGCTTGTTCTTTGTTAAAGCAATTGCATTTTCCAGTGATGTTTTTAATACAGATAAGAGAGGTATTGAACATCAGTGAGGTAAAGGGAGTCCTGCCTTGTGTGGGTATCTACCATCCACCTTCACGGCTGCTGGCTACAGGAGGTTGAGCTGGTTGAAAAATCACTTCTGAAGACATATTGCACTCGACGTTTTGGTTAAGGGAAAATTCTCTCTGGCTTTGATTGAAACCACCACATTCACTGAAGTCTTTCTGAATTCTATAATGATCAAATTTCTCTTAAATTTTAGTGTAGTTTTGATAATCATCTTCTAACATGCGATATAAGGCTTTAGTAGAGGAGCCAGGATCTGGAGTCACTAAAACTCAGCTATGCTTGAGGAAGAACCTAATTATCATTTAATAACTGCAGCATGTTCTCTTACATGAAAAGGAATGCCCCAAGTTTTGCTGGTGTAATGCCAGTACAAATCTGGTTTCAATAGCTAGTTTCTATTACCATTACATGGCATTTATTTTGCATTAAAAGTCAAAGGGATCAACATTGCAAAACAATGAAAGTCCTATAGTAATAAGCAGCCCTCATTAGCAAAGTACCAAGTGACTTCAATGTCCAGTGGATTAAATAGATCCACAAGCACATACAACTTTGTGCATGATACGTAGCCCACTGAAGACAGATCCAAAGGACTATGATTTCTAAGATGAACACTGCAAAGAGAATCTATCTAGATTAAAAATGCAGAATGAGTCTACTGTAGGTGAGCAGTTCTCACTCTTTAGCCTGTGAGACATTCTTATTTGCAGCTGGCCATGGAATTGCATGACCTTTGCAGCAGTTGTTTCAATTTAGTAAAACATTCAGCGGAAAGGGAAGATCTTTCCTCCGGACAAATTCACAGTTACTGTTACCAGTTCACTTCTCTACTAGGTCTGGGAAGTGCAGGCAAAGGTTATTTTCTTTGCCCTTCCTTTCCTCCAGAAACATTAACCTTCATTCAGACTGAAAAGTTGAATAGAATATATAAAAATTGTGATCAGATTTAAATGATGCATCTGGTTACAAAATAAAAGCAAAGTAGAAACAGCATAGTTAAATGCTAGCATAATGCAAATGAAAATATCTCCAGTTTATCTAATTTATACTGACTCATACTGGTACAAAAAAAAAAAAAGTGTTCATTTATGTTTGAAAAATGCAAAAATGCAATCATCTGTTTTCTGTTAGTTTCCAGGGAAAAACTGTGTGCTCACGAGGGGACTTCCCTGCCCATCCACTGCAATATGTGTATCAGCTTGCAGACAGCCCACCAGCTCCTGTGAAAATGTGGTCATTTGAGGAAAGCCTCACTCAGCCACTTTCACATGCCTTTCTCAGTTCATCAAGACAAGAGCACAAAGAAATATATAGAAATATCTTAGAAGAATTTCAAAGGGCCATATCTCACATAGATGCTAGTCTGATTCAACTTTTAGATCCTGCAGTGAATTTGTGATTTTCAAATATACTTAGTCTCGGTGCATTGAAAATCCTACCCACAATAGGTAGCACTAAGGAGTCAAAAGCATTCTTCATAAATGCTTCCATGATAAATATGTATTGAAAATTCAATCTTCATGTATTTTGCAATATTTCTCTTTAAAAAAAAAAAAAAAAAAAAAAAAAAAAAAGAACACGAACAGAGCTATCTTGCTTGGTCCAGTAGTACGTTTTGCACGTGTTCAGCTTTTAACACATTCTTGTTGGAACAGAGCCAAGTGTTCAATATTCTACAGGGCTTAGGTCCAAACATCTGATCCATGAAAGAGAAAATTATTGATTTCTTCCACAGTATAAGATTTCTTCCTGCATATGATGTTAAGCCTCTCTGATTTTCAGTGAAATCAGTGATGAAATCTAGCAGTTAGTCAGATTACACATGAGAAAAACTCTTTCCATTTTTATTGTAGGTGGGAAGTGTTTATTTTAAAAAGTACCCAGGCTTAGTCTATGAGCTGTACAGACTATCCTAAGAGCAGGAACTAGGCTATGATATTTTTCTGTAAGCTAAAGAACAATAAAAATGGAGCCCTTAATTTCATTTCCTCCCACCTTGGCAGATTTTGATTAGTAAGGGAAATTACCATTGATTCCCCAAACCTCTCTTCCCAAGAGCTAGTTATCCTCATGTTGTACAAAGCATTACAGAGATTTATTAGTTTAATTAACCTGTTCCCGCTGCCTGACTCGTTTGTAGACATATGGAGGGAATGGTGGACGGGAGACATATTTGCCTTCTCCTGCTATGACATTGAAAGCTCCACCTTCATAAACCACTTTGCCTCTTGAAACTGTCGCAACTGGGACTCCATGGCAGACCATTCCTTCAAATATGTTGAAGTTATTGGCCTGGTGATGTGTCTTTGCAGATATTGTCCTGCGTTTACAAAACAAAACACATAAAATTACTATGATCCTTGCATTTTACTTTATTATAAAATTTTAAGAAATTGATAAAGGAAGAAAATTTAGTAGCATTATTAAACTACGACATTGTACAGTACATCATGGAATAGCTGTAAAAATAGGATAGAGCATTAACATTTCATTGAACAGTAATTGCATTTCAAAAGAATGAAGGGGAGTCAAAAGGACAGAACTTTGCAGCCTTGAAACACAGAATTTTCCACTAGAAAGAGATTAGTGGGAAAAAAATCAGGTTGTAATGTTTTATTTGGATAACATGATTTCATTCTGCCTTGCCAAGCAAATATCTATGCATGGTAAGGTCAGAAAAAGCTCTGACCTTTTAGCTAGAATGACTTGCAATTTCAAGTTTGAGAAGTATGGCTGCAGTGTTTCAAAGATTGAGACTCACGAATAACACAAAGACTATTTCACTGGAAATTCAGTAGATGACAATGAATTTTGGTAACTTTTAATGTGAGCTGGTTTAATCCAATGACTGAATGCCCAAATATCTCGATGCTGAGAAATAATAATGACATCACACTTCTATATACCTTTCCTCCAAGATCATTAAGCAAATTGAAATTTTAGACCTCAACAATATGCATTTGAGCTACAGTATTATTGCTTCAATTATGCATAGGCCTCATTCTTTATGATCACCATTTTTCTAGACAATTTCTCCAACCATAACTGGCTACATAAAAGACAGAGCCAATGCTAGAGCTGACATTAGCATCTGGAATTGCAGGCTGTGTATACTTCCTCTATTATCTGTTTTCCCTACTGAGCTACTTCCTATCTTACTGTATGTAAAATGGGTCACAAGATTTTGAATTTCAGTTAATTATTTTATTAAATTCCTGTTTCCAATCTACTGATTTCTTTTTTTTAAAAATAATTTGGAGAGTTTATATTTTTATTGTCATCTGTGATTCCTGAAAAGAAGGAAGCTTCATGCTTTTGGTTAGCAGTCAGTATTTTCCAGAACAGGTGCACACATAGTCAAAAACCTACCATGTATATACAGCATTAGCATTATCCCACAGACCACATCTTTTGCAAAACAATTATCCAAGTAAAAACTAATATGAATTACTAATAGATTAAAATATTCATCTATTTGGAGAATAATTTTCAAAAACTTTTGTTAACAACCTTATCAAAATGTGAAAACCACAACAAAATCTGCATCTTTGTTGAACTATAGCCATTTTCAAAAGTAATCACATATCAAATATTTCAAATGATTACTTATACAGAGGAAAAAAGAATTGGTGGGAGGATACTTCATTTTCCTTTCATATCGTTCTGCTGAACTAAGAATAATTGGTTCTGCTAGGGGTTACATTTAAGTCTTGGTGGCAAATGACTTTTCAAAGGCTGTATATGGCCAATATTCCCATAGGAGTAAAACCTTTTCCCTACTCATCACACCCTGGACAGAAAACTTATATATGCCTGCTCACCAGTATCAGCATCATCTTGTAGATTCACCGTGGAAAGAACAAGCAATAGAAATCAGACCTCTCTAGTATTTAACCGATCCCATGAACACTGTTAAACAACTTTATCCATGGGTATTAGAATAGTCCTACAAAGAGTTTGTGAACATATTCCTCTAGCTTATTGTATCACCCTTAGGGGTCCCATTGCTAGAACAGTAAGTAAGAACAACTGTAATATAATTATCTTTAGCATTCTCTGGGTATACATCACATCTATTTGCACAATAACACTGGGACATGAAAATAAAAATGGGAAAGGTAATTTGAGCAAATGAACAGAAAAATAAGCAAGATCTTTCAACTCAACATATGAGGTGTTTAAATGGGCTACAGCAGGATCACTAGAGGTAAACACACCTCAGAGGTAAGTATGTCCTTCATAAAAGATACAAAATGAATGGAAGTTAACACATTTAAAAGAAATATCCATTTGCGCAGATAAACCTTACAGTAGGACAAAAAACATTTCCCAGAGCTTGTCTCAACAACAAACTTGTATAGAACTCATTTATAACTTTTCTGTTGAAACAAGCCTTAGACCACGCTGTCCTTTCTGAAGGTGAAGCTCATTCTCTCTGATGGAGATCACCAAAATTCCTCTGTGATTTAACTCTTTGACATTATCAATGGCAGTGAAAGTTTCAGGGAGCAAGTGAGCTACCATTTAAAACATAACTAGATGGTATGCTTGGATCTGAAGCTCACAACTCAGCAACTTTATGCAACAGACTGTTTACTACAGTACCAGCCATTTCAGTAGCAGGCAGCTGGCTGGGAATCTTTACAAAATTCCAATGTTTGCTCCAAACATCTGAACACTATTGACCATTCAGCAAATGGCAAGAATGGCTGTAATGTACTTATTATCCAAGAAACCAAGACTGCCATCATAGTGAAGTATAGCATAACAGCTGTCTCCAGTATCCTATGTGATGCCTGATATAATGGATTACTCAACATGAGAGAGCAGATTCGGACTCCAGGCTTCAAAAAACTGTATTGGATTTTTTTTAGTAAAATTTCTAAAATTCTCTAATTGTTTTTATAAATTACAGTGGCGCTTGTTTCAAGCAACCTTTTCTCAAACAGAGACTGAGATCAGAATGATTTCTTCAATATTTAAAAGAACATTCTCCTCTACAAAATAGATATTGCAAGAACATCAGGCCCTGTTTTGTTCCTACTTACATCAGTGTTTCCATGTAATTCACTTTGGCTGCTTCTGATACACCTGTCTTGCAAAAACCTGTCTTGCAAAAAAATTTAGGCTATAAATATAAAAATTGGCATCCCTCTCATACCAAAGAAGAAGACATGCTTCTGAAATTTTCTTTTTTCAGTCCAGTGCTTCTGTCCAACTAATTCCAGTCAAATAGCAATTATTCTAGTCTAAGAGCAATTACCTGATTTTCTCTGACTGTGTGAGGATTCAGTGACTAGTAAGCCTGCATTTATTTATGTTCTATGTAAGAAAGGGCTTTACACGACTCCTAGAATATTATATGTAAATAAACTACAAACTGAAGATTGAAATTTAGAAGAGAGTATCAGATTAGACTAACACAGCAAGCTGTGGGGTTTTCAAGACTGCACAGGTTGTCAGATCAAAAGTTACGCCCTGAAGTTTTGTTAAGGAATTAGAGGTACCAGTTTTCATTTCAAGTCAAACACAACCCAGGAGCATCATAAAAATGCCTATGCCTCAGTCAGAGCCTGAAATACTAAATAGTGAGTTACAGTCAGGCAGGAGGGGGAACTGGATGAAGGGAAACC
Source organism: Numenius arquata (assembly GCF_964106895.1). Lineage (NCBI taxonomy): Eukaryota > Metazoa > Chordata > Aves > Charadriiformes > Scolopacidae > Numenius > Numenius arquata. Next base: position 57,172,887 of record NC_133578.1, read on the forward strand.
ATTAGAGTGATCTTCTACCCCTCATAATGCATAGGACATGAAGCTACATCAGCCCAGTGAAGGTGGATCTGTTGGACTAGAATGAGCTATAGAACCTAAACTTTGACTGCTGTGAGGATTATCACTTTAATTTTCATGGTGGGCATAAGGAAACAAAGAATTTAATTACTTTCAATGGAAACTGGATGCATACATCACACAGTTTTGTTTAAAAATTCCAGGTACAGGAATATGAAGGAATTCTGTAGTCAACTGCCCTTAGGCAAGAATAGCTGCTCAAAATCTCGGTAAAGGGAGGACACCAATTTTATAATTACTTAATTAATTAAGATATAGTAATAAAGACAACTAAAATGATGCGAGTCCATTGTTGAAAACAACTGCTTCATTGACAACTGCCATAGAAAACCAACTTATGTAAGAGTGAGTATTTGAGCTGTAAGCAACTTCTCTCAGTGCTTACAGTGCAGTATCTCTAAGCTCTTGAGAGCTGGGGGTAGGTGAGAAATGCCAGTTTGCTGAGGATAGTATCAGCCTTTGCGAGTTGCCTCTTCTTATCACTTTCACATGCCTTTGTACTCTCCATATTGCTAACCTGCTTTTCTAAAGTCTAGAAAAAAAGAAATATTGTTCACCTTTCTGTGCTGTCCTGAGCCAGTAGTCATTTATAACGATAATTAACTTGAACTTTGTTAAAGAGTCAGTTTTATTAAAAAGAAAAACAAAGGAGGGGAAAAAAAAAAAGAGAGGAAAAAGGAGAAAGAGCAAGTCTTAAGATCTATGTGCAAAAATGCTATCTATAAGCCTATAATGTGGATTAAAACCCACATGGCCTATTTTATATTAAAGAATTGCAGTAACTGCACATGCAAATATATGCAGGCAACTATTCGTAAAGTTGTATTCCTAGCCTCTTAAAAAAATACCTTCAAATAAGCATTGAGTTTGATTAGCCATACGAAGTGAGGAGAACTGTGGATAAAATAATAGATGCAAGAAGAGGTAGCAAGTTAATGTTTGGGAGCTCTGAGTCAAAGTGACTTATTTGAGGGATGGGATCTTTATTTTATGCAATCATAACTTCTGAAATTCATCATTTTAAGAGGGGTAGAGAATGACAACAAAATTATTTTTCTGATTATGGTAAGTAACTTATTTGTCAACACACCAACAGTCTGCTCCTATGAATCACTTCAAACTGATATGGGATAAAAGTGAAAATTGTCAAACCACATAATGGGCAAGAGGGAAACAGTAATAAGAAATAAAGCTTGCAGAAAAGCATAAAAAGAGGAAAATACAAATTAGTCTACTCAATGACTAAAGAAGATCTGGAAGCAATTATCAGGGAGAAATAGGCAAGGTTATATAAGGAGAAAATAAGAAAGATTTAAATTTTTTTGGTAACATTTCCAAGATTCAGTTGTCTAAAGAGAGCAGCTGACATTTTGTGAGACAGCAAGTTACTAGGGAAACGTTCATCATGCTCTCTGAGAGAGTCGTATTTTGTTACAGTTCACAGAACCACAGTCATTGAGGTTGGAAAGCATCTCTAAGAGATCATCTATTCCAAGCCCTCTGCTCTGATCAGGGTCACCCAAAGTAGCTTTCTCAGGGCTGTGTCCAGTCAGATTTTATGTACCTCCAAAGATGGAGACTCCTCAATCTTTTTGTGCAACCTCTGCCAGTTTTTGATCACCCTCACAGCTAAAAAAAAGTTGTTTCTTATGTTTAAATGGAATTTCCTGTATTTTAATTTGTGTCTATTGTTTCTTTCTCCATATCCCCTTAATTTGAGATAACAGGCCTTTGACAGGAACTCTGATTCTAGTGAATTAGTGTACATTCATGCATGCACACGCTTGCAGTTGTGCAAAACAATATGGGGCTATTGAAAATGCCAGAACATACTTGTCCTATGCATACCTATTTGTATGCCACATTATTTCATTTTGTCTCATTGTGTCTAGATGCAGTTTTCCATATACTCAGTATTCAAAATTATGCTCATTCATCAAAAGACTAAGACAGTTGCAGCATTATTTATTCTAATCATCTGCTAACATCTTGGTTTCTTCCTCTTTCATGTCACAAACAATTACAGGCAGTTGCTTGGCAAAGAGTGCTTAAATGTTTTAACTTGTCCCCACTTAAGCCTCTGAGGCTGAAGACTTGACTGCAAGTGAGACAGACATGGGCTGCAGATTTTAGTTCTAACAAATGCAAAAGACTTATCCGTGAACATATCTACACACAAACGAAGGCATTGAGGGAACATGCGCCAGCAGACTGGGGCACTCTGACTTCTCACCGAGTGGCATCCAGTGACTGTTTCCCCTAAAATGCATAAACAACACTGGAAACAGGGGCTAGAAACCCCTGTCATAGCAGGTAGATTAGAGAGTAAAGTGTCCGTTTCCTCCTTCTCCTTTCACCTCCGGACTTCTGCCTTCCCTGCTAATCAGGGTCCCTGCTCCAGGAGCTGCATGCCTGGAGCTCCAGCCGTCACTCCATTGGCACACACTGGGCCTGCTGAAGAGGCAGGAGGATGGGGTGAGTGACTGCTACCTGCACAGCCAGCTCTGCCTCTGCATTCAAAAGTAGCTAACTTTTAGGCTATATTTAGGGAGTGGAAAAAAACTGGTGGGGGTAAGGCTTCCCAGACTGCAGGTTGCTATAATGAAGTGACTGAACTTTGAAAGTTAAGCTCTGTTTGAGACAGGTTTTTATCTCTATGTGTGTCTGATCTTGCCTTAGGGACCTGATCCAGGGCTTATTTGCAAAGCTTCAACAGGCTACAGTGAGTTTATTGAACCCTAATATCTGCCAGGAGCTGAATGTCTCTTATAAGATCTTTAGCACCTTCTTCCCCTACTCTTCAAGGGATGCTCAGCTCTTTCCATGGTCTGAATTGGGTACTGCAATATTTAGATTTCTTGCTGAGCATTTCTGAAACAAGCTGAGGGGATTTTATATTCTTGCTTGCTTTCAAATAGCTAAAAGCATCAGGTATAGAGGACACTGACTTGCTGACAGGTGACATTCCTTTTTCCTTGCTTAGTCTGCCCTCTCCTTCTGGGGCAGCCTTTACAGTTGCTTTTGTTTCTCAGACTTGAGGCTGTTATACTATTTGTGTGCATCTGAACTAAGTCAGTGAACATTCTTGATCAAAGCACAGATTTAAATAAGATAGTACATTGAGCATACATTTGCTGCCTACATATGTTTTCCAAGGTGTTCTTACAAAACAGTCCTGTGTGCACAGGTTGTACTTGGGATGCTGAGGGTGTTGATGTCTACAAGATGATGTTTGGTAACGCATGGCTGCAATAAACCAACAGGTCCCTTTGGTATTTGTGTATTCTTTAATGAATATGCAATGAGTATAATGAAGCTAAGAAACAGACCTGGCAGAACTCACAACCTATCTTTTCTAATGGTTTCTAACTAATTTATACATTTGATGTGTTTCTTCCCAAAAATGCTTGCTTTCATGCAGACCAGTTAAACCCAGTATTGAGAAGGTTTTAAATACAGTAGTAAATCTGATAACTGTTCATATAATACTTTCTGCAGAAATTACCAGAAAAAAAAAATCAAAGAATCTGATCCACAGAAGGAAAGCCTCAGCTGAAGTGGCACAGTGCCGGAAGTGGAACCTTGAATTGCATTTGCTTCCAGCTTACAGAGCTGGCATATTGAATTCACTAGGTTTTTGCAAACTAGAAAGAGAAAATCCTGAATGCCCAGATAACACCTAACATGTTACTATTGTGCAATGGTGTGGGAGGTGAAATGCAGCTGATTTTGAAGGGATATAGTTTTTCTATTTTGAAGAGCTTCACTACCTTTCAGATTGACTTTAGAATCTTCCCTATAGACTTCCTCTGACAGATTGTGATAATACCAGTTCCTCACAGCAATGCTTCAGCAATTCTCTAACTCTCTAGACTGGTATCAGCCAGTACTTTAAGACTACAGCAACACAGCATCAAATCAGAACTGGAAAATTGCATTTTCCTCTTACAAGATTTATATTTATAAATGAGAAAAAAGTCATGCTCAAAAGAGGAAGGACTTGGCAAGAAATAGGAACAAGCCTATTGCAAAATTGAAAATCACTCCCCAGAGTCAACAAAGCACATGAGGCTGCACCTTGTGTAATATCTTAAATGGTTGAAGTCCATTAGCTAGATTCTTTCTATTCTGCTGGGCTGTTTGTGCCCTCTTCAGGATTTATAGTGAAATGAATAGACAAGTACTAGGGAGATTTACTTATACTTACTCATGTAGCTCACACAATTGTACCTGCAGAGAGGCTTGTTCCCAGCAAAGCCAAAGGGGTAAACAATGGGAACAGTACGAGATCAGGAAAAAAAACTATTGGCTGAACTTAAAATCAGCTTACTCGGTAAGAAAATACAGTTTAATGTTTGAAAAAATATTTGAAGAAAAACTGCACCTTCACAGCTGCAGTGGGCAAAAGGCAATTAGAGCACTCAGGAGAGAGTGAAGGGAGGCAGAAGGAATGTTAGGGAGGCAGAAGGAATGTTTGGGAGGCAGAAGGATAAATATTTACAGGAGCTGACAAAGCACCTTGAGAACAATGTCAGAACTCTGCTATCTTTCTAGATTCATTTGTCCCCAGGCAGAGCAGAAGTGAGCCCAGAAAAGAATCCTTCAGATTTTTTTTAATCAGAGTTCATAGCTTCACTGTCCTGAAACAGCTCATTGCTAGTACCTCAAAATATGCTTGCTCAACATGCCAGAAGGCATAATGCACACAAAAATCTCTCTGACCCAGCACTGGGCAGGCCTCTGTGTTTATTGGGGTTGACACTCCTGAAAATTCTTTTGCTGGTGCTGCTAGTTTTCTGTGGGACTTCTGAATAGCAACCTTCATGTCCTCAAGCTTAGCAGCTTAAAACACAGAATCCTATTCCTCTCACTCTCACATGGTTTTGGTACTCATTAATATACTGAAATGAGTGAAAATTACATTATCAAAAATTCAAAAACCAGAAGATTGGTCAAGAAAATTTTGTTTGTGTAAGGTAAATCTAGAATTAGGGCTTTCTTTCCTCCATTTGGCTTCCAAAATCAGATTTGCCCAGTTATTTTTCAAAACTTTTCTCTGTGATGAGGGGGTTCTTCAGCTCTTTTTTTTTAAAAAAAAAAAAAAAAAAACCAAAACAAAGGCTGAAAATCTAATGCCTCTAATGTGTTACAACAGCTCAGGTTTCAGGGACATCAAACACTGACAATGTTGATGAAAGCTGGCCATAATGTCATCATGCCCAACACAAAGCTCATCTAGGATTAGTGACTGCTGTCTTCTATGGATTTACTGACTATTCGGATGACACTGAGGAAGGGATTTCAAGGAGGGTCAGCGTATGCCTTCAGCCGAGTTGTACGTTCACACCTCTCACTAGAGCTGAGCCCAAGATAAAAGCACTAGTCCAGGGCACCTCCTGGCCTGCTTCTGTTTTGTGCTGGGCTGGATGTGGTCAGATGTAAGAATCAGCTGTTAAAGTGCCTGCAGATTTAAACTAACCTGCTCAGTGGTTGAACAGTGTAGATGCATTCACACAGCCCATAGGCATCTCAGCTGAGAAAAACTACTCCACAGGTGAGCTGGCTCTGCGACAGCAGGCTGCCAGACCATTTTCAGGCAGTTTAAACAAGACCAGGATGGGCACAAGAGCCAGAGCAAGACTCAAGATGTGTAATTCTTGAGATATTTACAGTGGCCTGAGTATGGAGATGGATGATGGTGTGGTTATACCTGAAGACAGAAACAGCTGTAATGCATAGTATGCTGTGTTAGTTGGGGCTCCCAGAAAGACACTGCATGCCCTTTGTAGCAAAAATGTACTATGGCATCAAGACATGCAGCGTGAGACATCAGCACAAAAGCATAAGCATGCACAGCTTGAGCTTCAGAACCAAGATGACTCCTGGTTCTACCACTACATTTGCTCTATCAGCTAGGGAGAAGACATTAGGAGGGTAAGAGCCCACATTTTCACCATCCATCCTGACCAACTGTGAATATGTTTGAAGTAGCTGTAAGTTCAAAACACAAGCTTGTAATGGGTCATCCTGCAGGAACTGCTCTTTGCAGTGGAAGCTAAACATACTCCAGTACTTAACAGAGTTACTCTAAGATCCCAAAGTGGTTATTTTTACTCTTGGGATACCAAGTCCAGGTAGCATAATATACAGACCTTGCTATTTTTACATTTGGTCAGCAATCTAGGAGAATTTTTTTTTAATCTATCTAGAGATCAGAGATCTCTACTTACACACACTGTTGTAGGAGACAAACAACCTGTAAATAATTCATGTGAAGTGCTCTTGAAAAACACCATAACCTCACCCAAAAGGCTTATTGCTCTACAGAGGCTTTGAGATATTTTTTCCTGCAGAGAGGCTGGATGTGAGGAAATAACTACTCATACATACCTTGTAGCTTTGGGATCCCAAATTACAATGTCAGCATCAGAACCCACAGCAATTCTCCCCTTCTTTGGGTAAAGGTTAAAGATTTTTGCTGCATTTGTGCTGGTAACAGCTACAAATCTGTTTTCATCCATTTTTCCACTGTACTGCAGAAGATTACACAAAAGCAAACTCATTACTTTTTTAAACAAGGAATGAAAAAAATGTTCCTGTTGTTGAAAAGTCTAGGATGAGTGACAGCTCTACCAACATCACATCAATATTTTTTAAAATGTCATACTGAAGAGTTTAAAAGAAATAAAAATAACTATTTGTCTCAGATGCACATACTGCAATGTACATTTACTGAATGTAATAACTTTATCTTACTTTATCCCACAGCAAAGTGAAAAAATGACAACTTTAAAGCCAAATGCTCTGTGGATCTAGTCCCAAGTCAACTGAAACAATTTTTTTTAGCTGGCTTTGAATCTGTAGTCCTGCTCAGCAATTTCCTCAGGAGACATAACATCTCTCAAGTATCTAGGTTTTGGAAAATCATGAGACAGTATTAGGGAGAGCCTAGAACACGGTAAAGGAGAGGCAAGGTGCTGTGTGTAATATAGGAAAGGTGATTTGCAAATCTCTTCAGCAATAACACAGGGGATAGTACAGTTCAGTAAATGTTTGAGATCAAGTAGTATAAAAAACAGATTTGCTGATGTGACATGGCAAATAATAATGGATCTACACGTGTCTTGGGACTGTCCACTGCTACATAACTCATTTAATACAGCTTCCATGACTGTTGTTTGCTCAGAAAGGCAGCTACACTGCCAGTAATATTGTTCATAGGTCAGTCTAGGAATCAGAATGTCAAAACACATGTTTGTATGGTGGCCTGTGAGTAGTCGCCTGAGAAGAAAAGTGTAATGAAAGTGGTTAACACTACTTCTCTAAATAATGGTGTGTGGGAAGGGAGGGAAGCTTTCCAGACAAACTCTCACAGCTGTGTAATATCTTACAAGTAAGAATCTTCTACCTCCCAGGACCATAAAGTGAGAGTTAGTAAGGACTCTGTTATGGTACTTGATCAAAGGAGTTATCCTATGATATATACACTTGATAAAAATGGAGAGTTGATAACTGCTGAGAGAATATATTTTGTTGGAGAAATCAATTACCTCCATGTTCAGACATCTTGATATACTTACAACGCCTTTTTCCCATATGACTGACATCCTGTCTTCCACACCATTCACTCCATTAGGGATTTTTGTGAAGTCATCCTTCCCCAGAGCTTTCTGGCATATGTCAAAGGTACAATTGTCAGTCCCTGTCACAGATAGGTCATCACTGCAGAGAAACAAAGTTCATTATGAATCAGAGCACGTACCAGACAGTGCCACATAGGAAAATCTGTGCAAGACTGGGTAGATCCAGCCATCCGTCCTGCAAGGAAAAGCTGATATGCCCCACCAGCCTGTCTTCAGTCCCATTCTCCAAGAGTAGCTCCACAGTAACAGCCAATTCCCCTGTGAAGTAGTTTCCTCTTCAGAAACCACTCAGAAGAAGCCAAGCACCAAAAATAAATACTTTTTCTTTGGATATGCCAAAGGTGTCCCACTAATGAAGGACTGTCCCATTTTGCCCAAAGGGTAAAGGGCTTGGTTCCATTCTCACTTAGGGCAATTTTAGACTGTGTCACTCCATATATCCTATGAAATTTCTGTGGATCTGTACAATCATCAGCCGGTGTTCAGGCATACCTTCATAGACTCTTTGGTCAAATTCAACCCTTTTGTGGAGTTAAACTTATTGGTAATGAAATACCAGCAAACCACACATTTTGTTAACTGCAGGTATCTGAAGGGTACTTCTGTTTCTACTTCTTTCTGAAGGAGGCGTTATGAAGTGGACAACTTATATCTACCTTTAGAAGTCAACAGGCTTAGTTTTTATGCAGCATCCAAATTTCAAGCAAAAACGGCAGCTGACAACAAAACCCAGAACCCCTAGCTGTGACCCCACTTTTTACAGGTTTCCCACCAACTTACAACCTTAGTGTCCCCCAGTCATGTTTCAATTTTTGCTGCAGTATTAGCAAGGCAAGGCTTATTGATAAAAGTCAAATGGGGGCAGAAGGCCACAAGAGTTCAGAGAAACAAAATCTGAACACTTTCTAATTTCTATAATAAAAAAATGTTTTCCATCTATGGTTTCACATTCCATTTCTCCTTCCTTATAATGCAACTTGGAAAATCTTCAGGGCATCAACCTGTTATTATATACTCCAGACAGAATTTGCTGTGTATTTGGGCATCACCTGTCACTGTTTGTTTGCTTACTTGGCCAGTAAACTCATGAGGAAACCAGGAGTAGATGGATCTGGTCTCAGCGGAGGTCCCATGACATGTGCTGCAGCATGAGCCCAGTCTTTATTCCAGTAGTTGGTGCCATCGGTGCCAAGACTAGCAGCAATAGGCTCCCCATAAACCACCTTTCCTGAAAAATGTAAAGCAATAGTATCATCATCAAACAACATAAAAATGCATATCTTGTATTTTCTCTGTTCCATATCTTTTTGGTGGCAATGGATTTAAATTTGAATGAGTGTTTCAAATTAGACACCAACATATGGAAGGACATAACAAACTAAGCTATAACATAGCATTTCTGTTCTGAGTATTCTGCTGATGATCTCCCAATATATTTCCTCATAAGAACATTGCTTGGGCAAGTTTTTTAATTAAATTGTTGACAGATATATTATAATGGGTTTTACATGTTGTTTACCAGGCATGTGATTGAGATTTCAAAAGGAACACAGTTCTCAGTTGCATTAATTATGTTTAAGGTCTATATATTTCTTGATAGCACCCGTTTGGTGCTCTGAAATTATTGAGTATGTAACAGTGTAAGTTGATATATACACCATATAGACTTTGCAAAGTGGTACTTTTAATTGTCAGGGTATAATTGTTCCAGGAAGAACAATATGGCACCAGACATAAATTTAAAGAGCATAAAAGCATTTCCCAAATCAAAAACCATAGATAATTTAATTTTAAAAGCTATGTCCCAAATTTTATTCTTGAATTCTTTGCTGCTCAAGTATTCTAGATTCCTCAGAAGAGGACACCAACCCAAACCAGCTGTTAGCCTTTGGACAGAGCTAACATATTTTAACTTTTTTTTTTTCTCCTAGGAAACATGGGTTTGAAACTCATCAGAACAAAAAGGGAGATGAAACAAGGTGTTTCACTCCCTGAGGAGGTGGTCTCACCACTTTGCAGTTCTGTAGGTGACAGGTGGTAAAGCCCCTAATTGTGATAGTCACCAAGGAACCAGAGCGAGCTGGGATCTCACACACCCACTCATAGGCTGCTTGGTGCTGGTTAAAGGCAGCTTCTGCCAAATCCCAGCAAAAGCCTTCTACCTGCCCTGATCCCTACAGACAGTGGGTATCTTGCTATGGATCCCAGATTTCACTCCAGGCACAATTTCTATTAGAACTACCACTGAAGCAAGGGCTCAACTGGTAATTGCTTGGTGATGTAAGACAGTGAACTTTCTCTGGCTTTCTGCATGTAAGTCATACATTCATGGTACTGTTGGAAAACAACAAAGTAAACCTTTGTAGATTCCTCTCATTAGGTTCTGGTACTTCTGTGAGCTACTGGATTATAACAGCTACACTAGCATAGGTAGCTACCGAGGAGCTCAACTCTTTTCAAAATATGTTTCCCACTGCAGTAGTGCCACTCCTTAAATATTCTGTGTTAGACTTGCAAAAAGGCTTCATACCATTTAAAACAGAGTTCTACAGTTATTTCTACAAGGTTTCAAGACCTGCTCTGACTAAAAGTTATTTATCTGTTGTTACAGATTCTTGTAGTTAATGTTGACACCACTCCTGTAATTGTACAACTGTACACTGACTGATACAATCCACATTACCAGCAGCACTTCCATCTAGTGGAGGAATCTAACATAGCACAATACTAAAAGATGTGCTAGTAAGAAATATTCTGGTAGAATCTTTTATAGACTTGAATTACTGATAAGTCTCACTAGAAGTCATAATCAATACATATTTCACATAAACATATTCATCTATATTAGCACAATAATATCATGCTGGTTTTGATTGCACTTTTGTCAAGCTCTCATACTCTGCATTTTGCTATTAATCTGTGTAAGCATTACCTAAAGTCAAGAAATAAGGAAACCAAGGTCTGTATGCAATTCATACTATGTCAGACGAACACAACCTGAGATGTAGAAAGATAATGAGGGCAGATATTCCATAAAGTTTTAGGCCCTCCAAATCACAGGTTTCTGTCCTGTTCCTTCCACCCATATAATGTCTCCTCACAGTGCTGTGGTTCCACCGGCTGCTCTGGATGAACTTACAGATGAGGAAGTAAAACATCCCAAATCCCTACATCCTTTGGCCTGCTTCTAGCCTACCCAACAGATGATCAAGAGGGTCAGGCTCCCTTGGATGTCCAGAACTGAGGTGCATGCCCTGAGAAACCCTTCCCTGGAGGGAATCGAGATTTTCAGACACTGTCATCATCACCATGATTTCTAAGTGCCCAGTGAATAGGAGTCCTGGCCATGTCATGGCACTGTCTGTAAAAACATGCTGTGGTCTCTGTTGTAGAATTTCTCATCTAAATAGCTGGTAAAGGCTTGCAGACTATAACTCAAGGGAGGGCAATAGCAGAGCACATATTGTCTTGGACTGGTCACAACATTTTTTATGCAATAATGCTGTCCTGGCCATCACTTTGACCTTGGAGATACGGTACTAAGGAGAAAAAAGCTTGTTCTGGGGAGAAGGGAAAGTCTCAGTCCCAGTTGCTGTTCTTCCACAGTACTTAGCTCCCCTTGGTCCCCACAACACACACACAGTTTAGACATCTCACTCTGAGAAATTCAACCATGACAAGTAAGACACAGATGCTATGCTTGGTTTCCCATGACCCTTCCTCCAATGCCATCATCCAAGCATAAAAGAATTTGGACTTTTACCTTCTCTTCGTGCATTACTTATCACCTTTGCTGCAGATTTACTCATTACATGGACTACATAAAGGGGGCAGTTTACAGCATTTGCTATTGTAATTGCTCTTTGCGTAGCTTCAGCTTCCACTTCTTCAGGACGACACAACTCATGCCCCTCAGGGCCAGTTATTCCCATTGCCAACATCTTCTTTGCACCCTGAACATCACACAAAAACATGTAAGAGTCAGTTAAAGTGCAACCACAGTGTTGTGGACATGCTGCCAACCAGATGGATCCTAAAGCAGCCACTGCAGCTAGCAGAGAAAAAAAAACAAAAACAGGCAGTTATGATTTTTTTCAACATAAGTTATTGTTGTGTTAACTGAAATCCAATATATCTCTCAATAAACACAGGTCTCAGAATACCTGAGTGACTTCAGAGAACATGCTCCACTGGCTTGCAGGGGTAAATCACTGCTATTGAAAACCTTACTTCTCTCTCAATATGTACTCTTAAATGATTGCAGCCCCTCACTGGAAGTAAATGGAAAGATCCTTACTGAGCACTAAGATATGCATCCAGAGCCTCTGAATGAGGCTCCAAGGTTTTAAGATGCATAAGATTTTGTCCCTACTATATTCCAGGAACTTATGCTTTGCTGATTTGAGATTACTTAGCAAATTCATGAACAAATTCATTTCTGTTGCAGGACCTGGGGCAGAGTTAAAGCGCTACTGACTAGAATAGTTGAAGAAACTCAAAGACATCAGTGTAGCTATACTCCCAGTGCCTCCACATAGCACTAGGATAGCGATAGCAAGTGTGAAATGAGGCTAACTATGCACAGAGGGATGTTAAGACTTTTGTGCCCAGTCAGTGAAGCTTTCTCTGTACGTCTGGATTCATTCCTGTTAGATGAGCCAACTATGTTTGGAGGTACCTAGGGTTAAGCATCACACACCTGATGTCTAAATATCTGGCTGAGTGTTCCCGCTTTTGACTTGGTCAAAGGTTAGGTTCTGACTGTTGCTTTCTTTGTTGGTCAAGTATACATGTTATATTGCAAGTATATATATTATACTGCAAGTATAACTCTCATTATAACAGAATCATTTGTCTCCTGTCTACTCTGAGCCCAGGAGTCCAGGTTACAATTCTTAGCCTACCACAAGCATCCTTTAGGATCTTGGACAAGATGTTTCTCTTCAGTTCCCTGGAAGTAAATAGGGTACAAAAGCCTTCCCCTATGATACAGTGGTGGTACAATTACAACTATTGAAGCGCTTAGATAACAGGACCATTTATATTCCTGACTTCGATGGATAAAATATCAAATGCCTACCTGTGCAATTAGTTCCCCATTCTCTGCATGGACTTGAGCAACTGCTCCAAGTTCCTTACAGCAGGAAAAGGCTGCATATAACTCCTCATCATTGACCATGTATACATCTTTATAGGCCATAAACATCTTGAAGGAGTTGACACCTTTGTTTTGAACAAGAGTTTTCATTTCTTCCTTCACCTGAAAGCCAGCAATTTTTAAAAAACAACATTATATTTTACTTATTTATAATTCTTTATAAAGAAATTGTAAGTACAAATTGTGACCCTCTACTCACTCATCAAACATATATTTATCCAAACAGCCCAAGTCACATATTTACAGACTGGTTTATACTGTTATTCTTGTATCAAATTGATTCTCAAAGTATATAAACCTGTTCCACCACAGTGCAGATATTTGAGGCACACACTAATTGCAGGAAGGGAATGCTTTTTACAAAAAATAGTGCAGCAAAATTTTATTCCAAATACACCTCCTGGTGTTGAAAACACACAGTCCATTATTACAGCAAATATATCCAACTTACACAGTATGGACATTTGTGCAAAATTGATTTTCAAAATTGGATTGTAACAGGTTTCTGCTTCCTGCAAATAACAGAGTGACAGAAAAGAACTTATCTCCCAGGGCTTTGTCCTGACTCTAAACACCACACAGCCTTTCGAAATATTTTGTTGTCAAACAAAATGGCTCTACAACTCTAAATGCAAGCCTGCTTTTTTTCTTGTATGCATTCCTTGATAGGATTCTCTACTTCTGCTAGGATCTGCAAAGCCCAGCAAAACATTATGTCCCAAAGAAAGATATAGATTTTAGCCCAAAAGTTTCTTGTACAGCTGATTAGCTAGAACTACCCATTACCAAACTTTGGCTCTCCCTTCCCAGTAAAACGATGGTGACAGTAATTGACATATATCTGTGATGCTATTACAATTTCCACGGGATTAATTCCTTTCAAAAAATTAAACATTATTATTCATCTCTCTAATAATCTGATTGGATCTGCCAAAGAAAGGTGATTGATATAAAACCCAAGGAAATTTTTTGGACTTATCCAGAGGAGAGATGGGAGCATATCTTCACTGGGAATTATCAATCAAATATATACCTGACATAAGACCCTGCTCTGGAACAAATACAGAGGCATGTCATTTACTTTCTTCTTCACTAATTATTATGACTAAGGCAAGGCATCGTAAAGAACATATGCTTTTAATCAATACTTAAAATCCTGAGGAGATGATAGCTGATTAGAAGGGCATGAAATATCAGTCTTTATGCAGCTCTTTTACAGTTACAAAACATCAGACCTTTCTATTTCTTTCAATCTTGGCCTTTAAAAACAGTTAACTTCTTAACATAAACCAGTACATTTCATTTATTTACACCTCCCTAGTTTTATTATATTTTTCAGGACAATTTGCTGTTTTCTACTAAGGCTGTTTCAAATGCACATTCATCAAACTTCATTGGAGAATTTATTTTATGTCTTTGCTTTGAGCTAGAAGTTGCAGCTGATCTATTTAATGCTTTGTGAGCAGAAGACCAAAGATGGGGTGTTTGCAGGGTGAAGGCTTTGCTTTATATATTTTTAAAGTTAAAAATCAGAGGAAGTACTCATATTTAGAAATGGAATTTATTTAATATATCTCTGTACTGGTGCACATTCTCTGAGAATCCAAAGTGGTCTTGTAAAACATAGGTCAGCTTCAGATAGATGTCAAGTACCTTAAAAGTTAATTTATTCAGTAAATCTTTCAGGCTAACAGGAAACATTCACATAACAAGGATGACTCTCCCATATGTAAATTCCGAAAAGGTTTTTTAGATAATCTCACGCTCAAGTCATTATTAGCTCCAGTTCTGCTTTACTTTAAGGAGATATTACTGTGGTCCCTCAGGAATAGAACTCTCCCTTTACAAATAAAGTTAAAAGTGCTGTATTTTTCATGTATACCCTTATTTAAAAAAAAACATACCCCCAAGACTCAACAGGGACACAGATTATAAAGTGTTCAAGTACAAGAGTCAAAATTTATGCAAACACCTCTTGCCCCCTCTGGCCTGCCTGGTCTTGGTTTTGCACAATTGCTTCCTTTTCCCTTAACTTTGTGCAGTGTTATCCAAAGATAAAGGCTATCTGCAGACTTTATTTTTTTTTCAAATACATGTACTTTTAGAAGGGTATGGACTATTTTAAATGTAGTTTTTACGCACAAAAATACTAACTACTACACCACCAGCAAGCTATATTTAGCACGTGAGAACTAATTCAAAGCAGGTGTGGTACCAATTTGTGGAATTGAAAATCAGCTATTGTCTCTACCTTTTTGCTCCACCATGTAACTGCCACATGCAGTGAATAATCACAGCACACTTTAGGGTCTGCCCAGCTTTTCCATGTATCAAAGGCTTCAATAAGAGAACAGCCTTTCTGAGGGATGGCGAAGTCGATGATCATAGTGGTTCCTCCTGCTATAGCGGCCTGAAAGGAAGAAAGTTAGTATTTAGCAATTAGAGAGAATGCAAATTTCCTCCCACCCTCTTTGACTCCCTATGCAACAGTTAATACACTGAAAAGCCAAAAGCCACTGAAGAGTTTCCCTGAGTGAAGTCTGAACTTGCAAAATGATTGTGAAGTTAATTTCACCTCATTTTGAGAGGGATGTTCTCAAACAGGTATTCAGCAGAATCATGGGGAAATTCTCAGACTGAAGGGAAAGTTTTCACACGTGCAAAATCTTATCAAAGATTTGGAGATGAGTCTGCAGCAATTACGCATCAGTGAGTTTCCTTAAGTGAGTGGGATCACTGAGAAAGAAGAGCACCAGAAGACCACAGCCAACTTGAGAAATCCTTCCTCAGAGTCTACATAGTTCAAAAAACAAGCTTATGTGACAGGAAAGTATTAACCGGCAGGTACACAATGAAAAAAAAACCAGATCCTTGACTAACAGAAATTGATCCAATATCAAAATTCCTTTGCTACAATTGTTGCAGCCTTCCAAATTAGCCAGAGAAATCCTCTCTATTGCTCTGACAAACATCCCTTTGCACAACAGGTACAATCAATTCAGATCAAAATATTTGCAGTTCAAATTCATGCTATATTACTCTTCTTATGTCTAGATCAATAAATCTCTTCCTTCTCTTCACTTAGCAATCAGAAGCAAAATTATAAATATGTCTGCATATTTTGCAAAAAAAAAAAAATAAATGTTTGGAGAGATATAAACATTTGTGAATCTGATTAATTCATCAAAACATTTTTTCCAAGAGAAGTTGTTCAAACTGTCAAATTTTTTTCAACAGGAGAGACTGACTACTAATTTGTTAAACAGGATTTAGGATTAAAGAATATTTATAGACTTCAAGGAAAAAAAAAGTCATGCATTCTATAGCTCCACTCAAAGTCCCTTTTTTGACCCTAACATCTTTTTTCCCCTCTCTTTCAAAGAGAAGTATCCTGTGCCTTTATTTATTCTGCTGAATGGGCAAATCTTAGCTAATCATTGTAGCATATTTTGCAATAGTTGGAACACAACTCTGTCTCCCTGATTCTCTTGCCAAAACATTTCAGACGATGACCTTCAGTAAATAGCTCTAAACACCCTCCACACTTTGACTTGGGTTAAGAAGGTCCACAATACTGAACTTTTTGACATTTGGTCACTAGGCTGGATCTAAAGTCTTATTTTAGGCACCAAAGTGTCTGTCTGGACATCCTGTTTTGTGCACGCAGTATCTGTTTTGCAGCTTTCCTGTCCAGTGCATCATAAAGTTATTAAAAAAAACTCAAAACATTACTACATTGTTGGTTTTTGGTTTTTTTGGTTTTTTTTTTTTTTTGTTTTTTTGTTTTGTTTTGTTTTGTTTTTGCAAAGTAGCACACAATTTATCTCTCCTACTTTGCTATTTCACAGTGTAGGCATCTACATCTCTAAGAAGGCGTCTGAAGAGAAAGCCATAGTCATTGCTGTCTCTTTTACATATTTTGTCCTGTCAAACAAAATCCTCTTATGGCTTCAAGTCACGTTAGTTTGATTTCTCTTGTGATATCAACTTTCTAAATACGTTCTTGATAATTAATTTGCAAAAGCAATCCTCACAGAGAAATAAAGGATTGTTGCAGAAGATGACAAAACATTAATATATATATTTGTGTACTGTAAATCATGTGAAACATATTCCAGAAAGAAAATTCTGCACTTCATTCAGCCAGGAAAACATACTTAGTGACATCTGTAGAAAAGCAGAACAGACATTGTAGACTTGATTTTTTTCTCTCCATTTATCACAAAAAGCAGCGTGAAGACCAACAACTGCTCGAGGAAGCCATTTCAGTAACTATAATTTTTTTTCAGAAAATATTTCTTGTTTACGGACATCTGAAAAAGACAGCATTTTTAGGCCCATATAATAATAGATTCCCTCATTTCTACCAGATAGCTGCAGAAGAGACTTAGATTGGGGAAAAAAATTCCCATGAGCAAATTTATAATTCCTTTCCAGCTACCAGTTCTGGAGGAAGAAATAACATCTTATCTTACGTTTGACTTGGAGAAACATGTTGTTTGAAATAGCAGCCATTTTGGTATGGCAGGAAAGATCTGCTGTGATGGACAAAATAATTTTTGTTCAAAGTTTTGCAGAATAATTACAGTCTATTATAATGAGACAATATAACTTCTGTGCTTATTGAGAAGAACAATTCTAGTGCTTAAAACTATCCAGGGTAAAATATTTCTATTCAAATAACAGCTGAAACAATCTATCTCGAGTTGGAAAAAATACTGTTATTGAAAGAAACATGCCAGTAATTTGAGGATAGCATACAGGTCATTTGTTGTCCTCATTTCAGTTCTCTGGGCTCAATATTAAAAAAAGCCAAAACCTTCTCAGAGTGTGGAAATGTACAATTACTCCACTCAGACAACCTAACTTGCACTTTCATGACATGATGGGGCAAGCAAGAAATGAAATATCCTGTTAAAGAATTGGGTCAATCTAAGCAAGATGACGAACTTTAAAGGTTCTTAATAGTTGTGTGGTTACTGCACCACACCATTTGTTAAAAGGAGTTGAATTTAACTTATTTCAACTATTCCAAAGAGGCAAATTAGTATTTTGCACTGCAGAAAAATAAATGTACATCAGTGAAACCCATTTCTTTAGAAGGGATGCACTATCACTTTCTGCTTTTTAGCAAACTCCAGTTCTGCTGTGAACATATATGGGCTTTCTGAGGATGCTGGTTAACAGACAAGCCACGTAGGGCAATGTGATCCCTTCTGAGGGCCAAGCAAAGCTCTTAGAAAAGTACCTTACAAATTTTAGGGAGCTCTGTATGAGTATTTATACAGTATGGAGGAGATGCATAATACTGTTAATTGATACACTGCTGATGCAGGGAATGTAATGAAATCAGCTAAAAAGCTGAAAAAAAACCCACTTTGAGTGTAAAACGGGGAGAAATTAGATACTTTTAGGAAGTGTATTTGAACTGGACTTTTACTGAGAGACACAGTAAGGTCTGAAGTGAATGACAGAAGCTTGGATTCCCCCATACTAACAGAGGAGAAAGATCAGGTTACCCCAGAAGCTCTCCCAACACACTGGGAAGTTAAACTGTTGCTTTAGTTAACCTTTGCTCAGAAAAGTATGAAGCTTGTTGCATGTACCAATGTAAGCTGTAGTCTGCATGGCAACAGCCAGGGTAAAAGACTGTGCTTAACACTTGCCAACCACAGCCAGAAAAGTCCCTGAAGGAACCCAAGTAACATACTGGTTGAAGGTGGACCTCTGAGTACCCCAACAACTTATTACAATGTCCCAACCAAGGGACAGTAACAATTGCCCGTACTGTATTCTCTCTTTTAGAATTAATATTGAATAACCAACAGACATCTCTTTCTAAGCTCAGACAGACATGCGGACATGCAGACACGTATATGTGGACCCACCTTTGTTCCTGTATAGAAGTCATCTTTTGATCTGCTACCCATAAAAGGGAACTGCATGTGTGTATGCGTATCGATCCCCCCAGGGATCACCAGCTTGTTGGTCGCATCTAGCACAACAAGTCCTGTCGGTGGCTCAGGGTTTAGGTTCGGTCCCACTTGCTGCACAACTCCATCTTCCACGTACACATCAGCCACCACAGAGCAGTCATCGTTCACGACTTTCCCCCCCTTGATCAGAAGTCTCTGCTGAGCCAGCTTTTGGGGAGGCATGGGAGCCTAGAAGGCGAGAGTGAGGCCTCAGCTCAGAAAGGTGCTCTTGCCTGAGAGTATTTCACAGCTTCTCCCAGAGCAGCAGGTTATCTCCAAATGGCCCTAAACACACACCACACAGTGCTCTTTAAACAGACACCAGGGGAATTGTCCTCTCTGCCCTTGGCAGCTCCACCTACCACCTCTGGTGGAGCACCAATGCCCAGCGAGAGCAGTGAGCTCTCTGCCAGGCTGCTGGCGGAGTGTTGGCTTCAGGCCCTTTCTGCTCCAGACTCTTTGCCTGGAGAGAACAGGGCTGGGCTTTCAGGAGGGTCTGGCTGGGTTCTCATGGCACTTGCTCCAGCCCACCCTGTACACCCTGGGGTTTGAATCGTGCTGGGTTGTTTTGAAAATGTGGCCATTCATTGGCTTGTGATGCCCAAAGGTGACCCAAGACCTTTGTAATGGGGTTTGAGGAAACCAAGGGTGACTTGAACTCTCCACAGAGAGATACATATGCATCCCTGGAATGAGGAGATCAAGGGTGACCTGAGGTCCCTGCAGCAGTGTCTGGGGAGCCTCTGAGTCCTGCCCATGCAGAGGGGCCAGGAGAACGCAGGGCTGCAGTGGTCCAAGCTTTGCACCCATCTCAGCCAAGCCCCCACAGGCCACTATGGTGGGGTCCACTCTGCTGCCACAGGACTGAGCCACTGTCGGACGACACCAGCCAACAGGAACTGCCCCCAAGCTGTTTCTCAGAAGATGATTTGAGACATACAACCCTCAGGACCCAAACACAGCCTTTCTCCATCCCCAACTTGGACAATACACCAGGCTGAGGAGGGAAGAGCCCCAGGGATTTTCGGAGGTTGCTGAGGCCTCTCCTCACCCTGTCGGCAGGGGGCTCAAGTGCCAGGGATGCGTGGTCAGTCTCAAAGAACCACGTGAAAATCATTTTCCGGTAGCTGCTGCCTTGTGCCATCTGCACCGTTGTCCTGTGTGCCCGGTGTCCTCAGGCTGGCACTCCTCGCTGCCCTGTGCCCAGTGTCCTCAGGCCGCTGTTCCCCGTTGCCCCCCATTGTTGCCCTCACAATGGCCAGCAGCCCTGCCTGGCCCCGGCCAGCACAGGCAGCAACTGCTGGCTACCACCGGCCACACCAGGCTCTGCCAGGCCCCTGCACCCGAGAGCGGCCCCTTCCCACGGGCCGGGGTGGTGGAGCCCGCTGCTGGGCAGTGAGATCCAGCCAGAAAGGGAAATTTGAGGCTTCTGCTGTGGGTTTCATACAGGGCTGGCATGACCCTGTCCGGGAGAGGCAGCTTGTACCATTCAGAATATAGACCTGGAAAAAGAGGAGGGAAAGTAAAATTTGGACGGCTAGAAAACAAGCTAAAATCTTGGAGCAGTAGAGGAAAGACCTGCTCTACACCATCCCAGAGGCACCTGCTCTATGGACTTTTCCTGCTTCTCCGGTAACCCAAGGTTTGCTTACTCAGCAGTGACACTGCTCAAGCGTGTCCCTGAATCTGCTGAGCACCAGAGTCTTCATCCCCTCAACCTCTTCCAGTTCGGTGACGATGGCTTCAGAAGACAGAACATTGTCTCTGAGAGCAGTGAGAGGGTGTGCGCATATGCTGCCAAAAAGACATTCAGACAAATGACACTAGATTTAGAAAATGCTCACCTTCTCATCAGTGTGTCATGTTTATTCCTTCTCTCCCAGTGGGTAGGAAAGCTGTACCACACGCTTGCCTTTGTATCTGCTCATCCCAAATTGTCTTATGACTCCTGTTTATGCAGTGGGACAGGGATGTGCTGGGATTCATCACACTGCAAAGCAATAGAAAAGGTCAAAACTCATTTGGAAAAGGAGAACAGAGAATGAGAACAACAAAGCAAAATGCATCAGGGGTCTGGGGCATTTGTGTGGTGCTGAACGGGCAGGAAAGGGTAACCTGCACCCACCATGTCTGGCGGGTAAGAAGACATTTAAAGCTGGTAAGAAGACAAGGGTCAAGGTACAGTGACGGGAATTCAGTCATGAACTATGGCTCACTAATTACAATGGTATTGATGAGTCAGGAACAGTTGAGTTTCAGCAATACGATTATTCAGATGAAGAGCAGGAGAATAAAGATACAAGAGTGAAGTCAAACTATAGTCCTCTAAGATAGGAATTGTATATATTAGAGAGTGAGGATGGAAGAGGTCCAGGTGGGCACTGAAATGGGATAACAGGCCTGTACTGTGAATCTCAGCTGCTGCTGAGGCAGTAAACCCATTTCTTCCACCATGCAGATGGACACCTGAATAGCTGGACTGCCAGGGTTCTGAGATAGGTATGTCTCAGGTACAACAGTTTCACTGTGTGTGAATGCAGTGACCTTTGTTAAGTGAGAAGGGGTGGCAAAGACAGGGGTTCGTTCCATCATGTGTGGTCACAAGGGTTGCAGCAGTCAAGTTCGTATGCCTGCCCCAACTGATGTTTAATGACTTCAAGAGGAACAGCATCGACAAATGATTAAGTATTTATTGGCAAAGAGGTTTCATTCTGAATCTCCCAGCTCAGTTCCCAAACCGCCAACCAAACGTAGTCACTTCCTTACTATTTCTCCCTGGTCAATGAATATTTAGTTATTTCTACATGACAGACCTAGATAATCACCTCCAAGTACGCTCTTGGGCCAATGGTAGGGGTAGACTGCTCCTGCTGAAAACCTTCCCCCAGATGGGTCAGAGGGAGATTGAAAGCAGGCCTGCCACATTACAGCACCAGGGTATTCAGTTCCCTTTCTTGTGTGTTGTGCAGGAAAGAGCTAATAGGACTTTGACACCTAAATGGTGGAGAATAGCACAGTTTAAAACCAGCTCAGCACTGGGCTTGAGCTCTGCTTCTCCTACACCGATTTCCTCCTGCCTAGTTTAGACTTTGTGGATCCTACTCTTAAGTGTCCAAACCTTCCTACCTGTAACTTCACACCCAACTCAGAGCTGAAGGTCCCACAAATCAGCCAGGTAATTCAGAGTCAGGCCTTACAGTGCTGTGCCTAGGAAAACTGAATCTCCCACAGGTGGCTGAAATAGCCTTCAATAGCTTCAATAAGCTTGAAATAGCTTATTGACACATAACGACATTCTATCTAAGCAGTCCTTTTATGTAGTCCATTTGGACAAACGAGACAAAATCACATCAGCTGCATTTACATACATTTGGTAAATATTTGATATTTAACAGCTCAGCCGTCTCTGGAAATAAAGGCCTGAAATACCACCTGTGGGACAGAAATAATCCTTATAATACTGTGAAAAGACAACTGGCCCCATATTCTCAGTGATCACTGAATACATGTTGCTGCTGCAACAAGGTCTCTGGTGCCTAATTGCTTCTGTAACCTTCACTCACCCACAAAACTTTTTATCCCTCTGTTTGCACAGTTTAAAACAAATCTTTGCTCTGTAGTCAGTGGCTGACTCTGCACAGTTGTACTGGTTTGGTCTGGAAGAGAGTTTAATTTCTTCACATTAGCTTGTATGGAGCTATGCTTTGTATTTGTGATGAAACCGGCATTGATAACACGGGGATGTTTTCGTTACCACTGAGCAGCGCTTGCACAGCGTCAAGGCTTTTTCTGCTTCTCCCACCACCCCACCAGCAAGCAGGCTGGGAGGGCACAAGAAGTTGGGAGGGGACACAGCTGGGACAGCTGACCCCAACTGACCAAAAGGATATTCCGTACCTTACAATGTCGTGCTCAGCAATAAAAGCTGGATGAAGGAGGAGGAAGGGAGGGACGTTCAGAATGATGGCATTTGTCTCCCTAAATAACTGTTAAGCATGATGGAGCCCTGCTTTCCTGAGGATGGCTCCAAACACCTGCCTGCTGATGGGAAGTAGTGAATGAATTCCTTATTTTGCTTTGCTTGCTTGTGCAGCTTTTGATTTACTTATTAAACTGTCTCAAACCTGTGAGTTTTTGCACTTTTATACCCTTCTAATTCTCTCCCCCATCCCCCTGGGGGGGGAATGAGCGAGCAGCTGTGCGATGCTGGTCTTAGCTGCTGGCTGGGCTTAAACCACAACTGTGCAGAGAATTTTCCTGCTAAGAAACCTTTACTCATTCTAAAATATTACATAGTAGTTAAATGATTTGAGAGATATTGCAAGAAGTCATCAATTGCAACCCTGAACTTGAATCTTATGCTAATGATTTTGTGGTCTGCAACAAAGCAAATAAATAATCCTGGAAATCTGAACATTGGAATGTCTCATTTAGTGTAGCTATGACAGAAATACAATCAAAGAGGTTTCTTAGCAACCTAATGATTAACTTCACTGATTTAATTTTAAGATGAAGAACCCTGAAGAAAACCCAATCCACACCTATTATTTACAGAAAGAAAGTACTTCAGCAAATTAAGGAACAGGTTTGCAAGAAATGGACAACTGGTCTGAAACCTTCAGAAGACCTTGAGGACATCATCTGAAAGTCATTATAATGAAGACACAGTCAATTTAAAGTCTTTCGAGAGACACACACTCACCCACCTCCCCTTGGAACCTTTAACTGCTACCTCCTAGCATAAAATGTTACTAATTTCTATCTTCTGCTGTAATTATCTCATGTTATTCTTATCCTCCCTTTGCTTCCCTTTTCACATCCTTCCTACCCTATGCTATTTCTGAAAAGCCCTTCTATCATCTCTCAGTCTTCAGCTTTTTCTTAACCCTAAGATTCTTACTGGCATTAAGCTTTGATTAAAAGTTGGTGAAGCAGAGATGTGTCTTAAATTGCAGGAGAGGCAGACAAATAGGCTTTTGGACAAACAGTAAAGATGTTTTGTGATGAAAACTAGAGACTGCTGATGAGCAGTGGGGAGAAAGCTCAGCTAACGAAGATGTATTATTAATCATATTTTCTATTTTAGACAATTTTCCTTCAAGGAAGAAAGACTGGATCAGATTAACCAGATTTTCAATTCAAGAAAATTAACAGAAAAGATACCACTGTCTCTCAGTAATGATGGATAAAGCACTTAGATTTGGAGAATTGGTGAAAAGATGTATCAGTTTGAAGTGAACTCTGGATTTGCAGAAGGGAATGAATAGCTATCTTTTCCCATATTCAGAATACTCAGTAGGCATTTCTCTGCAATTCCTACGAAGAATCCATAATGCCTGTTCTCCTGGGATTTACTTTTGTACCCCACTTTTATTGCAGTGGGAATTTAATACCCATTCCATAAAATCAAATGGTCTACATGTAATTCTACCTGGGAAGTCTTCCTAATTGTGACAACAGTCAGGTGCCCCTCGTCAAAACTTCGTAACTAGCTTTCTGAACAATCTGGTGCTGGCTGCTTTCCTGAGACAGATTTGTAGACACGATTAATCTCTAAAGGCTTCTTCAGTTGCAAATGCTTTCCAAAACTAGCAAGTACATCCTATTGGTTTTCTATAATAAAACAAGACTAAAAAAAGATTATGAAGGGAGTTGATTCCTGTAGTTCCATGTACAATTATGAATATGCTTTCCTTAGTGTAAGCACTGGGCCACATCCAAGCTCCTACTGCCAATCTTTCCCCAATTACATTGGAAGTGATGCTGCAGCGCATTAGCATCCAGCCTTCGACCCTGCGTATGTGACACAAGGGAAGGCAGCCAAAACTGTTGCACGTGCTGAAGACCATCCTACTTTTTTAAAGCAGTAACAGGTACTGACTGTTCTCTCTCATTTTCATGAGACTAAGTGCTTCTTGCTCCATGAACCTGCTCAACACAAATAATGGATCACAGACAGCACAACCAAGGAAGAGAAATGAAAGACCAGGAACCCAGCAGAGCAGCATCTAAGGAATTGTAACGCTGTGCTCTTTTCAATATTCACTTCCCATAATTGCTTACTAAGGGTACAAGAAAATAGCCACCTTCTAAAAATCCACGAGACCACAAAGGCAGTTCAGCTCAGGCATTGAAGTTCTCAGTCTCAGGACATTCTGGGAAAGAGACTCATCAGATGTGTCTGTTGCCTCCTGGTGGATAATCACAGCCAAAGAAAGCCAGTTCATAGGTGGGATTTTTCCAAACTCCAAGAAACAACCACAAGAGCACAGAGATTAGTTTCCTTTGGAAGCTATTATTTTTAATAATGCATTATCTGGAAAAAACACTGCAAAACATTATTTATATTGTTGTAGCCAATTCTCAAACTCAACATCTCCCTTTTGAAGGAGCATAAAATCAGAATTATAACTGCTGCCCAACATACCAGGCAAGAGAAAGCAAAACTGAATACCTCTGTTCCTTGCTGTACCACTGCAGAAATAAGGTATCTGTTTATGACCTTCCTCATTATCCTGCCTTATATACTCTTGGAGTACTTATATCCTGCCAGGAGTATATTACTCCTGCCTTTGTTTCTCATCTGATGCTCCAGATCTGTTTCTTAACTGATCATAGGAAAGACAATAGGTTTAAAACAATGCATTTTACTCAATTTTCCACACCTGGAGAAGCAGCTAAAAATTACTTCTGCATTTCAGTTGGCATATCTTCAGACACACGGGTACTTGGTTACAAAGGTCCAAATGCAATTCTAATTGTTCTGCCTTACCTCTGAAACACCACAAGTCAGCAATACTCTGACAAAATCTGAGATTTCTGGTCTTGATTCAGATATCTGCCCCTGTTGGGTATCTATGATGTACCCTTTTCCCAGAGATCTTTTCCTCATTCCTTAAAACAAGGTTATTCATTTGTCCTTTACATTTTGCATTATTATTTGCTAGGAAGTGCACCTTGCACCAGAACTACTTCTTTCCTTCTCTTACACATTCCTGATTTGACATGCACTACCCACTTTGACTTACTTTTGGAGTGTCTCCTACAAGTGTTTATCTCAAAAAAAAAAAAAAACCCAAACCCAAAAATCCTTTGCACAATATAAAAGATTATAATTATATTCCTTTAGAGTTTCTAGTCCATTTTATTACAACTCTCCCATCATTCAAAATCAAAATACAGTGACTCATCTTTTCATCCTAATTTTTTTGCCTCCTGTGTTCCATCCCTTTCCTTCCTGCACAAGCAGCACACAGGGTGACTAATGTGGAATAATCTTTCAAACTGAATGCAAGTGAAGTAAGTTCTTTCAGATTGTATCTTTTCTTTCGTACTTTGATAATACGATACAACTTGGTCACAAGGAATGAAATGCTGAAATCTAAGCTCTTCTGCTAGATTTCAGGGGGGGGGAATATTGCAAACACTAATTTGTGTCAGCATACTCTCAGAGATTTGCTACATTTGGTTTACGGTGGCTTTCTCCAAATGCCCTTTCTCAAAGTGCAATTAGGAATCACTAACCTGGATTGCTTCTAGAGCTGCTTCTCTCATTTCTCCCATCAGTTATCAAAGAAGTCTTGTCTATCTGAATTGTTAGATAATACTTAAATTTAGTGAGTACTACACGCTCTTCCCCCAAATTAGTATTCACCACATAAACCATCCTGTGTTACTGGATGTGAATGGAAGCCTCAACTGGGCAAATATATTGACATAGGAATGTTCTGCTATAAAACTTGTCAGTATCAAGACAAATATGCGTGAACTCATTTAATTTACTTTGATGAGGGAAAGCTAACTACGGTAGTCAAATCCCAAAAGAGGCTAGAAGGAAAGCAGTTTTAACTCTGGATCTGCTTACCTCTCCACACCTCCAGTGACTTGGCAAAGGGACAGGGCAGACTTCTCCCTTGTCCTTTCAGAACGTTCCTCATTTTGGACAATTGCATTGTAAATGATATCCTGGAGGAGTTCAGTTACCAACTGCTTATTTTCAGAAACTCACAAGTGAGGAAAAAGAGACAAAGCAAAAAAAAAAAAAAAAAAAGACACCAGCCCAGAAAAAAAAAAATAAAAATCACTCATTACAACTACAGGAAGATTAAAGCTGTTAAAGATTTGTGGAAAATGTGCAGTACTTCCTCAGGACAACTGTAGCAGTCAAATAGCTGCTGGGGAATGAAACAGGCCAGTAAACATTCATTTTTCTGAAAGGAAGCAAAACCCCATCTCAACAGGAAAACCTGTGATTAACTTTGATCTGCATTAAGTATTTAACGTAAGGACTCACTGAAAAAGTATTTGCGACCCAAACTTGAACTGTGATTTTCCTAGGCTGAATCCAAGCTTTGCCACAAGTTATTGCTTTGGCATTTGGATAGGAAGTGGAACACAAGGTACTGTAACAGATTCCAGCCTCCTCTCTGGGAACCTCTTTTGCAAGAAGAGCTATCAGCAATAACTGCTGAACTTGTATGGAAAATCAACTTTACTTTGGAAACAAAACAAGCCCTTGTAGCATCAGCAGCTCAGTCTGTCCCCTTAATGTTTCAACGCAAATCAAATGACAGGAAAAGCATGATATGTGAAAAGGAACAGACAAACTCCTTCCACGCTTAGAAAGCTTTACACAAGGAGAAAAATCACCTCACAATAACCTACATTCCTCAAAGCTTTCAGATGAAAGTGATTTATTGCAGGAAGGTAATTCC
This sequence comes from Numenius arquata, assembly GCF_964106895.1. NCBI lineage: Eukaryota > Metazoa > Chordata > Aves > Charadriiformes > Scolopacidae > Numenius > Numenius arquata. The sequence continues at coordinate 57,200,455 of NC_133578.1, forward strand.
ACCGCGAATCATTCTGACTTTTCTTAAAAATGACCTAGCACTGTAGCACAGCTAAACCAAGAATCACCTAAATAAATCATTAACTTGAGTAGCTCCAAAATAAGAAATGAAGTAACACGACTCAATGGAAATCTCAGTAAAAAAAAAAAAAAAAAACAAACACCAAACAAAACCCAACACCCTCCCCTCCCCAAACCAACCAACCCACCCCAAAAATCCAAACAAAAGGAAACCTAACTTGATCACTCCCTTTAAATTCACTAAGAAAGAAATCACTGCAACAAATTAGCCTCATACAAATATGAATTTTATTTACAGTTTTCCAAATTCTCAATGAAATCCAACTTCTCAGTTAAACGTGTAGCATTTCTCCTTTAAAACAAATTAAACATTGTGTTCTTTTTACATCTGCAATATGGAGTCCATAGGTACATGCTATTTGGGGCATCTAACGGAACAAGGTTAGGTCACTTTATGTGTGTGTATATAACACCAAAGGTATTCTGTGACGACTCTTTCTTAAAAATGTATCTGCCTCCGGGACAAACATTTCCACAACCACTTTGTAATGATAATTAGTTAGGAAGGTTTAAAAACCCAGTATTTTATACCAGGACATACTGTTCACATATATTTCAGGGTGTGTTACCATGTTCATATTGCAAAGTTGCCTGCTCTATAAGCAATGCTACTGAAATCAGACTAAAGATTACCCACAGATTTAGATATTATTCAATGTGAATAAAAATGGCCATTGATGACTTCTACTTGGGTATATGTAATTATGGGCCAATCTGTACCTGATCTGGTACCAGTGTGATGTGATCGGTTCTGAAACTTAAAACCACATGGGTCATTATAATAAAATCTTTTACAACTGTATTGCACATAAGTTCCTCAAAAGCACAAATCTACATAACCATGTCCTGCACTCAGAATTTACCTGCTAACTCTCATGAATTAAATCAACCAGACGGTAAAATAGTTTTTCTCATCCCAGTGCCTGTGAAAGAAGAGGAGAGGGAGAAGGTATATACACTTTGGAATCCATTCAATTCTGCATGTGATTTGTACTTCAGAGATGAGGATTTTTAAAAAAGAAAAGAAAAAGCCAGACAGACCTTGGATTTATCTTTAAAAGTACCTCAAAAACATAACAAAAATTCAATTTAATTTTGATACATATTAAAACATTGTAGTCAGTTCTGCCCGACAGCATAACACGACAGAAATGCACAAGACTTTAAACATGCTTTAAAATGACATTCAACAAAGTATTTAAAATTTAATAAATAGCATACAATCACACACAAATACATTTCATACTGGATCTTTAAGCCTACTAAAAACAGACTGGCAAAGAATAAATAAAACAGTAGTTGACATTTTTGTTTTTAAAAGGTGTAGATTCTTGTTATCACGCTAGTAGCCACATATTAACCTGCTTATCACAAAATTGGAAGTTATGAGCTTTTTTCCCCCCCACTGGTCTTTTTTGCTCCACATGTAATATCACTAAAAAAATACACTGAAAGGGATTTTTTTTTTTTTAAACAACCAGTCTGCAACCAAGTAAACCAGTTTTTAAATACAACGAATAAATAGGGAATTAGTAAAGCAAATTCAATTGCAACAAAAATGCAACACCCCAAGAAAAGAGCCATGGAAATATATAGCCATTGCAATATTAGACAATAATAGTAATTAAAGTGATAGTGCTTGTGCACTAAGCTCATTAGAGACCTTAATATGATTTTAGTGCAAATCCCTTGAGTCCAAACAAGCTTTATACCCTACAGTATTAGGGAAAGATCTATTACCAGTTGGAACTTACTCTGTAGTGTATTTGTACATATCAGATATTTAAAGAACTAACAGGTATTGTAATATCTTCGGCCCTTTTTTATTTCAAATCGAAAAGACTAATGACTGGGGGTTTTTACACACTATTTGGCTGTACCATGTTAGATTGCAGTTTAGGAAAGTCAGTGCTATAAAAGCTTTTGCCATCAGTTTATCTATCCTATCTAAATTTCACAAATAATTGCATTTTGTACTTCTGATAAAAACAGAATGCTCCTGGAGTAAGTTTCTCCTCCCTTTAAATAAGTTCACATTATGATGAAATTCAAGAATATTTAGACAAAAGTGTTGTATAAACTCAAAGATAAGTACATATTTTACATTAACAATCCTTACCAGCATTTAGTATATTAAGTTACACGTATGTTGGCAATAATACAACAGAGTCAATTCCTAAAGGAAAATAATTCTGTACAAATTCACCTGTTAATATGGGGTTAAACAGGCAGTCAAATAAGTCTTGAGCAGCCATGTTTCTGGTTTGAACTACAGTACCAGGATAAACTAAATTTGAAACTAACTGGGATAACTTCAGTTTAAAGAGTAATCAGATTATACTGGACACACACATCAAGTATTCAGAGCCAATAAAATGTTCACTCTAATAGTTCCATAACGTCATCCAGTATAAGAAATGTTTAATCAACCACACAGGCTAAAACAGTTTTAACATAATCTTGTCCTGGATTTTTTTTAAAACTAAAAACTAGTTTTAATTGTGAAGTACAAAACAATGACAGATATTGCTCCAACTTGTACACAATCTTTCCTAAACAATCCGTACCTAGCAGAGTAATAATGCCTCATCGTCACTAGTTTCATTTTTCACTGTTGCTTCTAAGCAAGTGTCAGGTATCTGGGCAGTGTGTACGATGCCACAGCTCTCACAGGGGCCATCTCGGCTGCATGACCTTACACCGTGATGTGTTGCACTGTAAGGCTGTCTAAGCCCTGGTGCTTGATCTGAGCTGAGATCAAGTAGAGGTCTTGAACAGTCATTCATGTCAAAGTCTGATGCTACATCAGAGACTGGAATTAACATTTCAACATCATCATCCTCTTCTCTTCCACTTACCCCATTATCAAGCTGTCTCAAAGGACTTTGGTTCTGATTCACTGAGCTTGATCTCCCTAAAGTAAAGCGTACCCAGCGTAAGCCTTGAGTCATACGACTTAGAGCGCTAGAGAGCTGGTGACGTGCGGGACTTGTGCTTGGGGGCTCTACACTTGTCACTTCTCTTCCACTATCCGTGTTACCGCTACCGCCGCTCTGAGCAGAGGAACTCCCACACGCTCCCACTGTAGCTTCTATTGCTGTTGCAGGAGGGACTTTCTGAGGCAAGGTGGCAGCAACACCACCAACTGCTCCTGTTGTGTCTCTTCTTTCATTTTCTGTGTCTGTATCGTCAGATTCAACTGAAAACAGACTTCTGTGGGTATTATTTCTTTCAGCTTCTCTATTAGTACTTTGGCTGGCAACATCATCTCCATCCGCTGACACCAATGCCAATGATCCAGAATGACGTGACCTCGCAAAATTAAAAATCCTATTCCAAATGTTACTTGATCTGCCAGCAATAGGAAGTCTGATTGAGGTAAATCCAAGCTGAGATCGTACTGCCAGCCTCAGGTTTTCCAGAACTGAAGCCTAAATGAGGAGATAAGCAACAATCAAGTGTTAACAGTACATTGGCACTGTTCTAACAAAAGAACAACTATTGTGCAGAACGGCATATAACCACAAAGTTAAATGTAGAATCTTAAATATTAAAACAAATGTTGGATCTTTAATATTAAGGATCTGGTGTATGTAGCAATAGGCTATTTTAAAAACAAAGCACTGAAGTATACAAGATACATTTCTGCCAAAATCAAGGTCCTCTGAATAAAAGCAAGGTGAAAACCACTGCACTATTACCTGGATATGGAACACTGATTACGGAAAATGCACCTACAGACCCGGTGCAGACCCAGTACAGCAGGTGTGCAAGATCTGTTACATAAAATCTTACCCAGAAGATAAAGCAGTCACTGTGGATTTTAGAGTACAGTGTATAGAAACATGCCTCAAAAAGTTTAGGATTTAAAAAAAAACCTTCCAGAAAGATTTAGCAGAGGTGACCTTTCCTTATCCACTACCATGGGGCTGCCTAGAATAGAGACTAAATTAAATATCCTCTCTAGCAGAGGCTTGTAGTTTGATTTTTTCCCCATTCTGGCATAATAAGTTAATTCCAGTTTCAAAATGCTTTAATGCTCTGTTTAATTAAAATTATCTTATGTGTTCTGAACCATACATTTCCCAAATTCGGTATACATTTTCTAGTCATTCAGCTTTAAAACAATGCATGCCTCAATTTTTCTGCTTAAAACCTTGCATAATTTTTAAATTGTAAGGTAACAGAAACATATTAACACCTCTGACTTGGGGCTCCCTTACTCAAACTTACAGAAAACAGTGCCTCAGTTAAGTAGCTCAATTCTCAAATACTAGGGTAGAAGATCTGCCAGATGCCCACTATTCTGAAAATATTCACAGATGTGTTTAATTACAGGATGAAGACCGTATTTGCATCTTTTAATGAAGATTACGGCAAAAACGCAGAATAGCCTTTTTCCCCCTGTTAAACACCTAACATATACGCATATATTTCACTCTGTTTACAAACACCGAACTTCAGTGTTCTCATGTTGTTAACTCCAGCTCCTTTCCACAATCCTTCAGATGCCACAGGGCATACACAGCACAGTACCCACACAATACTTCATGCACAACCTACCTCTTCCCTTCCAATAGTTCACAGAATGATATCTGAATTCAAGCATACAAATACATGCGTTCAGTAGCCTTGCTTTCAAAAGCTACCGGAGAGATTGCTACCCACCCTTGAAAATCCAGCTCTGAAGGCACATATCAATTTCAGGTGGAAAGGATTACGTACTAACCAGAACCACCAAGATTCCTTTAGCTTGACACTACTAACTCCTAGGAAATCTCAATAGGTATCTTCAGTCTTACATAGATTTGCAATCTTGTGGTGTATACATTACTCAAAACAAAGCAAGCTGAACACATCCTGACTTAATACTGACTCCCTTCCCCCAACACTTAACCACATTAAAAATTTAATTTGAGCTTTATAATTTATAGAATACAACTTACATTGCCTCTTAAGCTTTTAGTCTTACTGATGTTCTCCCCTCTGGAAAACATTTTTTTTAAACAATGCAACTTGATTCACTAGAGTAAAAATTTTTTACCGTGGAAGTATCAATGCTCTAGGAATGACTTTTTCATTATTTTTGAAGGTGATGGCCTGCTCCTTACTATTTCTTAGTTAATTTCCCAGTATAGCCACTTAACTTCTTGAGGCCACAGTTCTTATCAGAAATAGTGATCTTCACAATGGGAATTTAATGACAGTCTTTCATTGTTCAAAGTTATTGTACATGCATCAGAGCATTATGGAGTATGAAATCATGGTTCCACAGAAAGATAATAACACAACCACATTTTGTTATATGTCACTACAAAAGACTGCCACTTTCAGCAAGTCTTTCAAATTCCACTATATTTTAGTTCTGAAAAATAATTTAGAATACATCCAAAGCAACAGTGTTTAATTCAAGTCAAACTGATGATAAAAAAATTTCAGCAGTTGCACAGCTTTTTAAAAGCTCCAGTACCAATCTCCAAGTGCAATCACTACATGGCTGAGTCTTCCAGAATTGTCCTCTCTATCAGGAGATTTCCTTTTAGTAAAAAAAGATCTTTAGGCCACCTTTGTGGGGTTTCATGATGAAAAATACGTCTGAGCAAGCTAAGTTTGTCTGACAATTGTAATGGTTCCTAAACATGTTCATGTGAACCAAACTGAAGTGTTCCATACGGGGTAGGGATGTGCAGGAAGCATTGGTTTGTTCCAAGTTACCCGTACCAGAGGACTTACACGTTTGGGCACGGCAACCGCCCTCTTACCACACTTTTTAAAGCTAACCCTACCTCAAAATGCTTGTGAGCACAGCTGCATCACAAACTGGTGAAGCTTAATTTTGGAAGAGAGGACAGCAAGCCAAAATTTTAAAAGTACAGAATTGTTTTTAAACAGAAACCTGTTGGTCTTTACTATAATCACGATAACCCATCCATTAAAAATGAGGGATTCTACAACGTTCATTATAGGCATTCATTAACAAGCTCATTAGTAAGTTTTAGCACTAATTTAGCTACTGAAAAATCTTCACAATGTCTTCTTTCTGATATGTTTTCGAAGTCTGTCATGCAAATTGCAACTTATTTTTCTCTTTTCCTTTGCAAAATCCTGTCCTGATCACAGCTGCTGCTTGTGAACGTCTGGGTGAAAGAATAAATGAAATCTATGGCAGAATAAGTGTAATGAAATCAGTACTGTTCAATAAAATAAAAAAACCCAAAACAATTCTCCTTCTCATGGTCTTGTATTTTTCTTATATGGCCTGCAATATTACAAGTAAACTTTGCTGTACTAATTGCAATATATAATACAGCTTAATGCCAACTTTAATACAACACCTCAGCAGAATTTCTAGACTAAGACTTCTGTTTCACAAAAGAGCACTATAAATGAAAGCAAATTTCTTTTTAAATGAAAAAAATGTTTTGATAGAAATTCACTCATAAACTAAGAACTGTGCTAATCATCCATTGGCTAGACATTATCATATTCCATTTACTAGTTTTTACTTTGTTACTCAGTCCTGTTAATTTTATATAATATTGCAGCCTTGCCTTTGCCATCATCTTTTCTATGCATAGTGGACATGATCATACCTAAAACACATATGTGCAGTGGATATGGACTACCATTTTGCATTAGAAGTCTCAATTCTTCTTTCCCAAATTTCAAAGTGTTATCTTGCAGTCTTAAAGTGTACATCATCATCAATACAGATCATACAACTAGATCTGCCAATCTATTACTTTTCAAGCAAGAGGGATTATAGTGTGCATTACTGGCATTCACTAACTAGAAAAAAAACCTGCAAAGAAAACTGTGTGGTGCTACAATATCATGATTTTACCCTATGGCTAATCCTTAGTATAATAGTATCGGCCTGAAAAGATGAAAAAGGAAATGCTCTAAAACAAAAAAATGCAGATGAAAGTTAAAGTATCTTTATTTCAGTCCCCTTGCATTTTAAGTGGTCTGCCTGCTATTTTGGAATCTTACCTGATTTGGTGAACAAACAGGAAAATCTTCAACTGGTGGAATTAAACCCTGGGCAATTAATTGTCCATAAGATGGAGGAGCTTCTCTTCTTAACAGTTCAGCCTCAACCCTTGACAAGTGAGTTTCAAATGATCTTTCAAAGAGAAAAAAAATTTCACAATACATAAGACTATGATGTATATATTTAAAAGTAAAACTACATCAGACTATTATAATCTGAAATAATAAATTTCTGCAGATGAAGTTTTATTATTTTATTGAAATTTAATTGACAAAGAATATATGTTAAGTCCTTGCAGTCATTCCAATGGGTCTGTTCAGCTGAGACAAGAACAAGAAAACCAACCCAACAATAAATTCCTAAAAACAAAGAAGCATAGGCTAATAAAAGGCACCACGAGAGATGCTTATATTACTTTATAAAAATTGAAGAACATGTAATCCTACTATGAGATAGTCTACAAGAGAAGAAATATCCTGCTAAATACAGAATTGAGATATTTAATTGCAAAAATGCAACTTTTCACACTTTTTCAGTAACAACGTCTGAAAGCTTAAGTCTCAATAGTTAAGTGATCAGAATACTTCTATCCCCTTTTAACTAACCTCTTTTTACTGTCAAAAAAGGGACAAAGCCTTTAAAAATCACATGCAACAATAACCATATGGTGATAAAAATTTTCAAGTATAACAATAAAAGATACACGAATATTTTAAAAATTTAAGTTCTCAAGGTGATCTGTTCTACTTACCTTCGCTCAAACATCCTGAGTGAGTACAATTTACAAGTACATCCCAGTGCAATGACAAGCAGCAATCCACAAATAAGACTCCCAATGACAGCTGCAGTTATTACTCTAGTGGGCACAATGACTGGGCAATTCTCTTCGTCGCTGCCATCACCACAGTCATCTTGAGAATCACAAACCCAGCTCTCAAACACGCAGCGGTTATTTTTACAATGAAAATTGCCTGGTTGACAGAAGAAACAATTTTTTTCATCTGAACCATTAGGGCAATGATTCTGGTAGTTGCAGCGATCTGAACGAGGGTAGCAAACACCATTTCGAGAGCAGGGAAACTCATCTCTTTGACACATGGTACAGTTGGTTTCATCCCTTCCGTTCGGGCAGTGCCAGTAGCCATCGCAGCGTTGCTGCTCTGTGTAGCAGCCCCAATTTCCACCGCATGGAATTTCCCAGGGCAAACAGAAGCCATCTACTTGATAGGTGGCATTGAATCCTCTTGCAGCATTCACTTTGTCAGCACAAAAATGCACTCTTATCTGTCCTGAGGATGAAACAACAGTGAGGGGAGCATGAGAGTCAAATGCTGTTAGCACGCGCAACAGCCTCCGTGGATTCTCCTCTAATCCATCATATATTTTGACATAGTCTCCATAACCTGTACCATCAAGTTTAAAATCGGTGAATCGCAAAATTACTTTGCGATGGTCACCAGTGTCTATCAGCCAGGTGCAGTTGCTTCCAGGTGGATAGAAGTCAGGATAGTTGGGAGAACTGAAAGTACCATAAAAGTATTTTAACCACTGCCCACATGTTGGCACATCACAGTCTATTTCGTCTCCTAGGTCAAGACAATCAATGTTACCATCACATTTTAAAGACTCTGGAAGGCAAGTGTAAAGCTTGGTGAAGCGAGAAAGACACTGGAACTGATTGTAAGCACAAGTTTGAAAGGAAGAAGCCGCCAGAGGATTAGCTTTGGCACAGATTTCTTCATCTGAGTTGTCTCCGCATTCATCCATGTTATTACATTTCCAGCTTTCTGGAATACACTTCCCATTAGCGCAATGAAACTGGTCACAATCACAATTTGGTTCATCAGATTTCCCTGAAAGAAAAAAAAAAGATATTATAAAAATATTATCTTTTTAGAATTTAGCACTTTATGGTTTGTGCCACATATTTATTTGCTGCACCAGGTAGTTCAGAATTGCAAAACAACTATTTAAACTCTCTGTAAGTCATCAAAACTTTCAGTAAGTTTCAAGATAAAACAGTTTTCTCAAGTTGAAATTCTGTCACCATATCAGCATGAGCCTCATCTGTAGCTGCTTTCCATCAAATAACTTTAACCCAAGCAAGAAAACAATGCTCATTTATAGTTATTAAAAAATCTGGCTTCTAAGGTACTAAAAGTAAATCAGAGAAGTACTGCTTCTCTCCTCTGTCTCTCGAAATACAGAAACATTTTGTCCTTCAGTACCAGTTAGATCCTCAAATTCTTTCTTGTAAAAGCAGTCAGACCTCTCTCCTGTTTTCATAGGTTCCTACTTTGTACGAAAGTATCTATGGCAAGAGAGAAGGTGACAGTTGAAGATTATCTATTACCACCAACCAACCAGAGAAACCTCTTCTGCTCACCTCCTCCCACTGTTTGCTCCTGTCTCTCCTCCAGCAATTAAAAGTAGAGTAGAGCAAATGCAGAAACGCATACTTAAAACATAAAAAACCATGCAAAATTATACTTTAAAGGTTAAAGATCCAAGTAGTGGTCCAGAAAACATGGAAGTGTGGGTTTTTTGGTTGGGTAGTTTGTTTTGTGGGATTTTGTTTTGTTGTTTTTTTTTTTAATTCTGAAAAAAGTGTCCAGACACCTTTATCTAAGAAAATGTGGTCTACTGCCTACTACTACACTTGTAACATCAAGAATATTTTTTTCAGGGATTCATTTATTAAATTTCTCACCACGTTAAACACTGAAGCTTACCTGGGAAGACAGCTAATTCAGCTCTGCAATGACTTAGCTGAGTGAAGTACCGCTGTATCATTAAAAATTACTGCAATTTCTAAAAACCATGGTACAGACAGTAAAATTGGCTATAAAACAAACCGCTGTAATCAATCCTCAAAAAAAATTTCAAAAAAATCTGCAATGCAGATGGTCCTACACGGCAGTAATTTGGGAACTGGATTAGGCAAATATATAATGAATCTAAATAACACTATACTTAGGTTTTTAAAAAAGACAGCATGATGAATCTTGCCAGAAGAAGCAGGTTCTACCTTGCTTACAATTCAGATTGGAAGGGATCTCTGGAGGTCACCTAATCAAATCATCTGCTCAAAGCAAAGTTTACTTGATTGGACAAGGCCTCAAACAACCCAACTCTAGTCTTTTCAAAGTTCCAGTGCTTAACCACACAAAGTGATAAAAGTCCTCATATCTAGCCTGAATTTCCCTTGCTGCAACTAATCTGCTGTGATAGGTCAAGTCATATCACACTTCTGTTCTTTTTGCCATTTTAGCATCTTAAAAAAAACTTTAAAAAGAAATACTCTACCTTGAAATATTTATTTTAAAAAAAAAAGGTGCAATGGCAGCGTTTTAGAAATTTCACAAATGGTAAGGTTTTTAACAAATCAATGCAGTAAAAAGTGAAACCAACAAGAGTGATAATTGTTATAAGCACTGCTAAAGAGTGTTTAAGTCAATAAATTTGCTGACAGTGAAAGGAGAGCAAAATGTATGCACTGCCAGCAGTTAAGTTTTAGAAAATATTTCACTAATAACAAAAGTAAGGAACAGATCTAGTATAAATGGTATCATTTTCTTGTTCTATTACGCATATATTTTTTTTATATATATATATTATACACTTACACACATCATTCATATGTTAGCATGGCAAATACTTAGTACAGGAACCTTGGCCTTGAATTTGAAACCTGTAAAAGTGAACTAATAGACTTGTTCTGTCTGCCTAAATTGAATGACTGTGCCCCGTAGGTGGTGGGCAATATAGTAGAATATGAGTAAGAAGAGTCATTGAACTTGCTCAAATACTGATTATACTCTAGCTCAATACTTCTACCTTGCAGAACCTGGAAAAGGGTTGAGTAGAAAGCTGTAACGTGGGACTATAAATATTAATGGCAATATTGTAGTACCAAACCAGGACACGATTTCAACCTAAGCTCTTCCATGGGCTTTAAACATCCCAGAAAAGAGCTGCCTACTTGATCCTGATTTAGCAGTTTTAATCACCAATCTTGAAGTCATTCTATCAGGAAAGTTTACATATGAATCAAAAATTAGAGTAGTAAAATAAGAGATATACAAAATAAGACTATCCTTGAGAGCTGTACCACAAAAGACTTCAAGATAGTACAAGTTCATTAGAAGAACCCATGTGCAGTTGTAGCCAAAGGATAAACTCAATCCTTTCAATGCATTTGCAGTGAACATAAAGCTCTGTACTTTTATTAACTCTATTTTCCACTCTACATCACCATTAGTAAACTCCATCCCATTTTGATACCCATAATTAAAGAGACTGATATATTAAATGGGGTGAGAAGAAGACAGGAAACAAAGGCAAGTGACAAAATTTACCTTCTAGTCAAGTATCCTTCCTAACTGTAATGCTTTTTGTTGTTGTTTTGCTTTTTTGAAATGAAATATCAATATTTACCTGGAAGATATTATTTACTTTAAACAAGAATTAATTCAAGCAATTCACTTGGCCTATCTTCCACATAACATTTTAAACATGGGGATCTCTAGTGGTCCCTTTTACACCTGTATTCTATATGGTTTCTATCATTCCAGCAGAAGTAGACCTAACTTGCACCCATGTAACTACAGTATTACTACTTGTTCCCCTTTTTCTAAGATCACGTGCCCCCTTTGAGAGTAGCCTTAACAACATTGAATTAAATAGTCCACTGAGGAGTTAAACTCAGCCTTACTACATGATATTAATGAGAAGAAATCAAACAACATAAAGGCACGGTTGAATGTATAGCAAAAATGTTGTTAGTACTTTGGGAGTCTCCTTTTCACAGTGGAAAGCAGAAACAACCAAATGATTATTAAAGCAGATTTGTCAACTCCTCTCCTATACACAGGTCAGTTTACAATATTAGAAGACTACTCTGATCACTGAAATGCTACACTTCCACCTCAAACATGAAACACTTCCTAAATATCATATCAAGCACAGAGACCAAGCTCAAAAAAAAGACAAAGAAACAATCACAAAAAAAAAGCACTAAAATTTTCTTTGAAAATACATTTAAAAACACTAGATGGAAGTCCTAAGTACTCTAAACTAAGTACCACTGCATGATAGTATTAATAGTGAACTTCCCCCACCCCCAATCATTCACTCTGCTTATTACTGTGAATACTAATCCCCGCTCTGAATAGCCAAGTTATACATAGGATCAAAATAATCTACACAATGTATACTGTCAATAATCCTTGAATCAACTACAGAAAATGCATATACTGTACACTGCTATGAGGAACTAGTTCTTGAAACAGGAAACAGAAAATGAAACCACAAAAACGGAACTAGGTATCATTTGAAACATACCAGCGAAGTAGGCTAATCTGAAGCCTTTTCTGGAGATGCTGTCATCTGAATGAAACCTGATCCAAACATGTTCCTGGGAAGAGATGTATGGTGAAGGAATGGAGGAGCCACATGCTCTGTAGCCTTCAATATTCTTGTAGCTTCCAATTGTTAACCAATCTGAGCTGCATCGCCGTGATCCCTGAACATCAAAATCTTGAAAGCTGGGAGGGGAAAAAAACAAACAAACAAAAAAACACAACAAAAAACCCAAAATCAAACAAAAAAAGAAAAAAAAAAGAAAAAAAAGAGAGGTCAAAACTGCTACTGAACTGGGTATTACACAACCAGGCTGATGAATTGCTACGCAGAAAAATAGAAATTAGCTTTAGGTACTTTTCTGGTCTGAAATACAAAGAGGTGCTTCTCTATCCATGTAAGAATAGGATTTAACCTCGTGGTGACACTTTTATTAAGACAGCAAGAATCCATTCTGTTAAGCAAAATACTGCAATACTCCACTACTCTTAAAGCAGCTCAGTTTTGCTATAAAAAACACATTAAGCCTTCATCTAAAAAAAAAAAAAATTCTGTTCATGAAACTGTCTTTATGAGTCTCATTTAATGACTTTTATATACTACTAAGTGGTTTTATTTAACCCAATTTCATCAGAACTTTAGCTAATGCAACACTTAACCAATGATATGACTCAACATTATAAATACAGCTAAATTGTTCAAAACTATGATTTCAGGCAAGATCTGCTCCCAGTGCACTACTTGGCTACCCAATGGGTATGTCATGGTATGACTACAGCTACATCAAGACATGCTGCCAGGTAATGAAGTGTGAAGGGGAGACAGTCTGGGCAGAACAGACAATGAAGCAGTAAACCAGAAATGAAATGTGAGATGTATGGGAGGTAGATGAGTGCAAGGAGACAACGTTGAGAGAAAAAAAAAAAAATGAATTTTCTGAGAAATAAACTGTGTGAAAAAGTTTAGAAAGCATTCTAGTAAATGAACAGCTCTTCCTACTTTACATTGCATTTATGCCAGTTTAATATTGAGTAGAAAGACTGTTTAAATTGAAAAGCAGTACTTTAAGAGAGTAACTGATGTCAAAGCAAGTACTTCATAATGAAGAGCTGCTTCTTAGGTCAGCAGGTCGTTCTGGAAACTGAAGAAAATCTGCAGCTAACGCAGTTTCATGATCAACCTGTGAAGCAGTACTAATTTGTATCTTGATGCTAAAACAAGCTTAGATTTCCCCTGAGGCAGTAATGGGGAATGAACTTATGAGAAACTGAACCTACGATACAGCTTTTTACATTACTTCTTTAGAAAAGTTATAAGGTACATGAAACCGTGAGGAGCTCTCTGTATCAAAATTCAGCATTTCCAAAACTGCAATCGTATCTATTCATTTACTATTTATACCCTGCCACTTTTAAGCACACCGTGAGCCTTCATAGCAGTGAAGCATTACAGAACTTCCCCTACACATTTTTTAATGCAAAATTCTTATATATCAGAGGCATTAAAACGAAATCAAATAAATGAACAAATGAACACTTTTTCTAATCACCAGCTCTCCAGTTGAAAATGAATGCTATGTGTCTATGTAAAAACAAATCAGATAAAAGGAAAGGCAGAAAACAACCAAAACAGAAATCCTACATTTACAGGAAGGAAGATGAAACTGGTACATACACAACTGGCAGTTAAAAATGTCTAGTCAGTACTTCTTCAATCTATGTAGTTAATACAGGAGCACTGTTACCTTATAGTAATGATCTCCCCTGGGTTTGCACGGATATACCAGCTACAGTTGATTCGGGCAGGATACTCAGAGGGCCACCCTGGACTTGTGATTGTCCCGCTTGGTGATCGAATTTGCTCTGGAATATCTCCACAAGCTAAAAAATACATATAGATCAAAATCAACTTGACTAATGCCATTTTTAAAAAAGCCAGTAGGACAAAAATCAATCAACACTTATCAGGGAAAATATCCCACTGAGTTGGATGAAGTAGCAATAAAAACAATGTCTAATGGACTTCATAGTGGACACGTCAGCCAAAAGATGTTTCCCAAAGTTGCCAGTGCAGAAATTTATACCAATGTCAATTAGTAATACAGATTAAGAAATAAAAGTCTATATAATCTAAATTTTATTTTTAGCCTTCACAAAAACTCAGTTCAATTTAATGATGCATTTACACCTTATACTGAGAAATGCAACAGAAGGTGAAAAATAAATTAAAGCAAAATAATCAAGTAGTTGAAATTTCCTGTCTTCGGAAGACCAAGTGCCTGGCCATCACTTAAACATCCCCTTTCCAGCCCTTAGCATGGAAATGATCTTCACAGACACGATTCCAATACTTGAAGGGCAAAGACCACTTGCTGCAGCACACTTCATTTATAGATATTAAAAGACTTGCAAAACTACATTTCTGATAGTGGACTAGAAAGCCTGTATTTATAGGACTAATTCTACGCAATTGAAGTAACTCAGCCATTTGTATTCTTACTTTATTACAGGTGTAGCTTTCTATCTTGGCCTTAATTCAGTTGCTTGTTCCTTTCACCAGAGTGTTCTCAGCTCCGCTGATTTTATTTCAAGTAATGTACTTACTACTTTTGTGGTTTTGTTTTGCTGGGTTGTTTCCCCCTCCTTAGCAGCCTTATATCCAACACCTGTCATACAGCATATTCACAACCTTCACATAGATAGGAAGGCCAGAATGCCATTGCTACAGAGCCTGAAATTATGAGGAAGTTTCAGAGGCCAGAAAACACATTAAAATTAATTGCCCTCTGTGCTTTTATTTTACAATTTCCTCACTGCTAGTCCAAAACTTATGCACAATCAGTTAAGCACAGTAGTTTAAACACAAGAACTATTACGAATGACAAGGCATTTTCATTGTTGTCTGACGAGCAAAAGCTTTTAGAACTTAAAATTTAGAATATGTATTTGGTAAAAATAAAAAAAATCCAAACTGATGCAATGAGCAAACATAATGAAGAATGAGCTGCATTTTTAATAGTGCAAAAGTTGTAATGATTTAATTTGTAAAGAGGTTATTAATTTTTTTCCATTTTTATCCACAATCAAGCTTTCAAGATCATTTTTCAAGATTACATGGACCTCAAATTACTGACTAGCTCTAATACAATAAAACTCTGTATTCTTAAATGACTATTTTTACTTAAAAATATTTCTATATGGCATAACAAATACATTTCTAAAAATAAGGTCAGAATTATTAAAAGACAAAAATGCTGGCATATGGCCACATTTTCTGTATTTGCTTAAATATAGAAATCTAGAAACAAAAAAATTACTGTTTTCACATACAGCTGTAAGAAAGCATTGCTTTAAATAGGTTTTCATGTGTTTCTTGCTAGACCTGCATTCATGCTGCACAGTTAAGTATTAACACGCCTTGGCTACAGAACATAGGACCTATCCTAATATCTAGGAAGGAAAAAGTCTCAAAATACAGAAAGTTATTATTTTATTTGCATATCCAATTAACTATGCCCTGGAAACGTTCTTGTTTTAATTTTGAGCAAACCCTATAGGTGGTGCTCTAACACCATGATATTTTGGAACACTACTCCTGTGTGAATGATCTGGATATACTTTACAACTGTTCAGACAAGAAATGGAAGGACTGGAAAGAATAACTGGTTATTTGCAAATAAATGCAGAAGTAAAATAACATTTTTAACTGGTACGAAACAAAAACATATGCAAAAACATAGAAGTATGTGTAAAACAAACATACCAAGCTTGCAGATGTTGGCAAGCATTACTTGATTGCTACTGAAATAGTGATCAGCTTAAAATGAGTTGCCTTCAGGTGAAATTTATACTATTATAATATTTCTCTGGTTTTAGATATTTAAAAACTGACATATGAGATTTTGTCACTGAACTTCTGAGGAAGCTTTTAAATTTGCCTGGCAAAGTAAAACCTTACACCAGAAGATAAAAAAAAAAAATCCATTAAACATATTCTTTAAGGTGCCTTCCAACCCAAACCATTCTATATTGATTCAATTTTACAAGGTTCACCTCCAAAAACTTAAGTATGCTATAAATACATGTACAGTCTGTGCCTGTTGAACAGGAACCTCCAAACACTGCTAGCAACTGTAAATTACTTTGCAATTAGCTTTGCAACTTCCTATGCTGGCACAGCACACCCTGACAACTACAATTTACTCGATCCAATCCCTGCAGTAGGTATAAGCAGTAACTTTTACTTGTAACACGAGTTTGAATGGAAGAAATTCCACATGGAAAGCCTATGTAACCAAGGTAGTATTTTCAGAGCACCCTGAAAACTTCCAGTTTTACTCAAATTCAGGTTTTTTTTAGCCTTTGTTTAATATACCAGCCATAACCCTATATTTTCTATATTCTTTTACTTAAGATGGCTTTTTCTCTGCTTCCACTAAAGCTAGCACTGAAGAGCTAAAGGCAAAATATGACCATTTCCAGCACTATCCAACATGGGAAGAAAGAAGCACATTAAGGAGGGCACGGGGAAGCAAGAATGATCACAGGCACTATAATACAGGGTGAACAATACTGTACTTCTGCTGTAGAACAGAGAAAAACCAAAATGAAGAAAGTGTGAATGTGACAAAATGGGGGCTCAAAAAATAAAAAGGAATGTACTTGAAAAAGGACTTTCCTTAACTTCAGGTTAGCTAGATAGGCTAAATGTATTTGCATATTTGGTACACATTCATGCACTGAAATCTCTTACTTCTAACTCTGGAGACAACAGAAATCTCCCATTTGCTTAAAAAGTGTATAAAGGTCAAGATCAACTGTGTAGAAGCTGCACTTCAGAAGCGCTGTCATTCTGAGAGAGAATAATTTCTCAGAAAGATTTTTAAAATCAAGGATAACCTTTTGAAAGAAAACAGTTTTAAAGAGAATCTACTTTACAAAGATAATAGTAAGCCTTTTGAAATCAATTCCTTACCCTCTGCTTAACTAGGATGCTTCCTCTAAAGCTTTTGAGGATATAATGTAACATACACTTTATTAATGTCTTTGCAAACACGGAGAATGCGAGCACATCAAGAAGGGCATGGGAATCAAAAAAATAATTCAAGTGACAGCACATAAAACGGACATGTATGAATAGAGGCAAATATCTTTTCACTAAATTGTGGAGAATTTGTAGTTCTGATTTCAATTGCTAATAGCCCTGCAGGCATTTGTCATAAAGGTCAGTTAAGTCTATAGGAACTTAAAATTACAGGAAACCTGACAAGGTTTGGAATAATTTATTAAAAGTATTAAAAATACATAAGAAAACAGCAGAATGAAAATTACAGGAGTCAGGAAAAAAGGAGATGAGTTTGTAACTGGGCAGAAGCACAAAACAAATTGAAAAGGTTGCACAGGGAAGCAAAGATACATAGTGATGCACGCCCAAGATACTTTCAAACCTTATGCTAGTGGCTGTAAGATTTTTGAGTGGGAAGAACTCCCTCCTGCACAACCATTGCACAACTATATGAGCGTTGTCTCTGCCTACATTCCTCTCAATTCCCCTGTACTCTTTGGTACAATTCTGCTCATCTGTCTCCTACCTGTTTCAAACTCTTACCTTTGTGAGCCTTTATTTTACTAACAATCTGTTTGCAATTCTGTTTGTACTTTGCTATAACTCTGTTCAGCACGTTGCAATACTGTAATTAGGACTCAAGATGTTTCACGAACTAAAGTGCAAAATAATGGTCAAAAAAACTGCTGAGAGGATAAACCGTGCACATGGTTTTCTGGTATGTATGGATTTTCTAGTAGACTTTTAAAAAAAATTTACAACAGCTTTCCTTATTCCCTTCTTCCTGAAATTTGTTCACCACCCCACATTACAGAACATGACTGAAAACTACCTATGGGATATTGACTAGTAAACAGAAGAGAGACAATGAAAACTTTACAGTACCAAATTAAACTTGTAATTATTTTCTTGTTATAACTTAAGAAACCTATGCAAAAATTCTGTAGCAAGATCTAGAGAAGTAAAGTACCTGTAGTAACAGTGAACAACATGTCAAGGAAAAAAGTCACTTCAGAAAAGCAGGGAGAGGGAGATTAGGGATTTATCTTCACAGTAATGCCAGGAGATTAGTTGAAAAGATAAAAGAATTAGCTTTCAATGTGAACCACAAGATGATAAGGTATGCATTATATTGGACATGGTAAGGACATGAATGCAGCTGGATAAATGATCTGAAGGTGTTTAAAACAGCTTAGAGTAAAAAGAGAATAATGTTGTGATAAAGTCTAAACCATGAATAGGGAGGATAATTATTGCATTTGTAACTCTCAGGAGCCACTGAAAGTCTTATTTGGAGAACTACAGGGGAAGAAGGTATAGGAATCTTTGCCTCCAGGTCAAGCTGAAAAGCTTTAATTTAAAATGCTTTTTGCTCTGCAATATCAAGACAGTCAGTAAAAAAGAATCATTATAATTTCTTTTTTTAATTATTGTGAAGAAGTGTTTTCACCAGTGTAGAAGTTCTTTATAACGTGGCGGGGGTGTGGGGTGGGTGGTTTTGCAGTTGTGACAATTATGGTGCAACATACCCCAAAGACAGACATGAAAATATCTCAATTTTTCAGATTTTAAAGGCACTTGTTTTAATGTTCAGATTTTAAAAAACACTTGTTCTCTAGTGATAGCTTATACACAAGAGACAACATTCCATTATTGCTGTTGGTAGAAAAAGTGTGCTCATATATTACAGGTGTACCTGTAACTTGGCAGATATAATATACAGCAGAAGCATAAATACCAAAGACCACAGAGGTCTGTGCTATTAAAACATAATTTAGTAAGGTAGGTCATGTAGCCTTACAGCAGCAGCATGGCAGGAAATCTACCATCAAGACAACCATTTCATTTTAAATCCCTTCTCAGTAGCAACTGTCCAAGAAAATCGCTTGCTTAGTTTCAACAACAAGTTAAAGTTGGATTTAGAAAGATTAAAGGCCAGATGTCTTTGGTTCTATTTCACAGAAGCTCTGCTTAAAATCATTCAGATAAATATAAAGCTGTCCAGGTATGCTTGATGAAATATATAATCTGCAAGTTCAAAAACATTTTTGGGAGACCCAGATTGTTTCAAAGGAAGTGAAAAATCATCTAAATCCACCCCCATCTTTTATACTTGGTCCATACACCTAACATTTAAGATGTACATACAAACAACAGTAAGAAAAATGCCATTGGGTCTGTCTACGTGCTTTCTTCAGGTTCTCATTAACAGACCACCCCCATCCCCATTGCCTCAAAATTCTACAGTGAGGAATTTTCACTTTATATTGAGACAAACTTTTAAGAGTATGATATTTATTATTCCTCAGCTGGAAAGCTATTTTAGAACACAGGACCTCCTTTTATATACATTATATATATATGTGTGTGTGTATGTAATTTCCCCCCCTTATTTTTAAATGGAAGTCCTCACTGGCTCTTTCTTCTCAGTAGTTAAAGGTCTGTCTACCAGCTGCTGTTATCTTGCGTAGAAAGAACATTGTGTTCTCCTCTTCTTGGCACTGCCTATTGAAGCAAGCTGGCCAAAGTACTGAAAGCAGAGTCAAAAATTCCATTCACCTCTTGCCCAGCAGATGCTTTTCTGCCTGTATTGTGACCTATGACACGACTGTTGCAGTAAACAAAGGGGTGAAGGGTTGTTAAAACATATCCTAAAAGCTGCATAGCTAGATTTTAGACTGTTTCTCTCCTACAATCCAGTTCCAGCAACAATTGTTTCAACAGTGGCAAGTACCTGTGCTGTTATTTATTATTTACAATGGGCTATAAATGTACTATACATGATACTTGGTGCATTATACTGTTGAAAAGCAACAACATTCTTCATGATGCAGCACAAGAATGGATAGCAAAGACCTTCTATAATCAGACTTTTGACAGTCTTTGAGTGGCAAACAATGAAAGGGAAAAAGAAGGTAGTATGGTGTAAGACAGCCCATCCGCTGACCGCACATTTATCCACAAACTTAACTCTGTGCACAAGTAGCAATCTAATGTTTGAAGCAATACTGCAAGGATAATTCCAGTGAGATGTGCAAGCTCTTATCAGAAACGACGAGTTTGCATTTTGGCTCTTATTTTAGGAGAAGGGTGTGAAAATCAGTTTGATTTCCAGGGATTAGTGGCAGCTTCCCTATGGAAAGAATCAGGCTTGTATTCTTCTACCCACTGAAGAAGAGTGCTTATCTCCCCATTTGCACATATACTGAGTATCTGTATTATAAAACACGAGCAGGAGCTTAGCTGTCACTGCTTAACAT
Organism: Numenius arquata; assembly: GCF_964106895.1. NCBI lineage: Eukaryota > Metazoa > Chordata > Aves > Charadriiformes > Scolopacidae > Numenius > Numenius arquata. The sequence continues at coordinate 57,221,214 of NC_133578.1, forward strand.
CTGAAGAACAAAGACTATGCACTGGTATTGCCTAATGCCCTAATGGACATACAGTCACATCACTAACACAGAATAGTCCCAACCACGGCTGCTGCCCAGACGAGGCCTAAAAGCAACTTCGTGGAAGAGAACATAGCGACCTCCGAGCAATGTGTGCTGCTTTTGTATCTCACATTCTCCCAGCATCTCATCAATTTCTCAGTTTCTAAAATTCTTTTTTTCTTGTATTAAGGAAACTGTGCAGTCAAGTGTACAGTAGTTTCAGTTACTGCTTCAATCTAATCAGGTGAAACGCATAACTCCTGGATTTATATTATTTGATAGTAGCAGTGTCCAAAATTACATTTCAATAAATTTCATTTCACAAAAACTTTACTGAGGAAAGAAAAATATCAATTCAACTTAAACCAACTTTTCTCTTAGTTCAATGTTTGTATGGAAAAATAATTAAGCAGTCCACTTAGAAAGGCATAATCTGTTCATGAGCATGCAGGTATCAATTTTATCTTATGAGAATTTTTCCATGTTCCAGTTGCTTCATTCCTTATTACATGCTGCAAAAGGCAGTAATAATTTTTATAGCCAAATATCTCTTCATAAGATACCAGGTGGCTTTCAATATTTACTATTTAAGTCATGCATGAAATTTAAACATTACAAAAAATGACTTACCCGTTGACACTCCTGAAATATGCACATTTTCAGAATGTTCTGCAAGAGCACCATTTCCTAAAATTAAACATAATGAATAAGCTAATTTCCAAGATAAAATTTGTAAAAATTCTTCAGATACCCTTTTACAGAACAGAAAGAACAAAACTGAAGTTATTTTAATTAATATTAAACATTAAAGGTCCTATGTTCATTTTATGATAGAACTTTGAGGAAAAACTAGAGAAAAAGTTACTATACAATGAAAATAAAAAGCAAGCATTGTTAGTGTACTAGAAACAAATAAACTAGAAAGTTAAGGAACGAGAGACTGATAGTGGTGAAGAGTTTTGAGAAACTTCAGTTATTTCAGATTGTAGACTTTGCATGATTTTGCATCAAATGCTATCTTCTTTTAATGAAGGGTTTATTTCAGTGCATCTTCCCCATCTCCTCCTGGATCAAGATTTGTAAGTAAATGCTATGCAAATAAAGACATCCACGGGAAGCCACCCATCCATTTGATAATGAATTGCAGCCCTTTATCCAGAAAGATGTTTCCGGTATAGCCAGGAACTAGCTACCTTCAAGAGTTAACTCCCCATCAACGTTCATTAAAACTAAGCATACTTGCAAAGATGAACAACAAGACCCATGCGGTCATCAAGAGTTAGAGCCTAGTTCTCATTCTACTTGGTACTCCTCCGAACTAAAAGAAGTCTGCTAAAGAGAATATGGCTGCTGACCGGTGGTAGCCCTGTTACATGATGTGACAGATCAAGCTGTATTTGTGCACATTTCTCCCACTGAACAGCTCTCATTCTCTACTCCTTTATTCAATTTTTTTTTTTTTTTTTTTACAATGTTTCTTTACAAGAAAATTTTGATAAGATCTTCCAGGCATTTCAGAAGGAGAGAGCTACTTTCATAAATAAGCTCCTTTGAACATAGGCAGTGAATCCAAACTGTAAATTACATCACTAAGCAAATTTTAAAACCACAACGCTTAATCCCTCAAAGTTTTGTAATATTGAAGATTTGCCATGTCACACAGACTTTCATACATGTGATATCAGTTGTTCCACCAGCACTGCAATGTAAGCGTGACATGTTTAGGTAACAAGAACCTTAAATACATGAAGAAAACTCAAATTTCTTTTATAACAAGCTGTTATAGACTGTTAGAGTTGACCTAGAACACACACCTAAGCGAGCATCTCAATGCTCCTCCATTGCAATGGTTACAATTAAAATGTTTCAAAAATTTCTCCCAGAGTTGACACCAAATGCACAAAGACTTTTTTTTTTAATCTCCTAAAGACACAATACAGCTAGAAAACTGATGATCAGAATTTGTAGAAAAATAGCAAGGCTAATTTTTCTTTTCTTAAAAAAAAAAAAAACCCACCAAATTCTTGGGCTTTTAGAAGTGATGCGTTCTCCCCCCATTTTAATGTACTAATTTCACTGCATATATTTACATACCAAGTTGCTTTTTCTCAATTTTAAAAAAATTCCACACTGTAACACTTTCCCTCTATGTTCAAAAGACAGAAGTATTTTAAAACAGAAACTACTTCAAATACTGCATTAGTGAGCAACTACTTTCCAATTAAACTATTTTCAAAAGTAAAACATACCTGGAAGTTTTAAAAGGTATTCTCCCAATAATTTCTCCATTTTGCATATAAATTGACAAGCTAAGGAGTGTTTGCCACTCTAATTTCATGTCTTCAGTAACACTTAGCTCTAAATTTACAAAATAAACACCATCTTTGCTGTAAAGTGATTTTACTTGTAAGTGATTCCACAGAAGCCTATTTCTGATTGTTGTGTTTCCTATTATCTCCATCAACCGGAAAACATTAACACACTTCAAGACCTCTTGTTTTAAGCTAAAAATAGCTTAATGGTATTTCATCTTTCAAATAACAGTAGGGATTATTCACTGGTCTTGTATTTTCAAAAAAGGGATTATAAGCAAATACAACTATATCTGTACTTACTACTGAAAATGAACAGCATGACAAAAAAGGAGTTCACAAACATTTAGAAATACGAAACCCCCTGAAGTAATGACACTGAAGACAGTCAATATCTGGGCACTCCACTGATGCCACCAGAACCTGAATTACAGACAAGCTGCCTATATATAAAACCAAGGAAAACAAAACCTCCATAATTTTAATGAAATCAGTTCTGATAAAAATACAACAAAACATTAAAATACTGACACTGAAGTGATGGAAAGAAAAGCAATATAGATATAAAAAATTGACAAAAACTACAAACCAGTAATAACAAGAAGTATACTAAAATGGGAACTCGCATCCAAATCCTGTACACATTGACTTAGAATTAATGGGTTAAATTAAGAAGAAAACTTAGTATCAGAAATTGGAATGCTTTAATATTTTTCATCTAAATATGCTTTATGATCTATTAATCTCTTGACAAAGTGATGTCACATTTATTGTTAAACTAACTTAAGTGCTTAGTCAGAAACAGCACTAATGTGAGATGATGAAGCCTCTATTCAGATACAAGAACTACAGCATCAAAATAAGGTGGGGTTTTTAAAAATTATTTCCTTCCCAATAATCCTTCATTACTTGAAAGATGAACCTTAGAAACCTCTCAGCTTATTGCTTCCTTGTTTTATTGGAAACTGTCACTGAAATAGACTGTGTTCAGATGCCATTTAAGCGTTACTAACTGCTGACACCTTTATGAAATTTTTAGGCAATGATCCTTATATGATCTCAACAGTTTTCACATGGTTCCTTATAAACTGAACCCACTAGAATATCAATGTACCACATAAAAGATCAGTAAATTCCATTAAGATACAGGAATATAATTATCTTTGAAATTTCTGTTAGCCTATTTAATACAGAAGAGTATGAGTACATAAAAAAAATAATTCTTAGGTCACCAGTTAGCTTTCATATTTCTTGATGTTTTAAAGAAATATTTACTACTCATTTCCATTTCAACCTGAAGTTTTAAACTGAAACAGGTGCCACCTAACAATCTGACACAAAGTTTGTCCACATCAGTCACCGGAGCTGGTTAAGTACATCTGACAGTACAGCGCTGGAAGACGCACACCGAGAAGCTGCTGCACGAATCCATTCGGCCTGCGAGAAACCAAGTTTGTTTTCCAAAAACTGACATCGTCCATCACGTTTTGGGGGTTGACTTCTTAAAAAAATAAAAAAAAAAAAATCACTTGTGTAACCAGAGCTATACCCATCTCTTTCATATCCTTTGATAAATACTTATGACAAATGGACCACTCATTTTAAGTGGTATTAAACAGACACATATGTTAACTTTAGACTTGCAGCTTAAGATATGGTCAGCATCTGCATTTAAGTTAAAAAAAATTAAATGGACAAGGTGTTTACTATATTTTTTCTCAAAAAAATAATCACAATAGAACCTTTGGTAAATAGGATACAATGTATGTTAACGTACTGGTAACCTTTAGGTTAAACAAAAGTATGGAAAGTGTTTTTGAAGGCTTTCTATTTAAGTGCACAGGAGTTTTTCGCCACCTCTGCTGGTAACAACTCTAAAGATTCCTTGACTGCAATAAAAGATAATTTAAAAAATCAGCCAATTGGTTATTAAATGAGTTAAAAGTCTTTATATAGAGTGTGTTTACAGTATGGAACAACCTCCAATTTCTGAGGTGCCTTTCTGTCTTGAATAACTATAAAAATCTCATAAATGTTCAAAATTTGGTTATGGTCAAAGTTGGTCTCTGATTCTAATCAGCTCATCATAAAATTTTATTTTCACAGCCCCTTTGGCCTTCGTCAGTTTTTTCTATCCCACTCAAATCCTGCGGGTTGAGATGCTGTCTTGTCTTAGGAGCAGGCAGAAAGAGACAAACAAGTAGTTCCACAAACACTTGAATTAATTCCTTTTGATTTGTGTCTCACAGCTGACTGACCACAGAAGCAGGCAAGACAACACTACGTTTGCCTTCAGGTTTTCCAGCAGTTGGGGCATTTCTTCCCTGTAAGTCTATATGAAACTATGTTAAACACCTCCCACCCCACTCCAAAAAACCCAGCACCCTCACAGCATCACTTCTGAACATCCTGGTCCAAGAACTGTGAGCCCTATACTCCCTATATGGCATATAGAGAGGAGAATAAAACTATGTTCTCCTCACCAAAAAACACCATAGCCCTGGAAGGCATTAGACTCACTGACAGCTTCTGAGTTTCATTACAGATTGGAAAATAAACACAGGCCAGACGCGTGGGGCTGGCAACGAGGAAAATGTCGTAGCAGCAAAACCCCAACCAAACTGCAGAAGCAAACTATAAGGGGAAAGCGTGGAGAAACCAATGCTTTCACATTTGAAAACCATAAGATGTTTGGAAAAATAGTTGCCAAGTTCTACATATCTGAAACTCGGAGAGTGGCAGCGCTGCTCAGACTAATGTGGAGGCCCAACTGCAAGGCAGCAGCCTTCATTTTAGGGTGCTACCCCCCTTCACCCCTCCTTCCCCACAGCCTACGCAGCACAGCTCGCTCTCAAACCAGGATCAACATCAGACCCAAAGGATTATCTGCCTGTAACTTCAGAGCATACAACTAAGCCTACAGCCCTGCAATGTGCTTCTCCTTTAAGTTTTACTCAAATTCATGCAGTTTTCAAAAAGCATAGCCAAACGGACACCCCCAATAATTAAGTGTCCCTCTTAGTCAAAACATTCAGATTAAACAACCCAAGCTTCTGCATTCCAGATATATGAACTCGGAGGTTACAGACAATGAACAAGAAGTTTATCTAAATACCGATGTATCTGAGATCGCAAATAATGACTCTTAGATGAAAACCCCATTTAAATTTCAATTTGACTAAAACTAGTAATATGAATGCACAGTGATGAATATTGTAAAAGTGCACACAAAAAAATTGGTACACTTTGTTCACCATGATTGTAAAATCAAATTCTGTAACTTCAGTTTGGAAGAACATCACGTATCCTGGGTCTCAGTTAAATCCAGACTGTTTTACAGAGAAATTAACTTGACTGGTGAAATGAAAACTGATTAAAAAAAATCCATAGTTGCAAATAACACATTTAAGTTACCTTCATTTTTGGTGCTAGACCAAGTAGTTACTGTCTACAAATTAGCCATGCACACATATCTCAATTGAAGCTAAATTCTTCTATATCAAGACTAAGCCTCTGCCATTAGCTTTAACAGCCAAATTACAACCCCCCTATAAATAGAACTGTATAAATTGAGGAACTGCTGTAACTGAATGGCTACAGAGAGAGTGCTTTTTCTAAACTACCTTGAGTTAAAACGTACTGTGGTGCATAACAAATGCTACATAAGCAGACCAGGCAGGATATTTCTCTTGAACCACAATTACCAGGGACAAGAGATCAACACCACTTCCTGTACATCATGCGTTTCCAAACACCCTTAATCATGGTACGTGTTCAACTTGCTTTACTTTAGACAATGTACTTCATGACCAAACTTCCTTTCCTCATCCTACTCCCAAAATTCCTGCCCGCTCCGTACCTTACAAAGAGCAAGTTCAAACTTGTTTACGCTGCCTCTTGGCAGCCAAAGTTACCTTACATTAATCTGCACCAAGTTTTGCTTCTAACTGACCAAGAGTGGATGATGCCACCAAAACCTTAACTGCACACTTCCATGAATGGTTTGGTGCTGCCTTACATATCACCCCACTAAAAAGCCACTTAGCAACGCTCCTACGATGCCCTAGGCAAAAAATAGCAATGTACTTCTCGATCTAGAGATAGAGGAGCTGGAAACATCCATGATGCCTCCGTAATATTCCAGCACGCTTCTTGGAAGCGACCCCTTTCGCTAGCACATTTTGTGACAGTCCCAGCAAGCGGCCATCCCTGCCCCCTGCCCCTACTCTTCCTCCAAATATCTAAGCAGGGTTGTGCAGAAACAAGCTCCACCTGAAGATGCCGTCACGCTCATCTGCCATGGGAGAAGAGTGCAAAGGCAACTGCCCGCCCTTCACACCCGCGGCTAAATTAAGGCTGAGATATTGCAGCTCAGAGCAGGGCACGTGGGACACCAACAGAAAAACCAGCACCTCCTCCAATAAACTAGATGATTTTTGAAGGTCCCTTCCAACTCAAGCTATTCTATGATAAAAACACTTGTTCAGTATGTAACCCAAAATACTACACTGAATTATTTACGTGTAGGTCACATGCAGTTAACGAGCCAAAAAAATTAGGTAGGATGCTCTTCAGTCTTTTGGTTCATCATCATCTCCTGAACACTTTGCACCTGTATTTGCTAAACTACTGTGCATTTAGAATTAAACACATTAGCTGCAGGGATTAAATGCTGTGACAACAGCAAAGAGGTACCTCTCCATAGGTAAATGGCCATACTGCTGCCAAACTCCCCCGTACTGCAGACACAGAACACACTAAATTGAGATTATGCAACTGGGAAAAAAAACACTTTCTATGATCTAAAATGAACATGAGGGTAAGAAAGGGACTTGACTTGTTTTTTCATCCTTTGTAACTTAGAAAAGTCTCTGAGAATATGGTTTCTCCTGTACTTTCTCTTTTATCTGTGCAAAATGTGTTCTCCTACCACTGCTAAACCCTATTACAGAAATTCAGACTTTGCCCTCCTCAGAAGACAGGAACAGAGCTGCATGTGCAACTTCAACATTACAAGAGACAAGGAACTGAAAGTGGAGCCAACAGAAATAAAAAAAAAAAAAAAAAAATAAAAAAATAAAAAGGCAGGCTAAGCATTTGAAACTTAGCCTCCCAGAACAGTTCACGAAATAAACAGTGTTATTGCTACAGGGAATGCTTCAAATTAAGGTGCGGCAGAGCTGAGAGTACACAGTCCACTGAAGCCAGGCAACATTTGTTACGTCTCTATAACGAAGCAAAGCAGCAGTGTCATTCCCAGATTCCTACAGAAAACAGTCACAGCCTCTACAGGTGACACCATTTTATTACTGCCTGCCTTCTAATGGCTTAGTTTGTAATCACTTCATCCTTTTGATTACAGATATGCATGGAACCAAATTAACACATTTGTGCACCAATATGCATTCGGATTAACTACTCAAGATTCACAATCCACAATCATCTTTTATTTTCATGTCTTTATTGTTCTTTTTTATATAGCGCCTTGCATCTTTGACCAGAAGCTTTTGTCCTACACCCAACTGCTGTTTACTTTCCTGACAAAGAGCAACACATGTTTTTGCGTAAGTTCATATATTTCATGACAAAGGTAATTAAAGCATCATGAGAAGTGACAGTATTGACTTTTAGGCATTAACTGATCAATAATCTCCAGTTTGGCTGTAGAATCTTTCCAAGAGTTACTGACAAATTTTGTATTATTTATTTTTAAAGCAAAAGTTTGGTGTTAACTAGTTAATGTGCAGTTCTTTTCCATATTTCCTTAGGGTTAAGTACTGGAATCAATGGAATTTCAGGTGGTCATTTGTAAAACAGCATTAAGCTGTGCAGCAAGATGTAAATTATCTTTCAGGTAAGATAAGGATTAAATAACCATTTCTTTTACTATGAAATTACATACGCAATACAGAAACATTGAGAGAAAGCCTTACTGTCGTGCAGACATCAGTCAGAATTCTCTACTAAAGGCAAGCTGAGCAAGATTTATTCCAAAACCCTGTAACAGAAGAACATCTGCTAAGAAGAAGATACAGTAAATATATCTAAAATTTCAAACAGTGAAAGCTAATGTTTACGCAAAATAAGAAATTGTTGTATACTCAGATACTACAATGGCATAATTAATTTCTTTAGTTAAGTAAAAATGACTAGCAGATGAAACTACACTGAAATAGTGGCTTATTTAAATGTTTATGATACAAAAGCAGGAAATAAGCACATAAAATTTCACTGTAAAAACAGATAAAGCACTGAAGTTGTTTACTAAATGCTGTTATTTTATGTAGTGTCATTTTTATTTTAGACCAACTGTGATGTAGTTTTATTTAGAAAACTAAGACAAGAACTAGAGAATCAATTCTGCAATGGAATTGTTAATGCAGGTTTTAGTTTTTTTACTATTTACAACAACCATTTTACATACATACCATTTCATGCTTAGAAAATTATTTCTTGGGTATAAAACAATGGGTTTGGTGCTGTCGAAAGTCAGCACTCATTTTACTCCACAAACCTGTTCCTGCCAGGCCGTGGGATGTGCCGATGCAGAGACACCCCCAGCTACCCAACATCCCAGGAGTTCTCTCTGCCCATTGCAGCTCCAGTGGTGCCAGGGAGCCTCCAGCTCAACTTCAGGTGTGTCAGTCTCCAGTCATTTAGCGTGAGCAACACAAGTTCCCTTTCTGGATTCATTAAGCACTGCATATGTTATTCGCTAATATACCAATTGTGAATACTGTTACAGCACACAAAAGAAAATTTACAGAATTCCATACAAACCATAGTCAGATGCTAGCTTAATGCAAATTGCATATAAATGCTACCAGCCAGATGATGCTGGAACATCCAAACAGCCCTCAGCACCACTGGGATACATCAAGCAAACTGAAAGAGGGAAGATTTCAATTAGATTTTAGGAAGAAATTATTTACTGTGATAGTGGTGAGGCACTGGAACAGGTTGCCCAGAGAAACTGTGGATGTCCCATCCCTGGAAGTGTTCAAGGCCAGGTTGGATGGGGCTTTGAGCAACCTGGTCTAGTGGGAGGTGTCCCTGGCCAGGGCAGGGGGGTTTGGACTCAATGATCTTTAAGGTCCCTTCCAACCCAAACCATTCTATGATTCTACGATTCAAAAGATGCTGCAGTTTACAGTGTGAGTTCTTGCATTCATGTTCTGTAACTGTGAGTTCTCAGTCACTTTCCACCCTTCCTTCTCCAGGAGGGGACAACTCTTCCTTATGGCCAAACAGACAAAGCAACCAGCAGTTCTGTACTTGGCTGCTTTAATGCAGCACAAACCTTTCTCTGTGGGTACAGGCAGGAGAGACTCTCAGAAGAGAGAGAACAGGAAATACTTTTGAAAGAGATCTTGGCACACCAAATTAGCAAGATAACCAGAGGTTCCTTTATCCTAGGTTGCAAAAAGAGAAGCTGGAGTAGTAACTATAGCAACCCTGATTTAATGCTGCAGGTGGAAAAAAACCCATCTGGCCACACCTGTAAATCCCACAAGACCATTGTTAATTGAGGCTATTGTTATTAAAATACAAACTTTTAAATTAATAATAACTAAAATAACTTGGCTTAGGAGAAGGATTTTTTGTGTGAAAGTTTTAGCAAAAAAACAGTTAAAGCTTCTCAGTTGTAGTTTAAGGTGGGGACAGAAATTAACCTGACTTTTTTTTATTCTCTCTCAAAAATTCCACAAACTATTTATAGACAGCTCTAATATACTTGGCAGCAAGCAGTGGAAATTGGAAATCTAGCAGAGACACTGGCTCAGCTTCAACAAGATTCCTGATTTTAAGCACATAAGTAGTTCTATTCATGTCAAACCCTATATGTCTACCCAGCCAGGTATAAGGGAAATTACTTGACTGACCAATGCCTGCAAGTTGTCTGTGTTCTCAGCTGGTAATCTAGTGCAGTAGTTTGGATTAGATAGAGAGTAGGAAAAAACCAAGATTACTAAAACCAATTAAACAGTTCAAACAGTGAGTACAGACTTCTAAATTACAGCTAAATCTCAAATAACTTTAAAATAAAGATAAAGAAATCAGAGGAAAAAGGAGTAGACCAGAAACCGGGGGGGGGGGGGGGAGGGAGGGAAACAAGAGAGGCTATACTGCCTACCCATCCTTAGAGATGAACTATCTCCTTCATAAGGCTTAGGTGCCTATTCTTAACTGATTAGACCCTATCATGAATGCAAACCTAACAATTTGCCCTCCTGTTTGAAAACATTCCACTGCTCCACTGTTTGAAAACATACCTACAAACCTAGAAAAAGTCGAAGTTTCTAGCTATTTTAAACAGCTATGTTTAAAATAATAAAACTCAATTATTTTAACAAAGAACTGTTCAGAGCCTTTGTACATGTTCAACTGCAGTAACTATTCTTTTCTTCTGAAATTCCATTTCAGATGCTGAAAGTATTTCACATATGAGAAGTGCCAGACTACGGGAAGATTTCAATGTGTGGGCTGCAGGGTGCTTATAAAGTAGGGGGAAGAGTGTTTCAGATTTGATTCATACTCTTCACATGCTTCATACTTTCATCTACTACAGTTTCTTTAAATCACTGTTGCAGTAAAAAAAAAAAACCAAACCAGTTTTGGTTTTGCTCCATGCAGGTTTAGATTGATTTCCCTTCTTAGTTCCTTATTACTCCAGGAACAAATGGCACTAGGCAACAGTCTACATAAAGCTGGTATATTATATTTTCAAAAAATCAAAACAAACTCAAACATCTACAGTCAACCAGAAGACTTCAGGCCTCTATCAGAAGTTAGATGGTAAAAGCTGGGCTTCAGATCATACATTCCTAAGATACAATACTGCTGGTTATCCTGTTTTCTTCAATGATTTGATTCCATTCCATTTTGAAAAAGCGCTAACAGAAGAAACAAAATCATTATTCATAAACTAGTAACTGCAGTCATCATAAATCTATTATAAGCTTGCAGAAATGAAAATATTATCTGCTATAACCTCATGAATCCCTACCAGGAACCCTCAAAACATCCAAGCTTCTAGTTCCAAATGACAGCATGACTCAGACTTACAACTGATTTTTTTCCAAAAAAGACTTAAGTAGTGTAGGAGTACTTGGTATTAGGGGGTGGGGGAGAATCACGAGGATTTCTGAAAAGGAAAACACTGCTCCACTGCTGCATCTTTATTACAAAGCCTACACCTCGTGTGACCAACAACTCGAAACAGAAAACACTAGTCATATTAGAAAGAAAAAAAAATAAAAAAATAACCACCACCTAAGATACATCCAGATAATAATGATTTCAAAACCCAGAAAGCTCATTGGAGTTCTAAAATCAAATTACAAAATCTATTTAAGCCTTTATTCAACAGATGGGCTAAGATGTTACATTCAGGCAGAACTCAAGGAGGACATTTCATACTTCTGACAGGAGCAAAAGCAGGGGATTGAGAAATCTAATCATAATTTCCACATTTGCTAGATTGTTTCTGGTACATTGGCCTAAGCAAACCAGGGGATCTGGAGTCAAGAGTATACACCCACAGAGCTTCAACTCTGCCTTCCTGAAGGTAACAACAATAAATTAGAATTAACTGCAAAGCATCCCAGCTGCATTCACTGTAATGACATAACTGAATTGAATGCAAGCCATTTACTGGAAAGGGTGGTGAAGCAGCAGTATATTTGCATACACATTTTGCACATACATCAAATATAAAATTAATAAAAGCATAGCATGTTTATTGCATCTAGGAAAAATATCCTCATTTGAAAGATAAAACTCTGTTTTCTTCCCTTCTTGCTACTTATTACCAGAAATAAAACTTTGATTTTGACAACCTTTTATACTCTTTAATGTGTTTTGGTTTCTTTCTGATAGAATTAAAAAGCACTGCAGCGTTCTCAAGAAAGCTTGTTTTCTTTAATTTACAAGAAAAGTTCACAGAAACCACAGACCTTGCAAATACTTGTGCAGACTTGCTTATGCAAAGTCTGGCAACCGGCATTTTTAGACCCCTAGCACCTATTCAGACTGAAACTGAACTTACACAAAATGTCATGCAGTCTGCCCAGCTATCTTCCAGTAATATAGGACAGAGCCTCTGTCCCTTATTAATGCTGCACTGAACTAATTAAAGTGTAGAAGTAACCTTGCACAGCGTAACTCAGCACACCATCCTTCATAGGGGCTGCAATGACAGTTAAAAGCACAGCCAAAGGAGGGAAGAGCTCCTAAGGCAACGTGCTTCTTGCCTGTGCCTTCAACGTCTGTAAAACAATGCTTTTTGTTAATCTCATGCAAACACCCACGTGCAAAATTAATTTCATTATTTATTATGAATAATTTGATCTGCTCTAGTTATAGCAGACAGAAGCGGAGATGTCACCGAGTTTTGAGGGAAGCACAACATGTAGATGCTTCCATTCTCACTATTAAAAAGACATTCAATTCACATAGCTCTTACTCTACTGTTACTTGTTGGCTTCAAAATTTCAATCACTACGATAGCAAAGGCTATTAATTAGCTACACTAATTTTCTAGACTTGACTAAACTATGCTGTTTATTAAATATCCTGAGGACTTAGGAAGAATAAGAGATGAACTTGCTATAACTTGCCAGTCATAACATACTGCATTCCTCAAAATGCACTGTGAATTGCTTCTATTCAAAAAGACAGACATTAATAGAAGACAGATTGCCTGCAAGACATGAAATTGATTTTACTCAGATTAATAACTTATTTAATTAAGAATCATATCTTAAAATAGCCAAGGCATACTCCTGGTACGAACATGTGTGCACACATACTTGCGTGAGTACACTCAGCACCCATGTAAGAATTCTGTGCCTGGCAGCCTTGCTACTTTCACATTCTTTTGTTCAAACAATTTAGTTTCATCAAAGCAAACAAATGATAAGGGAAGTATCCAGTAAAATTTCTAATCCAGTAAAACTTATTTTCTCTCCAGTGTTTTACCCAAGACCTGTGCACACTTTGAGAAAATTCTGCAACAGCTACTGCATCGACTCAAGTCATTGATTCTAAAATAGGAAACTTCAGGAAGCCCCAGGGGTATTTTTAAAGGTCTAGAAGTAGTCTATATGTACTTATATAATAAAAAACAATAGACAAACAGGTGTAAATCTCTACAATCCAAACTGCTATTTCTTTCCCTCTCTCTGGAAAGCATTTTTTTTTTTTTTTCTACACACACACACATAAACACTCTCTCTAGGACACAGTTCCTACGACAGAAGCAAAACAGGAAGAGAGGTTTAAACATAATGAGAGGAATGAACACCTTGGAGAAGAGAATGCAATCTAGCAGGTATTTCCAAAATCCTTATCACCATTTACCTTGACATTCATATTTATAATTACCTTCCAGTGTGCTATCCCTACACCTAGTACACCTTAACACTGCTTTTGCCTTGACACAGGCTCTTCCAGCTCTTCTTCTCATCTATTCCTTTCTTGACCAAAAGACCTACTCACTACACATGCTTACACGAGCCATTAACTGCCTTCCTGAGAACAGTTTTAACAACTAACTTCTTTTTTCCACACTCTGACTTCTTAAAAAACCTTATTAAATATATGGAATACTATACCAAAGCATGTTTCGACTCTTCCTCTGAGGAAATCTCTACCAGGAGTCATTCAGATCAACACCAGATGACTGAAGGCCAAGTCACATAATTACCGCCCACCCCTTTGTCCATCCAGTTCACAACCTGATACTCCAAAAGCCATGTCAGTTGTTTGGTTTGCGCATATTCACTTTTATCTGGCAATTTGAATATCAACTTGAGCCTAGTTTCCCATGGATCACACAGCATTAAGAGCAGTTGTACACATCAGTACATTCCCCACAGCTTCCAAATACTTTGGACTATTTCTACCACATTTGGCAGAAAAGTAACAGTCCTAAATATCCAGTGAATAAGAATTTCAAGAAAAAATTATCCATTTCCACCTGTGTTCCAACATAAAGGTTTCATTGTAAAGCTCCTTGTTACCAAATGTAAGAGTTTCCACACAGAATACAATAACCCATGATGAAAAATGTTCTACCTGTCTGCTTCCGATGAAAGATAGCTCGTCTGAAGGAGCTCTCTAAGTGGCAGCAGCAGATCATCACTAAACCTTTTAAAGCAGTCTGCATCCATTCACTTCAGAAACAATAGCCAAAATATACAATGGACTGTGTTTCTTATGAGCAGAAGAGGACTGGCATTTTGAGGATGAGAGAAATTACTTGGTAGTCACATTTGTGAAAACAGACAAGGACAGGAGTTGGAGCTTTAAACAAAATAGAACAGACACACTGGTTTCTAAGTAGCCTGTTTCCAGTTCCACAATGAAAACTCAACAACTGCATCATTCCCAAAAGGGTACTATTTGCATTTAAATACTTTAGGACCACTCTTCCTCCTTTATCGTCCCTCTGAGCGGCAGACTAGACGGCCTATATCAAGAATTGAGAGACTCCTCTGAAGAGCAGTTCAGATCAGTAAGTCACATTCCTGTCGCCTCTCATCCTTCTAACAAGCCTGCCTTTTCCCACACCGACTCTGCCTTAGTTAAGTCAAACCAAGACTCCCCACTTCACACTTACCACAAAATCAGCACAGGACCAGAACTGCAGAGTAACAAACTATTCATGCACTACCATGGAGCAACTATTTCTTTTCTGTGCTTCAGCCTCTACCCTGCAAACAACAATATTTTCCAGGAATACTGACAGCGTGAGGGGTTATTAGTCTATCTTAATATTTAAACGTCAGACAATAAAGAGCTTTTAAGCAACTACACAAAAAACATTTTAAAAGAAAAATGTTAATTGAAAGTTTGTTTCCAAGCATGTCACATTAGTAAAGCACAGTAAATTTAGATGTGAGTTAAGTTTATAGTATTCTTTTGGTATTTTAAGAAGAAACCTCAGTACCAGCAAGTCACCGCTTGATACACAAGTGTTCTTTTACCTTCTACATGGCATCTCTTTGTAACAGTCAACTAGGGAAAGAAACTCAAACAGCAGCTATTTACTGGGACACTCAGATTCAACCTGTGTATGAATGAAACAAAATGATTTTTTGAAGAAAGGGCTGAAGAATGCTTTGGAAAAATAGCTATGTGAAAAAGATACTAGTTTTTGCATTAATACCATTTACCAAACTTGACAGGCAGTTGTATTCTTTTGGATGTAGCTTCTTTTCAATTTGTATGAAAAGCATTGTTACACTTGTGCATTGATGAAAGCAGATTACATCCCCTGCAATTCCTTACTGGCAACTCTGCCTAATGAATAATAATAATAAGCCACAGTTAAGGGCATTGGTTTTGCTGTGTCTTGGCTATTCAAAAAAGGAAGAGTATCTCACTGCAAAAGGTATAGCTCTGGGAAAGAAGTATAAAGGAAGTCTGGAATATTTCATGGTATCAGAGTTTTCCATTCCTCATCTTTTATTGATAGTATATACATATACTACTTTCTAAAATTAGGAAGTACTTTCAAGTTGATATAGAATGCAAAACTGAAGAGCAAGGCTTACTTGTGATAAAGTAGATACTGTGAAGACAAAATACTTACAAATTTTTGCGCTGTTTATACTTCATCAACTGATTGTTATCCACTTGACTATTTACCTGATTTTCCTCTCTGGATCATCTGCAGAAGTACTCAGGGGCTCAGCACTGACATTACAAGACAACTTTTACGTGGATTCAGTCACTACCAGTGCTGGGGCACCAAGACATTGTGATTTCTTAAGAGATCTGTGTATTCACTCTTGAAGTACTTCAGCCGGTTCAGTCCCCAGAAGGTAACTGTTAGGCCTGCTGTGGCTAAAAGTGATGGTACAGATGGCACCCCTGCTGGGCTTTGTCCTCTCAAAGCAAAACAAACTATACAGGTTTCTAATGTGGACTACCCACAACAGTGATAAATGTCCTAAACAATCCTGAGTGGGTAAAACTTTCAAATGCAGCATTTTATAAAGATAATTTTGAACTAATGAACATTCCACTGAAAGTTCTAAGGTCTAAAGTTAATTTCACTGCTTATAATTATCAAACTGCGGGTAACAACTTTACTATCTTTTTTAAAAGCAATTCATTTTGATTTGACTTCGATCTTATTGATGCCAGCAGTAAAATCTAAACTGATCACAACAAAGCACAGCAAAGTAAAGGCTGAGCATGGATTAAAATTCCACACCCTCCCCCTTCCAAATATAAATATAAGTATTCAAAGCAACCATAGGACTTAACAGTACTTACACAAAATCATATGCACGTTGGAAAACCAAAGATTTACCTCGATTTTGTCAACTTCTGCACTTCTGCTGACACAGAATTATGAATGAAGTCAATGACAGACTTCACTGAGGTAGGACTAAGGCAACAGTCAACAAAACTAATAGGAGACAACCTTAAGCACAGAAAAAGTTAGTTTCAGCTAGGAAACAAAGTTACACACTAATGACAGAGCCTGCCCTACGCAAACATGCAAATACTAGCTCTTGAGAACTTTAACTGAAGAACACAGTACTTGGTAATATTTTTTTTTTTAATAATCATGACCATGTTACAACAGGGGATGCTTCACTTTATACTGCTACAGAAAGGTTCTAAGGCTCAAATAGCTATGGGTTTCCTTTTTAAGGAATGTAGGTTGAAGAGGAAAATGGGTAAATTAGGCTTCAATGCACTAATTCAGCTGTAAAATTAAGGGTAAAAAATAACATATACAGGCAGATATTCCACTTTATTAAAAGCCAACCTGCTAACAAAATTCAGCACTTGCTCCTACACCCTTTTTAAAGGGAGGCACTGAATTCTAAAATAGCAAAAAATGTGACATAGCATGGTGACAAGTACAAGATCAATGTCAGACATGATGCCTACATGTTCAAATTTCTATTTATCTGCTTTTATGTAATGAAGTATATCACTCATTTAACTACACATCCTTCCTTTTTAATAGCAGATTTCCATATATAGGGAAAAAGTAGACCCAGAACCATAGAACCCCATAAACTGCAAAACACATACTCTGATTACATTTCTAAATACATTAAAAAATCTTCAGACACTTCAAAAATACACCAAAGTACACAGTATTTCAGTATCGGCACAGAAGTAGCTTAATGTCATAAACCTTACATTCATAGCAATAATTTATAAACTATGTTCAACAACTCACAAGTTTAAAGCTAGTTCAGACCTCCATCCCATCAGAGTAACTCATCTCCCTTAAAAAAATCTGTTCAGTGTGATCATTTTGCTTGAATAACACACCCACACCTGAGAAACTGTGCACAGTTATTTCAAATTTGGTGCTTTGAGTACTTTATTGTCTCCCAAATGTGCAGTATGGTAAGCAAGCGGCATCTCAGATTAAAAATTTAAATTCGGCTTTATTGTGGTCATCAATAATTTCTGAAAGCTATTGCATTTTATACTCAATTCCTTCATGTTCAACGCTCTAAAAGGTTATATCCAGAGTCCAGATCCACCTCCTGTGTAAAGCCACAAACTAGGGACAGTTCCAGAAAACTGGTGAAAGAGGTTCAAATGTAGACTTACTCACTTGATTCCCACACACATCTTCCTGGCTTCCATGCTTTTAATTAACATTTTAAGACAGATGTACAGCTGAACATTTTATGATATTCCTTCCAAAACCTCACTATCAAGCACTACTAGAACTTTCTGTTAGTTAGGAGTGCAGAGGGGGTTCTCTCAACTCCCCAGCCATGACCTTTTCACTCTGTGCAGCCAAGCAAGGAAATCATCCCTAGTAGATGTCATTGCATAGGACAGTTTGCAGCACTGCTGTTGCTCTAATCTACACATTTAGAACAGAGGATCTCTTATTCCTGGAAAACTCCTCAAGGACCCCAAAGGCACCACACACAAGCTGTGTTGTTCCAACAGACAGTGGGGGAAAGCAGACTGTGTTCCTCACTGAGGCAAGAGGATAAAGGCATAGTCCTTCTCCCAAGCCTTATTCATCCCCAGTGTAAAGGCAAAAGGGCTGTAAGAACAGTACTGTCCCAGGTTGCCACAATGGATGAAAAAAAACAGGGGACCTAAGAAGAGACCAGTAACATTATCACTGGATTGCCTTTTACATGAGAACTGTGATACCACTGAAGCTTTGTTCCAGTGTGCACAGATGACAGACACAAAAATCAGGGACTGGAGGGAGACAAGCTAGGCAACATCTAGGCAACAGGCACTGGAAACAGCGTTAGCTGGATCAGCAGCAACAGGGCGGTCAGTAGTAACTGGACTCTGGAAACATACAGCTCCCAGGGACATCCAGCAGTAAAGCTGCTAAAGGGCGCACAATTGCCAAATGCCAGTATCAGCCAGAAAGAGGAACACACAGCAGAGCCACAAAAAAGGATGTTTCAAAACATTGACGAAAGCCATACGTCAAGTTACAAAATGTTCAAAAAACCTCTATTAGTTCATCTGCTTATTTGCTAAAGCACAGGTAAAACACAAGAACCTAATGTTTCTGTAACATCCCCCTGCCTGAGAGCGAGACCTCATGCGATTTCTGAGCTCCTCCTGCACTCAAACCCCTTTTCTTGCTTGCTGATAACTCGTAAGAGTAACCTCATAGACTGAGATTAGATGCTCACTCAGCCACCACGACAGAATCACAGAATGATATGGGGTTAAAAGGGACCTCTGGAGATCATCTAGTCGAACTGCCCTGCCAAAGCCGGTCTACCTAGATCAGGTTGCACAAGAAACACCCCTTAAAATAAAAGGGGGCTGGTTCCCTTCCTCCCTTCCACTTGCACAGCCTCAAACAGTAGCTGCTCTCCCAGACGGCTTGCCTTCCTCTTCCACACTGAAGAACAGTTCCGCCACCTTTAGCCGTGAACCTGTCTTCCCAAGACATCCCAATCTTTCCCTCCCTTGCCATCCCAGCTCTCCAGTCTTCATGGATATCTCTAACCACAGACACTAGCTGAGCTTTAGCCATGGAACTAGCTGCTCTTTCAGTACCTTTAGATAGGAAACAAACAATCAAGGTGCTCTGATGAGGGAAGCTACTTCTGCTAATTACACGACTACTTAAATCCATCCCAGTCAGTACCTCCAGCTGCAGGTCTCTCTGATCAAGAGATATGTGACTGATGATTTTATCATTCACCTTCCTGACTCACCAACAGGCATCTCTTTCAGAATATTTAAACTGATGTTTACATCATGGAAAGGAGAAATGTTCTGTCTCCATACTTTCAAAAAATTATCAACTGTGGAAAAAATGAAGTATGTACTCTCTCAAGTCCAGTTACAAGTATTTCCATACGGTTTAGAAACACATTTTGAATTAAATCCCTGTGCACTGTCTCTGAGCACTTCCTTAGAAGAGAGCAAATGGAAAAACGTAATTGCTTAGTAGTATGAAGAGCAGACTGGAGTAAACACAACAATATTATGAATAAAACAGCATGCTAATTAGGACCCTAGAATCATTCTATCTTTGAAAATTACTCTGTTGAGCTCTATGTGCAGGAAAAAAAGGAGAGGAAGGTTAAAGCCTCCTCTTAAAATCATACGATAAGAGGAACACTTACATATATGAATTTGTTTACTGTATGTGACCTATTAATTATCTGTCTTGGTTCCGGTTAGTACAATATCCCTAACTGAAGCTCTTACTTTCTTTCACTTGAGATACTCAAAATACAATTTCATAGAAGGAAAGCACCCTATCAGCATATACTAATTCACTGGATTCTAATACACTTTGAAAAATGTAGAAAAAAAAAAAGGTGCTAACCAAAGTCTTATGAAAATTCATATACAGCTAAAATCTAGAAGCCAGAGCAGATGAATGGAAGCAGATGCCATCCCTCTCCAAGATGCATCAACAAGACTTCCATTTTCTGTTCTGAACTGCTCACCTTCAGTGACTAAAAAGTTCTTTCTAAAGGAGCAGTTCCTTAAACGAGTAAGATCATTGGATTTTTAAGCGACATCGTCTAGAACAAACTTATTACCAGTAACACTGTATAAATTAGAGGAAAAACAGAATCCCTTTTTTTTTTTCCCCATCAAAGAACTATTCTCACAATCTGTACTTTGAGGGACCTATCTACGTCCGCCCATAGGTTCAGACAAAGCCAGAGTCACAAAACCAAGTTACAGGAACCTCTGTCACAGTCATTTTTTTTCCTACCTTTTAAACACAAGCTGCTTCATTATAGGCTTCTACCCCATGCCAAAGTATGCTCACACTGCTTGTGAGGATCACTCTACTGTTTTCTGGCTGCAGCTGACTTTAAAATTTAGTCTGCTCTGATCTACCCAGTCAGTCCCAGGGGTCAGTCAGTCCACTTAGCAGAGGAAACATCTCAGAGGTTAAGGTAAGGGTAGTCATGAATTTTAGGCACGATGGGTGAAAACATGTAGTTCACATCCTAACACATAGGTCAAGTGTACTTTCCACTTACAGAGAAACACAACTAGTTCACTTTCACTGCTTTGCGGAAAGCCTATAGTTCACTAAGAGCGAGCAAGTTCAGCTCTCTTGCACATAAAAAAATTCCACAACTGATTAAATGTATCTGGGAAAGCACTGATGAATCAAAAGATGCTTAAATGAAGAGAGAGATCACTTTATGACAATTCAAGCTACTAAACCAAATGTTGTTGTGTGAATTCCTCACCCCCTCCAAAAAAAATATGGTCTACTTGCAAACTTGCTTAAATTTTTGGGGACTCTTACTCTTGCCTGCTAATTTACTTCCAGGAACCAGTAAGTCAGGAGGGGGGGGGGAGGGAAGGGAGAGGGAAGGGAATTCTAAACTTTTTTTTTTTCTTATTAGTTCCAGAAAATTGTTCCTTGCAAGACAGATGAGAAACTTACACAGGAATTCCCTCAAAACATAGAATTCATACTGTCCAGTAGAATAGCAGGGGAAAAAAAAACAACTAGCAGATAGCTACTAAACATGCTGGTTTTGCTAAAAACACATCATCAACATGTTAACAATGTAGCAAAAGTTACAGTATATCCAAATATAAAGCATCTGTTCAGAGAAACAAGTCAGAACTACAATTTTGAATAGTGCTTTCGAAAGTATTTGCACTCACCTGTCAATTATGCTAAATTTAGTACTTTAAGCCTAGATACTCACAAGAATCAATACTATATATTTCAATGCAACTGTAAACCTTCATGTAATAAAGCATTAGTAAAGTAACAACTGCAACAAAAAATCAAGTGTAGAAAACAAAACAAAACAAAAAATTAAGTCAGAACAACACAATTCTTCAGGGTGTGTTACCATATCATAGATGGAATCATAGAAGAGTTTGTGTTGGAAGGGACGTTTAAAGCTTATCTAGTCCAACCTCCCTGGCAATGAGCAAGGACATCTTCCACTAAATCCGGTTGCTCAGAGCCCCATCCAACCTGACCTTGAATGTTTCCAGGGATGGTGCATCTACCACCTCTCTCTGGGAAACCTGTGCCAGTGTTTCACCACCCTCATTGTAAAAAATTTCTTCCTTCTATGTAGTCTAAATCTTCCCTCTCTTAGTTTAAAGCCATTACCCCTTGTCCTATCACAACAGGCCCTACTAAAAAGTTTTTCCCCCGTCTTTTCTGTAGGCCCCCCTTCCGTACTGAAACGCTGCAATAAGGTCTCCCCGGAGCTTTTTCTTCTCCAACTCTCTCAGCCTGTTCTCATAGGAGAGGTGCTCTAGCCCTCTGATCATTTTTGTGGCCCTCCTCTGGACCCCCTCCAACAGGCCCATGTGTTTCCTGTGCTAAGGGCTCCAGAGCTGGATGCAATACTCCAAGTGGGGTCTCACCAGAGGACAGCAGGGGGGCCAAATCACCTCCTTCAACCTGCTGGCCATGCTTCTTTTGATGCAGCCCGGGATACAGTTGGCTTTCTGGGCTCCAAGCGCACATTGCCAGGTCATGTCCAGCTTTTCATCCATCAGTACCCCCAGCATTTATTTCTACTGAGGGGTAAACACAGGAACTCGGATCTAGAACCAAGTTCCATAGTATCAAAGGCAGTGGTACCCAGTGTTTTCTTACAACCAGGTAAACTAAATAGGCTGAATCTTGCTGACCAACTGACACCTCAGTAATAATTGGTCATGCAAAATGTTACAGCTAGTAATTCTGAAGTGAAAAAAATCCCAGGCTGTTGACAAATCACACTCTTTCAATTAATGCCTACCTAGGTATCTCAGCTGTTCCAGTATTTAGCATCATTAAATATCCGGGATGATATAAATGGAACATTAAAACTGGAAAATGCAGAGATATCTAGGAAAGCAAAACCACACTATTTACACAGTACAAACAGTACTCATGAATTTAAAAAAAAAAAAAACTGTAAGGAAATTAGCAAATTATACTTAATAAGTGTGAAAATAATGTCTACAGCTTGGGAAACTGAGGCGTATGGTAAAAGATAATTGATGCGTGGAGGAATGTACCTAACATACCAAAGATACTAGGAGTAAAAATTTGAGATCTGTTAACGAACCACAAGACCGATCACAATTGCAAGTTTTAGCCAGGACAAATATAAAACAATACATTAGGGCTTAGTTGAAAATAATACCCACACAGTTTACATCTATTTGACACTAAAATAGAAATGACTAAAGCAAAGGAGTCAAACAGATTCACCTGTAGGGCCCTTCCAACACTAACCCAGCAGAGCTCTTCCTCTCCTAGCAATGACAGAAACAGTTGAAAAAGCCATGCTAATTATATGCTTTGCTCTGATGACAGGAATGGAGTCAGGTGGCTTCTGCCCTGATTCCGGTTACAAGTACCTCTCTGCTCTTCCTCTAGCTGACAATGTTGTCATTTAGTGCATAATAACAATCACACCAACTACCTTAGATTAAATTTTCAACTCTTTTTGCTACAAGGTTGTCTAGGATGTGATTTTTTTCTTCTTGCCTCAAGTGAACACTGCATTAAATATTGTCCATGTGACCTCATAGATACTTTGACTACAGACCTAACTGTGGCTCTGACCAGCCAGTGGATTATATATGTACTTGCACAACTTGACATAAGATCAACTTCTTAGACAAAATAAATTTCTATGGCATTAAAATTAGGACATTTTCACTTCAAGGACTACAAAACCATTCTAATAAATTAAATGCAGCACTTTTGCCAATAATATGATTTACAGTTTAGCAAAATATAACCATTCAGTATATAACAAAAGTATCGCTAAAGAGTGACATTCAAGAGTCTAAGGTACAATAATTTATTAAGCCAAGACATTCCTTTAGGACAGTCTGTTCTGGCTTTATAGTTCAACTTCTTCAGAAAATTAAATAAACCGACTGGCTGGCAGACTATTTGCTTACATGATTCAGGCTATTCTTTCAAACAAGGTGAATGAACCTGAAGAACTATTTATTCTTCCTCATACTATCATTAGCAAACTGACACGTAAGTAAAATTTGGGTCCTGACCAGTGAACTTTTATGACAATTCTACCCGCCTTATCTTAAAGCCAAATGAACAATGAATTATATATACGTCTCATTGTAAACTCAAGCAACATTTGTACCACAGAAACCTGGAATGGTTCTAACCCAAAACTAAGTGCTTATGTAAGTGCAATATGTCTTTCTTTAATGGGCTAGAATAATGTCAATAGCATTGCAGTCTCAGTAGTAACATACAACATTGATTCAACTACAATTTTTGGCAATAATAATTTTCTGATCTCCGCTCATCGGTCCTTCAAAAAGTACTCACTAAAGCCAAACCTATCCTGGAGATAAGGAGAATTAAGACGGATCTCTACCTGTCCCCACTTCTACCTTCAAACTGGTTTAGTCTCACTGTCCTACTACTGTAAATATTTTTCTTTTATACTCATTACATCTGGTGAAGCCAGAAACAGGGAAATTTGCCTAATGTACTACTGCATTGACTACTACCAACTGTAAAGAACACTATAAAAGTTCCCTGTAGTCTTCTGTTTGGTGGGACAGAAATTCAAATCGATACATTGGGGTGACAAGTATAGTTAAGACTATAAAAAATTCAACTTTCCAGAAATCTGAAGAAGCCAAGCACCCATGCTTCTGGACTCCATTCCAAAGGAAGGCATGTCCTAACTTTTGCACTGCACCACTTCAGAGACTTTTCATAACTCAACCTCTGCTCTGGAACACCAATCCCTCCCAAACTGGTCCTAAAAATGCTGCATCACAGTACCAGTATGATATGAACCATCATCCTGCCAAGGGTTAAATAAAAATAAAACAAAATGGTAACATTAGAAATTCAGTTCTCTAACCTAAGCCTGTGTTTTAACAGGAAAACAAGTAAGATTCATTTGATATCCAGTTGATAAATCATCAAACTTTGATTTGAAAAATACTGCCCGCAAGAACAGGACCAATTTCTCAAATGACATTTTCCCCCAAAAGAAACTACCTTGAACCACATACAGTTGTTTTGAACTCAGGCAACAGTTCGGGCCTTTGAGATATGTAGAAATGTCTTCATATTGTCCCAGTAACAGCCATGCCAGCATTATATAGAGACACACACAAACAATTATTCCTTGGATATAAAACTCTCAAGCCAACAGGAAGGCCAGACATATTAAAAACAAATACCATTGCCCAACACCCCACCAACTTATAATTCTCGTTAGCCTGTGCTATTCCAATATTTCACTCATCAGTATTCCTCCTTCTCAAATTTTTATAATTATAGTCATCATCAGAAGGAAGGTTTGAAAAATCCACTAACTACAGGGAAACAGAGAAACATTCTCTGGAGAGCTCAATGCCCACGTATCAACCTTGGTGAATTTAGTACTTTAATTAGTGGAAAATTCTAGATATTACAGCTGTGCAACTGCATAAGGGGAGACAACCAAAGTGATGCACTACTGCTTTTCCAAGCATGCATTTATCTTGAGTACTGACTACTGTATTTGAAGCCTTAACACGCAGTAACATAATGATACCTACAAGGTTCTGCTCAGGATCAACATCACTGTCCAGAGCTCTGCTGTCAGCAGTGCTTTTATCAAATTCATGCTGATATTGAATTAGTTTGGTTTGGAAGAGCTAAAAGTAGTTGTACAGGAAGGTAAAATTCTTTAGTAGAGAATAGTTCCCACTCCCACTTCCTTCTCCCAAAAGAAACAAACAGGAGAAACCAAATGAGGCTCGAGATAGGGCTCCACTACACAGCGAACACTTGCTTTCGTTTTAGATGCTCTAGCCTGGGGAGGAGAAAGTTCCTTTCCTTTGAGCAGTGAAACTGGTCAGAACTTCAGACATCTGTAATAAAAACTGTTAAGAGAAACTAATCCCTCATGGGAATAAGGCTGCACACACTGATCGAAATTGGAAGCAGCTTCTCCTTTCCAGCAGTGGCGATAATGGATGGTGATGTGTTTCTCAGAAAGGCAAAATAAACTTATGAAGCCTTTATTCATGGTTGAACTTTGGAAAGCCTCGATTAAAGGCCTATGAAAAATGTTACCTAGCAAGAATTTTATTTGGTTGTTTTCTCTCTCGCTAATGATTGTGCTTGCGGTTTAAATTTTTATAGTGGTTAGGCTGACAGTACTGCCTAAGTTACAGCACCACAGTCCGAATCTATCTACTGAAGTCAGGCTGATAAAGTACATCACAACAATTATAATTTTTACTTTTTATTTCAATCCTGTCAAGAGTATAATAAACTAATACAGAGTTTGTTAAAAACCTTCGCACAGAACTTAAATTTCTCAAGTACGTTAAGTATGCAAACATAAGGACGGCTTAATATATCCAGACTTGAGATTTGCCAGTTCCTGCTCTACCATAAACCAACTCCTTTCCAGTTATGCTTTTCACTTTAGCTTTTGACCTATCAAATTTTTAATATAGATATTAAAACTCTTTTCCTTGACTTGGTGTGCATTTAAAAGACCAGTCAGTACCTTTCTTAGCTCATGCAAGTAGGCTCCCTCAAAAATTAACTTACAGCACTGTAACTGCTCAGTTACAAGTACTGGTGTAACTGTAGTTCTGAAGAACCCTACCTTCCACTCATGTAAATACAAAAGGGCAACGTTCTTACAAATTTATGTGGCACATGTACACTTAAGAGCTTGCACTGATCTTTGCAGCACTGACAAACCTGAAATATCTTGATGTTCCAGACTCAAGCTTGTTTTCCCAGCCAGTAAAAGAGATTCCAATTTCACAGGCTCAATCACACATTTAAAGCAAGGCATCTACTTCAGTAGCTGCTAAGCCAGGGCCCCTGTTGCTGTCCTGCTCCCTGCAGGGCACATGCCCAGCGCCGTGCCAGAGGCTGCTTCTCGCCTCGGGGGCCCACGGACACAACCTGCGCTCCAGTTCGCAAAACAAACACAACTCCGTCAGAAAACATGTGACAACTCTCTTTGTCAAGTATCTGCGTTTTGATCTATTGTGTACTACCGGGCCACTTACGTGCTGTAAGAGCCGACATAAGCACATTCCCCAGCACATTTACACAGGTATTTTCCATGAGCAGTTCTGTTCAAAGATGGGTTTATAACCATAAATGAAATGCCACCTGGGTACGAACTGAAAGCAGGCTGAGCAGAAGCAAAGGTCCCTGGAAGGGCTTCAAGGCCTGTGCTGATGTGTCACCAACCCGTCGCACGGCGCCAGCCCCCACCGTGTGTGTCCCCCGGTCCCTGCACCCCATCGGCCCTCCCAGGGGTTCCTCCCGGCCCCGACAGCCCGGCCGGACGCGGGACGTCTCCCAAGCATCCCCGTGATCCACAGACAGCGATTATTCGTGACTCAGAGGATTTGGGGCTGGTTTGTTTGCGCGGCCCCACGCCAACTCCGGAGTTCCCGGCAACGCACATCTGCCGGAGCGAGAGCCGAGGGCTGCTGGGCCGAATCCCAGCCGCAGTTTTAAGGACTTCCCTGAGGAGATTTCCGCCCACCCCCACAGATAGGAAAAAAGCTCGCAGCGACTCCAGGCGTAGCCGAGCACGAAGGGGAGGTCGGGGATGGGGGCGGGGGACACCGGCTGGGCTGCCACGGGCGGGGAAGGCGGCGGCGGTCCCGGGAGGCGCCAGGGCCCGGGGCGGGCCGGGGGACCCCGCCGCCGGCGGCCGGCCGGGAGAAAGGCCGCTTTGTTCCCCCTCCGCCGCGGCGGGCGGCCGCCTCCCGGCCCGGGAGAGGGAGACGGAGGGGTGGCGTCACCGCCCCCCCCCGGTACCTACCGCAGCAGGAGACGACGAGGAGCAGGAGCTGCGCTGACCTCCAAGCCGGGGAGCCTTCTGCGCTCCCCCAAGGGGCCATAACACCAGCCCGCAGGGAGGCGACGAGGAGCCGGACCTGCCACCGCCGCGCCCCCGACACGGAGCCGGGAGCCGCCGCCGCCGCAAGAGGGGCCGGCCGGCCGGCCGCACCTCGCCCCCTCGCCCACCGGAGCTGCGGCCTCGGGGAGCGCTAGCGGCCCGCACACCCGCGCCTCATCCGCTCGCCCGCCCGCGGAGCCATGAGCCACCTCCGCCGGCCTCGGCCTCCTTCCCCTCGCGCCGCGCCGCTTCCTCCTCCCCGGCTGGGCTCCGCCGCGGCTGCGCACTGGCGGCCCGAGCGCATGGAGTCGCTGCCGGCAGCGGCGGGCCGGGCGGGCGAGCGGGGCGGAGCAGCAGCCCCCAGACGGCGGGGGAGGGCCCGGGCCGCCACGCTCCGGCGCGGCGCCGCCCCGCCCCCTCCCTCTCCTCCTCCGTCGCCGCCGTCAGGTTTCGTCCCGCCCTTGGCAGCGCTCCGCCCGCCCCGGCCCGGGAACCGCTGCCGTCCCCCCCTCAGCCGAGGCCGCGTCCCCGAGGGCTGGGCCCCGCCGGCCGGCCTGACTCCCCTGGGCCGCGGCGCTGGTCGGCCTCTGAGGAGAAGGGTTGAAACGGGAAGGGAGGGTGAATGTTCCCGTCGCTGCGGCGGCAGAGCGGGCCGGGTTCCCGGCTGAGAAGCGAAACAACCAGCGGGTGTTTGGGTGCCCCGACTCTCCGCCCCGGGGAGAAACTGAAACCGAACCCGGTCTGTAAAGCCCAGAGGAGCAGCGGCAGCTGGCGGCCGCCGTGTGTCTGGCCTCCAAATGTGCGTTTCACCGGTGAGACCGGAGAACTGCCGTGGGAGCAAAAAAGCGTAACTGCTGCAGGAACGTAGCGCCCAACTGACGGACCCCACAGAAGCTCCTCGTGACGCTTCCAGTTCAATGGCGCTCGCCCGTCGTTCCCCCGTGAATGACACCATGTCACCGCTGCGCAGTTGTCTATCGCACTCCATCGTTTGACCGAGTGTCAAAAGCAAGGGGGATTCACAGCACAACTTCTATATTTAGCTTGAATTTTGCAGTGCCTGTTGCAGACGGGGAGAAGTGTTTATTGCCTCTGTTCGACTAGACCAACTGATCTACTTGGAAAAACAAAATATTACCATTCCTGAGAAAAACAAACTTACATTCATAGGGTTTCGTAGCTACACCATGAAAACAGATGGGTTGGATCAGACCCGAGTTCTTGCTCCACGAATGGTGATTGCTATGGGGAGTCCTCTATGCTATTTCCCCTTATTCTTCTCTCTTTTTTTTTTGTGGAATCATAGAATCATTTAGGTTGGAAAAGACCTTTAAGACATTAAGTCCAACTGTAAACCTAACACTGCCAAGTCCACCACTAAAATATATCCTGAAGTGCCACATCTGCATGTCTTTTTAACACCTCCAGGGACAGTGACCCAATCGCTTCCCTGGGCAGCCTGTTCCAATGCTTGACAACCCTTTCAGTGAAGAAATTTTTCCTAATATCCAATCTAAACCTCCCCTGGCACAACTTGAGGCCGTTTCGTTTCATTTGTTGTTCTCTGATTTCTCCCACATTTATTTCCCAGTCCCCACCTATTTGGGAAGGAAGAGAAGTATATTGGGGGGATGTCTTTTTGGGGAGGGAGGAGAAGTTTGTTTAAGGGTGAGCATGTGGATGAAGGTGCAGTATTAATAATAGTCACCAAAGAAGGAAGGTAAACCAGGCAAGCATGAATGCTCTCCAGCTCTCTGAGAAGTTGTGGCTCAGGAACACCCTGTACTAGAGATGGTATCATTGAGTTTTAATAATCCTCAGTGGATTAGTCTTCAGTAAATTTGCCAAGTAAATTTGCCCAGTCACAGTTTGAAAGTATGAGGAATGTGACTGTTTACCTCTCAGAAGCCATGAGTATGCATACAAAATTAACACTTTAAGGGAGAAGAAAACACAACCTTTATTCATAGGTTTAAACAAGTAAGTAAAGCATTCACAGCACCTCAGCCAACAACTTTTTGGTTCCTTTCTACTTGCAAGCGAAACCAACTTCTCCAGTGAAACCTCAGATGTCGTATTTTCCACCTAGTGTATCCCATTCCTCTTTTTGTTTTTAATTACTAATAACGGGGCACTGGATGTTCAGGAAATCTGGTCTTTAGCCACGGAGAGAGACATTACAGCTTTTATGAGCAGACACCACACAGAGCCTATGAACACACAGGGACTTCTAACCCTCCCACAGTAATTACAGCTGTACATGCTGCGTGCAAGTCTGTACTGGAACCTGTTAAACTCTCTGCCATAGGGATAGGTCAACATTAAACAACTCAGCACATGATCCATAGCCTTCGTCCACTCCTCCCAAAGTTATTTTTGTCTGTCTAGTTCAACCCAGTTTCTACCACCCAGTTGCATGCTACTGAGATGTGATATGATTCTCTTTCCATAGATTTTAGTTGCATAATAAAGAAGACAACAGTAATTACCTTTTCAGATTAAACGCTCTTTCAAACAACCCAAATATCTCTCTCGGCAAAACTGCTTTCAGTCACTTGCACAAACAAGTGGTTACCCTTTACCGTGTACCCAGGCTGATCGTCCATGGCAGCAGAAAGCAAAGCATCACCCCCTGGAATCGTGCTTAATTTCAACATTGTTCTCAAAGTTGCAGAGTGAAGGATGATACGAATCCTGCCTCAATACCAAATGAGCTTGGCAAGTAAAAGGCGAGATACTGAGGTAATGATCTAGAGAAAAAAACCTCTGCAGGAGCAGTTTGCCTGCATATGAGATGAGCTGGATCTTGTAAGTCCAGGGAAGAGAATGTGTTACTAGACCAGATAAGACACAGGATGTCAAGCAACATTTTTCCATGCCACACCTTTAGGAAGTTCACCAAATCTATGAACTTTAAAGTATTTGAAAAGACTTCTTTCCTAGCAAAGTTATCTAAGTAAAAAGTCTTACTGCTTTTTTTTTCTGCTCCTTCCATTGGCTTCTGCCGAGAGCTGTCTGTCTTAATCTCTTTGATGTTTGGGGAGAAGAATATAGTGTCTCCTATGCCTGAAAAATACGTAGTAAATCACAGCCATAACTTATATACATGAAATTCTAATCATGACTGCATTTTTTTGTTTGCTTTTTTTTTTTAACTCTTATCTGAGGATGACTAATAAAAGTTTATCAACAGGCATCATTTTAAGCCAGCACAGAAGTTGACACCATCTTTGTTTTTTATTTGAAGGCAGGTGGGTATAAAACATCCTGAAAGTGCAGACATGGTTCACCTTGAACCAAACCAAGATTGTTTTAACAGGCAGTCATTCTTCTGTTTGAACCTAAAGGTTGGCACATGAACCTAATGAAGCAGCCCCAGCAAGAATTATCAGGCACCTACTGATGATATAAGCATATGATTTTTTTTCCCCTGTAGTTTTACTTTCAACACTGTTTTCTTTTTAACGATTGGTTGTTTTACAGTCACTTCAGCTTCACTTCACTTCACATGCTCTTCCTTTTCACTGTCCTCTCTTTTTTAATTCATACTCCTTCTTCATCAGTCTCCCTTTCTTTTGTCCCTTCAGACTATGCTGTTAGCAAATGCCACCCACAGATTTAACAGCAGTTTTGTGACCCACTGTAAAAGTTATCCTGAGTTCATTCCTTTTTCTCTGTTCCTGCTCTGGCTGTCTGTAAAATGGTAGGAGACAATCTTACAGTATGTCTCTCTAATGCCAAGTCCTGGTTGGGACCTCTTGGCACCATTTTAATACACACTAAGAATGGGGACAATTTAAGATGTTGACTATATCTCAGATAAATGAAGTAGTAGTAGTTTTCCTTTACCAATCTCACTACTTTCTGTCCCATAACCTCCCTTCAGGTGAGGTCATAAGAAATGTTGGCATATTCAGTACCAGTGTTTAATTTTTGGTGAGACCTCTGGCACATCTGAATTTTTCTTCACCTGTTTTTTGCAGAAGAACTCCAAGTACTTTATCATAAAAAGGACATCAATGGAATACTAAATATTCTGATTTTTTGATATTAGTTTTCCCAAAACAATTATTCATAAAGTATGAAAAAGTAGGCAGCAGAGAGAAAGTGGATTTCTCTCCCAGACTTGCATTTGTTTTGACATACGCAGCACAGCATATGAAGACTGGGGCAAAAAATATTTGTTCCATCTATTCAGTGATTTATTTACTATTTTTTTAACAAACAGTTGTTTGCACAGCAGTTGTCTAAAGAGTGCTAATAACATAGATTTTTATTCTGCATTACTTTTAGTACTAGACCACAGATACCTCAAATCTAGAGTACCCTACATAACTTCACTGCAAAGTGATGGAAGACACTACAAGATGGTGCCAGAAATGTCTGGATCAAGTCCATTGTGTTAAAAATACATAGCATACATCAGAATCTGCTTGTGTTGTGCTGGTGTATGTATTAGTATTGCTGTTGCGTTCTGGAGGAAATATATCAAATGTGTTAAGTGATCATTTATTTTCCTGGTATTTATTATTAGTATCACCATGCAATCTAGAGGCCAATCAAGAGTAGGGTCCCATTATGCTAAGGACTGTACAAACGTAGGACATGCTGTACGTTGTGCAGTGGAAAACAGTCCAAATATAGCTCAGTTGCAAGGAACTGCAAATGAAGTATATCTGGAGCCAGTGACAGTGCAGTTGCATCCCTGTAGCTTGCACCCAAGCTAATTTTGTAGGGCTTATTAGTTTAAGCATCATGGTCCACTAACTGCTTCTGGGATTCACGTTGGTTTCTTCAAACCACTGCAGTGCACTTGGAGTAAGTCAGTGCTATTTTTCCATGTTTTATCACCTGGGGACTGTAGAGTTGTACACAGTTTGTAAGCTCTTTGCCTAGAATCTGAGCAAAGTAACAGGAGAAAGGGATTTGTGTACAAGCATGTTTTAAGAACTGCCTACAAAATTTGTTACCTCAGTTAAAAGTAATCCATGTCCCCAGTGTAATAGTAGTTATTTTTCCTTATTAGTCATCTGAATCTGGACTGTCTCTCTTACATGTATCGGATATTATGCTTTAAATATTATTACAACTATTTTATGTTCAACTGACTGTTCAGATTAAATCATGAGTTGCAGTCACAGGCTCTGTAGTTTCCCTGACAATAATAGCACTTCTGTCATATGCTGCATGAATTGCTATTGACTAATTCTGTAGTTTAAGACATTTCTGGAAATGTTGCCCAAGCTTGTTCATTTATTAAAGTACATTGCTGCTACTGCTGCAAGGACAATCAAACAAAAGGAACTACAATTTGGAATAAGCCATGTGACAAAGCGTGACCTAATTCAGCCTGCAATTACACCGTGTAACATAATGCTTAGGTGAGTACCTACAACATGATAACACCACTGGTGTTAAAACTGCTTTTGTTCTTTCCTTACTGTTAACTAAAGCAGCTTAACTTTTACTGTGGCAATGCGGACCTAGATGGCACGCAAAGAACAACAGGTATGGTGATACCTTCATTCCTCTGCCTGCATCCTTAGTAACAGCCCCAGAAGTGGCTTAAGAACCACTGTATTCACATCATTTTACTACAGGATTTCCAGTGCACTAGAGAAGCATCAGTGGTTATCTAAAGTATAGCATCAGAAGATAGGAGAGAATCTGAGTCCATAGTCACGTCACATCTTAGAAGATCTAGTCCTTCACTCCAGTCATGAGAGTTAAGGCTGCTCTTAGCAGCCATTCTCTTACCTTTGGATTTAGCTTCTCAGGATCTGCTAGCCGATACCCGGGAGAAACTTCTGTCACTACAATCTCTTTTGAAAACCTATGTGCTTTTTACATATGTATGCACATTACTCTACAAAACGTTATAATAAACCCACAAGAAAAACCTGAGTTTAAAGTCTAGTCAAAACAATCAATTTACAGGCAAAGATATTTGTATAAAACTTTCAAATAATTTTGAATAATTATCCAATCACAGAAAGAGCACAACTGTTCAGCTGATTCATGGATAGAATGAAGAACTAAACTATTAATATGATTTTAATTTTAATTTTAGAGCAGACAAACTCAAAGACCAAGGGGAAAAAAAGGCAAAAAACCTGAATATGCCAAAGGAAAGAAAAAGCCAAGACAAAAGACTTCATGATTGCAGAGAAAACCAAAAAAATCTCTTCAGTGCTAACAGAACATTTCATTGCAGTTTTCAAAACCAAAGAGGCTAATTAGCTAGTGTGGAATGAGCAATTTAAAAGCCTACAGGTTTTTTTGTGGAATTTTTCATTTTCTGAATTCAATTCATTTTTTCTTACACACAATTTTTGAAGCAATTATCTTTTCTAGCTCTGTACTGACACTGGTAATATTCTTGATTTTTAATTAGGTTAAATTAGAACTTCCTTCATCTGGCCTGCACATGCACATGTCCCCACTGGTCATTAAGGCAGAAACAGCATCAAATCTGAAGCAGTGAACTGCTTCTAAAGTATAGTCCAAAGTTCAAAGAAGCAGAATGAACTCTAGTTTTATAGCGATAATCATGTTCTGCGTGCTGACAGGGCTGGAAGAAAATGCAACCAACGTGATGTATTTTGCCCAAACAGATTTTTTTTTTTATCTTGTTGCGTGCAGTTAATCTTTAGCCGCAATTCCAGATCATCTATCTGTCATGTGCACCCATAACCTCCAAGTGGAGGACTTTGAGTCAGAGGGCAGGATCTCAGCCAGAAGAGCTCTGCAGCCCTTAAGCGCATTCAGGAACTTAAGCCAGTCTCCTTCCCTGATATGTGCTAAAACTGATTTCAACAATTCTCCAGGACCAAGACTGAAGTGCTTTGGTTTTCTTACACAATAGCAGTTGAAATGCTGCTGGTTTAAAATTCTTAACAGATTTCCTTTGGCATAACCATACCAAATGCCATTTTGTAGATATGAGTTGCACTTTGAAGAAAACCGTGGGGTGTAAACTTGTCAAGGTGGGCATGAGCACTCTGTAGGAGAGCTGCTGGCTTGAAAGGAAGGAGCCCTTACAGGAGCTAGATGTTTAGAGAAGGATTACATTACTTCAGTGTTACTCTTCCTTTCCATTGTCCCATCCAGTGGAAGCTATCCTTCGAAACCATAATTTGGCTCTTAATGCATGACTGAACCGGATTTAGCAAGAGGAACTCCAGTCTTAGATCTGAAAGCAATGATATCTCTTAGGTGAAGGTTCATGAGAACCATGGATCAGATCATCTAATGAACTGTAGTGACACCTTAACAGAAGGTTAGCCAAGGTTAGAGGAGAAGGCTTCTAAGAGCTTCTGTCAGGCTGTGAAATACAGACAAGTTAACTGGCAGCTACTGGCTTGAGCAAAAGCATTCCAAGGAGTACTACACTTTTCCGCCTAAACTTCTGAACATGACAGTTATTCTGTCAAAGGTCCAAAATGATAGTAGACACACACGCATACACACACAGACATGTGTGTGTGTATATATATATATTATATTCTTATACATTGTTATACCTTTGACACTTATCTAGGTACCTTAATCATAATAGAACCTATTCCAAGCAGTCTAGGAGTCATTCTAGGTCTTGTCTTCCCTTGCCCCAAATCACAAGTTTATTAAAAAATCGTAAGACTCTCAATAAGACTTTGCATATGACTTGACTCAAAACTTGGCAATACCGTCATATGCTCACCCATTCAAGCTAAGTCAAAACCTGTGTGGTAACACAGTAAGAGTGCCAGGGATTTGCAAGGCTTTGCAAGTGCCCCACATGAACATGAACTTTTTAGTTGTGAAGTGTGTGCAAAATACACACACGTAAATTAGAACTCAAAGCAGTTATTTTTTGTTTAGTTTGTTCCCATTTACAAAGGTATTTTATAGACCATCCTAGTCTACTCTGACAAAACTACCTTTATTTGTAATCTAATTTACAAAATTACCTTTATTTGTAAAATCAAACCTATATGAAACACAAGAAGACAGAGTAAGTGCCTATTCCTAAAGATGTACCTTAGTATATTCAAGAACAATGTTCAGCCATATAAATGAAAATAAAATGTCTTGAGTTTAATAATTCAATATTTTAATTGGACCTTGTGGTAGCGTGATATCTTGTAGTGAAGAAAGATGTCCTACTTTCCTTTTTTTTTTTTTTGCATTTCTCCACCTTTTAATTAAAATACAAGAAAATGTGAAAGGAAGATTAAGATTATGACATTCACATTCTGTCACCTATTCTTCAGAGAACATACCAACAGTACATTTTACATCTAGTCGTTAGAGCTACACAGGTAAATTAAGGTCTGGGTGTCTAAATCCCATTTGCATTTTCAGTGCATCTACTGTGACTGAGAGTGGGAGATCCACAGCAGAAGAGACTGCCTTGTATTCCCCATTCCCCTGTAGCCACAGAAATCATGAGGTACAATTAGCACGATCATTTGTAGAAAAGTTTCAATATACTACAAAATGCCTTTAGGACAAGACTCAGTTTTTTACATTTTAGTTTTCCACTGTGCCAGACAGTTTTGCACTTCATTTTTCCCTTTCAAGCTTTAGTCGTATTATGTTATGCTGCTTATTTATTGAAATGATGTTTTCAATATATTCCTGTCAGGCTTGTAGAAGTCTTTGACACACTCCAAGTGAGCAGAGCAGTAGCACAATAAAACTGAAATATTTTCAGTGATAATAACATCAGCAATATTTAGAGATTTTAGACCTACAGGCTGTCTCATGAGCTTCAGGAATTAGTGTTGTTCCTCAAACTAAATGAAGCTCCACTAATATCAGGTTTTCCTGAAATCACACTTGGATCAAGCTCCACATTTTCCGTTTGTAAAAAGTTCAG
Source organism: Numenius arquata (assembly GCF_964106895.1). Classification (NCBI taxonomy): domain Eukaryota; kingdom Metazoa; phylum Chordata; class Aves; order Charadriiformes; family Scolopacidae; genus Numenius; species Numenius arquata. Next base: position 57,257,780 of record NC_133578.1, read on the forward strand.
CCATTTGATGAAGTTTCGCTTGTCTGCAAACAGACAGCTGGCTTTTTTTTCCCACTGGAAAAAAGTGATAACGGCTAATAGACAAAGGCTTTTGTTTGTTTGCTACAAAACAGCTGCTTCTAATCCACCTTGGGCTCGCACTGGTATTGCAGTATCAAGGAGGATGTAAGCAAACAAACAAGAGGACAATGAGATCCTGAAGGGCAGATTTCCAGCACCAGAAAACCCACTAGTAGTGGATTCAGATGCAATCTGATGCAATAGCAATGTAGTTCACTGCAGTCATTTATTATATTGTCCTTTAGCTCCAAATGTGCAGAATAGTTTTCTACTGAGCCTGCATAATTGCATTGCAGGAGATATCTGGGACTCCTGGAAATGCTGGCAGCTGGGATCGTTTTCTTCTGAACTAGCACGTGAGGCTCTTGAAATTCAGAAAGGCATTTTTTTATTTTTCACAGTGTTCAGATTTTACTTGTTTATTCATGACTGTCCAGGGCAAAAGTGTAAAGACAAAGGCTCCGTCAGTAATAAACCCTCCATCACTATCTGCAATCCTGTCCCTGATGACGGGGCTGTGTCACAGAAACCCAGCTAGCTGACACTGCAGCACCCGTCTCTCATTTCAGTCCCCTGTCTGCCCTCCTCCCCCTCCTTATTCATCACAGATCTAGAGCTGGAAGGATAGAAATTGAGGGGAATCCAATATTTCCTCACACTTAATCTGTGTGTCCAGAGACAGTATACACTCTGGCCATGCTGTTAATCTCTAAATCCTCTAAACAGATAAAGCTTTCTAGAGAAGCTGCTGTAGACACTGAGGAGAAGATAAAACTCACTTGGTTGCTTCCTTGGAAGACTTCAACTTCCTAGCCTGAATGTAGACATAAAGTGCAGGAACAAATCCTGGTCTTGGTCTGGCAATTTCCTCCTGTAGGAGGAGATAAAACCTTCTGAAAATAGGGGCAGAACTATAAAACTTCATTCCAACAGCCTGGGACATCAAGAAACCTATCAAGACAACCTCCAGCTCGGCTGCTGTTTGCAGCAAACATGACGGCTTCTCCCGGCCAGACTCAGTACAGACATGACGCTTGTCCTTGACAAAGGAAAAGGTCACTGAAAGCTCCACATATTGCTGCAACTTTTCTGCAGACTTTAAAGCTCTGCCCATTACTGACTAAATTCTCGCTCTTCCAACCAGTAGCACAGAGAAGTGGAACGCACCACATACATTTCAGTTTGCTGCCTTCCTGAACTACCCATTAAATGGACCCAGACTGAAGTCTCACTTTCAGTACAGACAATTCTGCATAGGATAATCTAGCCTAGCTGCAAGATCTAGTCTGCTCTGAGACAATTTGTGACATTTAGGCTTTGCCAGAAAAGAAGAAAAGGAAGGTCAAGAATAATACAAGATTGGAGCGCTGCTGACAGGACTTCTATGGTAGCTGGCACAAACTGGCACTAAATCAAGAGATAAATTTTGACTCTGCCATGATTATCCTCAGTGACCTTGAGAAAAACCAAAGCCTTTCTGAGTCTCAGTATCCAAAGTAAAGAATAAGGTAATGCCCCTTTGCCCACCATTTCCATTTAAATATTTTTATGGTGGATGTCTCATTGCATGAATGCACAGTGCCCATAGTTCAAGGATTCTGATTTCAACTATGCATGTATATGTGTATAGTATGTATTTACGTGTATAGTAAACTGAATTAAAGAACTGCCTCTGTGAAGGAAAAGTGCATTCATGAAATGTATGTTTGGAAATTCAGTAGGCTCTTAGTGTAACTCATTAGTAGAAAGCCTGTTCGTCTGCTTTCTTTTCAAAAAAACAAGGACTGTGCAAAAGCAAAAGATGCATCCATGGAGTAAAGATTCACAGAGAGTAGGGATGCAAATATCCTGCATCAAGATAAGGCCTCTGATTCATTTTACTGCTGCCATTAAATTTCATTTCTTCGGAAATGCTCCCCATGTATAGATGTGCACCAGCACCTGGAAATCTCTTGAGTGAAATTTATAGCTGCTAGTGCAAATTGCTTGCAAATTAGGTTTCATTGGAATTTCAAGCTCCCCCCTCCCCCTTTATCTTCCTCCCTCCAAGAAACCCCCTGCCCCCATAAAGAACATACAAACGTTTTTGATATACATATACCTACATGCATGATTTATATGTTAAGGGAAAAAGTACTTTAAACTCTTTAAACTGCAGTGCATTCAAAAATGAATAAATGTTAGCAATGGATGCATGTAAGAGCCTCCATTCTGTCTTTATGCTTGTTCATTAGATAGCATTCTCCAAATAATAAATGGGTATTTATTCTCCTACTGTTCTTCTTAGGTGACTAGCAGATAATATTCCCAGTGCCAAATGCTTTATTTTTTAAACTTGTTGCGAATCTGTTCAACAGACTGCTCGGAAGCTATATGTCTGGGGTAGAAACCCCTTGACTAATAATTATAATTAAGTAATGAAGATTATGTCACTATATCTGGTGATCTGGCAGGTAAGGGAATACATGAAGAAACAGAATATATAAAGATGAGCCAGTCTAGAAGATATGCATCCCATAGTCTTCAGGGTATTCACTAATAAAATTACTGAATGACTTGTAATTATATTTTGTAAGTTAAGGGAGAACCAGAATCATATCTAAGGAATTGGAAATGAAAAGATGGACTGATTAATTTTTTTGTTATATATAAAGAAATACTAGTAATTACAATTTGCTAAACATATCTTGAACTAGAGTAAACTTAAGATAATAAATAAGAAAATCTATATGTATCTACACCAGTGAGGACTAATAACAAGAAATCAAAGGATGCAGATGCAAAGGCATATGATACCTTATTATTTTAGTTAAGAATTTGATCAGATAGCTATTAGATACAGCTATAAAACCATATAGGACTTCAGGAGTCATGGAGAGAGGAGTAATTCCATAGTCAACAAGAAAATGAATTTGAGATCCCTCTCCAGTGAGACAGTACAATGATAAACAGTAAAATCCAAGCTTGTCTAGTTAAATATGGAGAAAGCCTTCAGTATAAAAAAAAAAAAAATAGAAAAAAAAATTTTATTCAAAATGTGATAGAAATTTTCAAGAAAATTTTCCAATTAGCTTGAAATGGCATGGGTGGAATTTTACATGAATTTACATGTCAACAACAAAATACCCATGAACTCCTGTGGGAGCAGACTTTAATTCTATTCTGTTCAACATACATTTTTACACTGTGTTTATTGCTGTGGTCTCTGAGTATCTTGCAGGGGATTAGGAAGACAACTACCGTCTGTCACACACGGTTGCTCAGCTGCTCCCCTGGGGCAGAAGTGAATCTGTGCTGGGTGGTGTGCTTTGCTCCAGAGATGACATGGAAATATCCTGCCAGGTAACTCCAGTGCTGCTTTACCAAAAACCTGCAGTGCATGTGGATGCAGGAGGTTAAGTATATCTGGAATTGGGCACATATGCCATGTGGCTACCACACAGATTTTCCCACTGTAAGGAGCTCTATAATGATGCCAATGTACAGAGGCTGCCAGGAAAAAGGTATGATCCCATACCCGTACCTCTCCTCACCAGCTTGGCTGTCCATGTTCTTATCCCAAGGTCTGAGCAGTGCTAGCAATGAGCAGCTGCAAGGAGAAGGGAATTTACCATCACATTTTACTTTCATAGCATTACACTGCCAGTCTTTCATCTGGGGGGTTATCTGACCTATATTTCATCCGCTCCAAAGTAGCTTAACTTGTAAGAATCTTCCACTTTGTGCATTTTTAATTCAGAAGAGTAGCTTGTACTGATTATACTACAGGACCTCTGAGTTTTACCACAGGTGGAATGACTACCTACATTTATTTAGCTTGCTTAGCAAACAGTCCTTTAAGAGTAATTAGTGACAAATTTAAAAAGTCAAGTTAACTTGCAGAAATACAAAGGGATCACACAGTGTCTTAATCAGAAAAATACAGTTTGAAACAAGACATCATCAAAGACTGGTAAATTGAAAAACGTAAAACATCTGTTAAATAACCCATTTACCATTTGATCTACTGTCATAGTTCTTAAAAAAATCTCAACCCAAAATGCTACTGTAGCTGCTCACTGGTGGAATACAGAAGATAGAATTCCAGCAATCAGGTGATACAAAATGATGGAAATAAAAAAAGAAAAAGCCCATTTCTTAATTTCAGTAGACTCTAAAGGTATCCAAATGAAAAACTCTGAAAATACTTCTTTCTAGTAAATATTCAGTTTAAGTCGTGTGCTTAGAGATTATATTGCTAGCTCTGCAGAGCAGCAAAATAACAGATCAGTCATCTTATATTTTATAAATTTGAAAAGTACTGATGATGGATCTGATGTAGCATTTCCTCAAATGCTGTTCTTCATTGATCTGAATACAAAGAAAGCAGGTGTGATTTTTTTCCAGTGTAGCAGGCAACATTTTATAAAAGCATTCGAGACTAAACAGTTAACAAAGTCTCATTACAAATGCAGGAAAATTAAACACCATCATATTTTGTTGTTACAATTATGAAAACATTCAGCTTGTGTGTCATGCACTCCCTGCAGGGAAAACCAAGTTCAGCATTATGTAAACAACAGCAGTATCCTTAACAGTGGGAAATCTAGGCAAATTCACACCATGAAAATTTTCAGTGTAAACGAACTAGTGAGGTTGTCTCCTCCACTTCATTCATACCTTGTATTTTAAAAGTCAGCATTTTTCATACTGGCAGCTACAGTGAAATCTTAGTTACTATATTAAATAATAAATAACTACACTATCACAGATATAGCTCAGTCTGTTGACTACTATTAAATATTGATATTTTCTTTGTGAAATAAAAAGTCTGGTTTTCTTTGGATAGCTCTTCCAATTGGAAAATTTTCTATTCATTATAGATGCACATGATGGCAACAATCTCAGAAGTAAAATACTATTGAAATGACACCACAGCTAGGATTTTAAGTTAAATTCTTTAACTTAAATTCTTTGACTACTTTCTGTAAACAGTAATAGGTTATATACTAGCAGCTTAAAAGTTATAAAACCAAATGTTTATAAGTATAGGTCATTGATATTATTACCAAGACATTAACTCAAGTTCTCCTGTTGAAGTTTTTCCATATTCTGATCAGCAGAAGTCTCTTTCCTTCCCTAAGGAAGCTTCACATTCACACTTGCTTTAAACTTTGCAGTATTTTCTCTTAAGTGATCCAATTGTGCTTTTTAAAAATCTAGATCTATAAGTCTGTTGTGTAAAATTAAATAGCCTGCACTGCTATTTTTTTGTATCCTGGGGAATTCAGAGCTGTTAGCTTTTCTTATACTTTCTGCAGGTGCTAGCTGTAACATGCACAAAAAGAAACAAGTATTCCCAATATTGAAGTTACGGAATTTTAGGAGGAAGCCATTTGTGCTGGGGAAGCCAGTGTTTGTCATGAGCAGACCAGCTGGCTGGAGTCCGTGGGCAGGCAGGGTGGTCTTGGTTCCTGCAAAATGCAGGAGCAGCTGAACCTGAAGCTAAAGGCCAGAAGGTAGAATGGCACGGCCAGAGCCCCCAGCAGACGCACTGACAGCAGATATGTGCATCTTTGGTCCCTTTGCAAAAGGGCACAAGGAAGGGAGGACAGAGTCGTCACCCTAAGGAGCCCTGTTTGCAGGGGAAGGAGTGGACCGAGCTCCGGAGGTGAAACTCACTGGAAGGGACAGCTTGGAAAACATGAGGAAATGAACTGCCTGCTGCTATTTGGTCTTAGTATGTCCACACAAGCAGGACACTGTGTAGATTTCTTTGTAAATAAACTGAATTTCGCTAAAGAAAGACTTTATTGTAAAAATCAATTTCCCCTACCAGCAGGGTAATTGGGCGCAGCTCTGAATACTGGCTAAGCACTTGAGTCAAAAAGCAACAAGATAAAGCTTTGAGCCTGGTAGAAAGGTTACTAAAAGAATCTTTTCAAGCCTATTCTGGAATGTTACAAAACTGATTTCTTCTCCAGCCTTATCCCCAACGCTCACTGCCACCGTTCTCAGAGGTTTCTTTCTTGCTGCCAGTATGTGAAAAGCATAAACACTAGAAACAGTCTGCCTTCCTACAGCAGATTTCTTTCATGCCTGTTCAGGTTTCAGAGCAAAGTCGAAATACAGATGATGTGGGAAAATCACCCCTAACAAATGGGAAATTGGTGGCAAATAAATGGGAGGAGGTATAACAGGAATGCTTATCTTTTACCAAGGTTTATTTATCTTTGCATCAGTGTGGAAATCATACTTGTCCTGACTGTTTTTAAAGGGGAGGTATTTGAAGGCCTGTGTGGGCACAGAAGGGTGAAGAATCAGGAGGGATTCCTGATAAGCTGGGCTCATTAACAACTTGCTTCCTCCAGCTCACAAACCACCCAGATTGACCCTCCATAGCTACTGTCACAACACAAAAGCATATCAATTCTCTTTTCTAACACCCCAATACAAAATTAACCTGGGGAACTGAGAAGATGTATGTATGTGTATGTGCCTTTTTGATAAAGCCCTATATTCAGAATACATCACTAAAGACATTATTCAATAAGCCCATGTTTCCTGGTGCTTTATTCTGAGGTTAAGCAGACTATCATGCAACAGTCAAAAGAGTACAGTATCCCTGAATACATGGGGATTTAATAGGAACAAAAGATCTCCCTCATACAGTTATAAACACTAAGAAACTTCACCAACTGTGATGAAATTACTCTCTGTAACCTAGGGCAGTTTATATTCTTAGGTGTTTAAAACTATGGATGTGTCTTCAGTCTTGAGGCAATCAGTCAGTAAAATAAAACTTTATATGTATTGCATGTGATTCATTTGTTTACATGAAAGTACATTTCTTTAATGAAAGGATTCTTTTTTTTTAGAAAGACTTATATGTTGAGTTTGGTGAAGTTGGTAAATAATAGATTCTATGTGCAAACTAAATAAAAGTAACATTTACACTGTGAATTATTTTCTTTTCCCTTTTGTTGGAAACATTGTTCCCTCCCTTCCTGCTAGTAACCATAAATCTTTTTCTGTAATGCTCTGTTAGCTTTAATAAGTACAGCACAGTAGCCAGTGCTGGCTCTCACTTACTGTAGCTGAATGTTAAGCAGTGTTGCAAAAACGTTAAGTTGCAAGATAACTGACTAGTTTTCTTAAGACTTTTTAGGGAGATTGAGAATTAACAATGCTTCTCACCTCCCTCTTCACACTCCAATAGGAAAATGCTAATTTATTATTAACCTCGTCACAGCTGTCTCACATTCCATTTTCTCCATTTCACAATTCAGACAGGAACATATGTGCTGGCACCATGCATCTTTGATGGAAAAGCAGTTGGGATTCCTTTCAGCAAAGATTCTGCTCACAAAACTTCATGCAAAAGAGAGAGAAAACTTGTGATATTTAGGGCATAAACCCCATATATTGGAATGACAGTGCTTTCTCATAAGGTCTGGTTGATAATGTCCTGATGCTCTGTGGCTAAATTCCTTACTAGAGTTATCTGTCACCTGACTCCTGAAAAACAAAATATGGCTTTAGTTCCCTTAATACTGACAACAGCAATATGTACTGAGAGGCTGTGTTTATGCTGTCGGACTGAATTTCTTGCAGGAGTCCTGGTCTGCAGTCCTTACTGCCTATATGTTGACACGTCTGTGAGGAAATGTTTGGAGTTTCACAGCATCCGCAGATGGTCCCAGCACATCACTGGATTCCAGTTTGCCTGCCTGCCATCCCCTGAGGTATCCTGCCCCTCCTCACTCTGTGGTGCCAGGCACAGGCACCGTGCCTGTGCCCTATGCTGGGACATGTGCTGCTGGACGGAGCAGCTCTCACCTTCTCACGTCTGCTGTAACAGCAGCAGAGTTGGTGAGGATGAACAGAAGTTTCCCATTGGTGATGGTTTGGTCACAGTGGATCTGTCCCAGGCCTGGTATGCACAGATCAGGAAAGCATTTCACTTCAAAATAAATCTCCGGTGTGGAACATGTTCATTCCCCTGGTAAAAACCTCCAGTCTGGACCACTGCAGCAGATTTACCCTTACCACCACAAGCTGGGCAAGATCCTTTACAAAGCGGCTATGACTGAGCCAGACCACCCATCATGTCTATACTAGTTTCCAAGACAGGAGACAGACTGTTTCTTTCCCAAGCCCAACCTGTGGCCAGAGCAGTGACACTTTTCATCCTTTCCAGGGTAAGTCAAGGTTAATCTGCCCAACCCAGCCAGCTCTGCAGCATTGCTGTGTGAGTGTGCTGGTGCGGGTATGGTGAGGCTAAACCACAACATGCTGCCGGGGAGGGGAGGAAGGCTGAAGGGAAGACAATGTCATCTTTAGGAAGGGGACGTGCTCTGCACACCTCTGTTTATGGAGGGCATACTGGCAGCAAATGGGCAGACCTGAGTGCCTGGGGCTAGGAAGGCTCTCCAAAAGACTCCCTGCTCTCCCAGTCACCTCCACTTACGCATCTTTGATGTTGTCCCTTCATCCACCCAGCAGTAAAGCAGTAAAGGGGTATACACTCTACTAGTCACACTCACAGCTCCTCAGACCTGTACTGCAAATCTAGTCCCCACCTGTCAGCCCTGTAAATAGGCAAATTTCAAGCCCTGATAGTTGCAGGCTGTGGTCAACAGCCTGTAGTAGTTATAACACTCCAGACTAGACTACTTTCGTGGTCCAGTGTGGGTCAATGTGGCATTAAGCAGATGTACTGTAACCATAGCACACCGTCGCTCCACCAATCTCAAATGCCCATTTTACTTTCCAAGGACATGTGAAGAAGCCACCAGGTTCTCTGTCCACATAGATGTAGGTCAAGCATCTAAGACAGACAGCAGGGTGCCATCATCAAGGATACAACTATCTCTGACAGCTGCCCAGGTGTTGCCACCTGGGGCCAGAGATCTTCTCCAGGCAATTCTCTTGGGTCAAGGTCTGCAGAGAAATGAGCCCAGCCTTGCAAAGGGATTTGAGTAGTGATCTGGCAGGAGCCTGATTTCTATTGTAGAGTCTGTCCTCTCCTCTTTTCCAGCATATTGGGAGACAGAGGAGAATGAAGATTTACCCCTGGGAGACTTCTTTGAGGCTCCCAGTACAGGTTCAAACTGGCAGTATAAGGCCATGAAATACGAGACATGAAAAATATGAACATTAGTGCCAAGTTGCTGTCCCTGATTTTTGCCTGTTCCTGTTAAACTTCCCATAATCAGAGAAGATGTGTTACAGCATGTTCATGGCTTCTGTAGCCCCTAGCCACAATGCCCATGCAGCAGTCTGCATCAGGGAGAGCTCCCATACCCAAAGGATGTGGAGGAACAGAGCATCTGGACCTTTTTAAGATCTGAAAGAGTAACAGGCCACACTAAGCATATGTTCTGAAAATCACGGGCATGATTTCCAGAGGGAATATTTTAAAAGATTTCCAGGCCAAGAAGGAGAGAAAAGGATAATGAGATTTTTGCCTTTCGGGTACAGGTATCTCAAAAAGGACAGTTAAAAAGCACAGGTCCCTGTGGATAGGTCTGTTCTCCTAAGAGGGACAGATACATCTTCTCAGTCGTGTAAAAGACAGCTTCTTCTTTGGCTTTTAATTAGGCAGAGTTGCCCTGTTTTGTAGGGGAGCCGACTCCTGGCAGAAAGAAGAAAGGACACTTTCCTCCTCTGTAGGTTTTGTGCACACCATGGGCTGTGTCAGATGTGGCAGGACAAGTCTCACTAGTGCATTTTGGTTTCCCTATTCTAAGACTGCCAAGAGCAGGTGGGACACTGGGCTGTCCGTGACTGGAGACTTTGGCGAAATACTTCTTAAACTGTATTTGCTTGCAGAACTGTAAAATACCTTAGGACTGTTCCAAAGTCAAACAGCATCAATATAAGGTGACAGAACAAGTCAAAGCCTATATGTGCCTGTCCATTCATTGCGTGAGCTAGGTGGCCAGTAACGTTGCAGCAATAGCAAAAAAAAAAAAAAAAAAAAAAAAAAAAAGATACAGATGCTGACATTTATATGCAGAGGGGAAAACATTCTTTAACAATCTGATGGTATGCATTCAGTTCTGCTGCCTGTGTAGTCAGAATCCAAAAACAAAAAAAAAAAGCTAATATATAATGGTGGTTGTTCCTGATGTACACGACTGAGTGGTTGAGTACTTGGTCCTAGCAGCAACTGGGTATCTCATTACCTAGGGGCTGTTCCACCCAGGGATGGCTCTCCAGAGCTGCTGACTGTGTAGGATGGGCAGAAGCAGGTTACCAGGTGGCATAATCTGCATTAATTCCCTTTGATATTGAGGAAAAGGTAAGTCTAGGTGAGCTGGAAGTAGACATTATATGGCTTTCCAGTTCCAGGTCTCATGTAACTTGCTGTCAGCCATGGGAGCACTAGGCAGCATGGTCATGCAGTCATTTAACAGTCTGATGAAGGGCCAGATAATTTGATTTCTGGTGTCTGTGGGCTATGGGATGCAGGTGGAGGTGTGAAAGTGGGAAAGTGTGTACTAGGTGGGCCTGCAAGGCTTCAAGGTTTGTACGACCCAAAAAAGCATCTCAGTGTGTCCCAACTGATGTGACCAGTATAGAAAGCTGAGGTTCCAGAAATGAGTGTGTGACAAAGATGAAAGGTTAGACTAGAGAACTCGTATTACCACCAAAGACATAGCCCACACTCTTGTAACTTAATTTTCAGGCTGTATACATAGCGGTCCCACTGTCTCCAAAAGCCAATGGACATTTAATTCAAGTAATGCTTGAATAGAAATGGAGTAATGCTTCTAGATTGTGGGCAAATACCAAATAGCATCTCTGCCTCCCTTCCCCACCCCCCCAACATAATTGCTTCCTCTTACACATAGAAGAAATACAGGCTGAATCTTAGCAGGCTTTAACAGCCTCGTTTATAACATCACATTTCCTCAGATACAATAGGTAATTTCACTGGGATTCAGGCTTTCCTGGTGCAAAGGAAACATTTAATTCCTCACAAGTATTTTAATGGTTCTGTTAGTAACTGGCAACTCCATTAATGTCAGAATACTATAAAGACATAAAAAACAATTTTACAAGAAATCGTTAGTCATTAAAATGTGCAAAGACCATTTTCTAAAGCACAAATGGAAGTTTTCAATTTTCTGAAAATCCCAAACTGCACCAGCTTACAAGACTATTTTAGTGAGCTTAAAAATATTAATTCCATTAAAACAAATGAAACTTGATTTGATGACTTAGAGACAACTTGTCAGTGCTCATATTTTTCCTGTGTTAAACGCTGAAATCATGTGTTAATCATGTTTCCCATATTACCATCTTTATCGTATTGTTTTATTTAAAATGCTTACTTTAAATATTTTGGATTGCTAGATCACTAAAACCAAACAATAACTTTTAAGCAAAAATCAAAATAATTTTAAGAATGCAATGAGAAACAAATGAAATTACAGCAGGACTTCTGCTGTGGCTGTAATTCAATTTCTCACTGAGCGTGAACAGCTCTTCCTCTCTTGGCAAGGAGTGCGACAGACCGAACCTGCCACCCACGCTGTGAACAGATGTAGGGCTGTGTATTGGGTTTGCAAGGCAAGGTTTTGGTAGTGTGGGGGCTACAGGGGTGGTTTCTGTGAGAAGCTGCCAGAAGCTTCCCCTGTGTCCAATAAAGCCAATGCCAGACAGCTCCAAGACAGACCGGCCACTGGCCAAGGCTGAGTCCATCAGGTAGCGCCTCTGGGATAACATATTTAAGAAGGAAAAAAAACCACCCTGCACAACAGAAATTGCAGTGGGAGAGAGGAGTGAGAACATGTGAGAGAAACAACTCTGCAGACACCAAGGTCAGTGTTTGTGAGCATAAAATTCACAAACAGTACTTGAAAAGATGCAGCCTTACAATAGGCTACATCTTGGTGACTGAGCTTGGCAGGAAAATTTTCTTCTGTTAAAATGTAGCTTCTACTTCATAAAACATACTTCAGTGATATCAGTTTGGATTTTCTTGACTTCATAGAAGATAGGAGTATTCAGAAGACATTCTAGGCACAGAGGGCAACGTGATATAAGATGTGACAGGTGTTGTACCTGGAAGCCTGCCTCAGAAACACAATCAATGGGATGATGCAAAACGATGTAAGGTAAACAGAGAATTTGTTAGGAAAAGGAAACTCAGAGTGATAGGATGAAAAGTGAGTCCAGGTTCAGATGGATGCGGAGGTGACTTGCATTTAGTCTGTGCCAGAGGGAAGTCATTTAAGGCTCAAGAAGGTCAAGCTGTAGCAAAACTACCACAGTCAGGATGGGAGATTATGAGCACCTATAAATAAGTTATGATCTAAGAACTGCCTAATAGGATGTGAAGGGTGAAGTGAGGGCTTGATTTCAATTCAGTTGGAAAAATTTAAGATTGCAGTAATAACTCCAAAATCCACTTCATAACTGTAGTGCAAATGGAGCAATACATTATTCATTTCCCTCTTTTTCTGTATTTCTCTTTTTTTCCACTGTGCTGCCAGTGTCTGTGAGTTGACTTTCGATGCATCCTTCTCTTCCAGCAACGATTCTTCTTTTTCCATCCTCTTTCCTCCTCTCTAATTTTCCCAGGCTCTTTCCTCCTCCTTTTTTTCTAGCTTCCTGCCAATAATTTTAATCTACTGTTCCCTATTCCTTTGCTTAGTCCCACGTCCATTTTTACCAGCTCAATTCTAGTGATTGCTTACAGTTAAAAACCATATGTTAGATTCACCACTGACTACTCTTGCTTTTAAATGCAACTCCTCTGATTTCAGCAGCCAACAGCTTTTCATTGGCATGGAGCTAGAATAGCAACACAGGTGGGGAAGGGAATTGGACTCCCATATTTACAGTGGTTAAAATCACAGGCACAGTAAGGCTCAAAAGGAGTTGAAGCTCTGCATCATGCCCTTACACATGTAGAGGTGTCTCCCTTCTCCCTCCCTCCAACATATGGAGTTTGAGGTGCAGGAAGAAAGCTGAGCTTGCAGCTAGGAGGACATGTACGGCATCAAGAGACATCTCTTTAAGAGTGACTGACTTTGTTTCCCATAACACTTGGTAAGTTGCAGCACTGCACTAGAATCAGGGGATAAATCAGGATACCCTTGTCTGTGAGCAAAGCTACCAAATGTGTGGGTTTTGCCCAGACTTGTCTTTTTTTCCAGCCCTCAAAATATTTCTGGGTGAATGTCTGACATATGAAAGCCCTTTGATGATGAAATTGTTGGCTCTATTATACTTTGTTGTCACAAAGGAACATTGAGCTGAGGCTTCTCCTCGTGGCTGTTACACAGCAAAAAGGTCACGTCCTCTATGTTTGGCAGCAGAAATCCTAATCCTGATCCTGACAACTGTCTGTCAAAATTCTACCTTTGCCAAAAGGCCAAGAGTTGAATGCAGTGGCTAACAAAGAGGAAAACAACAACGGTCTGGCTGTAAACTGGGAATGAGTATACTGCTGGCCCAAGGATGATGCCAGCCTAGTATTTGGATTATCCAACAGTGTCAGGTAGTGCCACAACCCTGCCTCAAGTTGTATGATGTGGCCTTGCTGCAGGGATAACCCTCAAACTCCTCTTAAGCTAAATGCTGTTAATCAGAAACTAACATTTTCATGGATGGTCCAAGTGATAAAAGCACTAAAATGATGATGTGTGGCCTGCACAGTGACAGCACTCCTACGAACATGAAGGAAAGAGGACATGGTTAGCCACTCCAAACACAGAGACTGCCTAAGACACAGTCACTAGCTGTTTGTGGCACAAAGGGTCACCGAGTGGCAAGGGACAGCTACATAGCTGGGAACTATGTCATGCAGTCACATGAACAGGAAACCCTTGAAAAATCTAAAATACAGCCAGCAAAATAGATTAAGTTATATAATTTTTTTTTAGCTATCGGCGTATTTTCTTTGGTTGCATTGCAAGCTAGTTTCTTGGAATTTTTAGTACGATGACTGTAAGGCAGCATGTGCCAATACACATGTCCTTATACAGTAAGTACTGCTGATAAAAATAGTTTCTACATAAATGCTTCCTCTGGAAAAAGGGGTGATTTCTTCCTCTCACTTTGTTATGATCATTTGTACCAACTGTTAACAACATTTTTTAAAACATCAGTCTTGTGTATGTTGTCCTACACATGACACTGTCAAAAAAATGTGCTTAAATTAGGCTCCCTACTTTCAAATCCAGCTCCTTAAACGTAAATAAAACTGTGGTCAGAGAAACTTCTCACTGGTGCCAGTCAATTAGCATCAGTGACGATGAGAAGTATCAGTTCTCTAGAAAATTAAGGCTCCATCAAAATCATCCAGATTTGGCACTAATTAAAAATGCCAATAGCTGTTTTAATGATTTATTTTGCTATCTAAATGTTAAAAGCAACATAAATGAGACATTTGCAGAACTAATACTCAGTACCTAATGAACACTCAACTGCTGTCCATCAGTTTATTAATAATTACCACATGCATAATTAGAGTTAAAAATTTATCTGTAGATTTTCAGCTTTAGCTTGGGCTTGATAAACTGATTTACAAAAGGCCTGTAGCATATCATCAGTGTAAAAGCCTCCTTTGCCCTGAGCTCAGTAAGATTATTTTTAAATCCCTGAGAGCTTTTGTTGGTTAGCTGTTAGAGCATGTGGGAGGACAGGACTAAGTGTACAATTTTGGATAATACAGATGCCATTAGTTAAGCACAGAGCATGAATTAAAGTGTCTGTACTGCTGAAAATGTTTCAAGCCTTTAAGAAAAAGAAACCTCCATTTTATATCAGTCAATTCAAATACATTCAAATAGTTTTGAGATTTTTTTTTGCAATTTTTCATCACAGGAAGTCAAGATATTTTATGCTCTTTCATATAGAAAAAGCATTGGATTATGTTAAATACATTATATATATACATTCCATATAAAAGCTGTCTTCAGAATACATAGAGACTGCAAAAACAGCCAAAGTTAAATGTGTCTGCACAACCTCGTGCATATTCATTACATGAAGGCTTTTTGAACACATACTTTCATGCTACAATCTATGGAATATTTTAAACCTGTTTTCACTAGAAAAACCTTCCTGTTATATAGGAGCAACCATAGCAGCACACCATTCTGAAATAAGCTTTTGACATTTTTACACACCAGCCCTGCAGGTGTGTGAAGCGTCCTATTGCTTTCCCAGCTGTTTGTTGCCTACGCTTTGTTGGGAGCTGTCGCCATCTCTGTTCTGCAGGTAGGAAAACCAGAGAACCCTTCCCTTCTCCACCTGTTCCCAGCATGGCCAGTGGATTCAGTCCACCCAGGGCTCCAGTTTCAGGACATCCAGCTGAGTCAGAAGGGGTGGCATAATTATTTTCACCTGCAAGGCTGTGGACAGGGACAGGCAAACAAGGAGCAGCCTGGGTACAATAAAATCTCCAGTCAGTACAGTTCAGCTTATACAAGGAGGTATGTCCACAGCCTCGCTTACACCAGCAAAATAGTATTTTTGCTGACATGGCTGCTACCAGTTCCCAGAACAGAATTAAGGGCATAGAGCTTGTTCTTCTCTTTCTCTTTTCCCCTGTTTTAACTTCATCTCTTATTGGAGTCTTTGCTTACATAAACCAAAAAATGACAGTGAAATCTCAAGAGATTTTAGATCTAGACCTGACATCAGACCTTTTGCCTTGAAGAGCATCCAAAATTTTGAAAGTGATTACCATATGAATCACAGGTCTGCATTTAATAATCAATGCTTCTAAGAAGCAGTGATTAAGATGTGGATCACAGATCTGCCTAGTAAATCCTTTTTGAAAAACAGAAGTCAGCTCATGAGGCAAAGCTAATGATTTACTTCTTGTACTTATTTAACTGAAGTTCCAGCTCTGATGTGATGGGTATTTGGTTCCCTTCTGCACTGAGTCCTGGGAGTGCACATGCCTCCCATGATTACCACTGTAAAGATATGGTCTGCATAGGCCTGCAGTGTAAGCAGTATCCCATGCCTGAAGATCTCCTCTTAGAAAAATTCTTGGACCCTGGTTAATCTTAGAATCAAAGAGCTAGAAATCACAAACTTGGTATCATTTTTTTAACTCAGTGACTTGAGAGATTAGCTTTCATAAGAGGTAGGCACACCACAAATCTTTTCATATTTCTAATATTAATGTTCTTTACAGTCAGTAAGTTCCCCTTCCACAATTCTGAGTCATTATATTCACCTCTTCCTAAAGAATGATTCAAATTAGATAGAACGGTAATGTAGTTTGATATCTACATTGAGAAGGCAGACAACTCCCATTCTTCCTTCATAATAATTTTTTATTCCAGACGTACAGGAAAAACTTGGAATAAATCTTTAGTTCTTCCCTCTTGACCTTGATTGTAGGACAAAAAAAAATATTTTAACCAGCTACTCCTCTGTGACCCATTATAATAATTTTCAGCTTGGCTAATGTTGGTTGTTCACCTTGAATGTACATTACAACTGGTCTAATAGACATCATGTCCTCTGGGAATTAAAACTTTCCTTTGAACACAACAAAAAGATCTCATTCAGTTTTTCTACAAATTCCTTGACTACTGCAAGAAGAAATCCTCTTGGAAAGTAAATTATGAGAGTGCCAGTCCTGCTCCATCCTGCCAACCTTTCAGTCATTTCTGTGAGAGACAGAAATTTGATCTCTACAATCTATCCATTTTTTGTCCCTTCTTTGGAGTTGGCCAGCAAACTGGGTCAATTAACATAAATGGCAAAAGAGGCTGGACATCTGGGGAATGACACCAAATTCATTTTCCATAAACTTTCAAGTAAACAGATGGCAAATGATTCAAAGGCCTATCTTCAAGAACCAGCTGTATAGTCCAGTAACCAGACTGGTGTTAGAAGTCAGCCTTTACAGTAAGAAATTACACCTACAACTTCGCCAATGACCTTGCATTTAAAAAAAAAAAGGTTAAAATAAGAATTGCCACACTATAGGAAATTTATTAGGAGCTTATATGTAAATGAAGTATAGGCTATCAACAGTTAATTGTATAAAGATAGTACTTAACAAGAAACTGGTTACTACAGTGTACACATCTTACCTATGCTGGCTGCATATTCAAAACAGATTAATGTTAATTAAATGGTCCATCAAGCTGGAGTGTGCAAAACCAATGAGCGCTGACAGCAGTATAATAGAGATAAATCTAAGACACTGCCAGCTATGGGAGGAAAACTTTAGATATTACAGGTAAGCCACGACATCCAAATTTTGATTTGGACCTCCTCACAGATTTAGTATTTACTTTGGATGGGTGTTAGGTTCAATTCACAGTATAGATGGGGACTAACTTTCAATGTTAGTGGCTTTCAGACTGAGATGAGTACAAATCATCTCTACTGATCTCACATATTTAGGCTGAATTCCACCCCCACCCAGAAGCTAGATGAAGCATGGCTCTTAGATCTAAATCTCATGCAAAAGCTTTCTGCTGAACATTTACACTAAAGTCAAAGTGACATTTGACTAAGCAACACCCATCACTTAGTAATTTGTTATTTCAGCTCTCTTTGCAGAATATGCAAATTTAATTAACACAGTTTTTATAGCATAGCATTGTTCTTAAAGAAGGGATTTTGGTCCTTCTGGAACTTCCCCTCCCTTGTCTTTGTATTAATAAATACACTGAAATGTCTTCCAGTTCTGAAAGAAAGCAAGGTTTTAAATCAAAATGTCATGAAGTATTAACTCCATACTTTATGAAATGGAAGTATTTTAGTTGTTTCTATTTAATACCAGTCTGACCTAGAAATCCTAACAGTCTCATCTCTTTTTCTTCAGAAGAACCTGCTTGATAGCAGAATGTCAAAACAAAGAGAGGACAAAGTAGAGTTCATAAACCTTATCCTATCCAACATCAGCTCTTCTTTCTGTAGCAACCCTGCTCCAAGCACGGTACTGTGGCATAAACACAGACCAGAGCATCCCTTGAATATGTATTGAGATAGCTACATGACAGAGTGGAGAGAAATATATTAGTTACACTTTACCTGTATTTTTAGTTACTTTTCTTCCATTGACACTTTCCAGCCAGAACCGCTGCAAGGTTGCTGAAAGCTTTGGACAACTGCAGGAACACAAACATCTCACTGAAAGACTTTTCTCTGCCATTCCTTAATCCAGGTTCAGAACTTGCTTCTTTGATGAATGGCTACCATGGGAGCATCAGGCAGAGGGGAAGAGAAACCTTGTCTTAAAATATTACAAGCACTAAAATGAATGATGCCTGGTTTCTATGGCTTGTAAGTCACTTCTGTTTTACTTGTCTAGAAATGTGCAAGCTTATCTGAAACTTCTATGGCCAGCTCATTCACGTATCATCCCTCTGCTGTTGATTACCTTGTGTCTAGAAGGGGATGAGCTCACCCAACATCTTTTCCTAAGGGCACATATGGTAACTCCTTTCTCTAACCATTCACCTATTTTCACAGAGTGCAATTATCTCTGAGGGCTGTTTTCCACAAGTACAATGAGCTCAAAAGTGATTAAGAAGGGAACCCACATGTGCATATGTTTGCACAAAGGCAGTATGATTTCATTTCCATGATAAGCCAAAACCCAAATTGCTTCTTAGATACTGGTCCATCCATGCAGTTTCCCACAATCCAAATTTGTGAGGAACGTCAGCCAGCTACTTTCAATTGACTACTTTGGCCACCAAAGTAAAATATTAATAAAAAAAATTTATCCAGAACCTCAACTAAATACAATAATAGCATAGTACAGGTGTCAAAGGAAGATTTATGGAGGTACTTCCACACAGAGGAAACAAGTAGTAACACATCCTAGACAAAAGGCTAAGAAAAGACTGTTTGAGTCACTCAGTCTTATCAACTGCACTATACAAGACAAGCACTTCTTTGTCATTCACATAAAATCCTGATACAGTTTGTGTACCCAAGATTTCGTGGTGCCATCACTGTATTTTTGGGAATTCATCTTTCTCTATTTGTCTTCCAGAGTATCTTTTCTTCCTTTTGGGACTGATTGAGACATTCATTCAAATGTTTTCTATGCTGAAATATTTTGATGTTACTTTTGTTCCATGAACAGAATAAATACCAAAACATTCTGAGAAATTGTTTGAAATGTTTTGGAAAAAACCAGAAAAGATCTTTTTTTTCTCCGAACCAGAAGGAGACATTTCAGCATTTTCATATCAACATATTTAATTATCTTTCATTAAAACCAACTGAATAAAAGTTTATTGAAGGCCACATGAAGTTGCAGCAGCCTGTGATGTTGAAGTGCTTTGTGGGACCTGTCATTCTAGAGCCCTCCCTCCTGCCTGAGGGTTAGAAAGCCTTTCCTGCAGTGCGTGATTGCCATGACAGTATGCCATAATACATCATAAGAGAGATGTATGGGCAACAAGAAGCTCAGACCATAGAGGAAAAGAGGGCCACAAAACATTTGCACAAATCCATGAAACCATCCATAACACTTCAAAGTTAAACTGACTTCAGATAAAAAGTTTTAGTGCAGTTCAAAAAATTTTAATTTAGATCAGATGTATTCAAGACAGAGCCTTTTTTAGCTTTCTTCTTAAAAAAAAAAGAAAGAAATAGTGCCATTTGAAAAGATATCATAACAGCTTCATGATTTTGAGTAGAAATACCACTTTGGCTATTCCTCTACTATGCACAGAAATATAAGCCTAAGAATAAAGCTTTCTGACAGACAGTCCCTACATCCACCTTGCTGGAAGGAAGTTTTCTGAATAGGTTTGCCTGTAAATCCTGCTCTGCCTTTGCTGCACAGGGCAGCAAGCCCTTCTGGGACAGAATTGGAAACTTTTCTGCTTACCCTGAAAGCTCACCAAAAAACAGCACCTGAATAGAGATGTCAAAATACTTTGTACATGAAGTTCATTTTGACTCAGCTGTTCTCAGCTGAGGTTCTCAGGTTCATATAAAAAACCACAACATAGATCTGCCCATAACTCACAAGTCTGGCAGCTTGTGATGCTTCAAAAGGCCAATAGCAAATGTGCCTATTTATGTTTAACTAAGCCAATAAATGGCAACGATGGAAATTATTACTTAGGGCCGTCTTGCGCAAAGTTGTAAGTTCCTGCCTCCAGTCCAGCAACATTTTTTCTGTCTGTAACACATGAACTGGTGAATGCCATTTCTGGTGGTTATTTGGGGGTGTGCTTAGAATATGTGTCTAAAACTATGGCAACTTTAAGAATGCCCTCCGTTGTCAGTAGAATTGAAAGGCCAGCACAGAGTTTAGCAGGGGGTGAACGGGGAGCACCGTTGTGAGATATTACGCATGCAGCCCCCATAGGGACGGGAGCCGAGGGCTGGAGCTTGTCTCTTTGTGCTAGACCATGTCCAAAGAAGAACAACGCAGCTGGTGAAGGGTCTAGAGCACAAATCTTACGAGAAGCAGCTGAGGGAACTGGGGTTGTTCAGCCTGGAGTAAAGGATGCTAAGGGGAAACCTTATCACTCTCTACAACTACCTGAAAGGAGGTTGTAGTGAGGTGGGGCTTGGTCCCTTTTCTAAGTAAGAAGTGGAAGGAGACAGGCTCAAGTTGTGCCGGGGCAGGAGGGAGGGGGGGTAGGTGAGGGGGTAGCTTGGATATTAGGGAAAATTTCTTCACCGAAATGGTTGTCAAACATTGGAACAGGCTGCCCAGGGGGGTGGTTGAGTCTCCGTCCCTGGGGGTATTTGAAAGATGTGTAGATGTGGCACTTAGGGGATATGGTTTAGTGGCAGTGTTAGGTTTATGGTTGGACTTGATGATTTGGAAGGTCTTTTCCAACTTAAATGATTCTATGAGAGCAGGATTGGCTACAAACAGAGCAAGATTATAGCATCTTCTTTTTTCTCAGCTATGTCTGGAAAATAAATCACACAAATAAAGTGTGATCTTAACCAACAGTGCCTTTGCTAGGCACTGCCAAAATTGCCAAGGAACAGACCGTAAATCCCAATCGAGTCAGGCTTCCCCTATGGGAGGACGGAGCATGTCAGGTGCCCACCAAAGTCGCTCCATCACTCCCCTCCTCAGCTGGACAGGGGAGAGAAAATATAACTAAATGCCCATGGGTCGAGATAAGGACAGGGAGATCACTTACCAATTACTGTCTCAGGCAAATCAGACTGTAAAATTAGTTTACTTCATTACCAATCAAATCAGGGTAGGATAATGAGAAGTAAAGCCAAATCTTAAAACATCTTCCCCCCCCCGCCTTCTTCCTGGGTTTAACTTCATTCATGATTTCTCTACTGCCTCCTCGCAAGTGGTGCAAGGGGACGGGGAATAAGGGTTGCGATCAGTTTATCACATGCTGTCTCTGTCACTCCTTCCTCCTCAAGGGAGGACTCCTCACACTCTTCCCCTGCTCCAGCATGGGGTCCCTCCCATGGCATACAGTCCTCCACAAACTTCTCCAATGTGAGTCCTTCCCAGGGGCTCCAGTTCTTCACAAACTGCCCTAGCATGGGTCCCCCACAGGGTCACAAGTCCTGCCAGCAAACCTGCTCCAGTGTGGCTTCCTCTCTTCATGGGTCCACAGGTCCTGCCAGGAGCCTTCTCCAGCACGGGCTTCCTATGGGGTCACAGCCTCCTTTGGGCATCCACCTGCTCCAATGTGGGGTCCTCCAAAGGCTGCAGGTGGATATCTTCTCCACTGTTAACTCTATGGGCTGTAGGGGGACAGCCTGCCTCACCAAGGTCTTCACCATGGGCTGCCAAGAATCTCTGCTCCACACCTGAAGCACCTCCTCCCCCTCCTTCTTCACTGATCTTGGAGTCTGTGGAGTTGTTTCTCTCACATATTCTCACTCCTCTTTTCTCTGGCTGCAGTTGCCATTGCCCAGTAGCTTTTTCCCCTTCTTAAATACGTTATCACACAGGTGCTACCACTGTCGCTGATGGACTCAGCCTTGGCCAGTGGCAGGTCCATCTTGAAGGCAGCTGGCATTGGCTCTCTCAGACATGGGAGAAGCTTCTGGCAGCTTCTTACAGAAGCCACCCCTGTAGCCCCTGCAGCCCTCTGCTACCAAAATATTGCCTTGCAAACCCAGTACACCCTGCAAGCCAGACAGCTCTCGTCAAAGGCCACCTATTGCCTGGGCTATCATGCCAATTCGCCTTCCCTCCTGCAGCTCTGGAAGGAAGCTCTTTCTGAGTCATTTACACTCGCAAAATGCTGAATTAGAGATCCCTTTGGTTCCTAGGAATAACACCAAGATATAATCCTCAGGATATGAAGCTGAAATATGATCACCTATGCAATATAAAAATTGTTGGGCAAGTGTAATCTTGCCTCCTGAAGAAACTATCTTTTACTGAACTTCCTGAACCAAGAGACTGTCACATACAGGCTTGTAAATGATTCATGTTTCGGTTTGCTGCTGAACTACAGCGTTGGTGGAAATCCAAAGGTTAATTGGAGCACTTTAAAAGAATAACTCTGTTTTATTGATTGCACACTGTTGGGGGAAATTGGTAATTATCTACTAGTATGCATATTAAATCACCTAGCAGTTTACATATTATTGTGAGAATTATCAATGGATATTAAATTATCTGTTATTTTAATTAAAAAAATATTTTGATAACAGAAGCTTTACTGAAATAACTGATCCTGAATCTAGCATTGTTGTAGTATGCTGGACAGATGAAAAGTGCACAGCTGAATTCAGGCTTCTCTCTGGCCTGGCTCAGTTCTTTCTTTATTGGTCTCAGTAGGGGAAGTTTATAAGTGGAAACAAACTACCTGAAAAACTAGGCTTTTGACAGTATGTTATAGCAATGTGAAGTTTCATTTTCTTTATGCAACTGTTTTGTGGTGCTTGTATTTTAACTGTATTTGAGATTTCTGTAAGGTTTTCCCACTTCAAATCTCAGGTTGCTTCAAAGAGTTTGTCATTGTTAGAATCACATTTTCTTTTAAAGCAAAAAACATTACTTGACTGATATGTTAACTCCCATGAGTTTGTATCAGCTCAGACAAGCTGATTTTGGACAAAATAAAAACATTTTAAAAATATGTCAAATTTACTTACATAAAGCATTTATAAATTAAGGGGATTCTGTTTCAGAAAAGAATGTCTGGAACATTAATTATTTTTTATTAATGAAATGGAAAAAAATAAAAGGAACATGTTAGAAATAACAACACTTTCTTAAGCCTCTAACTTTTCCTGGAATGACAATCCAGCATTCTAACCTCATCTTATTTTGTCCATCATATATACACAAATGACTGAAAAATGATGATATTTTGGCTTAAGCTAAAATATGGGTGCATCAAAAGTTGGAATTGTCTTTTCCTTGGACATTCTAACAACTCCAGATTCCCCAAATTTAAATAAAACCTCCACTTTTCCTCCAAAAGAAAATGTCTTTTAAAAGTCAGTTCTGATATACCTAAAGTCAACTTATGGAAGAGTTATAGTCTAAAGTTAAAATGATAAAAATTAAATTGAAGCCCTTCAGCCTTATTGAGTCATTCCAATGTGTTCTTGAAGATTGCTTCACTACTTTGATCAGAAAACAGTTCTTGGATATTTATTGAAATGTTTTAGAAGCTAGCATATTTAATAATCAAGAAACTTTTACTCAACAAATAAAAGGCTAGAGATATCAATGTTTCACTAACACGACATCAAGAGTTTAGCTGAAGTACAGAATAAACAGCAGTTTGTCCATCTTTTATAATAGCTCTGCTGAGCTTTGGAAAAACCCATATTCATCACTGTTCGACTCATATGAAAATAAATGTAAAGCAAAGTAAATTTCTGTAGGAAGAGTTTCAGTTAGCTGTAATTGCCAGCCAAAACATCAGCAACCTAAACCCCTTCCAGGATGATTTATGAATACACTGACCCCACACAAAACTCTTAGTTTCCTTTGGAAGTAGGTTTTGTTCTCGGAAATGTGACTCTCCTCTGGTAGGGTATAGCTTTCTAATCTCTTTCTGAACCAGTTTGAAAGTATAAATAATGCCCCATAATTTTAAGAAATAATTCTTCTTCCTAAAAGGTGAGAAGATTCAGGTGGGGGACCCGTGAAAACATGTTATTATGTTCAGGAAAAATATCCATAATCTTGCACACATAGAAAAAACTCTTAGAAGGGATTAGGAAATACCAGTGTTCTTTGTCATAAGTACATAATTCATTCAATTTAGTTACTGCTAATCTTTTTTCTTTACTTTTTTAGAACTGACCTGATGTGCAAAATTTACATACATTTCAATAGAAGCACATTTTCTAGTCATACAGAAAAGATTAGCTATATAGCATGGTCCTTAAGAGTTGCAAACTGCTTTTAAATCCTACAAAGCAATAGTTTGTAACTATGCTAAGTGATCTTTTGATATATTTGCTAATAAGAACATTAGCACTCTTCTTACACTAACAATATCAATTAATCTCTTATACTAAAGATAACTTGGAGTTAATGTATCATTAGATCAACAGCACTGATTTCGGAAATTGTTTATTATGTATATACTTTTTTAGAAAAATCAGACTAAAATAAATTTTGTTTTATAATTGTCCTTTTGCATATGCTTATCATTATTAAACTTTTCCAAAACAGTCACATCAGAGGAATGATAGTAAACTAATTGATCACATTGAAGGAAGTGTTATCTGTTAGGGTCTCTGCAGCAACCACTGCACAAAATATCTGCTTTAAGAATTAAAAAGAAAATAATAAAGAAAAGGCTTTCCATTAAACAAAGAACAACCCAAATCCAGAAGAGAGATTGGCTGGATGACTGTGTGATTAAAGGCTTGGGTTTACAATTAGAAAAGCCAGAGTCAGTTCTTGTATTTACCAATTCGCCTCATGTTTCTGTGCCATAACTCTGCATTTGTCAGATGAAAGGAAGCACTTTGCTACTTAAACAGCTAATACGTTGGAAAGGGACTGTTTCTCCCTGAGCTTCTGTACTGTTGCTACACAACAGCATCCTGGTGTGACGGTAGCACGCATTAAAACCCCTGGAGAAATATTTATACAGGCTTTAAGATTTCAAAATAGAATTTTTGTGTGATAGGTAGGGGCTAGGGGTATTTCATAGCAAAATGAAAATGAACTGGCTACACAAGCATGAAAGACTAAATTTAAGGTCACAGGGTAAGGTATAAAGAAGTTTTGGAACCAATGCATAGGTACCACATAGGTTTTGAAGCGACCAGAACAGAGGTTATCCTGACTATGTTGGTGGTGTCATTTTGGACTGAGATGTGCATCTCATAGGCACATAGAGAGGAAAAGATCAGATGTGTAGAAGAGTGTTCAAGAGCTTGAAACTACTTCAAATCTCACAAGGCAGCAACAAACATTTTCTGTTTGGTTTCCCCACCCTCCCCCCATGCTTTGTTTCCTTGGGTGGGTTTCAGGAGGGAGGAGTAAGGATGAAGCACCCCATGACTACTGACCTCGTGAGAATGGCTGATGTATGTTATTTCCCAATTCTGTGGGAATTTGTCAAACCCCCAAACCAGTTGAAAATCATTATGCACATCCTATTTTTAGTTCACATGGTATTTGTTTGTGTATCTTTTTCCTGTCTATCCTTCTTCCCACCAGACTGAAGGCAGGCACTGTGGGAAATTAAACTCTTGTTTGATACATATTCATTTTGCTTTTGTATGTTAAGTAGCAACAAAATCTTCCAGATTTAAAGGCTAGAATGCACCACTGCAATAATATTTCTTTTTTCTTATGGACAAAACTATAGAATATCCTTGAATAAGCAACCACTTCAAAACATGTAAATCTATTAAAATGGTTTAGATTTATTTTTAAAAAGTAATAAATGTGGTAGACAATCCACAGCATTTATTGGTTAATTGTTTTCTCTCACTGTTCAAAAAACAACAAAGAAATGATGAAGCAAAGTAAGCCTCTGGGTTCAATTTCTAGATGAATTTTGTCGAGCACAAGCTACTGGCTACCAATCACATCTTCATCTCCAACACTGAAAACCCCACATTTATTAGTTTCGATCTCGGGCTATAGTTGGTAAACAAGTCAGCCCTCAGCCTTTTCTCTGTCACTCTGAAACGAATGGCACCCAGAAGTCTCACAGTCAATGACGGATTAAAGGATGGTTTCCAGATTCGTCTTTAAGCCCTCATTCAGTGAGGGGAAGGACACAGCCCTGAGACATCTGCATGGCATTCAAGCTATGTCCTGTGCATCTGGTCCTCCCAGCTCCCATCCGCCTTCTTCAACCCTATGAACAAAACTGAGACCAAATCTGCCAAGGTGTCTCTTCAAACACACAGACAAGACCTGCAGCTATTCTCCCAAATTCCCCATTGCTGCTCCTGTCCTCCTGCTTTGCTCCAGGAGAGCCCTGGCAGCCGAGGTCACCCCAGGGAAAGAGCATTTTGTGTGTCAGCTTCCCTTGGGACTGCCACAGCGCATCACTTCCACAGCTGAATTGCATCCATCTTGTAGAACGTGCAGGTAGGATACACTGAACTGCAGCACATGTAAAACAAGTTGGAAGAAGTTGTGCGGCCAAAAGTTTTTAGCTACGCAATTACACCCCTCAGGGCTTGCACTGCGTTGTTTATAGCTTCCTGTATCCTCTCATTCTGCATCTTTCCAGTTAACAAATCCCAGATATGCTTGGATAGGTACTTCAAAATTGTAAATTCAAAGACTGGTTACAATAGACAACAAATATTTACAATTGCCATGGAAAATAACTATACTCTATTCCATGCTCTGTCGTTTTAAATCTCTTTTAGGCCTGACGGGCTGAGCAAACAAGGTTTTACATTCAAAATACACCTAGCCAAAGTCAAGCAACTATTCCTCCCTACACTCTAAAGCCATGAAGAAGATGAGATGCAACATTGATGGCAGTAAACTCAGTGATAATTTTAAGGCTAAATATGCTTCTCTCTTTTCTATTTACATGTCTTTCCTCCAGATGGGTCTTAAAAGCTTGGTATCATTTGCTAACTAATTACTGGCTGAACTGAGACCCAGTTAAAAACAACAACAATAAAAGCCCCAGGTCTCTCAAAAGCATTTCAGTACTCTTCTTCTTACCAAGGAGTTGTCGATGATTCCAAGGTGCTGGGCCATCCCTTCCACGCCCTGGGTGGGTGACACAGCCCTGCAAGCTGCAGCCATGTGTGCTGAGTGAAGCCTTGCCACCCCTCGGATTGGGAGGAATTTGTCATTACCCTCTGAAGAGACACACCAAAATCCTTTCCATAGAAGGCTGACAAGAATCAAAGGGAAGCAGAGCAGTCAGGTTTCTACTTCTGTCATCTACCTGAATCTTGCAAGAAAGCAGATTACCCTTATGTAGATGTTTAAGCATTCCAGTAATTATGGCAAGTTGTTTGCATACATACCAGCAGGACCATCTGAAGCATCTATATAGCTCTTAAATACTCAGTTGTGCAAATGTTTTCCAAAACTGCATGATAAAACAGTATTAAATTAGCTCTCTCGCAAGCCTCTTTTGATGCCAGGACATTTATCTATTTTAAGAGGAGAATTTGGAAGTTTAAAAACATGAATGGTGAATTTCTGCATATGTCCTCTAGAGAACAAGGAGTTGAAGATAAATGCATTTACTCTGCCTAGTTGATCTTTGAGAAAGAACCAGAAAGCAGCTTAATCCCCAAGTTAGCTCTGAGCAAGTGTCTGTCTCTGGCTCCAGATCTAGAATGTGGATTTTATATCAAGTCTGGCTCTATTAATAACAGGCCAGAATCATTAACAAAGTAGGAGTTAATTACATTTCTTCCCCACTAGCCTTAACAGGTAAGTGTAAAAGTAAGTGACTACATAAGCAGTCTAACAATCTTTACGGGAGGGTGAACCGAACAGACATGTCAAATGACCTAAAATAAATAATTATCATGATCTAATCAGCTGTTGGTTAATTCTCATTTTCAGGTCAAGTCCTGTGTTAACTTTTCAAATGGCTGCATTAAGCAATTCTACCTAGCTGTTCATACTCATCAAAAGACACATGATCTTTTTCTAAAAAAATAAATAAATTACAACACTACTCATTCTCACCCTTAAATATCATAATTTTCAGGACTTTTTATCAGTTGTAATGCTGGATAAAATCTGGACACACTGCAGTTTAGTAATCTCTAAAGTGCTGCTTTTCAAGCCTAAGAAGCCCTGCAGAAAATTTTGTGAGGTCACCAACAGAGAAAGCTCTGTGTTGGAGAAGGATAAAAAAGAAATTTTAATAATGGATTATGGAGTTGTAGTGTACAGAGTCATCTTAAGCTCCTCGGATGCATTGGTAAAATTAAATTTTGCCACTCCAAGGATGGAGAATCCAGCGCTTTGACCATGGGAAACAGCAGAACTGTCATGGGAAGCTGGTGAAGGTACAGAGTTTGCTGGTTTTGCTGCTGTCGAAGAGGAGGACTGGGCAATCCTGTGCTGCTGGGCTGCCTACACGTGCCCGCATCTTTCAACAGTGACTTTCCCAATTTTGCCACAGGCAATGTAAGCAGGAGGGGCATAGCCATGCAACAGCCTTCAGCAGTCTGCTGCCCTAAGCAAGCACCAACTCTGCTCCTGCCCACAGCTGGCCATAGTGTTTCATTGTCAAAATGTCCCCGTAGCAGACAAGTTCCTACTCCTAGGATCAGCGCCTAGTATCACCTTTTGAATGCATAAAGCAGTACTTTTGCAATCACTGCATACATGAGCACAACAAAAAAATACAAGCACGCATCCTTGATGTAGAAGGATTCTCAATTTTCTTCCTAACAAAAGACTTCTCTCAAGTATTAAGGGCAGATACTCAGTTGCTATAAATTGCGACATGGTACAGACATTCAGAATTCATTTGAAATTCACAGATCTATGACAATTTTCATTTTCAAACAAATCACACATAGTAAACCACAGTAGCTGTAATTATTTGTTTTGTGTACATAGATGGCTGGAGCAAGTGGGAGCTGTGTTACGCAAGACAACAGGCGGGCACCCAGCCGCTTGCTGGCACCATGCAAATAGACAGTGTGTAACTAGTGGATGAGACCAACAAAAAACAGCACGTGATGAAGACAAGACAAGTTGGATGATGAAGTAACATACCAGCAAGAACGTGCTTTAGTATCAACTAGTCAGGCGTATATTTTATATGAAAAAGCCGCCATTGGTAGCAGCAAAGATAGTACAAATGTTACAGCTAGGAAAATAAATACATTTTAGTTGATTTTAGGGCCTTTTTCATTTCCACATTTATTATCAAATTCAATTTCCCTGAATTTACTCACTCATAGCTATATTTGCTTTCTAAAATAACTTCAAAAGAATGTCTGGTTCTGTGTTGTCAAATTGGTTTAGAACCACTCATGAGCAGTGTTTGAAGTGGACTTGCACAAAGTTTGGTAACTGAGGTATTTGGGCAGCTAACCTGCTAACTTTGAAAATATATTCGAGTTCATCCTGTTTACTCAGCTATCATTAATGATATTCAGATTCCTTTTCCCTTATTAAGTTTCAGCTGACCAGAGATGAGAAGCAATTAAGGACTTGACAAAGCCAATATTACCAACAGTGAGGAACAAATAGTCCAGGTAGGGGAAGAAGCCTTGGGCTGATGTACATGCTCTGTGTCCTCAGGCAAACATTTTTAGGACTTAAAGTCAGCCTGTGTATAGTTTGCAAACAGAAACAACTGCAGACTGAGAAGATAATTTTATTTTTTTTTAATTTAAAATAAGGATTTCTTCACTGAAAGGGTTGTCAAGCACTGAAACAGGCTGCCCAGGGAAGTGTTTGACTCACCATCCCTGGTAGTATTTAAAAGACATGTAGATGCAGCACTTGGGTTTAGGGACATGGTTTAGTGGTAGACTTGGCAGTGTTAGATATACAGTTGGACTTGATGATCTTAAAGGTCTTTTCCAACCTAAATGATTCTGTGATCCTGTGATGATTTATTATGAATGGCTTGATGTGCTTTATTAGCCACAGGAAATAGAAAATGTTTATTATTTCTAACATTTTTAATAAAATATTTATAATTTGGAAGTAGAATCAAATAGGAAAACATTCAAGCTATATCATAGAATCATAGAATGGCTTGGGTTGGAAGAGACCTTAAAGTTCCAACACCCCCTGCCATGGGCAGGGACACCTTCCACTACATCAGATTGCTCAAAGTCCCATCCAGCCTGGCCTTGAACACTTCCAGGGATGAGACACCCACAACTTCTCTGGGCAATCTGGTCTGGTGTCTCACCACCCTCACAGTAAAGAATGTGCAACAGTATTTTTCCAAGTTAGATTCAAACCTTTATGGGTCTTTGGTTAGACTGACTAGTCAAAGGGTAGTTTACTGGCTGGATGCAGTACTCCAGGTGGGGTCTCAGAAGAATGCAGTAGAGGGGCAGAATCACCTCCCTCAAACTGCTGGCCACACTTCTATTGATGCAGCGCAGGATGTGGTTGGCTTTCTGGGCTGCGAGTGCACATTTCCGTCTCATGTTGAGCTTCTCATCCACCAACACCCCCAAGTCCTTTCTCCTCAGGGCTGCTCTCAATCCGTTCTCCGCCCAACCTGTATTTGTGCCTAGGATTGCCATGACCCAGGTGCAGGACCTTACACTTGGCGGTGTTGAACTTCATGAGGTTTGCACAGGCCCACCTGTCAAGCCTGTCCAGCTCACTCTGGATGGCATCCATTCCCTCCGGATGGCATCCCTTCCCTCCAGCGTGTCGACCGTGCCACACAGCTTGGTGTCATCGGCAAACTTGCTGTGGGTGCATTCAATCCCACGGTCCATGTTGCCATCTGTTTGATATTGTCCAGGAACTCCTTGTTCATCCATGCAGGCCTCCTGGTGTTTGTGTCTGACTTCCTCTTTGTCAGGATGCATCACTCCTGAGCTTGGAGGAGGTGATCCATGAATATTAACCACCTTTCTTGGGCCCCTCTTCCCTTCAAGGGTTTATCCCATGGTACTCTGCCGAGCAGATCCCTGAAGAGGCCAAGTCTGCCCTCCTGAAGTCCAGGGTAGTGAGCTTGCTGTGCACCCTCCTCACTGCCCTGTATAAAAATTCTCTACTCATGTTGATTGAAAACATCTCAATCTTTGCAACAGAGATAGTTATTAATTAACACCACTAATTTTCTAGACTTGTTCAGACTACACTGTTGTTTAAACATCCTCAGGACCCAGTAAGAATTAAAACTGAGCACGTTATGACTTGTCAGTTACACAAACATGACTTTCAGCTACCGGGAAAGACTTTGAGCTACATAAATACTTACCGCATTCCTACAAAACACAAACCACATGGTGAATCGCCTCCACTTGGAATAAAAAAAGGCAGCAGAATTGGATGTAACTAGTCATATGCTTTTTCACTGCTTAAATTATAACATCTTAATAAACAAGAGGAAAAGCAGAGACATTGCAAAGTGGTCAACACACATTTGTGCATAAACCTCTGTGCCTACACATTTACGCAAATACGATCAGCATTTTTTTTTCCATGAGCGTCACTTCTTCCCTACATTGTTCTAGTTAATTCCTCCATTATTTTCTAAGATAAATAAGTAGTAGGAAATGAAACAAATAATAGAGGAGAGAAAGACTGTCTAATTAAATCTACCTCCTCCCTGGTACTCCATTACATCACACTCTCAGAAAATATTTTCTGAAAATCCATTTGTTCCAGATATCTCGTCCTCTCCAGCTAATACACACATAGCTTATTCTGCTCTTGAAACACTTCAGTCTTAATATTTTAACTGGTTCACATTGGAAAATTTGTCTGGATCCATTCACGTAGGTTAGAAATGGCAGAGATCCAAGCACAAATCCTTGCAGCATTCTGAAGAGTATTCTTGCTGGGATAAGAGACCTTTTCTTTTTTTTGTGCTAGCCATTTCTTAACCTAAGCCTATGCTTTCTTTTTCTCAGATGCAGGTCCTGCACTATGTGCATGAAGACAAAGAAGCCTGTAAGAGATCATTTATACTACCTGCAAACTCAGGTGCACTGGACCACAGAATGTTCCTCTGAGTCATTTCCTCTGCACTGCCCTTAGAAATAAAGCTTCATCTCCTTCTCTGCTTCGTATCAAAAAAAGTATAGTAATTTTTTTGTCTATAATCAACCAAGGATTTGGACTCCATTGTGTTAGAAGCTTCACAAACAAGGACAAAAAGAAAATTCTTGTTCTAGAAAGCTTGCTGTTCTGAGAACTATACATGCCAAATTGGAAGACACTAATGGAATAGACTGATACACGATTTTCTTCCATGTCTTCATGTCACCATGTCTTCCCTTGCTTTGGTCCTTATGGAAAACAAGGAATAGCAGCCAAGCTTCAGGGAGTCACAACAGAGATAAATCTTGTGGTAGAATTGAAGAAGGCTGTATGAATGTCTGTGGAGAGCACCGAAAAAGTAGAAGTATATTTTCAGGAATTGTATGCACTTACCATAAATTTATGATGACAAAGGTATTACCCTTCAAGTGACAAAGGCTGACATAGCTTAAAGACCAGATGATGAACAGTCACAAAGATGTAAGATCCATTCAAGCCCAGCGGCCCCATAAGTGCGTACCATTAAGACATAGTAATGGAAGCAGAGAGATGGCTGCCCGTTTGTGTAGCAGCTTGCAACTCCACAGCCCAAGGAACTGGGTTTCCATTTGCACTTGGATCGATTAAGAAGCACTGTGGAAAGCTCAAGCTGCTCTCTGTAGAGCCGTAACACAATACATCAGGTTGTCTACCCCCACATTCTGACAGGGTCAATGGCACAATAAAATCGAGTGACAGCTTTTCTAGATCATCTCCTCTCCTCTCATTCCATCAAGGCATTCGCCTTCTAGAAACCATTCACGCAGGAACACTTACTCCTTGCTGCCCAGCACTTTTGCTATTGCAGGCATAAATCAGGGGCAGATATTACACTCTGATCTCATGCTCCAGGGCTCTGGCAGCCCAGCCAGGACAGCAAACCAGGCGGCCTCCAGGACATCCCACCCAGCTGACTGCCAGGCTCTGTCCTCCCTTCCTGCCAGATCATCCACTCCCCTGGCCTCTGCCTCCCCACTTTTATTGCTACCACATGCAGGGAACTGTAACTGCTCAGCTGGTATTTCCTTGGAGCAACAGTTATTTCCTTGGAGGGGTTTCTTTTTTGGTATTATGGGGCAGGTCACAGAGCATGACTATCGAGAGGGCAGGAAATGGGGCACAGGCATAACCAATCCCCACGTGCAGGCAACATATGAAAATGGCCACGGAGCATTCAAAGGAGAAAAGAATTAAATTGGATGCACTGCTTTCTGCTGCATGCCTCAGTAATGCTTTCCCAGGAGATGACGGGGGCCTACTTGATCGACAGCCAGAGGCATGAGTTAATTCAGCATTGCTCGACAAAAAAACTTGGAAGATCTTATTAAAACAAGCAAACCCCAGCTTTTTTTAAAGGTCCTTATGCAAAGATTGCCTGGCACAGCCTGTGCAGTGACTCCACAGTAACTTCATAGTGACCCCCACTGTTCACATACTGTGAATACAGATGGGCCTGGGACAGCCTGGATTTCCCATACATGCAGAAAAGTTAATGTACAGCACAGCTGCTTCTTCCGGAAAGTGCCTGCACTCACTCCGCAGTGGAGTTGCTCAGGATTTGGAGACGTACAGCACACGGGCTGGAATACCTAAGGAATTACTCTGATCAGGTTGCTGTATGCCAGGAAACCTGGGGCAAACATGAGAAAAAATTTAAAATCCACCTAGGAAAAGTTTTCAGGAAGGAGGAGAATGTGTCCAAGATAGCCCAAATATGCAGTAACTGTAGTCTAGAAGAAGGCAACCTTCAGCCTGAGGACCCGAGGATCACTTAGCCCCTCGGGAAAGGAGAGTGCCAATCTTTCCAGCTTCCAGCCCTGACCGTGTTTCCTGATCCCACTGGTCTCTTTCTCTCCATCACTTCTCCATGAGATTCATTCACCCTTCCCCTAATTTCTCTCTCTCCTCACTCTGTTTATTCACCCTCCAGACCTACACAGGTCTCTGCCCATCCTGCATGCGCCTCCTCCATCCCCTCCTTGTGGTCATCCATACACACCTTTTCTGTCCTTTCTGAGAACCGAACATTATTGTAATTTTCCACTGCACACAGATTACAGCTTTTTTAACCCCCCACTTTCCCGCTCTCACCTTTCCTAATCACTTTTCCCCCAGAACATAAGGAGCTTAATTTGTTCCCCCTTTTTTCTGATTATGGCTCCAGCAGCCGCTGGCCTGGGTTGAATCAGGGTCATTTCCATTTTCCTGTGGAAAAATCTACCCATCTCACATAAAAACGGACAGGCAAAAGGCCTTTTGGCACCTCTACCCCTCATTATAGTTCAAGTTTGCAAGTAAGACTGACACTCCCCTACTTAGAGAACTTCCCCCTTTTCTTCTTCCCCATGTTTTTTTTATAAATACTGTTCTTGATGTTATTCTCCCCATAGGGCAGTGAATGACAAGCTTTAGCTGGGGTAAACTTCAGCCACCAGGAAGCACAATCAAAACATGTTTTTATTTCTCTTTCTGGAAAACTGTGGCAGAATGTGACAAACCTTAAACAAAACTATTTTTAGCAGAGGGCTTTATCCCAGAAACCTTTTACTGAAACCATACCAAGCGCTCCTTGCTGCCCGGGGCACCCCACGCTCCCCCAGCACCCAGGCAGCTGCTGACCATTTCCAGAGCTCTGACCTTTCAGCAAAAGTCTACCAGAGCTGGCATTTTGCCCCAAGATGAGTTGTGATACCAAGGCTGGAGCAAAATGAGGGGGAGACCCTTAAAGGTAAAGAGAAGAAGTTTTTATCTAAAGCTGGAAGGTGTCATCGTATTTTTTTAGTGACTGGTAGGTGCTGGGAAGGTTTTAGCGACAGGAGGAGGAGCAGGTATACCAGTTTATAACTTCTTTTCTGAAGACAAGGTTATAAAATAAACAGAGTGAAAGGTTGCCAATACGTGAATGTGGCTTGTGCATATCAGCTCGATCATTCCTGGAAATAAGTTTCTTCTTTTTTGACCTAATTTCTTACAGGATCAAATCTCACTCTGTGTTTTGCAGAAGGTACCTGTTGGAAGAGCTCAGGCTGCTGTCTCTCTGGTGCGAGCTTGGGATTATGTTGCAGTTTGGTGTGCTCAAGGTCAGCAGGCAGGTTATGCTGGAGCCCACAGGCTCCCTACTAAAAAGAGAGGCTCGTGGTGCACTGCAGAGCTGTTTAGCAAAGTCAGTTTGTTCAAGTAAAGGTCTCTTTTACAAAAAGATTGTTTGCAACACAAGCAATCCCAAATGTTTTCTGCAAACCAATTTATCATAAAACTTCATGTCTGCAGGTATATTTGTTTCCAGTAGTTTAAATGTAATAAATACTAGGATGTTACATCACAGTAAAAGAAAAGGAAAATTTCTACCAACAGCATGTCAGCTGCTTAACTGGAAGCCCAAAGGAGGAGAATAGCTCACTGAACTTCAAATAAAACCAAATGCAGGCTGAGAAAATTTGCATTGAGTAAAGACAAATACAATGCACACATGAAAAGTAGCAACTCTATTTCCTATCTGAAAATTTTTTATAATATTTCTGTAATATGACTGAACTTAAATTTAGGCATCTGTTTAGACAGATTACTTAGCACCTTGGCACAGATGTTCTGTGTTTTTTATTATAGCTCTTTAATTAAAGAACATTCATCAGCATTCACTCAGCTCAGTTAAGTGCCACTTTGAATAGAGCTGCACGGGGAATGAGTTCTGGGTGCCATTTGTAATAGCAGCTTTAAATCAGATGGTGATGGCAAATGATTGCCACACAGCCAGTCACGACCTTTTTGCCACTTCTGAGTGAAGAAAGAGGTCAGGAGGGGTCTTGCACCCTCACATATGTGCAGCAGATGCCGAAACACCTTCCAGCCCCTTCTGTCCCCAGTGTCCCTGGAGGGAGGGGACCTGGTTCCCACTACAGCTCTGCCCCGTTTCCTCCTGCTGCTGCTTTCTACTCCCTTCCCACTGGCTCCCCAGCAACAAGTGTGCTTTACCAGTATGGGGTTTTCAAAGTTAAAGTAGAGGCAAGGGGAAAAGGTGACATAAAATACGTCTTAGCTAAGCAAGGTAATTAGGGGTAATTTAGGTTGGATTCCAGAAAAACTACAGAATGCTACCCAGGGAGGGTATGGCACAGTCCTTCAAAAATATGTGCCAGGTGATGTAGTGCAAAAATAAATTCTTAAACACTGTGAACAAAGGATAAAAGTTTACAAGTTTAATTCCACATCCCTGCAAAGTATTTCTGGCAATTCAGTGTATTCATCTCACAAACGTCTCACATCAGCCTCTTACAGGTGCAGCATGCCTTCTACCCCAGGCTCTGCCTGGCAGAGACCTGCAGAAATGACTGCTGTGTACCACAGAAATGTGCTGGGTGGGTTTGATTTGTAGAGAGCCTATAATTTGCTTCCTATCTCTTTTTAAACCCATTACATCCCTAACAATGGAAGCTGTCAGCTGAAGTGATTTTGTCAGCCAAATTTGAGAGACTGCACATTTTATGACCATTAAAGTTTCCTGTAACTTCTCACTTGAATTTTTCCACGTCTAAGAACATGAGGTTTTTTCGTTTGTCAAATTCCAAAATAAGCATCAGCAGTGATAAGAACTTGTCAGCTCAACAGGAAAAGAACTGGGGATTTGTCCCCTGGGTTATTTCTATTCTTTTAATCTAATGAATGTTTAGTATAAAAAGCATAGACGATCTATGTCGTTAAGTTACACTCACACTGTTTCTTACGGCACCAGGGGTTTTGTTTGCACTACCCAGAGAGGCAGTTATTCAGCAATAGGAGGAGAAATATGTTCCCCAAAGCTTAAGTTCACCCCAGCAGTTACGGTACTTTTCTGGATCATGTCAGGTGCACACTTGTTTCAGGCTGAGAGGGTGCAGATCCTCAAAGTCCCCTAAGGCATAGTCTCACCTTCAGCAGAAAATGCCCAGCTGGGTCAAAGTGGGGAGCAGGCTTACGGCAGCCTGAAGCTGCTGTGTCAGGTTTTGCTACCCATACATGTTTTAAGTAGACATATCCACACGTTTATGCTTGCCTGATACATTGCTGTGTTGGCAGGTAGGTAGCTCACCCACCAAGCAGGGAGAGGAGACAGCTAACATGTATCTTGAGGTCCACCCTGACAGATGGGATCCCAAGTAATTTATTTTCAGTAAATTCATAATTTCTTCTGAAATTCAGTCTTAGTTGGACACTTCCCTGCCATTTGTGGTTTTTTAATCTGCTGTCAGTAGCTAACCATTAAGGACAGCAGCCTGTCCTTTTCCTCTGTGCTAAGTAGAGCACATAGCAGAGGCTTGGCCAAGAAGCACAGTGCACCCTAGTTATTCTGCTGGGGCACCCTAGGGTAACTCACTGGAGCTTTGGGGCAACACACACCAACTCTTTTTAGCATTGTTTCTAAATCAGTTTTGTGAGTCTCTTTCTGCATGTGTCTTTTCTTTTTACTTTTCTGAAGGTTTTTTTCTGTTCTATTTTATATCAGCACAGAATCAGAATTCTGCTTATATACACTTTGTTTCTTGTTCTATGCTGATATAACAGGAAAAGAATTGAACGACTATGATGGCTTCGTCTCTGTTCTGGTTTTGAAGATGTTAAGAAATGTAGGAGACTGTGTTTTGGAATGCATTTCTCATACTTTGATCTCTACCCTGCTGTCCATAAAAGACTTTCTGGATGAAAGGTGAAACCCTGCATTCCCTGCTTCAAATGCTGCTATTTACCTTTCATAATTACATGAAACAACAAGTTGAATAAATATTTTTCCACGAGGAAGGGATGAGAGAAAGATGGAAAGAACAGCATGTGACAGGTCTCAGTGAGTTCACTTAACGTGTTACTGGAAGGCATTCAAATACTTCAGTGAGAAAAGCAGGCCAAGAGGAGACAAGGATGGAGGTAAGAAGCATTTAGTGTTCATGACAGAAAGAACTTTTTTGAAATTACTAGAAAGACTGAAGTGACCTCTTGATTTTGTGGGGTATTTTGTGGGTATGGCTACTTAAAATAGGGTTTGACAGGACCCAGTCTTCAGTTAAACATCAGTGTAGCTGTACGTTAAGATGCCATATTGCAAGTGTAGATAGTTTCTTATCAAAATGTCCTGTTAAAAAACCAAAATAGATGAGAGACCATTTCGTGCCTAATGCAGCTGAGGAACCTGATCCTACAGGAAGGCAGCCACTCTGCAGAATAATTCACAGTTCAGTCATTGGTCATTTTTAAAAAATTCAAATTCTTTGAGACTACTGTCATATTTCTGACTTACTTTGTGCCTTACGGCAGAGCGGTACGTTGCCCTCCTTTCAGATGCTAGGCCTGTGACCCCTCCTGCCTCCCAGATTTAACTACTCCATCAGCTGCACCCCTGGACTGCATGCTGCATGCACACTGGGATGATCTGATGCAAGCAGAATACACAGATTTGTTTTGAGTAAATTTCCTCATTCCTTTAGAAAGCTGAAGAAAAAAATTTGATTAAAACAGTTTTGTTTGTTTTGGGCAGGGAGGAAATAGATTTGAGATTTTT
This sequence comes from Numenius arquata, assembly GCF_964106895.1. NCBI lineage: Eukaryota > Metazoa > Chordata > Aves > Charadriiformes > Scolopacidae > Numenius > Numenius arquata. Next base: position 57,296,464 of record NC_133578.1, read on the forward strand.
TCCCTAAATTTCATCTCAATTTTATTTTCATATTTTCAAGATAAAACAATTCCAAATTAAACAAAAATCAGAGCATTTCTCAAAATTACCTTGAATTGAAGGCTGAAACTTGAAATTAAATATTTTATTCCACACCCCTTAAATGTTCTCTGTCTCAGAAATGGTCTGGAGCTGGCAGTTCAGATCCAGTGTACTCAGGCACACAAACTTCTTTCCTATCACCCCCTCTCCCACACTGCCTCACTGTAACCACCCCTGTGGTTTTGCAGATGAACCTTTGAGGAAGTGACAAAACCAGCATTAATCACCTGCAGGACAGGATTCTCTCTTTTTCCTTCACTCAGTGTCATGAGAAGCAAAGAAAGCTTCTTCGGAAAAGTGGATTGCTGTTTTCTGCTTCTTTAAGCTACTTTGTCCGTGATGATGATTTGGTGCATGTCAGAGTTCATTTCATTTTTTCTGCTTTCTGGCTTAGTTTCAAAAATCCTTTTAGGCCTGTATGCAGTAACTTAAAATCACAACATTTATAAGAGAAAGCATTAAAAATAGAATGCAAAAATCCCTCAGTAGTATTTGCAACTTAGAAAGAGAGAAGAGAAATACAATGGTCCCCTGAACAAAGGTAGAGTAAGGCACAGACAAAGTTCTCTGCCACCTCGCTCCCAGGAACCTGTATGGTCAGTGAGCTAAATGGTGACAGATACTAGAAAGGACATGTGGGGCTTAGTTGTGTAAGCTTCATGGGTCAGGGAACTTACAGATCACCAAAACAAAATGCCGATGTGCAGACTTGTGATCTCCTTTTTAACAAGCTTGGCTACAGGACCAGACAAAGAATACAGCAGTCCGCAGTATTTTGTAGAGTTTTTTCCAGTGTGATTTAGTCATTCTTAGTATTAACATGTAAACGGAAAAAAATACACATATACGCAAACAGCAACAAAGGCGTAAGGGTGCTATTTAACATCCCGGTAGCGTTAGCAGCAATAGTTTATAAACTGCAAACTTGAAGTTGTTTCCAAAGAACAATTCTGAAATTCTAGATAGTCTTCAGCAAACTGAAAGACACAGAGATAGCTTTAGAAGTAATGAATTTCCCTCAGCAGCAGCAGAAGGTATCTCAGTGTGCAAACAGAATCATGGTCAGAGCCTGACCCCTGGAAGAAACAACAGGCTCGACAACAGAAGAGTGGCTGAAAGTTATATGCAGTGGTTTATACACAATCCTTTTCTACCAATTCTGTTGCCATTATACTAAGATTCTGACCCACATCTTTATTTATTGAACAGATTTGTGTCATTGTAAAGGAAAATCCTGAAAATTAATGTATTTTTATGTATATATCTCAATATATTCAGTTTCACAAAACTAATTTATGATCTATTATGGAAAAAAGAAAAAAAATGGGTTTAATTGGCTTTCTTGTTAGAAAAAGTAATTTTGGAGCACTGTTGCACAGAGGCATGAATGTGTACTTTAGCGTAGAATTCACTGTAAATGTGTAGATAATCTTAGAAAAATTGGTGCTGAAAGAATTTTAGTTTGAGAATCAGTTTTTATGATGGTATGAATATAGAGATAGTTAGGGTTTTAGACTAGAGCACAAAAAAAAAAAGCCATGAGTTCATGCATACAAGGCCCACCAGCTGACTCCCTGTGTGCAGAGACAGAGAAGACCTTTGCTTGATCCGCTTACACCAGGTGGCCAAAAGAGAAGTGTCCTTGAGAGCTGTACAAATATATAAAAACAGAACTGTGCCTATATAATCCAAGTCACTCATTCACCGGTCACCACAGGTGAAGAAAAGTAATAATTGGGATGTGAGACATAATCCTGCTGCATGGGTTCTGTCTGTTCATTACCTTGTAAAGTCTACAGTGGCTTCATGAAAACACCAGTTTGTTATTTAAACAGCTGATTAGAATTGTTTCAGCTTTCCAGTATCTGAAAGGGGACCTAGAAGAAAGCTGGAGAGGGACTTTTTAGAAGGGCTTGTAGAGATAGGACAAGGGGCAATGGCATCAAACTAGAAGACGGTAGATTTAGATTAGATATCAGGAAGAAATTTTTCACTATGAGGGTGGTGAGGCACTGGAACAGGTTGCCCAGAGAAGTTGTGGGTGCCCCATCACGGCTGCCCATGGCAGGGGGGGTTGGAACAAGATGGTCTTTAAGGTCCCTTCCAATGCTATCCATTCTGTCATTCTATGGTTCTACGATTCTACATACAGACAGCATCTTATTTTGAACCCATAAGGGGTTGACTCTTGTACTAAAAAGAAGGCGTGCCACAGTTTGGTTGAATTGCTGCACAGACCCCTAACCTGGGAACGCCGTTCGGGTGTTTTCCCCGGGACCGGCCGCGAACCCCGGCAGCACCGCGGCAGCGCGCGGCGGCGGCTGCACAGCGCCCTCTGGCGGCCGCCGCCGCCTCAGCCTCCGCCCGGGGCTGGGGGGGGACAAGGAGATGCAGCCGGTTCCCTAAACTTGTTTTCTGAAACGAGGTGTTAAATTGTGCCGATGAAGGATTACCCGCCCATCACCGCCTGTGAGCTGCCACGAACCGGCTGGTACTGCTTGCTGAAGGACGCCGCTTTTAAAATAAGCCCAAGGGGCTCGGAAGGACCATGCAAATGCCCGCTGACCCGCTCGAACTCTTCGCTAAGCGACTCGCCTCAATCAGGTCTAAAAATCTCATGCGTTTGGCCCCAATCCAGCCGCCCATCCCTATTCAAGTAAGTCACGCCAGCCTGCTGCTAACTTCCTTGCCACCGGTAACGATTTCCCGTACTCCAGTGCTCCCCGTCCAGAATTTGGCTGTGTGCAGTCCTGCTGGGCATCACTCACTGTTCCAGCAAAAACAAGGAGAGAGGAAAACAGGAACTGTGACGGAGAGTCAACTTGGTAAAGGGTGTAGCATAGGCAATCAGCTGCCAGTTTGCCAGGGTATTTTATCTCATGTCTCAGATTAGTGTCCCGTCACTAATGCCAAACAGGTACATCCATATTCATCCGTGAATGAACAGAGAAGCATAAAATCTGTTCTGCCAGAAATCAAGGAAGATATGAAACTATGTTTTCTCTTTCACACAGTTTGCATTTATCTGACCAAATTCAAAGCCTGTTCTGTGCAGATCTGTGAATACCATGCGTTTAAAGCTTTGTTTTCATCATTTACAATTTACTGAGCTATTTATTAAATATTTGCATGTGCTGAAGCAACCTAAGCTGTAGGAGTGGTTCTTCAGAAGTACATCTTGGAAGTGGATCCTTCAGGTAACAGAGCACACTCTGCAGCGTACCAACACCATCAATCCCGATGAACATCCCTGGACTGACTAGGTCTGGGTCAAGCCCTTGAGGTATATTTTATAAACTCAGCAGTCTGGCCATCTGTGTTAGCACAGCAGCCAGTGGTACTTGAGTTGGGAACAGGGCTGCATTATGTTGGAGATTGAATAACCTTTCAATAAGCATGAACTTTGTCCTTAAGACTGTAGACAAATTGAAATCAAAGTGTAAGTAGCGTGTGAGACTAATGTATTCTATAGACTGTAGAATGAGAAATGAAACAGTTAACCCTACAGTTTAATGGAACTGACATAACAATCCCACAGCAGACCTGTGTTATCTGGATCTAGAACCAGACCGCAGCTAAAGTTTCATCCCAGCCAACAGTCCCCATTTGTGATGTCTCCTAAGGTGTTGTGAGAGATCCTCTATTTCTTATCACTGTCTAGGAAAACAACTTCAATGCACCATCCCTGTTCCCAGCCTCAGGGACGGAAGGTGTGTGAAGCATGCTGCCCACCCCTAAACATGGGAGTAAAACTTGGTAGGAACTAGAAGGATAGGTCTTGTTCAATAACATGCCTTCAGTGTGCTGACATCTGCTTTGTCCATCACAGGTTGACTTACAGTAAACTTTTTTTGCTCCCAGTAGTTCTGCCAAGCCATTCCTGACAATCCTGTACACTGTATACACTGAATCATATAGGTTGAGTAGTCACACAATAAACAAAACATGAATATTTGAATGGTTTTCCATTTAATTTCCAATTTTGTTTCTACACTAGAGGCTGAATATGCCGAACAGATCTCTGTAAATTCTTTCATGCTTATAAAAATTATTCAAAGTTCAAGTTCCTGAAGCTGAAGAGCTTCAGCCAAAGTTGTGCAGCAGTATTCTGGACACTTACTCTGCCCAAAAAAATTTTCCAGAGATTTCTTTCATATGGTCCTCATTTTTCCCCTGCACTTTTAATAACAAGCAATTTTTAATGGTTTCAACTCATGAGTCTTGATGTATTTATTCAACAACATAAAAGAACTGCTCATCATCCAGTTTTGTTAGTGTCTCAGAGTTATAATCTTGACCTAGTTTGTGAATGTTTTATTTATTGACAGCAGGCTATGCAAACAGCCTCATCTCAGAGGAATTCCAAACACAGGCTCAGTCCAAGAGGATGCAACTTCTCCAGGGCACCCCCACCTCACCATTTATGTTTTTGTCAGCTACTCCCTCCCTCCTGAAAGATCTTTCAAGCCTCATTTTTCCTTGACAGTATTTCTATCTTTCTTTCATCGAGAAACACTGCCAATGACATATACTTACAATCAGTTCCTCCTTTCTCCTATGAACTATGACTACAAATCACGCACACAAATCTTGCAGTGCTATTGGGAAGTGTCCATGATGGTATGACTCATTTCTCAGCTGAGATTGCAAATGCTTTGCAAGCTGGGGCTTTGCATTTTTCTCATCTTTCAATAAAAATAATCTAGGAAAAGAGATAGTCTGGAACATCAAGAAAGGAGGAGCGACAGAAACCCTGAATATCACTAGCTTCATCAAGATCCACACATAACAATGTATATTTGTTGCTCTGGCACTTCTAGTTTAGAGAACAGACAGTATTAAACCCTTAATGTCAACATCTGAGAACATCCTTCTGCTAAAAGACCAAAACCACCCCAAACCTAGCCGAAGAAAAAAACCACATAGAGCCATGGAAGGGTTTTTCCTCATTTAGTTCTAAAATATAACATGATGTTTCATAGAATCATAGTTGCATATAGAAAGAAACTAGCCATTTATACCCTCTACATCTTGCTATACCTTTAAAAGAAGCTCAGCTAGAGGGGTTTCCAGCAAATTCTGAATCTAGTTGGCCAGAAGGTATCTGCTTTCAAGATAGATAGCCATGATGCTGTTTGCAATATCAGAGTAATGTTGTACCAAACAGCCTGAGAAAACCAACATCAAATGAGAGCAAATAGAGACTTCTGCTGCAGGAGAAGTTATTTCAAGAACAAAAATAACAGGCTTTAAACAAAGCAAATTGGCTCAGGAGAAGTGAAATACTCCCCTCTAGAACATGGCACAGGCGTCCACAAGGGAGCTACAAAGTCCTGCAGATTCCCTGGGGAGGCTTGGGTCACCACCCTGAGACTCCAGGACAGGCTCGAACCCAGTGGCACCCCAGAGCTGTTTCAGCTCTGAAAAACTTCCAGTAAGATACACAGCTGCTACAAATTCCTGCAAGAAAAATGAACCATGGCATCAAATGGGCAGAGCTTGGGGGCAAGAGTGGAAAAAAGAAGATAGCTCCTAACCTCTCTAACCTCTCTAATCATCTCTCTAACCAGCCATGGTTATTTTGACTCTTGGCTTACCATGCAGTCTCAGAGGAGGTGCTGCCTCCCTTTGCCCACAATATATTTATAGATTGAATTTACTTTATTATTTTCTCATCATGTGCCCAAGGTCCACCTTCTGCCCAGCTCTTTGTCTCTGCCTCTCCCCCAGCTGTTACCTTCTCAGCATCTCATCAGCATACACTTTCAATTCCCTTTGAGACTATTTATAAAGTTGTAAAGGAACATAAATTCACATTTTTTCCTCAAAATATATTAGTGATTTGACTACTTTGCAGCATACTAAAACTGGACTCATACAAAGAGGCTTTGAAAAGGTCAAATTCTGTGAATATCCAGTTTCTAACTACATTATATTCAGCTGTGCTTACACTCTTTTTGTGTTCATTTTGTCAGGCTATACTAATAAATGAGTTTGCTGATATTATTTATGGGATAGTAAATCTTATGTGCAAGAACATAAAGTTCATACTAATGAGCAGAAATCCATCACTGATCTGTATGTTCAGTCAAAACAAAAATAAATATCTAAGACTGTGAATACCAAATTCTTAATAAGTCCTGAAGATACACAATTTGAAGATTAAATTATTCATAAAATTTCTACTGACTTCAAATAATAAGTATATTTGACAAATTTGTAGCTCATTTGCAGTTAATTTGTAAATGGGAAAAGGTAAAAATTGCCATATATGTGATTCTTGCAATTTATTTCAAATAATAACCTCCTACTTTTAATCAATTTAGACTCCTGAAAGTTTCCTAATGAAGCCCACTTCGATTCATTTCAAGAAGATTTTATCACATTCCAAATTGATTTACACTGATATGATTTCCCTGCAGCCAGTGGAGCTAAACTGATTTATTCCTGATGAAGATCTAGCCTGCAACGGGGCACTAAAACCCAAGAGATGGGTTGCACAGGAAGGGCTCACAGCTGGTGGTGCCTGTGGTGGCGCCCCTGGGGCAGGAGAGCTCTGGCTGGTCCTGCAATTATTTCCATCATACCCTAGCTTGCTGCTCCTCTGCACACGCAGCGAAAGAAGGGGTTGTTGGGTGTAATCCCGACATGGCATGGAGGTGACACAGTAGAATTCATTGCACCCATCTCTCATTTTGTTTTGAGCATGTGAGAGTCACAGGATGGGAATCTGTGGATTTCTCTGTGCTCTGTCCCTTCAGAAGAGTGAGATCTTGACCTTTGCAGTGAAGATGTCACTCCTGTAATACACCCAACATGTGCTAACATGTAATTTCTTCTTACCAGGCATTCAGTGAGGGAAGCTTTATTTTTATATAAAACTTTTTACAAAATCTTTACAATATCAGCAAATTAATGGAAAGAGAGAGGGAAAAGTGAAAAACAGAAAGCAAAACCAGAAAGAGAAATGAAGAAATGAAATCCAGGGGAAAATAACAGAGGAAAAGGAGACTATTAATAAATATAATTACGTATGACTTGAAGATGTTAATGAATATAGTGGTACTGTGGTCATCAAAAGAAGGCTATAGCATTCAATTCAATAGAAATTGTCAGCTTTTGTGATTAAAGTCTCCTAGAAAAGAGTTTGTCATTAGATGTCTGCCCTTGTTCTGCCCTTACATCATCTTCTTTCTTATCCTCACAGCCCTCAGCCATGCTGCCATTCAGTTCTCTGAGGGTTTTGTCCCCCTCTTCTCTTCTGCTCCCTCCAGTCACATTTTTGCTTCTTTTACTGTCCCTATGGCTTGTGCATAAGTATAGCTTGCCCAGCCAAGCCCCCTGCACCCCATGGCAGGAAGAGGTTTGCCTCTCTGGTACTCACAGGTGATACTAAAGAGGGCAGAAGGATGGTTGTAACACCCACCCCACTTCCTCAGTTCTGCATAAACAGACCTCCAAAGGAGAGGGAATGAATTTCTTCCGTCTCCCACAGTTCCCCCTGTTGGCTGCAACCCTTTCAGAGGCGAATGTGGGGGAAGTAGTCAGGCACACAGCGCTCCCCACCACACCATGCTGGGAAATTGTGTGAATCCCTTAGGTGTATACCCAGGAACCACTTCAGCCTTTCACACTTGCTCTTTGTCTTTGAATTTATATAATTTTATATAAATAATTTTATATAAATAATAACTTGTGCTGTAAGGAATCTTGGGAGATTAAAACCTCCTTTTAAGCATGTGCTATGTCCCTCCACCCTCAATGTAAACACAAAATAAGGAGGGGGCCAGGAAGCACCAGCAGCTGGGGTGGTCTGTGCAGCAGAGATCAGTGGTGGTGGCAGAAGCAGAATGCAGTCCTCCTGCCCTCCGCTGTCTATTTACTGAGATTGTCCCCCAGTAAAGAAAATAATTTATAGCTCTGCATATTGCTAAGCTGTTACAGCTCTGGGCTTTTACTTTGAATCATGAAAGTACCTCAGAGGGTTGAATCGATTCTATTAAATGACGTATCATCAGATGTCTTTTGTGCCAATGCTCTCTCCTCCCCAACTCTCAGTCCCAGACCCCTGCCAATGACTCACTGATTTCAGAAGTAAGGGAGAGAAAAAGAATGAGAAGGGAATAGTAACATTGCTTCTTTAGTTCCTGATTACTAATGCAGACCTTGGATTTGTCTTATGGATGGTGTTTGGCTTCTAGCAAAGTTAGTGAGTACTACTGCTCTGCATCGATGTGGGGGGAATCAGATTGACTGCACAGATCAATGGCTCAGACACAAGAGCCTTCTGCTTGCAGGCTAAACAAAGATCTGTTAAAACAAGCCATATAATCCATGTTCAGAGGGCTGAAATTCTCAGAAACAAGCTAGTATTTAAACCAGACCCTTGGTGTGAATAAATCTCGGTATCTTCTGCTGGAACTGACAGAAAAGATCTAGTGGATTTCCTAGAAAAATGTCAGTCTGCTACTCGGGAGCTGCCAGAGAATGAGGATGTTTCCTGTATTGATTGATGCTGTAAAATACTCACCCACAACCAACTCAAGGGTACTCCTTCCAAGAACACAATGCTTGTGACTTTAGTGGAAATGAGAGATAAGGAGAAGATCCTTCAGGCAGCCTGGAAAGAGAGAAGCATTGAATTCCAAGGGCAAGTGATAACAATTTCTCCAGACTTCAGCCAAAAGATACAAGAAAGAAGGAATTGGTAGAACTTTAAAAAAGCCTTTGTAGATTTTAAATCCAAGGCTGTCATCTCTTCTGAAACTGGGAGTTCTACATGAAAATAAAGATTACCTCCTCTGGGATGCGGATGGAGGGAAACAGTTTGTAACAGATATTACCCTGGTTGTTGCCCCGGGGCGTTCAGATGGATTAATTCCTTGCGTTTTGCTGGCAAAGCCCAGGTAGTGAGTCCCGGCAATGCACACTCTATGCAGAGGGACCCGTGGGAGTTACAAACAGCCCACTAAGTCTACTCCATCACGGGGACTGAGACAGATGGTACAGCTGCCAAAGCTGGCGGGGCCCAGCATCTGGTAAATGTGTTGATTTAAAGCAGTTCTCAAGCAGCGGCCGCTGCTGTGGCTGAGATGAGCACAGTTCAGAGCTGCTTCCCTGGCCGGAGCCCACGGGGGAGCCGGGGCGGGACTGCCACAGCCTCTTCTTGGAAGAGAGTACCAAATGTTTTGGAAGATGAAGAAAAGCAGTCTCCCTTTTGGGCAACCTGTCAGGGACTGCTGATATCGGGGAGGGAGTCGGCGTTGTGGAAGGTTACTGCTACCACTATTTCACAATGATATTTAGATTCCTCTAGGAAGGCTCTGGTCAGGCTTTTATTTTATTTCTTGGCTTTGTCAGTATCTTCTGTCTCTCCCTCTCTTTTGAATAAACAATGTCTGGTTTAAATATAACTATAGTTTAGCTTCTGACTATTCATAGCCAGAGATGAGTAACGATTTCCCTGGGGTACAAAGAGCACACAGGGAGAGTTTACCAGCCCAAAGCTGAGACTGCAGCTTTTGTGGCTGCACCTGAGCTAGTTTTAGACTGGCAGTGTGGAGGGCTGGACATGTTATTCTCTGTTTTAATTTGGAGTCTGAGACAGCTTTTGTCCCCATTTTTCTATAATTGTGCTGGTACCAAGTGATAGCACACTGCTTAAGGGTCACGTAAATATAACCTTAATGGTACCAAGTCCTCAGAAGAAGACTGGTGGGAGGGGACTGAGGAAAAGATTACAGGCTTGCAAGAAGTACTGCAGTTTTTTAATCTGCATGGACAGCCCCAGAAAATGCCATGAGCCTACTATTAAATACTGCTGTAGCACCCACGAAAGAGAGCACCCATGACCTATGAGGCCATATTAGCCCAAATAACAAAGCAATTCCCACAAATGCAATGGGAGTCTGCCCCCCAAATCCATAGATGCTATTGAAAAGTACACTGCACCACTCTGGAGATGTAATTATTTATAAGAGGAATTAATTTAAGTAGAAAACAAATACATCTTGTGTGTGTCAAGCCCAGGATGCTAGAAAATTACTGGTGGCAATGCTGTCAGGAAAACTGTCCCAGTACACCTCACGTGAAAGGCTAAGGGGGAGAGCATGCTTGGTGGTCAGATACTAAGGATGCTGGAGAATCAATTTATAACTGTAAACCTTGTCAGTTTTTACAGCTGAAAGCTTCTTCTTCACCAAGAAATCCCTGCGAAGTGGTGACCCTGCCAACAGAAGAGAGATCACTCTTCTTCTGCCAGCCCTTTCTAGGATAAAAACTTTGCAAATGAGGCCGGAGTTTGTCTATGCCTTTTAGTCACAGTCTCCTCCACCCTACAGGTCCCTTCATTTCTGTGACTTTTGGTTTACCTAAAGAATTAATGCTTGATATAGTAGGGCCTGGTTTACACCTTAACAACTGAGGAAATTTTTGCACGTTGATAAAATTTGACATGTTTTATCTGTGCCCTGCCATCAGAGTACTAATGGGAATTCAAATGTTTTTAGAACTTTTTAACTGCCACACAAACTGTCAGGAGAGATACCCTATCTTTAAATCAGAAAATAGCTTCTTTCTTGCTATCTTATCAAACAGCACCACATAGTCCTACAAAATGTATCCTGGCCGAACTACTAATGGGGAGATGTTTACATACCAGATGGGAAGCTACGAGACCTGATTTGGGTACTCATAGGAAATGAGGAAAGCAAAGTCTGATGAAGAAGGAATTCCAGAACCGATCTGAAAAGGAAAGAAATTTGGTTATGAAGGCTCCTCTTAAAAGCATCAGGAGCACGGATAACAAGGCTTGATGAATAGGGGTGGAAGAGATGTAGTGACCACTGAGAAAGGGATTATTTCACTGGTATATAGAAGATCATGAAAAATTTGTTAATATTCATTTTATTTGTCAGTTTGCCATTTCCCCATCATTTATGTAAACAAAATATTTAACAGCTCATGTAAGTGCTGACAAAGAAAAGCTAAGGATTTGTGAATTAAAGGAAAAAATGCAGTGTTTATATGCAATAGACTACCTGGAGACAGAAAATGGGAAAAGTCAACAGATTTTATTTAAAAATATAAAAGAAATTTGAATGTTTTAGAGATATTTATGCTTCTAACAATCCAAGAATACAGGCATATAGAATATAATTATATATGAATTTATAATTTTCCTGTTACTCTTTAAAAGGTGTTGTTGATTCTTAGTTTGAAAAAGAACTAATAGTATTAATAATAGCAAAAAGCACAGCTCTGATCCTCAACCCTTGATGTTTTAGTGATCATAGAGGAAGAAAGACACTGCTCTGTCCCATAAAGTGCATTGGCCACACTAGGCTGATGGGACTTTACCTCTCTCACTTCCTTTTGTTCCTGTGTTTTTCTCACTTCAGCTGTCAGGTACTTGTCTTTTTTCTCATCCTCCACATCTTGCTTTGGTTTTGACATGGTCAGTTCCCACCTCCATCCACCCCATGAGTGCCAGCTGTTGCTGCCTAATTTTTACCTTTTGCCAGAAGCATCTTCCTTCTTTCTCCTATGCTGCTCCCAGTCTTAGGAGATATCTAAGAGAATGGTCCCCTTAACCTCCATCCCTAAACCCCCTTTGTCTTGGTGTCTACAGGACAATCTGACACTGTAGAGATGACTTTGTTTATCACCTACAATAATTGTCATCTTCTTTCAAGCCCGTTTATATCCTTCTAACTAATAGGGCTTGTGAGCTTCACTCTTATAAATTCTTTTTCATTTGTGCAGCTCCTGGGACAAGCCTCTGACCAGAGCTGGGAGGCATTGCCTCAGTAGTCTATATGTTGCAGCAGAAGTATGTGGTCTTTGTGTGTAAGAAAGCCCACTCCTGATCTGAAAGTTTAAATATAGAAAAGACAGAGTGTTTTATCCTTGCCTTACAGAATATCCACTTGGATTTAGGAGACAGCTTAGAGACCCTTGTTCACTTGCTGAGTTCAGCATGGCTGTAATGTGCTTAGTTATAGTCCTGCTCTGGAAAAATTGATTCCAGTTTCAGAAATATTACTGATTCTAGGGGCATTCACCACTGTAAATTTGAGGAATATTGCAAAAAACTGGGAACCTCAATGTTCTTAAACATTCTTTCCAACCTAAATATTTCTATGATTCTATGAAATCATGAGAACCATGGTCAGCTTTATAAACGTGCTCATCAAGTGTTCTAGTTCATGTGAACGGAAGGAGCACAAGCCCAAGACATCTGCAGGCTCATTTCATCCAGACTGCTCTAGTCCAGGAATATCTCAGGAGAAGAAATTTTCTTACAAATTTTTGTATACTTGTTACAAACCTATTGAAAACAATATTAAAAAACAACCTTTCTCAGCAGTTCAGCCTTTTCTGGTTTGTTTTTAAGTATGGCTGGTATCCCATAATGCTCTTCCTCCTTCTCCTGAGTTGACTATGGCCAGCACTGAAGATACATCCAGAACTTCACACCTGAGAGAGAGAGACTCTGAGCCACATAGCCATCAAGGCACTCTGTCCCCTGAGGTCCCTTCATCTAGGACCATAAAATGGAAGGGTAACAACCCTGTGTGTCCCTTGATAAAGAAGCCTTTGTAGGATTCTACGCGGCAGTCAGGAGGTGTGGGCCAGCACTTCTGGATCTATCTGAGCTAGTACTGGGCTTGAGCAGCCAAAGGGAGAGTGCCTCTTTCCTGTGCATAGCCATGCTGAAGTCCATGCTGCTGTTTCTTCCCATACTGCTAGGTAAAGGCTGCTGGCTGAGAGGTATGTGCTGCACACTGTGAAAAGATATTTAAAATCCCACCTGTTGTTCTACCCGAACTATAGGAAGCATAGAGGAGTAGAACAAGAATGAGGGGGAAAGGAAGAAATCCCTCCCTTCAACTTTAAACAGTCTTTTTAAAGATTGGTTTTAGTGTGTATGATAAGTTTGGATTAAATATTAAGGTTTTTTATTTGCCTGATTTTTTTAACTGTGTTGCTGTCCATTGCAGGATCAGTGTGGGGGCATCCCATGACCATCATACCCTGTGTTAGGATGGTTGTTTCTATGGGAGAGGAATGTGTCAGGTCCAAATGGTAGTGACAGAACCCAGGAGCTTCTCAAACCATGGTACCTGCTGCTGTGAGCTCACAGCACTTTATACTGGTCTTGCTTTTTATGGTAAAAATTCAGAACAATTTTTGCATATGCACTAACAACAACAACAGAAAGCAATTAACAGGAACTCAGTTGGACTTATAAGCCACTCTTCCCTGCAATACAGCTTAGTTAAACATGTCACTAAATAGAATTTGCTACTAAAGAGAAGATAGGACAAAAATACATGGCATATGTTTTAGTCATATCACTTCGTGTACTCCTTAAAGTTTCTCATAAGCATCCTCATCCTCCTGCCCTCATAAGCAGGTGAGGGGGGCAGTATAAGGACATGAATAGAACAGAATAGAGGAGAATAGGAAAGAATATAAGTAAAGTGACTCATGAGGTAAAGAAAAACAACCAGTGGCCATAAAATGAAATATGTCCATGTCTAGACCATGGTGTACCATAAAATGAAGAGACCTAAAATCTTATAGGAAGAAATCTTCTGTTTGATTTTTTTTTTTTTTTTAATTTAAAATACTTTTTTTAAAAGGTTCTGTTAATCTTCATCTGGACGCTAGATGGGGATCTTGAGTCAGCCATGCCAGAGACTCCTTTATCCTCTTTTTTCTTTATTTTAATCTGTTTTATCATGGACAAAGTACATGCAACGCAAGTTTACTCTTCAGGCGTTTATATTTTTACTAAGGTTTTTTTGGGGAAGGGTAATCTACAGTAAATAAATATTTACTTTTAAACATACAAGTTTAATTAAGGTTACACCGCGTCTTTCAAAAGAGAAGGGAATGCATCTGGAACTGTAGAGCACATGCTTTTCTTCGTCCTAATTATTTGTTTAATTCCAATGGCACATTGCAATTGTTTTCTCACTTTTCTGTGCAGGATGCAGTTTACGGTGACAATTGTCTTACGCTGCGTAGCACAGATTATGACAAGGGGAAAGACGGGGGAGTCGCTCACTTGCGGCAGTACTAATGACCCAAGCATTGTTATTTCCATAAATGGGATCTTTGTGTGTTAACTAAACCTGAGCAATACAACTGTGAAAGCCGCTTTCTTTCAATCTTCCCCAAATCTCCGTATGACTTGTACACATGATAATAAATTAATCTCTCTTGTTAACATGTTGCTGTTTGTTTAATAAGTACCTCTTTCTTTCATGCGATGTCAAGCTCAGCCATAAAACACGCATCATATTTTGAGCCATTGTCTTAAATAGTTCCTTTCTTGATGGATTCTTTCTTCTCCCTTCAGTAAACTGGGCTTTTGCAAATTGCTTTGCAGAGTGGCACATAAGGCACTGACCTCAGGCCTTCAGACACTGCTATGAACTGGCCTTAACCAAAATGAGCTTGGCTGTCTCAGTTCATTTCATAGGGACACGACAGCCCACATCATATAACACGCAGTTTGGGATTATTGCCAGCCTCTGCCCAGAAGACACCCAGAAACGAATTGGTGAAAGGACTGAATGACTTCTTGCTGCATCTCTAGAGACAGGGTATATCCAAGGTGAGATGGGATCATTCCCCAGGCAGCAGAAAGGAGAGACAGTGAAAAAAACTACCCTGCAGTGGGCCCGTTGTTCTCAGTGTCTCATGCCATTAATGTTGGAACACTCGGTTCTGAAACATGCCGGTGGAGGAATAATTCATGCTGCAGAGAAATAAGCTGAACACCGAATCAGTTCCTTTAAAAGGATCAATTTTTAGAATGCATTATAAATAAACAATTGTTTCTTGATATGGGGAATGATTTTATTTGATGGCACACAGTGCTGCTTCTGCAGAGCAGATTGCTCTGTCAGAGCAAAGGGAAAAAATAATATATTAAAGACATGAGATGCATGAAAAATGTCATTAAATAAGTCTTTACTGGCCTTGAAATGGGGATGGTTTGCATAATTGATTAATCATAAGGGGACATTTTTGGTCACAGAAATTATCATTAGTAGAGCTCCAAAGTTAAATAATCTTTATACTAATAAAAAATGCCATTTTCCCCTCAGATCTTTCCAAGATCTCTTCTTTCTTTTAGTCTCTCTGACTTTTACAGGCCTTAATAATTGAACGATATTTAACTAGAAGTGTGGGTGATGAAACCATTGAGAGCAAATTTATTCCCACAGCTCTCTGCAAAAGCAGTAGCACACTTGGGCCTGATCCTGCCAGCTTGGCCGTGGTGCTCCACCTGCCTGCACCACGGTTTGGATCTGGGCTTTTCTCTCCAAACTCTGTGCAATGGGAGCTGCCTGAATCTCCTTCTTGTAAAAGAAAAATACAAACATGCCAAGCAGCATCTTTATGCACCCTTTTTCATCTCGGTGGAAAAAGTCAACTCTCCTGATTGTTCTGAAAATTATTCTGACAGATAATTTCACCTTCTTGTGAAACTGTAGGCATGACAAACACTCACACGTGCTGTATGAGACAGTTTGCGGTCCTTTAGGATGAATGTCACTGCATCTAATTCAGAGATATAATAACAAGTATTTTTTTATTGCCAATAATTTAATTAAGGGAAACAGCTGTAGATACACAGTTCTCTGAAGGATTTTCTTTAGCTTGCTTTCTTGAAGGTTGTTTTATATTGAATAAAACAGGGATTGCCTGGAGCAGGAATGGGTTAACAAGGCTTGCCATACCTGATTTCATTCATGAAATAAACGGAGTATGGGTCCTAGCCTGTTCCTGCACAATGAAGTGGCCATCTTCTCTGCTTCTCATTTACTGTAAATCCTTTAGGAGGTTCAAATGGTTGGGAATCACGTCCATGACAAAAGGAGGAATGCAGATGTTTGGCATCATACAAAAGATTTTCCTTTTTGCTATTTTGCTATGGCCAGTTTAATTTGGTTTATTTAACGGGGAAATGATCCTTAAATTAAGACATATAGTGCCTTCTTATCACAAATGTCCTTCTCAGGAGATCTCTAATCAAGTGTTGCAGTACACTGCAGACAGGAAAATGTGGTCAAAAGCTCATTTATTACTCCAATTTTTTAATGTGAAAATAGGGAAGTATTCATATACCTTAGTAACATATTGTAATGGCGTCTAGACATGAGCATAAAATTGGGGAAAAATTAATCCCAGTCTGTAAAACTTTCTGATTTGTGTTTGTGTATTTATATACAGAAAAGAATAGTAAACACAAGCTCAGTATTCACACTAGCTTATATGTGTACTGAACTTAATTACATAGAATTGAATATTGATACATATGGGAAATACATCGTGTAAGTATTTAAAGGACAATGCAACAAACTTATTTAAGAGAGAATTTCAATTATTTAGATATTAATTGTTGTACAAAATCAAGATTTCCTTCATGAATAATAGTGGTCATTTTTATAACTGTATTGCAATGTGAGAAACTGTTTTCTAAATCTGTAGTTATAGTTAGCCAAATTCAAAGCTGAGTCTGAGGCTTTTAAAGCAAACCAGATTTTCAGTTTCTTACCAGTTGTTTTTACTAGAGTGGAATCAGACCAATGCAGAGATTTACATCTTTTGAGATTCCATAGGGCAAATTTATATATACCTTTAACTGTAAAGAACAAAAATGGTGATTGCTGAATACCAGAGCTAGCACTTAAAAAGCCCTTACTATTCTCCTCCAAATTTCCTTCTATTCTATGTCTGTTTTGTTAGTTCGATTTCTCAATCTGTTTTTTATATATATATTTAATTTCTTGAGATTTGTATCATTATCTTGTAGGTATGTAAAGCAAGTGTATTTTAATCCTATATATGTTTTAAAAGGTCCCTTCCATCCGCAGACATTTGCAACTTAGGCAAAATTTTTTGTGTGTCCTTTTTTTACCAAGCTTTAATGATGGCTGTGTTGAAGTTCATCACTTTCTGACTCTGTTTTGGTACTCTCTTTTTGTGCCGCAGCCTGCATTGGCTGTTCACTATTATCAAATATTTGTATGAATGGGAACACCTTACAATGCTGCAATATGCTCAGCCAGTGTGACATATATTTATTTTGCATTTTGCATCTGAGGTTCTGTGGTAATTTAGTCTCAAGACCCACAGCTGAGATTTACTAACATGGTATGACTGTATTAGCGGTGCAGAGACACCCCTCCCTTCTGAATCCACCTGCCAGTATATTTTTAATAACATTCCTAACATCTCATTGAATGCTGTGATTATTTTTTTTTCCAAACAAGTTGTTCAATAGATACATCCTTTCTTCCACTTCATCTTTTCCTTTCCTTTTCTGGTTCAGGGAAGCTTCCCACCTTCTGTATTTAGTCGAGTTCTGAAAAGCATACTTTAATTTTGACAGGCTTAAGCATTTTTCTGAACTTGGTGTGAATATTGCCAGGAATTGCCTCATTATTTAATATTTACATTATGAATGCATGACAGCATGCATACTATCGTGACATTTAAAAGAATGACGTATTTATAAACATAGTAGTCATTTTTGTCCAGCCCTGGAAGAAACCAGAGGTCATCTGGTGTTAGGGGGAATACTTTCTCTTAAAAATATGAGGTTATCATGGTCTCAATCCATGTAGACTACTAAAAATCCATTGGCGAGCAATGACTTTCAATCACAAAAAAACAGGTTGCCTTCAGACTAGTGACCTAGATAAGATGGGATCTGTATTCTATTATCACTCCCTAAACTACCTAGTCATGCATGGCACTTTATCACCTTCTTATCCCAGTGTGTTATAATATGCTGCTAGATCATATAGCACAGGATGCTGCAGCTTAACGTGTTATTCCTGTATATATTATGCTTTATATTTACTATGCCTTTATGAAAGAGATGTCTAGCCTACTGGTCTTGTTGCAAACTATAAGAAAAATAATAGTAAAATAAAAGGGAACTTTCCTGAGACGGTACAATTAATTGCCCAAGAGAATGAAATTTCTCTCCTCGACACATGGAGCTCCATGTAGTCAGACAGGACTGACTCCCATCTACCTCGTCATGCACATTCTCCTGATGTGTATTAAATGTACACTGATTCACTCAGCTGCTAATTCAGGAGACTGAGTGAATTGTCCAGGGAGGGAACAAAATCTCTCTACCTGGAAAGACCAGCGTTGTCCACAACCTACTAGGTTAACCTATTCATAGAAAGCCCACGTTATTTCTGGCACAATTCTGTTCAATACAGATACTTTTCATGGAAAATCTGTTTCCAGTATTGTGCACATGCCACTATCCCCTCTCTTGTCATAGTTGAATGCTGACATAAATCTTTTTCTAATAAAATGAACTATTCAAATTATTTCTTTACTGAATGATGTCTGAAACAGATGTATTTTAATCTGCTGGGCATAGAAAATGAAATTTACATGTCAGTGAGGTCTTTCTGGTTAATAAATGTTTTAAAAGAGAGAAAGCAGGAAGCTAAATATATGTAAAACTGCACTGCTTTGCATACGGTGTTTTTACCAGAAAATACAATATTCTAATACTAAATTATGTCTTATTTATGAGACAAAAAGTGTACATATTTTTTGATAACAAATATCATCCCTGTAGGGGTATCATATAAAATGCTGGAAAGAATTCTGATTTCACCAGCAATATTTTCCTTATGCTACTCCCAGTAATTTTTTTTTCCATGTGGGAACAGCATCTGCACAAAGCATTTTGTTTATTATCTCTGTGTGTATAATTTTGAACTCATTATGCTTTCCTAATATTTTAGCTGTTTACATAGCACCAATTTTAGTACATTACTGCAGCTTTCTCTTAGAGAGAGCTGAATCCAAAGCCCACTGAAATCAGTGGAGGGACCCCGTTAGCTGAAGTTGACTTGCCACTGGGGATGGAAGTTAAGACAATGAAGAGTTGTCTTCAGTGTACCCTGAAGATTGAGATGGGTTTCCAAATAATCGTAACACTTCTAAAAATAGCTGGATATGTTGTTGAAATTTTAAGTTCCTCATCATAATAGTGTTACTCATTTTGTAGCATTATTTGGTAGTCAGGCAAAGAGCATATCTTTTAAAAATGAAGCTTTAAACCTGATATACTTTACTGTCTGAACTGTTGCCAAATTTGATAAAGGTGTAATGGCAGAGTTAGCCTAAATTGCTTGTATGGAAAACCCACAGACACCCCTGCAAAAGGAAGGTTGCCTGGCTGGGCTCTGCCACGTGCCGATATCCTCAACCAGGTCATTCTCCCAGCCTTTTCCTCTCTCTCTCTTCTCCCTCTCTGGTCCCCACCATTGTCCTCCCAATAATAATTAATAATAATAACAATAATAATTAATTATAATGAAATAATAATATAATTAAATAATAATATAAAATAATGCCCCATTGCTCAATAGCCAAGGGATTAATTCCCAGGAAATAAAGTGGTAGCTGAGGTAACATGAATTGTACCTAAAGCAGGACAATGCTGTGAGAGAGTCTATTTTCATCAGTCAATGGTTGGCCAGTGTGGGAATTCTCTCCTGAACACTCTCTCCTCTTCTCCTGTAAAAAATGGGACTTAAATACCACAGTAAAAATTATTCCCCAGATGTCTCAATGAAGAGCTCAATTGAGATCTCATCCTGATTAAAAATTACTTGAGCCTATATAAGTTTTCAGCCAGAGAAACTCAGCAATGATGTCCAAGTTAATTTTTTAACAATTAGCAACTCTGAGCCTTAGACTGACAGATTACCGCTGTTTGGCAGTATCACCAATAGACAGGGAGTTGTGAAATTGTAAGACATTATTGTATTGTTGGTAGCCTGAGTAAATCTAAATCTTTTCAAGCTTTGCTTCAGTGGGTTAATTCCAGGACCTGAATTACAAGTGCAATTTGAATTACATTGCGAAGACTGAACTTACCTCACTTTAGCAAAGTCCTTTTTCTTAAGACTTATGAATTCCAGTTATTTTGAAATCCTGAAATGGGGAAATCTTTTGATACCTTTCTTATTATTTGCAAGGGAAGACGGGTAAAGGTTTTCACTGACTTTCTCTGCCACCACCTCTTTATTTAAGTAAGTGTGTTTCTTTGACTCTACCTTTATTTTGTGGTATCTCAGCTGCTGCTACACACTGTGTACATCCACAGGGGCTTTTTATTCTCCCAGTCCTAAACTCGAGATATTAAAATAGCAGAAGGAAAAAAACCACCTTGCCAGAATCGGAAAATAATAAAAAGAATATGAACCAAATATTTGTTCTGTGTATATATAAGGCAATTGAAGACACCTGCAAAAAACAAGGATGATTTCAGTTTGTCTCTGCATATTTGATCTGGGAATTTTAAAGCACTCAACTGACTCTAACTAATTAAGTCTCAAAGCCTGATGCTGAGCTACATGAGGCAGGGCAGAGGACATCACCCATTTTGTACAGGAATGAAGTGAGACATTATTACATGATTTTCTGGGTACAAAAGATTATTAAATATTGGATTTGAGAATAAAGATACATATTCCAGTTACAGTTTAACCATTAGGATTGATTTTTTTACCAAATAACAACAGCAGTGACAATAGAGAAAAAAGATTCCACAGTGAAGTGTCTTATAAAATAATTTGTTTCAATATCTTGTTGTTGGAAGAAACCTGTATCTGACAATCATACATATAAAATTTTATTTAGAGTAGAAAGGCTATTATTGAGTACTGCCTTGAAACTAGAGTTTTTCAGGTTACCGAGGTATTTATTATACATTCTCCACAATAGGAATACTGACTGAATAACTGTTGCAGAAGGCAAAAAATTCAAGTTAATATTTGCAGTTCAAAAGCTCAACAAATTTTTTAAGAGAAACACCTAAATGGGGCTGTGGCCCTGCAGTTGTTTGCCATAATCAAGGACTTTCAATAGGCAAGTCCTTATTCAGTTTCTCACAACTGTATGGAGCTAAATAATCAGACTAGAAACTGTGTACATATCATTCACATTTCAGCTTGGTTTCAGCGAGCTTCGGTTTTCTCCAATGTAGCACCAGGATTTTCAAAATCTCATCAGATAAATTCTGTCCATGGAAGGTAACACTATGCTGTGATGATACGTAACTCTCTGTCTCTGTATTTCTCATGTTAAAAAAACACAGAACGTGAGACAGACAAGATCTGTTGCTAGAAATGTTTAGTCATCCACATCTACTAATTGTAATTTTTGCCTTCCAATGTGTATTTGTGTTTTCCTTAATCCAGCCTTAAGAGATTGAAGTGATGGAGCTTCCTACTTCTCTTCAGAGAGCATTGCAAAGTATAATGCACACCACTGTTCAATATTTTTCATGACATTCTGGTTATGTTCAGCTTTTTATGTGAATTCTATAAATCTGTTATACAATTTCTTATTTGTAAGTACCCCTCATTATGCTGGAAAAATATATGCTATTAATATTTCCAGCCAGTTATGCTAGCCTCCCTTAATTGTTCTTACTGAGATATATTTCCAATGATTTTAGAACAGTTTAATGCTAGGAAAATGTGTCTGCAAAACAAAATTTTAGTCAAAATATCTGAGGAAACTATTTTTACCTTATTCTGTTCGGAGATAAATTTAAGACTTGGCTCAGATTGAATTATGGGTGCCTTATGTGAATTTGCAGGTTGTGTGATATTTGGTCTGTTTTTCGGTGCTGTTCTCTTCAGGTTCTCAGATTTCTCTTGCAGTAAATTCCTGGGCATTTTGGGATATAATATAAACAGGAGTAGTAATAGATGAAAACAAGATTCAAATTCACTAAAATTTGCTTTATGTTGTTCAGAATCCATAATGTTTCAATATCTATAGCTCTATATGTGCTGTGTCCCTTATTTATTTGCAAATTCACTTACTTCCCTGCTCCCTTCTTGTTATATTCTATGCCTTAAATCTCTCAGGGTAGTGCACTGCAGCCACTGATGTACTGCAAGAAATACCTCATGCAGACTCTGAAGAATGTATTAGAATTGGCTCATAATTACATTCAAAAATATGTTACTAGATCTCCCTCTGATTACATTTAAACTGTCTCCTGTAACCATTTGAATCTGTGAAGCTGGAAGGAGAAGGCTGCCACATTCACTGATTCCAGTGGGACTTAGATTTCCAAAAACCTAATATGTCCCATATGTGAAAGGAGGGAGGCTCTGGCCAGGACTGGTGAGTGGCGTTGCTGACAGCCACATTACATCATAACTACCCAGAACCGGGGAATGTGCATCAGACAAGACACCTCACTGGGGGGAAGGGCGAATGAAATGGAAGGTCATTCTGAGATTCAGGGTCCACAATGCTACAGAAATACTTAATGTCCATAAAATACATCCTGGAGACAGCAGCGAGCTATTTTTTTATGTTTCCCTCAACACAAGCAAGTTTTTTTCAGAGGTTGTTTTGGAATGTTTTTCTCATTTAGTCTTTAAATCTATGGCTTCTTACTTTGATCTCATTGGTTGACATTAATCCTTATTTTAACCTTTTCTCTGTTTTTTTTTGGGGGGGAGGGATGGGGAGTGGTGTGTGCGTTGTTCCCCCCCGCCCTCAATTCAAGACATCCGTCAGTGCTGCATCTGAATAAACAAGCAACTGTTTCCCAGGAGAAGGGACAGTTAGTTCTGCTTTCCACCAGGCAGAGAGGGAGGAAACCTCAAAACCAGAATGAGTTAGACACCACCGCCGACATCTGGATGCAACCCTTCGCTCATGTATTTTCTGCACTGCATTTGGATCTTTGAAACTTGATTTACACATAATACTATGAGCAAAGAAGCTCTCTGAACTGCCCAAACCACCCTTTCTTTGGTTGGCTCCACTCAGCACAGCAGTACGTGGATGGATCTGGAAGAGAGAGAGAAAGGAACTTTCTCCCAGTTAGGTGGGCTTTGACTGTTGAGTTTTGTATGTGAATGTTATTAACATTTCATGGCAGGTCATCTGTGAGGCCCATTGTGGTGTAGCCCAGGCAAAAGAGAAGTATGGCTGAGAATGGTGACATCTGCCTCTGTCATAACTACATAACAGAAACATGTCTATGGATGTTTTTTCTTTGGGAAACCAGAAGTGCAATGAATTTAGCATGACCACGTAGCTACACAGCACCTTATAAATGTGCAGGAAGATACTCTTCCTAAATGGAGTGGTTGTAAGTTTTCCTCATTTGCTACTAGGCTTTCCTTTGCCAGCATTGCCTCCATGCCAGCAAGACTTTTACCTGGCAGAATTTAATTCAGGGCCAGAATCTGGTAAAATAGGAGGCCAATAGAAAATCATCAGCTTTACATTTGGAAATTTGGTCAGTTTTGCTCAAATGACTTTCCTGCTTCCGCTTCCTAGTTTGTCTTCCCCTTAGCACAGAAAAAAAAAGGATTAAGGCTGTCAGGACTGTACTTCAGAGACAACCCCAGCAAAGCTCCTGCAGAGGAAAAGCAAATAATCACAACCCATTAGGATCCTCTCCAGCATAAGAAAAGATAAACTAATTTTTTTAGCCCTCGTCAGGTTCCACAGTCAAATAAACAGTACCTGATATTCTCTGGCATTGAAGATAGAAGGTCACTAAGACTTGGAGTTATTAGTAAGGACACTGAACATTGTCCCATTGCCCTAGGGAGATTTTTAGTCACCGAAACTGATGCCCTTCAGATGCCATGTCAAGGTCTGAAGCCTGACTGATCGGTGGCTAAAAATCAAGAGCAGATGCTGCTAGACACTATTTGCTATCTATCATCTCTTCAATAATCTTGCCCAGAAATGGGAGGTTTAGCAATCAGACTATAGTTGGCAAGAAAATTAATGTCAGGAGAGGATTTATTGAGTAAGGACCCAATAAACACATGCTTGAATGCTTCTGGCACTCTGCCTTTTCTTAAGGAAAAATTACCAATAGTAGGTATTTTTCTCAAATTTTCAGCATGGGAAACATACTTCTCATCTGTGGAGTGCTTAAGAAATTTTCCTTAGAGTATCTAGGACCTCTAATCGAAACAGGGCAAAACTGAGTTAACTGAATTATCTGGTATCTTTATTCCTTTTTGGTAGTTTTATTCTGACAAATCCACACCCAGCATTCAAATATAATGACAGCTTTATGCAGCATGAAATAGTACAAGCTAAAAACAGTTGGAGGTAATCTTGGGTAATCAGAGAGAGAGACTAACATCCATAATAGTTTACTGAGTTTTTAAGATTGCTTGATATTTGCAATGGTAAGTCCAGTCAGGACTGGATTTTTATTGGAAGAACACACTATCCAAATGTTGTGGTCTCTGCCCTGAAAACTTGCTGTTCATTGTAAGGCCAATGTAATACACAGCAGGAGAAAATGAATGTGCATAACGATAAAGAGGTCACATCCTTAATATGATGATCATCATTTGCTGATTCAGAATTACTTACAACTTCTGGCTCGTTAGAGGACAAAAAAAGCTTGTGAAGAAGGTACAGATAAAGTTTGCAAAGCTGGACTTTGCATTCATTAGACTTCATGGAAAAGAGATTTATCTTTTTTGTCAAAATTGTGACATCTTCTATCTGTGAGACAACCAGATGAAATATTTTCTATTAGGTGCTTTGAGTACATTTTATCTGAATGTGATAACGCTAATTAGAGATCTACCTACCAAATATAGCCCTTGATCATAATTTGGGAGAAGGTAATGCAAAGTTTTTAAGTCTACTTCCAAGCATCTTAAGTCCTACAGATTTATTCAGTCTTAATTCATCCTGTTTAGATGAGAACCAACCATACCATTTGGATACAAAGCAAAACAAGAACTCTAAATCTAAATATCTTCGGGCTTGTGTTTTTTACCCACTTCCTGTAGAACACAAACACAGGCTCAGCCCTATGGAGTTTTAAAGGAGTGAGAAGAGCTTAAAATTAGCTTAAATAGAGAGCACCTGTAAGTTACTTATTAGAAAGACTTTATCTCTGGGTCAAATTCTGTACTTTCTTTGTTTCAGCAGTAGCAGTTCTTTCTACTTCCTTTCTTCTGCTACTCCACATTAGGCATCCGAGCTTTGTTCTCTCTCATCTAAGTGACATTGTATTTCTGGGATTGCCAATAAAGCATGTCTTCTCCAGGCAAAGAATTTTTTGTCAGAATATCTATATTGGAGTTCAAAGACAAAAGACCCCTTACTCTAATTTCTGTTCCAAATTGTGAAATGCCATTACCATTTCTCAGTTCTCAGTTTCAAAAGGATATGTGCATCTTGACTTACTACTTAAGAAGTCCAATTATTAGTCCTCAAAATAGTCTTTGCAGTGACCTACCTAGAGTTCACCAAGAAATAATGGCTGTTCTTGATGTTAGGTGGCCTTGCCTTTCCCTAATGTAAAACAAGCATAAAGATGGATCCAGCCTGCACTGTCTTGGGTACGATGGGGGCCACCAAGAGCAGACTCACCTGCATAGTTACAAGAAACAGTCCAAAAAGATAGACATTAAACAATAGAGCTGGAATCAAGCTGACATATCACAAAATAAAACAAAATAAAAAGATTTCATCAGTACAGGAGTAGAACAGCCTCTTGGACCAGAAAGAAAAGATGGTTTTTGCTCAAATAGCAATCTGCTCATAGTTTCTCCTAAAGTGCCTCTTCAGTAGCTCACGACTGCAATCCCTGCTTTACAAAATGCATTTGAAACAATGATATTAAATGTATTTTTTGAATAATACATGATTATTTTTAAGCCTCCTGCATAAAGAACAATGGTTCTTCAACAGCTAAGGAAGGCTTGATTCTCTCCCATTTTCACAGCTGTGTAACTTTGTAGATTTCATGGTTGTTCTTTTTTATTCATACCCATGTAAGGGCATGTCTCATCCAAAGCCTACTGTATCGTTGGAAAAATTTTGATTAACTTCCACAGGGTTTAGATAAGGGCATAAATGAAAGGCGAACTCCGAATCATCGTGCTTCATTATTTCTATTACAATTATGGCCTTGATCGTGCTGCTTCTGACATAGGGCATAAAGAGGACACATCCTCCAAAAATTTATTCATATTAAAGCAATTTTCAGTAAGAGTATTTAAAACATAATATCAGACCTCAAATATTCCAGATCCATGTATTCATTTATCCATTAAATTAATTTCATTAAATTCATATGGGTGTGGACGAGGATTTTCCTTGGTTTTGTTCTATGCCTCCTGAAACACTGGAGAGTCTTGGCTGACATTTCAAGCAAAATACCAAAGATAGGATCATCTTACTTGGTGTTGTATTCTGCCAAATTGCATTTGTATTTCAGAGTAGATATTCACTTTTTACAAGACACACAGGGAATTAGAAGTATTTTCTACTTATAGAAAGTGACTACAGCTGAAGACATGCAAGTTGTCAATTTATCTCATGCAATGTACATTGCAGTACATCATAAATTATGCTCTTCTTGGAGGAAAGGGCCTCTTTTAAACTTAGAAACTAATCTACAAGACTCACAAAACCTTTCAATTATACCTATTAGAGGAGCTGAGTCTACAAATCAATAATAAAAAGTTAATTTCTAGTGATAGTCAAATGTAATGGTGAAGAAGGAATTTTGTAGAATCTGCTAAATATGCAAATTCCATAAGTTAAATGTCAAACAGCATAAATCCTCCCTGGGCTGGGAACAGGAACAAAAAAGGTTGTGTTTCTATTTTGCCTGTTGATTGCTTTGCTATGCATGTATAAATGAATATGCTATAGTTTTCTATGTATGCCATTGTAACATATGTTACAATATTTAATTTTGTACTGTAAGTGAATAAGAAAGTTTCAGTTTTGTATTTGAGCATGCATTGCAAGAAGAAATTAATTAAAAGGTAAAATCATGGTTACTTTTGCTAACATATATAAGCAGTTTAAGATGTATTGGTTGGAAGCCAGTGAACCAAGCAGCACTCAGCTGAGGAATGTACCCCTGCCTCTGAAGGCTCTTCCCTCAACCTGGTCTATGGTGAGTCTGCTCTTTGATGACAACCTATACTGGGGCTTCGTTGTGTTGTCTTCCAAGAGAATATAATTTTGTTCCATAGCATACTTATTGGTACAGAATGAGCCAGTGAAAATATGGTACAATTCTTTACTTTATTCAGCAACAGAAGGGTACACTGTTATGATTTTGGCCAGTTCTGGAAACTAGTATTTAGTCCCAAAGAACTGGCATTGGGGTTCCTGGGCTGGTGACATTTGTGGACTGCTAGGTAGAAATCAGAAGTGAACTTTCATGAAAAAGCTAGCTGCAGCATTTGACAATAGGCGAGCTTGTATATAGATTCTCTGAAGTTGCCAAATGGGAGCATAAGTTTCTTCTGCAATGATAAATGCAGAGTGGCCTCTGTTGTGGCACATTTCTGTTGCTGTGCAAATGTCTTACAAGTTGTGAAGCCTTGCACTTCAGTTTTGTTAGCCTGTTGGAAGAAATCTCATTTAACTGGCATTTTTACATCTACATTAATTCTTTTAAAACACTGAAGTGAGTGTTCTACAGCTATGTAAAGAAACGCATTATCAAAGCATTAAGATATGATTAAACTGACATTTTCTTAAGAAAACGAAAGGAGCAGGAAAAAGCCATTCTAAAAGGACTGAGTGCTACATACTCCAGATATTATCTTCAGTGCTTACTCAGGGATCTTTAAAGAAGCTTATTACCAAGTACCCTAAGAAGACAAGTGTGGATGTGTACAGATCAGAGGAATGCAAGTTAATGCACCTGCCAGATTTTACTATCGTACAAAGCATGTCAATCAGCACTCAGACCTTGCGTTTAAAAATGTGTTCTCTCAGATTTTTTTCAGTGCTGTATCTCACATAGCTAGGATTTCCTAGTCAGTAGCCATCCAGTTTTGAAAATGTCATAAATTATGCTACTGAATATATATCACTGAAATTAATGTGAATAGCCCTTCGTTAGCCTCAGTAATGGCTTATACAAATACTAGTAGATATTGTTGCTGTGGCTAGATATAATTAAGTCTTTCTGCTACTCCCCATAGGACAGAAAAATAATATTTGTAAAGTAAAAAAAAATAAATCTATTCTAAATATGTTTTCTTTAAGAAAAATAAATTAAAATGCATGGTGAGTTGAATAGATTGGGCAGTTTATAACACATGAAAACAAAGTTGTTTGAAGCACAGCTACTTGATAGCTACCTACAGTTCATATCCCACAGGGCCATTTCTAAAGTGATGTATCAGTTTCAGCTTGGTCTTCATTTGGAAAAATATGATCAGAAACCCCTCCTCAGAGCTGAGGTCAGCAGCTGGAAATGCCTGTAGCACAGGAGGGGCTGGTATACCAGACCATCTCAGGATGGCTGCAGGCTGCTGGGATGCTCTATCCATGAAGACAAATACAGAAGAGAAGTTGTAAGGGATAAAAGTTATTAGGACCATCACACACTATGCTAATAAGGTCTTTGTTGCCCTGTACAAAATTCTGGCATTGGTATCTTAAAAAAAAATAATTCAAACTGGAAGAGGAGCAAAAAGGGCTACTATTAGGGTGTGGGGAAAATAAACTCTTTCAGAACAGAAAAAGCTTCTTTTGCTTTGTCTACAGTATTTAGAAAAGATATGTCTACTGCCTGTAAATGGCATCAGAGAGAGGAGCCATACAATCTAAAGGCCACTGAGTGCACAAGAAAAAGTGGGTCTATAAGAGCAGACGAGTGAAAAAGCTGATGGCAGCAGGTGGCTGGGCTTAGTTGCCCAGCAGGGCCCTTGGGCTTAGGTTCTCCACTGAAACCAGGAGCCCAAACCTTGGGAGGTTCTGTGGTCACCTTCATGTGTTATGGAGCATTGGAATGGGCTGCCCAGGGAAGTGGTTGAGGCACCATCCCTGGCGCTATTTAAAAGATGGATTGACATAGTGCTTAGTGACATGGTTTAGTGATGTTTTTTTTATCAGAGTTAGGTTGATGGCTGGACTAGATGATCGTAAAGGTCCCTTCCAACCGAGACAATTCTCTGATTCTATGATTCTATGTGCTCATGCTCTCTCTCTTGTAGTTCTCACTGACACAGAGTGAAGGGTATTCCAACGGTGCAGAAGGGCTCAGCACCTTGCAAACCTGTCTCTATTCACAGTTTCAATTGATTTCAGGATTTAGCCCAAATAATATTTTATTGAGTGAGAACTCAGTATTTACTGAGTTAGGACATCAGGTTCAGTCTTAGATGGAAGTCACTTTATAGAGAAACTAGAATAAACATAAAGTGACTGAAGATATTCAAGTGACACTGTTGTACTGAAAATATAGTCATATAAATAAATGGGCTTTATCAGTTTGCTGGTACCTCCAGCAATGTTGACATTTGCATTCTGCTCTCCTACCTCTGTCAAACTTTAGTTCTATTAAAATAATGAATTCCCATAGTGATATTCGCCTCTTAGCATGAGGCATTTAGAACAAGTCAACACATTTTCAGGGATGAATTTTGGAAGTCTATTAATATGCACAGATCTAAAAAGGAGAAATCTGTACAGATGTCGTGTTAGAGATTTCTCTTTTTATCAGTTCTCATAAAACATGTCCATATATGCTGAGTTTTCCAATAGGAAAATGAAACACAAATCCTATTGGGATCACCAGCAGGGTCTAATGTCCAAAGGCAGGTATTTTATTTAAATGATCTTATACTGCTCAGTAGGAAATACCATTTTCATTGTGTTTACAAACATGTTAGCATTCATTAAAATGTTTTTGTGCTGCCCGTAAGATATGTATTTTAAAAGGCATATTTCTGAAAGGCTGTAGAGAAGTAGAATTTTTTTAAGACTGATCATTTGATAGGTGTTACTTCACATTGGAGCTCTCATTGCAGAGGACTTGGAAGCCAGCTGTTCAGACAGCTTCAACACCAGAGATCAACTGGACTATAATGCACTTCAAAATAGTTGTTGCTTTATGACTTTGTGGCTACTTTTGGGGTCAGTATGATGGTGTCTGCCTGGGATATGACATACTGCAGTACAGTCTAAGCCTGTGGTTTCCTCAGTCAACCCCATGCTCTGCTTGTACTTATCAGCATCACAACAGCATCATTTCCTTTTGATGAATTCTGCATACATAACTTAAATGCAAAGAGCTACTGGCTATTTTTGACATCATCAGTTTTTGTACAATATTTAGTAAGCCCTTTGATAAACTCCAAATATGTCATGGTCTGGAGACTGTTCATTCTCCCAAAATTTTCTATGGGGCAAAGACACATATTGTGAAGACAGAGGAATGATTTTAAATGCACAAAAAAGGAAAGATCCCACTCCCATCTTGAGACATTCTGGCCTATTCAAAATTTATCCTTTTCACTTTACCTGGCTTTTAACATCACCATATCTTCAGTAAGTGTTCACCAGATGGAAAGTCACTAGTGCAGGAGAACAGTGATGCTATAATAGGTGTGGTAAAGGAAAACAGGGAGTGAATAGGAATAGAGGGGTGAGGCTCATATTGAATGTGGGGAAAAACCCCTTGATGGTAGGTTATTCACCTTCAGTCCCCTGGAAAATATTGCTGAGTATTGATTATTTGTATTGTACTCCTGCCTGCAGGCACTAGTCATTGTTTTCAAGGAAGAGAGAACAGAGTTTATATGCTACAGGTGAACAGAGTGGTCATCCTGCAGCAGCAAGGGAAAGTGCAGAGCTGGGTATGGAGGAACATGAAGGCAGATTCTGGAGATTCACATAAAAGAAAACCAGGTATTTAATGAGGAGACCATTTTCTAAAATTTCATTAATGGCCACTTGAATCCTTTTATCAATAAGCTGAAAATATTTTACGTATCTTTAAATCATATTTGCATTTTGAAATGAATATATAAGTATAAATAATTATTTTACAAGTGAAACATTCATACTGAAAAAATCAAAACAGGATTCTTAAATATCTTTGAAACATTTTTCACCAATGTTTTTTCATTAAATATTTTTAGTCAAATGAGCATCTGAGACACAAAAACTTTGTCATATTTCTTATGATCAATTCAGTCTTAATTTAAAAATTTCAAGCCTCAAAACCAGATCCAACTTAAATATATTCTTAAGACACTGCAGGCCCTCCTTCAGAGGATTTAGGAACCCAACTTAAGTCACTGATAAGTCCGTTTTTCAAGAAGTGGATATCCAGTTCTTTGACTCTTCTGTAATAAGATCACTGGGATTCTCTACAGTGATACGCAATTTCTTTTCAGACCTACCCCAAAGAGATTTGTTGAGTCAAGGAGGGAATGGTGACAGGTAGGGAGCAGGGGGTGGGGGTCCTTTCTATTCCAAATGTGATGCCTTAATATAAGTTTTCACACCTAGCCCAAAAAGCCAGAAGACTTCTAACAGAGGTAGGAGGCTGCTTGTATAGCATTGCTGAAAAAATTTTTTAAAAAGCTGGAAGGATCACTTCAGATTCCTCCTCTTCAGGTGCATGAAAGGTTTGCTAGAGCGGATATTTCTCTCAGTCTGTAATTGTGGCCCTTTCATCCTCTGGCAGAAATGGAAAAACTTTTTTGTAAAATTACTACCACCAGCATTGCCTCAATATGGAGAATTTCCACAAGTATTGATTGTTTTTATAGTGTAATACAAAAAATACTTATTATTATCTCCTCTGACTTTGCCTGAAATTAGGCGTCTTGCAGAATATTTCAATCAAGAGAAAATAATTCTAGAATGTGGGTATTTTTTTGCCTAATTGTAAAGAATATTAGCTTCCATATACCTGCCTCATGTGGGAGGCCAGATGACATTACCAACGTGATTTTTTCTGGGAATGCATGAATTAGCCACCTAATTAAAATAACTTTTTAGATATAGAAGGCTGCTGAAAAGATTTCAATACTTAATTTACTTTGAAAATTAATATTTAATTTCAATCAATTTATATTGGCCCATAGTATTTCCATTACAATATGCAGCGCTTTGAATACAATCAGTCTTATTGGTATATACATTTGAAGAGACCTGTGCTCCCAGGTATGATAAGATGGATTTCTTAGCTTAGTGCGTGGTAAAGTGTGTATTGCCTAAGCACTATTTTCTACAAGCATATTGCATGTTATGAGAGTGAGTGTTCTGTTGAGTACCTTAAATGTACACCATAGGTTCTTACTTTGGATATATAAATAAACATTCAAACACAAATACCCCTCATGAAAAATATTCCATTATCGTTAATAAAGTTATATGATATAGCTTCATTTTTTTATTATCCTGCTAGATTCATGGGTTAAAACATACGACCTTGAGATACTTTTAAGTAAAAGAGATGTTTCCAACTGTCAGAGATCCCCGGCCCTACCAAGACCTCACACCATTCAGCAATTACTCCACAACATACTGAAAGGTGATGATTATATCCTGGAGATGCTAAAGGTTTTTTAACCATTAGGACAAATGGAGAGCTTTGTATAAAATACATTTTTTAGACCATAAATCAACTGGAAAACAGTCTGAGTAAGAGTTAATACTTGACCCTCAGTTGGACAATGTTCCTTTGAATGATTTCCTCAAGTCCATAATTTTCTCTACTTTCTTTAAATGATTCTGTTTTTTGAAAAGGGCTAATTAATATGCATGAATAACAATGAATATTCATGACCAGGGAGAAAGCCATGTCACCCTTGTTGATTACTTCAACAAGTAGTAAAATTTTATTTTTTTTTAACAGTATAACCATGAGATACTGGGAGTTTCCAATTTTCGGTTGGTGCTGGTATGCAGAATCAGAGGCAATCACTGTTACAAGATGACTGTGAGCGTGATTATATGTTCCTTGTTGGCAAGTAATTATTGCTAAAAGTAGTTCCAGTTGGAACACTACAGTTGTGGGTGTGCAGTGTTCCTCAAAGTAAATTCAGTCTACTCATACAACAGAATTTATGTGTCGGCCTGCTCAACGAACCCATTTAACTTGGAGAAATTTAAGAATGGATTATTTCACGTAGACAGATTTCTCCTAAATCTTAAATTGTTTTACCCTCTTACCGCCAAGATCTACTCATTATTTACTGGCAAAATTCCAGAATTTTTAGGGTAAATTCTGTAATCCAACTTTTACACAAACCTCTCATCATATCTCTAATTCTGAACTCCTTGAAGATGGGAAAAATCTTTTTACATGTTCCCACAAGTCCAAGATAATAAAGATTTAGCCATAATTTGTTTAGATACAGCTACAAATGAAATAGTGTTGTTTTATTTGGCCCGCATATCATTCATTCATGAAGTAAATGCCAACATTCCTCTTTGTGAGTAGAAGTTTTCTTCATCTTCCTCACTGCAGCTTCATCAAATTTCATTCTTAGCAAGTGGAAAACTACTTCTTCATTGAATTATCTAACAGAAGCCCAAAGAAACCTTTATATTTAAAACAAAATAACCATGATCCAAAGCAACTGTCCCACAATTCCATTTTTGCTCTAGAGACAGTGAACCCATGTGGAAAACATAAGTTTAATGTACAACTTGAATAATACTGTGAATACTAAAAGGTTAAAGGTGATTATCTTTTTATTTCACTGTACAGAATAAAAATAGATATAGTTTAGCGTGTTGCATAACATTTTACGAGCCCTAAATAATCTTTGAAACAACACTAATTTATGTACACAGTAACTATTTGCATCCTTCTACTTAGCAGATAATTAAAAAAGAGATTAGAACCAAGGTTCAGGATGAGGTTGTCTAAAGCTAAGTATTTGGTTTTGGCTTTAGGACTGTAAATACAAATGGCCTACTTTTTAGAGCTGCTGAGCACAAATACCTCCAAATCAATTTTGTGATAGCTGTAGCTCTTACACAATGAAGAATCTGTCTGCTCTTTGAAGTGCCTAACATGGGTTCAGGTGTCTGGGTTTGTGTATTTAATTTTGAAAATGTTGGCCTAAGGAGCTTGCCCCAACACAGACTAGGCAGTTAATCAAAAAGAGAAGGATTCCCCCCAGAGGGACAGTAAGCTTCTGCTTCCATACAGCAGGCAAAAAAACTCCATGGGGCAGAGAAGTACAAAAGCAATAATTAGTGAGGTTGCCCTTCCCTCTGCAATATTAACTGGATTTTAATGGACGCCTGCACAACACTATACAATAACAGAGCAAGCCCACCTAGCAGCCGGGAACTACCTCTGGCATCAGGAGCGATGATCTTCAACCGCCTCTATATAGCTTCTGAGTCCCAAAGCATTATGTTTTCACAACATATTTCTTTCCTGTGTGGGTACACACCCCAGCTCATACCTAGGATGATCAATGTCATCCTAAGGGACCTACTCTTGGGTTTATTTGTTCTCCTGACCTGAACATATTTAAAAATATCTATTTTCCCTTTGATTTTCTCTGCCTAACTTCAGTCTATTTCAGATTTGTGATCTCTTTTCCACATGCCAGTCATGATTGCAACTGCAGTTTGAAGAAATTTATCACACACATGCGTATGAATAAATATTCATAGGTAATGCTCCCCTTATTCAACAGATTTTACTTTTACAATATCCAGTTGTCATACGGGTGAGGCAGAATCTAGGTAATGCATCAGTATTTTGCACATCTGACTTTTTCAGCAGAACTGCAATTTGCCCTTCTTTAGCCATTGTCAGTGGCTACTCTAAACACAAGCATGTGAGAGGCAGCATTGTCTATCTCCCACTTAATGGATCATTCTTAATTTGTTGCAAAATATCCAAGTATGTAGAGGCTAGGGTTTCATTTTCTAAATTGATCTAGTTTTATACTACAGAATGATCTTACTTTGCTGTGTCATTGTAACAATATGTGCATTAATAAGCACAAAATCAGTCACAGGGATGGATTTAAACAGAAGGCATACTATTTCAACTTGATAATGATAGGGATGTTCCTTCACACACCAGGCACTAAATTGGTTCCAGTGAGAGCTGGAAGGTTTTATACCACATAACTGTTAAGTAGAGATTAGCTTTTCCCACACTGTCCCAATGACACCATTCATTTCTGAACATTTCTGCCGTCTTCTGCCCTGATGGAATAGAGGCAAACGAACAGGGGCTTCTGACATGCCAAATGTTACCAGCCCCATGTCTCAGTTACCTCTGGCAATTGGCCTCTTTTGTCTTCATCTGCAGGGAACTACAGTAGCAATATGTTCAATATTTCCATGTCTTCTGCTAACATGAACTTCCAATTCATTTAATTCTGACTTGTCCTTCCCTTGTGATCCTTGCTAAATAGACCCATGAGGGGAAAAAAATCTTCCCAATCTCTAGACCAGGTTGTTCGTCATTATCACCATATGGAGGGAGCTCAGATCTGCAGAGCACGGGATCAGGTAAGTGATGGAGGCAAGAAGACTGTGGATGGCCAGGTAGGAATGGAGGACACAAAGAGGATCAGTCTGCTTCTTGAGGAAGGACTTAGGAAAGTTAAAATCAAAATCCCAAATCCCCCAAGTTTGCATGCCGCAGACTAAGCACTCTTATTGACTATATACTGAAGTAGTCCTGCAGTTTAGTTACTGCTAGGCAACACTAGAGATCACAGCTCTCTGTCTTTGACACAGTATTTCACTGTGACCCAGGCAAAGCTATTTGGCCTTGGTTTCTGTGGGAGCAGGGGATAATGCTGCCTCTTCGCCTCACACATGTGTCATTCCCTATATCTGAGGGACAGGAGACATCAGCACATGTAGACATACAATGTTGAAGAATTGCCCAGGCTATTCCTGGGGCTGGGTATTTTAACAAAACCCCATACAAACAGGGTTGTGACTTGTAGCTGTCACTTGATGGGTCCAGGAGAGATTTCCCTGGCTTTGTCTTGTTGTAATTCAATAATAATAATTACAGTAGTTAGCACTTCTCTTCTACTGTGCAGTGTGCAGAACACAACATAAATATTAACTAATTAGCCCACCCCAGTCAGGACAATGATTGCCACGTGTCTGTCCAGAAACATACAATGAGGCTGGGATATTCACACAAGCCTGAGGGAGTTCCCTGCCCAAATCACACTGCATGTCACGGGGAGGTGGACACTAACTCCCTGAGGTACCCTTGAAAAACCAAGCTTTAATAGATCATGTCTACAGTCAATTTAGCATACAATTAAGCGTTTGCACAAAGCAAATAGCACCAGAACTGTTGAAAATGTAATCCTGCCCCCTTGTTAAAACACGCTCGGCTGTTTGGCATTATGCAGAATGACTGTCACCACAGCGCTTTGAAGTCACTATCGCTAATGCAAACACGCGCAGGTACAAATAATTCAGCAGCAGAAACACTGATGCTACCCAAGTTTCTTACGCCATGTATGATCCTGAAATCTTCGGGATCATATTCTAGTCTATTTATTCTCCACACAAAAGGTACTTTACAAAATCTGCTATAATAGCTAGGCCTACTTACTGGGTCCCAGAAATATGCCCTGCACACATCTCATCAGACATCTGTTCCTCCAGCTCTCAGCTCCTCTGTTCTCTTTCACCAGCAGCTGGTCTCTGAATGGATGTCGGAGACTGATCTCTTTGCTTTGCTTAGGCTGCGGGATTGTTTCTTTTCTGGTATGCAGAGATCTGTCAATATTAGCTTAAATGTAGGTTCTTTTACTTGTGAAAAGAAAAGATAATTCTTCCTCCTGATGGTGGCTTAGAGCACTTCAGATTATCCCTTGTTATTTCTTTGCAAGAAGAAATGTATATTCTCTTTTCATAAGAATTATACCAGTTAACAATCCTCTGGCCCAAACTTTGTCCCATGAAGAGCTAACATCAATGGGAGTTAGCAATATCTGCTAAGGGTAGAATTAGGATTCTCGCAGAAATCTTTAGGTTCAAATAAGACAATATTCACTGGTGTAACCATAGCAGCTCTCATGTCCTACATAGTACTTTTTAAGGATATCTTGGTCAAACATAGCTTTCAAAGTAAAACATTTCTTTCTGACTCTAGGCGTGCACTTTTTCTATCTATAGGTCTCCATTACACAGAGCACCAAATTTTCCTTGGATGTCAGGAGTTCTGGGAAATACATCAGCCTGGTTATTTATTTGTTCTTGTTTCAGTCTTGTTTTCCAGATTATTTCTCAGATTCTAATTTAACCATTTAGGGGGGAAAACAAAAGCTCAATTCAATTATTAATGATTGCATTGTGTGCTGCCTTTGTACAGTTATTAGTTATTAGTTATATGTATAATTACTAGTTATGCAAACAGTATACAAATTAGTTATAAATATTAGTAATAGTTATTTTTATAATTTGTTTTCCTTTTCACTAGTATTCTCCTTAGCCAACTTTAGATGCCTAATTGGCACGCCTAAACCAGGAGGCTGTTTTTTCTCATCTTAATGTTTCTGTAGCATTTTGAGGGGTAATGATGAAGCATCAATCAGTACATGTGATTCAACAAGTGGAGGCACTCTAGTTATTCTATAGCAGGGATTTTGTTTATCTTAAGGAAAATGCATTTCATTTGGGGGAGAGTTCAAGTTGGTACATGATACATTGCTGGCGAAACTCAGTATTAAGTTTTAATGCAAGGAGTCTCACTGCCAGGGAGAATGGGATAAATATCCATAAAATAAACAGCACAAAGATGGCTGAAATGTCAAAACAGCGTGATTGTGAGCAATTAACAGCTTCATCTTTGATCGCTTTACATATCTTCTAGTTTATAGGACCAGTGTGGGAGTAAGAAGCTGTTTACTAGGTACAGTAACAACTATAGTAGCAAAGGGGAGAAAATAAGCATCAGGGTCAACTTTTCCCCAAAAAAAGATAGTATTGTTAGAATAAATTATAAGTCTTGGGAACCGGCTGAAGATTTTGCCTGTCATCAGTATTTTCTCCTTGATCTATCATTCACATTACCACGGCAATGGTAACAATTTCTATTTGCTTTTTTTGAAACAGAGGATTATTCTTATTTTAGCATGTGAATATCCCAAATATTGTCCCTCTTCTATCATTTAATATGTTATATAGCAGCCTGTAGCCTGCCTTCTTGATGCAGAATGTACAGTAAACATTAACAAAAGTGTTAAATCTTTACTACATAAGCCAGAAAAGTGAAGACACCTTTGTATATTTGAAATGTGCCCTAAAGCACCTGGTTATAAAAAATCTATAGGGACAGTGTGTGCTTAGGCCATTCTGAGAGCTGAATGCCAGATAGCAATGCACACACCCTTCCCTCAATGAAGATCTGTAGCAAAAAACAGGTATGCACATGTACAGTACTGTCAAAATGAATAGTTCCCAAAATGTAAGTGCATTTAATTGTGGAGTATATATGTCTTACAGGATCACATTCAGATGCATGTGCCTTCCACAATGAAAAATGGATTTGCAATTTTCATTTTCCCTAACTATAAATATTTGTATACCACTTAATTTAAAGATTATACTGACAGATATCGTTTTCGATTAATATGCTGTATTTTACACCGTTTACATTCCATTTCAATATGCTTGCCTTCTATAAAATGTATTTCAAGACTCCCTAAAAAGAGAGAAAATAGGCACACTTTAAGCAGTTTACAAGAGACAGATCATTATCTCCTACAAAGGAAAGGAAACAGGAAAGCTGTAAATAATAAGTTCTGAATAGGAATGACATAAACAGCCTAATCAATGTCTTCCAGAACTGGCAAGTGACACCTCTTTGTTTTTTGCAAATAAAACCCTTCTTAACATCACAATATAAACCATTATCTCTGCAGGCAAGGTATATTTAGAAATGTACAAAATGTACATTTCCTGCCAGCCACTAGATCAGTAGGTGGAGATCTAAAGTCATGCAAATATTACAGTAAATGCAGGCAACCAATTTCTAATTATTCCATATCAGCAGATTTGTGAGGAATATAATTTATTAAAAAAGAACAGTTTATGATCAGCAGACCTTAGTTATGACTGTTTAGGAATTCAGTGCATTTTGATCTAATCACAAAATCAAAATATTCATGAAACACAATGATATCTCCCCAAAGCAGCCGGGCAGCCATTAATTTTGAAATTCGGGTAATTTATTAACACTTATCTGTAGCTGTAAAAGCTTACCTCTGTGTTTGTAATACGGGTAAAAGTGAAAGCAGTTTTAAAACTGATTCCTAATGATTTATAATGGTTTGCTGTAATTTGAGCCAGAAATTCAATTAAAATGTATGTCTAGTTTTGTTTCAAGATCTTTAGTTAAAAATTCTATTAAAATTCTATTTCCTTCCTGCATTAAATGTATCTGTTATCTGCATATATGAGAAATATAAGAAAATTCTATCATTTATTCCCCAGACTCCACAAATGCCTTTAAAAGCATTCATTTTTATTTCATAATTCTGCCAAGGTACTATTTAGAATTTATATATAGTAGAAGAGGAATAAGTGTGCATGCTATTTTCTTTTGAAGAAAACCAGCTTCTCTACTGAGTGCTCATGCAAATATTCAAGTGACATTTATCAGTTCATCAAAGAAAGGAAAAACAAATAACACCGAATTATCGAATGTTTTAAAAGCTTAATTACAATACCAAGGGTGTAGCTTCTTTCTGTATATTTCCCATTATAAATCCCTCTTGTAAAGGATATGTAACTTCACTACTAAAATTCCCTTCTGAGATAACACTTCAGATTATTATTTATAAATAATGAGAAGCAAAACTGGTCACTCTCTTGTTTAAATATAGGGGAACAAAAAAAAGAGACAGCTCATTGCGGATGTTGGTGGAGTCACTCCAGAGTAAACCAGAAGTGAAAGAGAGAATATTACTCACTTTTCCTCTGTGATGGTCTTATCTCAGAATACTTCAGTACTTGTAAAGGTAAAGAAGGACTGACTTTATAGATGAGCACGTCTGTTAATGTTGATGAGAGTGATGTAGCCAGTCCTAATTCTCTGTGTTGGGAACTGATCTTTTGTAATGCAGTTAATCAGTAGCTTCTAGATAAAAAGGAAAATATTCAGGCACCCAAAGAAATGTTACCTTGTGAAAAATACTTCCTATTTTCAAATTCAGTTATTCAATATTTGCCATACTCCAGTATAATTGACTTGGAGTAGAGGTGAATCAAGACCATATAACAGCAAACTAAAGATGCAGTTCAGTAGATAAGTGGCACTAAGAGAGCACTGAGGGCTTTCTTCTTTCTTCTCTTTGATCTGGTTCAGTAGCAGCTACTGACCCTGTAGAAAGTGAGTTTTACAGAAGACTAGGACACTTCATAGTCTCTGCAGTGAAGATAAAGCTGAGAGCAAGAAGGTGTAGATCACTCTGTGGAGGATAATTACTGCAATGGATTTACAGGAGATCATCCACTAAATTATTTCATCAGCTTTAAGACTCAAGTGTTTCTGACTAGACAGTAAGGCATCTCTGCAAGTGAGGATCTTCCAAAAAGAAAGCATTTCATAAGAACAAGGAATGTTTGCTCTGGGAGATATGAACTAACAGAGACAGAGAGGCAACTCATGGGAGGAAATGCACGATGCAGGCTTTCACAAGAAAAAGACCAAAAGATTATCTTTTCTCATTCTGTGATTCTGTCTACTGTTGATGAAGTGGTCAAGTTAAGAAGGGAGTGTTCATTCATTGTGTTTTAACCAGAAGTAAAAAAATCAACAGCCAGTTGCCACTGGCTGTTGATAGGCAGGGTTTCTGAGAATCTTCTTTCCCTAGGTTATCTCACCAATACATGGAACATACTATTGGCGTATTTCTGTCTTTTTAGACCATTGCACTGACAGTCAATGGTTTCTGCCATTGAGATGTAGACGACTGCCCATAAGGTGTGGCTTACAGAGAGGGTATTTTGGACACACTTGACACACACTTGGACACACTTATACAGAGATGGTATTTTGGACACACTTGAGTACGTCTGCCATTCTCTCCTGTGGAGGGCAGTGCTACTCTTAATTAGTAGCTCCAGCCTTTAATAGTGTACTTAATGATCTCGAGATGAAGCAGCAGCCAGCTTGTCAACAATATTATTGTATACTAAGCTGGCTGAGTGCTACTGCAAGAAACAAGGAATTATACAAAGGATCATAGAGAGGTTAGAAATGTGGGCAAGGAAATAACAATATTACTTTATCTTGCAAACAAAATATGTAATTTTCTAGTTGTTTCACACTTGCAATAACAGATCCTAACAGACAACAGACAACAGAAACAGACTTAAGGAGTGGGTGAAACTTGAAGAAACCTGCTATACCAAGAGATATTTAGGGGTGAGAGAACAACAGACCTCAGAGTGAAAGAACAAGAGTTATCAAAGTGATAGCATCAGAGACCTTGTGGTTATAGAATAAGAGATGTATGAGTGATAGAAGAAAGCAAACTGGATGATACGTGAGATGCACATAGGCATATGGGACTTGGGATACAGAAAAGACTCTAGAAGCACTAAATGAAGAGGAAGAGTTCCTAGAGCTGAGTAAGTGTATTTCAGCTGCCGGTGGGTGAACAAAGTTTTTACTGTTTTACTGGATAAAGTCATGATGCTAATAAATAATCTAGGGGGCCTACCGGTATGAAGAAATCCAAATGTGGTAATTTGAAGGGACTGCAAAGAAAATCTTGATTCCCAAACTTAGGGCAGTTAGAAAGTGTTTGCAAAGGACCTTGGCAGAACTGCTTAACATATTCAAAAACAACTAGGGTAAAACACTTCTTTTATTAACATATAGAGGGAAAATTTGGCTCAAGGGTTTTTTTTGCCTCTTACTTCTATTATTCTCTTAAGAAAACTGTCTGCATCTCATTGGTGAGGGCACTGCCTCTGCCTGTGCTGGGGTCATCATCTCCTGGCTTGTCTTCCCTCTTGGAGCAGCCTCATGCTTGCTGCTCCCTGACACCAAATCCCATTGAAACTATTAGGAGTATCTTCACTAGGCTTCCTTCTTGAGTGAACTGGCTGTTTGCTTTTTCCAGTTAGTAGAAGGACTGACATTTTTCACCAAAGTTAATATGATCTTTTTCTGCTCTTTGGTGGGAAGACACTTTTAAAATAGAAAAATGATATATGAAAAATAGTGAATAAAAAATAGTACAATTGTGATATTCATTCCCAGGTAAATACTGTTTGTAAAACAATTTCAGAACTGAAAACATTTTCACAAATACTAGATGCTCATCTGAATACTTGCAAGAAATGAGCACTGTGACCCTATGAATAAATGAAGGGTTGATCTGTTCATTTAGGGGAAAAAAAGAATCTGTTCTCCATTGTTCCTCAATTCCCAGAAAAGAAACAACAAAGTACTATCAACAGATGCTGACAATTGTGCTTTAGGCTGAGCTGGATTCTTCTGAAGAAGGAATATGTAACCGCCATCTTTAACGGCATGCAGTCCATAAGAAACAGTTTAACTTCTTTATGTAACTAGTAGCCTGCCTTCCAACTAGAGAGACAAGTCACTACCCAGAATATATTTGTGAAGTGTAAGTAGAAAGGGTTTCATTAGCTTTTATTTACTGACAATTTTGTGCAATAAAGAGCAGGAACACAAGAAAGGATAAGGAGAAGACTCAGAGCCCAGTTCTTCAGTGGCATAATCCCATCTTGGTGGGATCCATAATAGCCTTCCCTTCACCAGAGCTTGGCTGCTTATTCCTGTAGGAGTAGATGAGCTTTAAAGGTCCTTTCCAACACAAACTATTCTATGATTCTATGATAAAGATAAAGGAAAGAATTGAGGCTTCAACATATTCAAGGGAAGGGATGCCATGCAGAGGGACTTGGACAGGCTTGAGAAGTGGGCCCGTGCAAACTTCATGAATTTCAACCAGGCCAAGTGCAAGGTCCTGCACCTGGGTCACAGCAATTCCAAGCACAAATACAGCCTGGGCAGAGAGTAGATTGAGAACAGCCCTGAGGAGAAAGACTTGGTGGATGAGAAGATCAACATTAGCCAGAAATGTGTGCTTGCAGCCCATAAAGCCAACCACATCCTGGGCTGCGTCAATAGAAGCGTGGCCAGCAGGTCAAAGGAGGTGATTCTACCCCTCAACTCTGCTCTTGTGAGACCCCAGCTGGAGATC
Source organism: Numenius arquata (assembly GCF_964106895.1). NCBI lineage: Eukaryota > Metazoa > Chordata > Aves > Charadriiformes > Scolopacidae > Numenius > Numenius arquata. The sequence goes on from NC_133578.1 coordinate 57,339,597, forward strand.
TGTGTCCAGCTTTGGAGTCCTCAGCACAGGAAGGACATGGACCTGTGGGACCTAGTCCAGAGGAGGACCACGAAGATGATCAGAGGGCTGGAGCACCTCTCCTACAAAGACGGACTGAGAGAGTTGGGGTTGTTCAGCCTGGAGAAGAGAAGGCTCCGGGGATACCTTAAAATGGCATTCCAGTACCTGAAGGGGACCTACAGGAGAGATGTGGAGGGACTCTTTATCAGGGAGTGTAGTGATAGGACAAGGGGTAACAGTTTGAAACTGAAAGAGGATAGATTTAGACTAGATATTAGGAAGAAATTCTTTAATGTGAGGGTGGTGAGGCACTGGACCAGGTTGCCCAGAGAAGTGGATACCCCTCCCCTGGAATTGTTCAAGGCCAGGTTGGATGGAGCTTTGAGCAACCTGGTCTAGTGGTAGGTGTCCCTGCCCATGGCAAGGGGTTGGAACTAGATGATCTTTAAGGTCCCTTCCAACCCAAACCATTCTATGAGTGTATGATATGATTCCATGCCTTTCATAGTTTACATAAAAGAATAGAGTTCTAAAATATTTTGTAGGCGGTCCTTTGGTTTTCCACACCCATGAATGAATGCTGCTGGCCTCATCTCTGAATTAGGCATAACATTTAATAGCATACACAGCTATGCTAGTCTTTTGGTTTACCAGCTACAGTGACTCTTTTTTTGCCTTAAAATGGGACATGGCATTATGTATCAGAAAACTCCATTGTTTTCTCATAGAACTCTATCTTCTTGGTGATGTATTAGCAGCCCTTATGCACTGGACAACATTTTGTATAGTATGTTTCCTAATTACTTATGAATTTACTGCTTTTATTGTTCTATGTCACAGCCTTAACATCCTTTTTAATGTACTTTTGTGTGCAAATTAGAATAGCAAGAGTTAAGAAGTAAGACTTTCTGTACATGGTGGTGGATGTTCAGAGCAATTCAGCATGTCAAGCTGAGGTCAAATGGAGAGGGAATGTCATTACTAAATGGTAACATTTTCTGTGGGTTTTAGAGAAATTCAAATCCTTTTTTAATCTAAATTTATTTTATCTTTTTTTCAGGGTTAAGGGTTGGACTTCAAGTTCCTGTCAGACATTTGTATATTAAAATGACTTTACATTTAATTATTTTCTAAACCAACTTTCAAAATAGTTATTCACAGAATTGCCATACCAGAATGCAATCTATTTCAATAGGATTTTTTATCCTGACTCACATATTTTGTATGATATACTTGCCTACTTGTAAGGCATAGATTCACATATCCTCTAATTATTTTTTTTAAATCTCATGCCCAGGATGTGTCTACTGTCATTCTAGAAAATTCTGGGACATGACTCTTTATCCACCATGTATATTCTTAACAATGCCTAAGTGATGCTTAAAACTCACTGATTTACTCTGAGTAGTTGAGTAAGAAACTTAAGCCACAATATATTGCATTGGAATACCAAAAGTTAAGATGAAGAGGTTCTATCTGTAACACTCATGACACTGGTGAGCTGCCTTATTTTTATTTTTCCCCAGTCCTGTACTCAGAGTGCAGTTAAAATTCTTATTTTCCTTTAATTCTGCAGGGATGCTGGAATGAGTTTGAGATGGGGTAATGTATTCAAAATCATAATGGTTTAGAAAATTACTTTCTATTTTTTTAGCTATTACCACAAAGTCCTGTAATACATTATCATGAAAACCAGAAAAGAAAGGACAAGGCATGACAGGTATGCTGTAACTCGGTCATAATTGTACTAATGTGTGTGGGGCTGTGTGGCTACAGATTATTCTGTATATCTTTCCCATTATTTCCCATTTTAGCTAGTCAAGGGCAACTATCAGCATCAAAACTCTTCTTTCTATACTGAGGAAGATTTCTGATGGCCTTTCCTTTTCCTGTCTACCCAGTTTTCCTCCATTTCAGCCACATGCCCCTTGTTAACCCATGGCCAGCAAGCACTCCTGAGGCTCTATGAGACTCACTAACCTGCATGTGACACAATGAGGAAAACCAGCTTGCTTTCTTTTGGTACAATATGTTACATCATTACACATCTTCCAGTTTTGTTCCCAGCTTCTCCCAGCTTCTCCTGTTCCTGCTTTAAATTCTGATTTCTCAGCAAAGCAAGGTCCAGAAGAGTGCTTATTGACACCTAGGTCATGGAAAATGTGCTGGCCCAAGAAGCATGGGGGGTGAGAGAGAGACCTGAACTGAAAAAATAATCCTGTCTGTACCATCCTGTCAGTGAGATTCTTCCCCAGGCTCAATATGATGCCTGGAGGAAAGCCCTGAAAGCACAGTCCAGCAGAAAAACTAAATTGGTTGAAGACCCAAGGGCAGATGCACATGTATTCCCATGTATATACAGACATTTCCGAAGCTAAGTGAGGTTGCATTGCTGACGCAAGCTACTCTGAAATGGGTCTGAAGCTTTTTAGAAGACTTCTCTATGGAGAACTCCATCACTCTTTCTAATGACTGTTTTCTTTTACAAGGCTTGCGATATTTAAGATGTAGCAGGTTAGCCTTGTAAAAATAAATATATTAATCTGGTCATTTCCCTGTGAGGCTTATATTTTATTGATAATTAGCATTTACTCTATCCATATAGTAGAAATTCCTTGCTTGATTACTAGCAGGAAAAAAAGAACAAGTTTATATTGCTGACATGTTCAAAGAATACATTTAACAAATTATGTTTTGTGGTTTTCTTTTTCCCATTACAAATTGCCGTATAGTTAGAAAAAATGTACCTCTTATGACATTCTGAGACAATAACTAAATATAAACAATTGCTTTCAAAATAATTGTTCCACTGCAGAAATGATTCACCAAGTATCTACACTATTTTGAAAATACTATGAAGGAACAAAAAGTCTTTTAGTTCTCCCATCTTGATAAGTGGCATTTAAAGAGTGCAGATCAATGTTTACTAGAAAGATAAGTCTCCTGATGGGGGGCTGTTTGAAGCCCAGATGTTTCTTATTGCATTCAGCCTGTATTTCTGCACTTCACAACAGTAGCCCAGATCTGTAGTGAGAAGAGGTACTGCTTTGATTTTCTGTAAGAACCCCGCCTGACACTCAGCCTCCAATACTGTCTACTGAGCTGATACAGGCGAGAAAAGACTTCAATTTAAAGTAATGAAGATGGCCATGGTGTATTCTTTAGCTGAAAATTTCTAGCGAAAAAGAAAACACAGGGCAGATTTTGTACTCATCTTCACAGCTGTAAACTCAGACTGACTCCACTTAAGTGAATCCAGATGTGCATTGTACTAATTCTGCAGTTCCCATTAATTGACACACTGTCCCCATTAATTGATTTCCGGAGTGTAAGTATCAAAGACAACACTGAAAATTAAATGTTCACAAAGAAAATGAAAATTTAATTTTTCTACATTTATACAAATTATTAAATTCTTCATACATTCAAACTGAGGACTGATTCCTCTGCCTTGCTGGCAGCTCTAGCCTAATTTAGAGTTGACTCACAGAAGTAATAGGAGGTTTTGGACCTAATTCAAGGAGGAAGGAAAAGTAAGTGATATCTTTTAATAGCACAACTGGACACATTATGCAGGACTTTCCAAGCTTTTTAAATCCTGCAGCAGGAGAGGACCCTTTGAAACTCCCAGTGCTACACTAAAGTAGTGAAGCATCTCCCAAGGATCTGCGTGCTATGCTATGACAACACTGTTGGTGAAAGAAAGGGAGATATGACAGCAAAATTCAAGCTCAGCTAACTCCGAATCCTCCTGCTCTAAGTTGACTATATGAGATCTAGAAGGAGGAGTGAGAGAGAGACTAAGGAATATCAGTTCTCATGCTGAAGTCAGTCTCCATGTTATACTGTCTTCTCTCTAGCCACAGAGACAAACAATATCCTGAAGGGGTCAAGTCAGAGACTACTGCACTGAATTGTTCTCTGACATAGACGGTAACTCTATTCACTGTGAGTGAAGTGAGGACAAACTTTTTAGCCTAAATTTTCCTAGGCTTATGCTGATGTTCAAGATACCTATTGATTAGGCCCCCACAAAATATGGTCATCAGTATAAGTAATGATGGTTGGGGTAACATAGTTATAATACCATCTGCATTATGTTATTAGTATAAGGGGTTTTATCCAGATTGTTCTTGAAAAACAAAAAGTATGTAGACCACACAACCTCCCAGCAGGTACTGGCAGGATGCTCTTAGGTGCCTGAAACTGCCCCTTCTCCAGGCTGGAACAGCCCACCTCTCCCAGCCCCTCCTTACTGGGCAAGTACTCCCCAGCCTGTCCAGCCTGGGGCCCTATGCTGAACTGATTCCTGTTTATCACTGTCCTCCTTGCACTGGGGTCTCAAAACTGGATGCAGTGTTTCAGGCAGCTCACTAAGCTTCAGCTCTGCCTGTGTGCTTCACAGCTCTTCACTGTGTGCTGCCAGTCTTTTTTAACATCTTTATTGATGATCTGGATAAGGGGATTGAGTGTACCCTCAGCAAGTTTGCAGATGACACCAAACTAGGTGGGAGTGTTGATCTGCTTGAGGGTCAGCAGGCTCTACAGAGGGACCTGGATAGGTTGGATCAATGGGCCAAGGCCAATGAGATGAGGTTTAATAAGGCCAAGTGCCAGGTCCTGCATGTCGGTCACAACAACCCTAGGCAACGCTACAGGCTTGGGGAAGAGTGGTTGGAAAGCTGCCCAGCAGAAAAGGACCTGGGGGTATTGGTGACAGCCAGCTTAACATGAGCCAGCCGTGTGCCCAGGTTGCCAAGAAGGCCAATGGCATCCTGGCCTCTATCAGGAATAGCATGGCCAGCAGGAGTAGGGAAGTGATGGTGCCTCCGTACTCGGCACTGGTGAGGCCTCACCTTGAGCGCTGTGTTCAGTTCTGGGCCCCTCACCAGGAAGGACATTGAGCTGCTGGAGCGTGTCCAGAGGAGAGCCACCAAGCTGGTGGGGGGTCTAGAGAACAAGTCATATGAGGAGAGGCTGAGGGAACTGGGCATGTTTAGTTTGGAGAAGAGGAGGCTGAGGGGAGACCTCATTGCCCTCTACAACTCCCTGAAAGGAGGGTGTAGAGAGGTGGGTGTTGGCCTCTTCTCCCAAGTGAATAATGACAGGACCAGAGGAAATGGTCTAAAGTTGTGGCAGGGGAGGTTTAGGTTAGATATTAGGAAGAATTACTTTACTGAGAGGGTGGTCAAGCACTGGAACAGCCTGCCCAGGGAGGTGGTGGAGTCACCATCCCTGGAGGTATTTAAGAAACGTGTAGACATGGCACTTCAGGGCATGCTCTAGTGCCTGAGACTGTTGGTTTGTGTCTGTTTGTGGGTGGGGTGGTGTGTGGTTGTGGGTGTTTGTTTTGGTTTGGTTTTGGTGTTTGGTGTTCTGGGATTTTTTTTTTGTTGTTTTTTTGTTTTGTTTGGGTTTTTTGTTTTTGTTTTTGTTTTTCTTTGCTTTTTGGGTTTTTTGTTTATGTTTTTTTGTTTGTTTGTTTTTGGTGGGTTTTTTGGTTTTGTTTTTTTTTTTTGTTGGTTGGACTCGATGATCTCGAAGGTCCCATCCAACCAAAAATATTCTGTGATTCTGTGAAATAGAAGTCCTTACTGAATGGATAATTTCTTCCCAGTGTATCATCTTCTACAAACGTCTGTCTAATGCAGAGTCTGTTTAGAGAAAGTAACATGAATCATCTGGTAGTATGGACAAGTGGAAAGTCTTTTGTCTGATTTTAAATCTAGGATTAATTGTTCAAAACAAATTTCAATTAACAAAGTCTAAGCTAACACTCCAGTTGTTATATCCTTTCTCTTTTTGTGAGTTCTCCAAACTGAAAAGAATTGCTAGAAAACTGTAATGGGAAAGAACTAGAAAATCTATGCCACATGGGTACATTAGAAGAATTACCCATTCCTTTGTACAGGAAAGAATCTGTTTTGTTGGGAGGTTCAGTCCCCTGGTTTAATTCTCTATCCTGTTTTGTCTAGCCAGCTCTTTGCACAGGATGCTCTGTGACACCTCTGAAATCCTTTTAGGGTCATTGTGATCTTTTTTTCCCATCTCCATTATATATTACATTATTTTTGTAGAAAAAAAAAAGTACCAGAAATTTATACCTGATGGAAGGAAAACTTTTATCTTCAGGAAGAATGCTTAAAAAAATCACTTTGGATCTGGCAGATTATTTTTGAGATGTTCTATTAATTCTTTTTTTAAAATTATTATTTCTCTCTATTTTAGGAGCATTTGTCATGTTTTGAATTATTTGATTTTATAATTCTATCGTCTTAGCTTTCTCTATAAAGTAGAGAAGTGATCCTGCCTATACCATGAGCAAATGTATGTTTCATTTTCCAATACAGATCATTAGCTTAAAAAAGATATTGAGGTTCTGCATTAATTGTATATTTTATGCAAATGAGCATCAATTCTCCCATTTTACAATGCTGTTTAAGTCCCAGATACTAGATACAGATTTCTAGAAAATTTCTTGTGGTTCCAATTTTTTATCCATTACATCAATAATTGCATTATAAGCATGAGTAACAAATTTAGTTATATCAAGTGCATTTAGCATAAAGTATTCTATCCCATTAGTTAAGGGTGGTGTATTCAGATCTCTATGAATGGAAATGACCCAATGCTGTATTTGATAAAAAAACTGTATTAGGAAGAGAAAATTGGATCTTGAATTGCTTGAAATCTTGAAAGGATTTAAAATAATATGAATCAGAAAGATCACCTATAAAATTAACACCGCTTACCTTCCAGTTCTTGAAATCTGAATTACCGTAGAAAAGTGATGAAAAAGGGTTTTGCCTCAAGGATTCAGGATGCCAAGCTCTTTCACTAGGAAGAAGGATAGCTCTTCTTGGTCTAGGTATTTTTCTGAGGCTAAAAGATGGATTCAGTTCTATGGTGCTAAGTTAGGCCCAGATTACTCCAAGTCTTGTCTTCGGGTTACTACAGTACCTATGTCCAAAATGCTCAGCTTCAGGGGGCAAATTCACATTGCCTCCCTGCTAAAAGTTTTCTGTAGGGAGTGCTGGATCCTTAACCACATTGAAGCACTGAGCATGAAAGCTATGAAGTAGGGGAAAAATGGAGGCACCAGGCACTGCCCACATCCCTCACTCCTCTCCACTGTTCTTCGCTGGTGGGCCAGTGGACTGCTCTTGAGAAGGGCTCCTTACAGAGTGGCTTATTTTTCTTTTCAGTGACAGGTACAAATACAACCACAGCAATGAGGAATGCTTAAAATAATTTCTGAAAAAAAAATCTGCTCTTATTTCATATTCAGAAATGATGTGATTGAACGAGTGCTTCATGCTCCACTAACTTATACCTTTATACTAATGCCCCACTGCATAGAGCAGTCTAGAGGATGCATTTATGAACTGGAACTTCTGAAGATTCAATTTCTGTTGGAGCGTTTCATCACATATACTTTTATTTTAAACTTGAAATAATGGGCTGGCAGCTATGTTTTGTGAGCTTCTTTACACTTAGAGCAATTTGGGCACTCAGGTGCCTTCATGCGGAGTGAAAGTCCACCACCTGCTTCACAATAAGGGACCTTGTCCTATTCGTTATTGTGTTAACATAACAGTGTTTCATGAATGGCTAAGTAGCTCTCTTTTCAACAGCTTTAGAGCTATGGCAGTATGACACTTATTTCCCTAACATCCGCCATTTAATGAAAAACCATGATTAGCTCTCCTCTCCCTGGCCCCAGCTAGGTGTTACGCTACCCCTCCAGCTCTGGGCTGTCATGCTGTGGCAGGGGTGAGCGCCGCAAGGCTGTAGGAAAGCGACACTATTAGTCAGCTCTGTCTTGCCTGACCTTAGCGACCAAGGCTGGAGTTAAAAGCAGGGTAGTTGTGTACAAAGCAAAGTGTTACAGACATGTTAATAGCTTCCTCTCCCCACCCACTGTATCAGCCATGTTCTCTAATGCTTCAGTGGTAACCTGCTGGCTTTTGATTTTGCTTTGTATGAAATGAAATCCCAAATTAGAGGTTAGTTTAAAGTTAATTTAGTGTCCTCACAGTAAAGGGAAAGTTCAAACAGGTTTCAAGAAAGGCTACAACTCTGTATTGTTGAGAGAGGTGCTCTGGAGATGAGGAAGGGGCTGTGGAGTATAAATACATCCCATATTTGTGTTTGTGTGCGTGTGTGTCTGTATCTATATCTATATGTGAATATATATCTAAATGTGACACTCATCTAGGTCTATATGCGTAATATTTACTTATTAATATGCTGTATATGATTATATGTGATATTAATATCTCCCTTTCCATATATTCACTGTATTTTCTTATTTTGTGTATGAAGGCTGTGGCATCCAGCTTTCCCTGTCTTCCATCACAGACCATAATGTAGCATGGGAGAAGCCCTAAGTGACTTTTCCTTCCTTTTTGAAATAACTGCAGTTCTTTCTCCCAGTAGCAATCCTCATGCTCAATAAAGCTTAGTGTGAAAATCCAGAGGTTAAATGCTGCCAGCAGGAGTTTCATGGTAGCAGGATTTCCTTGTTTATTTGCATGCAGTTTAAGTAGAGCATTGAGCATCTGGATTTTGAAGCATGCTAGTCACTTAGCTTTGTTTGGAGAGGTATACACATTGTATGCTTTTCTCTTTCTTAGGCCAATGAAAGTAAAACTTAGAAAAAAATACAGGATGGTGGTCCTACTTAAGAATTTCAGCTTCCCTTCTGTTTTGTCCAGAGGCTGGTCTTTGACTTGCGCTGTCACATAAGCCATATCCAGGCACTATCACAGGGAAAGCTACACGGCATGAGTGAAAATTTGGCAAGGCAGTGCACTGACAGTGAGGCAGTGTAGTTTGTATTATGGTGCTCAAAACCAGGCTGTCACCATGTTGACCAAGGGAAAGCAGTTCCCCTACATCTGGAAGAAGAGAAAACTGTCTCAAGAACTGGTATTGATTAAGATTCGATTGCAAATATGTATATTTTTCCTTACTTCTTTTCCTCTTTTCTACAAATACTAAAAAGATAATGAATCTCTAACAGCTGTTGAGAAAAGCCTGAAAATGCAAACTGGGTGCACACTGCAGGCTCAAAACCCAGAAGACAAATGAAATGTACCTTGTATGACACTTTAAAGCCATATTTTAAAGCCAAGTTGATGGTTTGTAGGAGCCTGACTTGTGAGTGTTGAATAATTGGTATAGGTATGACAGCATCAGGCATCCCTGTCTGCTGATTTACCAAAATAGGGCTATTCCCCCTTTGAGATTCTCATGGGAGCAGTTCAGCTCTCACTACCATGAACCAATTTCATGTGATAATGCAAAAAATCACTTATCCATACTTAGAGAAAAGCGGTACTTAGTTCACATTCTGGCTCACATCACTCTGACTTTGTTTATACTTAGGCATTCATCTGAACATGAGAAGAACAGTTATGTTAGTCTCCAAGGTTCAGATGCTGCAGTGAATTCCTGCCATTGATCGAAGACAGTGATATTGGTCTCAGTTTATATGTTGATTGTTATCAGCAACAAAATCACAGAATTTTATGGGTATCTAATTTACTGTAATGAGAAAGGAGGCTACCAACCCAGCAGGCATTGTCTTTATGTTCATTTTAGCCACTTATTGGTTCATGGTTTGACAAGCAGTCACTTGTCTTCTAAGAAACAAAATATTTCCATATTTCATGTTTCCAGGAGAAATGTGTTCATTTCACTTACTTATTGTATCCATGTGTGTAAACTCACATTATTTATTATTTGAAGAATAAGCATAGTAGAGACCTTTACCGGGGACATTTGAGCTCTTTAATTTCTGGGACACACAGGACAGTCCACAATCCAGTCATACAAATGACTGTCAAGAAGCAGTCTATAGATATATCTCACAGTATCCTTTTGTGTGGCTGTGGAATCAATGCTTCATTGTCATGGGAATCACAGATATATGGGACTGGAAGGTATCTACAGACATAAGCTAATTCATTCCCTATCCTGACTGTACATAAAACAAACCTGACATATCTCACTTGTTCCTAAAAACCTTCAGTGAAAGAGAATCTGCAACCTGCCTCAGTGAACTATTTCAGCCCTTAACTGCTCTTTCAATTGGAAACCTTGTAGCCTGAATCTCCTTTGCTGCAAATTATACTGCTTTCTTCTTGTTCAAATCCCACTCAGGCCCTGAGAATAATTGATCGCCATAGTCTTTCTAACAAGCTCTATATATTTGAAGACGTTATCACACTTCCCCTCAGTCTTTCCTTTTCCAGACTAAACAAATCCAACTCCTTCAACCTTTCCTTGTAGGTCACGTTTTCCAAACCTCTTATCATTCCTGTTATTCTCCTCTGGATTCTCTCTACATTGTCTGTATCTTTCCTGAAATGTGGTGACCAGAATGAGAAACATTATTCCAGCTGAGTTCCAAGCAATACCCAAGGAGAACAGAACATCAACTCCAATAGCTTATACACAACATTCCTGGCTTCCGCTCAAGCTCCAGACTTTCTTCCAACACCAAGAAATTATTTAGTTTGTGGTCCACTATGTTTGTTTGTTTTACATTAATATTGCCTATTCCCATTTAACAATTGCTCATACAATGTCACTAAGTTTGGTATTTTGCATGTGTATTGATTGCATTTCATATTCACTTGTGAATGTTTCTCCAGGACTTGATGAAAGACTTGTATACCGACTGAACTACCAAAATGCTTTGCAGTTCTTGTCTCATTCCACTTACTCTTTGGACATTACCCACAAATGCCAAGTATAAAAAATATAAGTGTCCTCTATCCCATCAAGACTGTCAGTGAAAATCATACTAGAACAAAAAGGCACAAGGATAGACTCCTGCAAAATCCTATATGGAATACCCTCCAGACATACTGACAGAAAATCAGTACTAATTATTATGTTGGGTTCTGTTTTTCAACCACTTGATCACATATCTTTTCATGAAATCATCCAGACCCCATTTCTCTCCTTGCTTATGAGAACAGTATGCAGAGCAGTGTTGAAAGACTTACTGAAGTCAGGATTCATCAAATCTTCTGCCTTCTACTATGCTGTTATCCAGTCATCCTGTCAAAGAAAGAAATTAGATTGATATGATCTGTTATTGATAAATCTATGCTGGCTGTTTCTTTTCACCTTGTTATCTTCTTGGTGCTTTCAGCTGGACCATTTAATAATCTGCTGGTGTGCCTTTCTGGCTGTCTTTAACTGGGCTGTAATTCCAAGGTCCTCTTCTGCTTTTTAAAAACAGTTACTATATTTGTCCTTCTCAGTCCCCTGGAACCTCCCCCATACTTGACAAAGTCTTGGACACGATCACTGATGGTCCAGAGATTACTTCATATAGATCGTTACAGCCTGGTGGCTGGATACCATTTGGCACTGTAAACTTGAATACATGCAACTTGTGTAAATACTGGGTCTTTAACCTGATTTAATTAAGATTTTTTTTGGCTTTCTTCTTAATATGTTGCTGATACTATCATATGAATATGGTATTTTCATGAAAGAAACATTTTTTTTTAATGGGGTTTATTTTCTGCCATGTTGAAGTATATATTTGAAAGAACATCTAGAATCTGTTTATATTTTAAAGAGGCCATATGGTACACGCACTAATTTAGAAAAGCTTTGGCTCCCAGGAATATGTCTATGCTCAAGTGATGGTAGTGGTCTAAAACTGGTCACAAGAAATTGGATTGGAACAGTAACAGGAGGAAAGTAATGGAATTACTCAACTGCGAGGCAGAAAGGCACCTCAGGAGATTGTGCAGTATAACCACTTTCACAGAAGGAAGATCACAGGGGAATAGACAAGCTCCAGCAGATATTTTATACCCAGCTCTTAAAAACTCTAGTTAATGTGGTTTCCATCAAAGCTCAGTATCTCACAGTTCTGTTTATTAAATGCTACTGCCAACAACCAATCTATGATTTTTCTGCAAATTAAGGCAATTTTATCGTGTATATAAATACCTGGAGGGAGGATGCAAAGAAGATGGAGCCAGGCTCCTCTCAGTGGTGCCCAGTGACAGGACAAGAGGCAATGGACACAAACTGAAGCACAGTAGTGTCTGTCTGAACATAAGGAAGCTCTTTTTTTTCACTGTGAGGGTGACTGAACACTGTTACAGGTTGCCCAGTGAGACTGTGGAGTCTCCATCCTTTAAGATATTAAAAAAACTCTTTAGACACAGTCCTGAGCAACTGGCTCAAGTTGGCTCTGCTTGAGCAGCTGCCTTGGACGAGATGACCTCCAGAAGCCCCTTGCTATGACACCCATTCTGTGATTCTATGATTTCATCCTTCTTCTAACAGTCAAGGAGAACATTTGAGTATTTTCACATTTATCCACAAATTAGGCTTTTGCAATTGACTTTCTTCTAAATAAACCTGTTTCCTTCTTTTTTTTTCTTGTATCTGTAGTTCACTTCTAACTGTCCATAGATTTGGATTACAAAGACAGTTTGGTATCGACATATCTCTATTTTAGAAAGGCTTTAACCATTGTCTTACATGTAATGTTCATAAACAATGACAATGTAACCATCATTTCTAACTGAAAATTATAATCAGAATTGATCAATTATACATTGCCAAATTGGGAGGTATTTCAACTGAAACACAGTAGGAGTCTTTTCTGGCTCTAGATGTATTCAAAAGTTCCACTCAGGAGCTTCTCTAGTTCTGTCTATCTTCACATCAGCAAAGCAAACAGTGATATCATGCATCCCTGGGGTTTGCGTTCAAGCAAGGTATGCAACAGAGAAGATGCACTCTTTGATAGTGAATTCACAAAAGAGTTAAACAAGTAAAAGGGTTTTTAAAAGCAGATGTGAAAAAAAAGCTTTTTTTTTACAGTAAATCTGATGATATGCCTATAATTAAGTCAAATAGGTTAAAGGCTTGTTATGCTAGGATTAACATATGGTAAATACATCCATTGAGTTACACTGAGATTCATGTGATGATTACATATAAAATTCCATGTAATGAGATATATTTATCATCAAAAGGTCTTTGGCCTTTAAGAAAATGTTACAACAATTATCCTGTGAACGTGAAAAGTCAATAGAGGTATAAATGCATGTCTTTATGCCATTATTGTGACTGGATTAATTTCAACAAGACCAGCCCTGCTGACATTAAGCCATCAAGGGGGAAGCCTAGTGTTACTGATACTGCCTCTCAGCATGCCCTCTCATCTCTCCTTCTCCGCTTGGACAGCCAGAAAGAATTTTTTTGCCTCAACACCATCTTTTTAGAACCACAAACATCAAAATGGAGTTTCACAATGAATATTACAAGATACACAGTCTCTCTTGGGTCTCCCAAATCTCTCAATGACAAAAGCTGTATTTGACAGCAGCCACTAGACTTCAATGGTCACTATTATGATTTGCAGTAACATATTACTATTAACCAGCAAGCTCAGCCTCACACTCACTAGGGCAAATAAACTGCAGAGTAATAGCAGAATAATAATTTTCTGCCATCTCTGTGAAAGTGAGATGCAAAAATGAAGATGGGGTAGGATTCATGGCTATACATGGGCAAGCAGTAAAGACATTTATCAGATAGATACATACACAGGTAGCCCCTCCTTCCCCCCAAAACAACAAAAACAGTCATGGAGAAAAATACGAAACATTGTCTCTGCTTTTTCTACCTTAAGTGTCTTGTTAGTTATTTTCTTCCTGAAATATAACACTTGAGAGAGGAATATTAGTCTATAGGTTGATCCTCTGTGTTCATTCACACCATATTTTGCATAATGGCATCAAGTGAAGTCTTTTTGTTCTAAGCTCTGTTGCTTAGTATTTAGACTGATCAATCCCAGGAAGACAGTTTTTCAGTCACCAGTACTTAATAAATGTGCATTTGGTTGTTCTGCTGGATTTGAACACAGACACTGCTCTTAAGAAGACTGAAAGCAGATCTGGAGTAGACGGTCTGCCTTGGATCCTGGGAAGGCTGGCATATTGGTTTCAAGGACAGAATCAATCAGGTGTAATTCTTATTTATGAAACAATTTTTGTTTTAACATTTGTAACAGCAGCTTTATACCACTTGACCTTTTTATATCAACAGCAATATTCAACCACAAGGTGATGTAATTTTAAAAATCAATAACATTGTTCTTCAGTGGACTGATTAAGAAAATACATTTTATACTTCTATTTCAGTTTGCAAAATGTTGAGAATTTGACAGAGAACACAACGACCATTTACTCATAATTTATTTCTTTCTCTTTGTTTAGTAATGTTTTACATTGCAGAATCTTGTTTTCCACTATTGTCTTGCAAAAGACAGAGAAAGACAGGAAGGGGAAAATATGTAGACATATCAAGACTGCTTATCGTTTCACATTCTTCCTTTTTCTCCCCAAACTGATTTTTATATTTAATAGGATACCAAGCATCTAAGAATACTGTTCTTGTCTACAAATTGCAAATTAAGTTTAGCTATGAGCTCTGGTTTGGAAGTATAAAAGTTTACATTGTATGATATTTAAAGGCAGCTGTCTTTTGTGGAATTTTAAAATAGGCTAATTTTTATCAAAGGTTTTCCTTTCAAGTCCTTTGATTACTAAGCTATATAAGTTAACCAAAAGATAACTAAGCATTAACCCATGTTGCAGTTTTTATCTCCTTTGGCAATCCCATGAGACTTCAGCTAAGTACATTAAATGGAGCATAAATCTTTAAGTTGTTTTCATTAAGTCACATATTTAGAATACATATCCCAGTTTATTTGATCAATTGTAAAATATTAGCTGCTGCACTGAAGATTTGTGACATGGTTTGCAGCAAGTGAACAAACATTTCTGAAGAGCACTGAAATTTTTTGCTGGAATGCACGGATAAGTTACAACAATTAGGGTTTGGAACATTCATTTGTGGTTTTTTTTTTCTTTATGTAACTTGCAAATGTATGTTTAAAGGCCAGTAATACCAACAGGCAAGCTTTGAAGATAATTCTAATATCGGCTTAATATTCTCGGTTTGCATTTCTGTTAATTTTCCTAGTTTTCCAATCTCTTGTTCTTTTATTTATTTATTTATTTTTATTTATTGGCTACTCCTAAAACCCAAGAAGAACACTAGCTCTAAAGTGGCAGGTGTTAGGAATAGCAGTTTCAGTGTGTGACTTGGCTTACCATAGCTTCCTAAACAACTCCATTTTCAATTCAGTAATGATGTTAAAATATGATAAAGGAGTAGCTATGATAAGTATTAATACATTAATTATGTGTGTTGGTGGGTGGTCTGAATGCAAGATTTGTATTGAATAATTTATTGAAAGTTTTTGTCCTTGAAATAATTTGTTGTACTTTCACACTAGTTTTTGTCTAAGACTTTCACATTGTTCTATGAGCATTAGCAAAACATTATGTTCTATGAGCATTAGTATTGTGTATCTCAGTACACAGTTTTTCCATTTACTGAAAGTGAAACTCGGGTACCGAGAAACTATACAATTTATTCCAATAGCACAGCTTAGCTTATTGCCAAAATGTATGGACTTCAGACAGAGCCTTGCACTGATGTGATTCTTCATATCCTTGTGTCTTTTCTGGCTATTGCATTTTAAAAGCAGACAGTTTAACTCCTTGGCTGAATTGCCCACAGTGAAAAGAGCCTGGTTTAAGCACTATCTTACAAACAAGGATCTTAAACACTTAATCAGGCCTCTGTCTTACTAATTTTACTCACAGGGGTATTCTTTTCTGATGTGAGCATCCCTGTCTGAAATCAGTAAGGCAGTTCATGTAATAGAAAATTTCCTAAATTCCTTTTGCATTACCTTGTTAAATAACTTTGAAATCATACCATTAACGTTGTGTATAAAGCACCTTGAATTTCAAACCCTCACTGCCAAGGGAAGAATTATGATTATATTTACATCAAAAGTGTTCTTAAACTACGATCTATGTTACTGTTTCAGCATTTCTGACCAGATATGTAGGGTGTGTGGATTTGTCAATACAAAACGGTATAGAAATTCAGACTAGCTGCAGAAGTACATGATAATTTGGCAGGAATTACATATATACTAAGCAGTGTTCACTTTTAAAACATGTAGAAAATGTCATATGGATATTTTTCATCTTTCCTTTACCAAGATAATCTTGCAGTAATACTATTTAGTTTTACAAGTTTTCAACAAGAGTACATGAATGTCCAGCTTTGGTTTTAAAATTTTAACTCTGTATTTGACATGACTGTTCAGTCAGCAACTCAAACACAAGCATTCTGATATTTTAAAAAATACAATAAACCTGATAACAGCCTTTCATATGCTTTATAAACATTGCTAAAACTCGATTCTTAGCAACAGCAGATGTGGTAGCTCCAAAGTAAAAGCAGGACATCTGTATGTGTTCCAAATCTGTTTGATATAGATGGCATAGCTTCATCTTCATTTATGATACCTGCATGATCTTTACAGCACTGGGAGGTCCACAATTCATTTTTAGTCGTGCATCTTTTGGTAAAGGATTTAACTACTACTAACTCAGCAACACAGGGTTTTAGCTATCAAATATTTTGAATCCTGGTCTGGAATTCCTTGTTGTCTCAAAGACAAACAGCTAGGTAATGCTCAGCAAATGCAAGAGTGTGCTTTAAGCATTCTAGGGATGATTATGAAGGCTAGTTTCACTATCAGTAACACACCATTTGGGAATCAGTAACACATTGTTAAAAACTTGTGTACAACAGTCTTTTGTTGGCAGTGAAATACCCCTTTTGTGTTAATATACACTGTGGTTCTGCTTATTTTAAGCATGCTATACATTAAGTAGATATGATAGGTTGGCATTCATTGACAAATTAAGTGAGTTGATTAGCAATCTGAAATCTGCATGGACCTTCATTATGTTTGTCATGAATTGTAGGCCTAAAAAGTGCTTTTCAGATAAAAGACACAAAACATGAAAGTGAAGCAGAGGCTGATAACCCTTTCTGAGGGAAGAGCTATTAGTAAGTCTCATTGCTTAGCCATCTAGTAAACACTTCAATGACTTCTGATTACTGTTAACCAACAGAATGATGTTTTTCTCAGCAAAAAAAGAATTATTTGTGTTTCCCAAGCTGTGCATTTCAGTTCAATAGAAAGAGAGTATCTTGGCAAGCCAACTGTGCAAATGTTGGCAAAGTGTAATAAAGAAATATAGGCAGATTTCGCTCTGTTGAACTACCTGTTTTATTCAATGCAATTAAAGGGCTGTGAATAGAAATTACGACCTTTGAAATGTTCATTTGGTCAGATCCAAAGTGGTCATCACATTTTTATAATCAGAAATTCATTGAGTCTTCTTAAATCAGCCATAAGGTGAAAATCATAGGTCTCACTTGTATGCACTGATTTAACATTTTCTGAGATAAACGTGTTTTTTTCATTGCTTAGAATATATCTAAATATAACTAGGTGATGAATTGAGGTCCCATATAGATGAGGAGCAAGGGAACGATTCTTTGCCAGCATCCATTCCTGGGCTCCTACGGGAACCCTGACAGCATAATTTAGGATAGCCTTAAAATTGCTTTAAATTGCATCCAATTGTCTGGAGCTCCAAGATGCTTCCATATAAGCAAAGCATTACCAAACACAGAAAAATTTCTACCTTTTTCTCATGCACAATCTTATGGGAGAAGCTGTGAAAGAGACAACTTTGGACAAAGACCTTATATCAGTGTGAGAGTTGATGGGAAAATATAGTCAGAATTCCTGAGAGAATGATAACAGAGATCACAATCAATGTCCATGAGCATATATAAATGCATTTTAGCCCATGAATGACAAAACTTTTAAGAAAAGGTAATATGTAGCTGGAAAAACAGGCATGCTCTCAGGTACACAGCCTCTTTGAGTCATTCACAAATCTTGTTTCGTTTAAATTTTTAAACTATCATGGTTACATGTAGAAATCTTTCATAAACCTGGGAAACAGTCAGTTCAGAAGCATGCTGAACTGTGAACTTAGTTCTGCACTGCTTCCAGGCAGGCTTGAACAGTTCATCAGAAGGACAAATACATTTATTTATTTACTAGGTAATCAGAAGCAGAGTTCACCTTTTAAGTACTTTTATGCTGTCAAAGAATGGATTTCTAATGAACAGCTCTATTTTGTCTTTTGTTATCGCTTGTTCATATTAAGGAGTGTAAAATACTTCTGTTTTTTTTAATATGTAAATTATGTCTTGCGTGACCTAAGAGGTAGCTCACAGGTCCAAGGACCTGGGAAGAACAAGTCTATTCTTAGGTACAGGTAGGTCAGCAGCAGAGTTTCTTCACAGTGAAGGCATAATCACAAAGAAATTCACAAATAAAACCTTCAATGACTTTACTGTGTGTTGAGGTTAAACTGTTTTGCATAAGTGTGGAAATGAATTATCTATTCATTTTAGATCCATTGTGTCCTTATTCAGCATAGCTCTTAAAGAAAGGCCAAAGAAAACCTGCATAACACCAGTGGAGCTTTCAAATGCTTCAAAGAGCACGGTATCAATTGAAATATCATCAGGCGTGCTAACATGTAGCTGTCAGGTGAGCCTGATGGGCTGTTATTACCACTGTCATGACTATTATTGCTATTATAATTATTTGATCTAATTCTAGGATAAGCCAGGACCCCACTTCTGTAAGTGGTGTATAAACACAGAAGGTCCCTGCTGCAACTCTTACAAAGTACAAACTTAGTAAAGTCTTCCCTGGTTCTGCATCAGTTAACATATGAACCCTAGCAATAGCCAGGTATGCAGAAAAGACAGAAAAGAGAGGCTGACTTTCTGTATTAATCAGTGATGTCTGGTACATATATTTACTGTAATTAGGATATGCTATATTTAATGCATTTAATTTTTTTGTGTGTGACTAAACAATGAAAACATAAGCAATTCTTACCTATTCAAATCAACTTTCTCTTGTCAGTTCTGAGCATTAGAGAAAATATTTATGTTCTTTTCAGCCTTTGGTATCCAGCAAGGGGACAAGCATTTCACCTTGAGCAATTTTGATTCCCCTTTACATTCCCAATGTCCTTCAAATTCTGGGGCCTGTGGCCATAGGCTTAATGAAACTCAGACACAGGATCTAAATGCTGATAGTTTTGAATAATAGATTTGAATCATTAAGCACTTCAGGAGGGAGTAAAGCTTTCATGTAAAGGGACAGATTTGTATGGAAAGTGAATTACTGATGAAAATTAATGTAGTCCAGGAGAAGAGCTGGACAAAATTCATGTTCTGTTTCCCACTGAATCTTGAGTTTTGTGGGAAAAGGATCATTTAGCTGTGTTAAATACTGAAACCCCCCATTTGATTTTTTTCCTTCTAGCATAAGATTTCACAAATCAAAACTGTTTCATATGGAAAAATCCAAAATGCTTAAATTTCTGTGGTATGTGTTTTTCTTATTGTGCAAAAAGTTGTCCTGCTTTCATTTATAGGCAGATTTCTTTCTTAGCAAAACCTTTAAGATTATTGATAGCTTGTATTTGGAATTTATGTTTTGATAAAAAAATATTGCTAATATTAAAACACGCAACATTTAAAAACCAAACTAGGATGCAACCTTTTTTCACAATATTTTTAGAGGTTTCAGTGTGAGGATAATGAAATGATCTTAAATGATTTGCAGAGCCCTTTTGGAAAAGAATAGCTTTTACACATTTCTGTAATCATTTTTTTAAGATATGGAGACTGATTGTGCATGATGATTCATAGTCTCTCTTCTATATCTTAGTTTTCCTTTCCTTTTTCTCCCCTTCACATATTCTCAGCTCAGCTTAACTAGTACCATTTTGTGTCTTTCTCCGCTTTATGATATGATGAATGCAGCCATTCTTCTCTCCCCATCATTACAGCTGGTCTTTGATCCAGTACAGCTAATTTATATTTACCATCTATCATCTACCATCAAACTTTATTGGAAAAGAGGTGCACCTGGACTGAATGAATTTCTTTTGATGGAGTTTGAGACTATTTTAGGACTTATGATTAGGACACATTCATCCTCTTAATGGAACACAACAGAGCCATCTTCAAATCTGTGCCAGCAAGCACTTGTTTTGTTTCAGCATGTCATGGATATTTCAGAGTTCATCCAATGTTAGACTGGGCTACGCTCATTTGTCAGTGATTTGATCAGAACTGTTATCTTCCTTGGTAAATTCTGCTGTGTTTTGTACACATACAAATTGTATTTATATTTGTAGCACAATCCTAATCATGGGGGTTGCACTAGATGACCTTTAAAGGTCCCTTCCAACCCAAAGTATTGTATGATTCTATAAGTCATTGTAAAACTATAAGGATGGATGTACCAAACAGACTGTAGAAAAGCAGAATATATTAGATAATTATGACCCCTGCTCTTCCATAGCTGAATTGTTACAAATACCTGAGCTTCTTAGCTTTATCCTATTTGAATATTCCTTCATTGCACATTAAGACAGTATACAATGACAACTAATACCCTGAGATTATAAATGTAAGTTAAAATAAAACTGCATGGCTTAGACCTGTATACAGTCATCAAAAAAACCTACCATGAATTTATTTAGACAATTAATTCACAAATGACTCTTTTGTCACAAAAGCTGATATTATGCTAACAATTTAAAATCTTGCAAATAAGCAAATTGGACAGTTTCTTTTATATCAAATGGTTAGGTGCAGCTGTTAAGTGTGGGTTACACTGTCAATTCCCCTTAATGTGATTTGAAATATATGTTGCACTAAGGGGTACTGGTGGCAAATATCTACACACTACTGATATAATTTATTCTTAGTGGGGTCAGCTGCAGGTTAAGACACTTAAACTTAGGACTCCAGAGACAGGTGCCCATGTTGGCACTAAGTGCCTAAACTTTCATTATACTTAGTGAGGATTTAATTAATAGAAAGTGATTTAGCTCATCTAAAGCAGAGATCTACTGTGTGTTCAGTAAATGAATATCTAAGCATGGCTGACACCACTGGGCGTGATTCAGTTGCCCTTGGACAGCTAACTAGCATTGTTTGAGGTGCCCCAAGGTATCTATCTCAGACACGTGCAAAAGCTTAGGAATATGACACAGGTTCTAAAGAAGACCCAAAGACCTTCTGGAATGGCAGCAGGAGGATGAGTGGGACATCTGAGGGCAGCTCAAAGGGCACGAGGCTACCCAGAGCAGAACGCTGAACTGCACTGACTCAGACACCTGGCACAGAGGTTTATGTGTAGATACTTAGATTACACTGTTTTAACCTCACATTGAACCTGAACCCAACCTTTTTTTTCTTAATAAACTGTTATGGATTGTTACATTTTATAGGAAAAAATGGAGCAGCCAGGTATTCCAGCTCCTGGGAACTCATCACACTATCCCCAGGCAAAGGATACAGAAGCTGTCCCTCACTAATGGGACTTAACTAGGGAAACCTGACTTGTCTGAGAGGTCTGCATCATTCTGGGGAAGCCCCTTGATCCAGAGAAACCCCTTGTCTCAAAGCTGGAAGGATAGAAGTCTAGGAAGTCACAATTCAGACTGAGTCTTGCAAAGCTTCCACTGTCCTTGCTGCAACAGAGATCTAACCTTCATCACAAGCAGATGGTGTAGGCAGCTTTAAGTTGCAGTCAGCTTTAAGTTGCAGTCAGCTGGCAGGGAAACTGGTCTATGCGGTCAAGGTAGTCCAAGGCAATACTGACCCAGAGTCCCTGAATCTGGCAGACTAGTGTGTCCTAATAGCCTGCTCCAGTCTAGTGAAATTCTTTTTGTATATTGATGAGAATTTGTCAAATTCAGCATACTTCTCCAAAGCATTTAGATAAGAAAAAAATATTAAGAATTTCTTAGGTTAAGAGGCTGTAGCAGGTCCCTCCTAGTGTCTTCCAGTGAAGCGTGCTTGCTCCATGTCACATGATGGAGGAGTGGCAGTACAATCATACAGTAGAACTGAGTTTGACCTCCTGCTGAATGTGAGAAAAACATTAAACTGATCATTTGGAAGATTCTCTGAGTAGGAAAAAAAAGAATTCAGGTGAAAAAATTCCTGCCAAAGTAATATTTGTATTTCAAATTTGGTGCAGAAGGTTGAAATGGAGAGCAAAGATCTTTTTGGAGTGAGATGACAGATTTTAAGAATCCAGGACTTACACAGCATCTCAGGCAGTAACATGATGATGCTTTGACTTACAACAGGGTCAGTGGCTCATTTACTGTTGGTATAGGAGAAAGTGCAAAGGGACCTGTACTCCTCCCTCCCCATTCAGAACCCATTAGCATGACCTGCTCTAGTTGGGGAAATGATCCCATGGTGTCTCTGCAGTCTGCTCCCCACCCTGTCCCCATCACAGCTGCATCCAGTCACCGGCTCGCCATGGGACTGACGACGGGTTGTTCACTGATAATGACCCACACTTCATAACTCTTTTTTTTCAGTCCTCCCTGCTAGATCATCAGTTCCAGCAAACCTGTGCTAGGCAGTGACAGAAATGCAAGAAGAAACATTACTAACAAAAGCATAGCAGACTCCAAACACCTAGGCAGAGTCAAAGCATCCATACTTTGTCGTGTTAGAATATGATAGTAACACAGAACATCACAGTTAAGTGTTGGTATGATCTTTTTCTATATTTGATTTATAATAAAATCAACAGTTGTTACAATAATCAGGGTCTATTGGCCTTGGTCAAGTGAGAGGGTTGCAATCATTTATTAACTTAATCCTTTTCATGTGTTTCAAGCTAGAAAATAAACACCCATTTCTAAGGATTGTATCTATCTCTTCAACTTTTATTGTAGCCAGAGCATTGGTGTTAATTAAATGCTGTGTGGGATTTTAATCCCTATCATTTGCCAGGATGCACACAGGAAGACAGCACCTTAAACAATGCATCACATCAGAGAAATCTATTTAATGATTTGCTTTATTATTCAGGGAGTGTAAAACTTCTTCTTATGGTATTGTGATGCTCTGTATTCACAGTTCCCTGATAGCACAGACGTAAAACAGTTAAAGCGTTAGCAACTTCAAGTTTGCAAAACCCGAAGACTAGTTTAAAAATAACAAGATTTTTAAAAGAATATAGCTTAGTATTTTTTCCCCCATTTGTGATCTCATTTTTTTTTTTTCTGAGCTTTTTGGTTTCAGTTGGGTGTATTTCAAGATTTCCTTAGCCTGCACATGGTCTGGGAACTCCTGTTTAATGAATGTATTTCTATTATTATTTCTTGATTCAAAGAACTGAGGCTTTTAGAAAAAATACAAAGAAAACCAAAAAAACCCAAGCAAAACAAAACAGAAAACCAATAATGGAGTGTGACAGAATTCTGACTTAGTCAGGCCTTTGAGGGGCATCTGCCTACATTGTATACACTGTTAGTGACAACCCTCACCAAAACTAAAGACTTTTAATTCAAAATTCCAGGTTTTGTTGTAATCTAACCTAGGAAAATTAACTAATTCTCGTGCAGAGAAAAAGCAAAGTAATTAGGTCAGAGTGCCCAGAAGTAACAAGGAGGGAAGAAAGTGCTTTCCTGCAACCATCTGAGACCTTCCAGGTCTATCTTTGCTTTCCCACTTGGTTCAGGCCACTCAGAAACTATCACCTGGGTTGCAGCAGTTTTGCTCTTTAGTCCCCAGGCTCTTTCTTCTTCCATCACCTCAAAACCTTAGTTGTGCATTTCTCCCTTGCTCTTTCCAGCATCCCCTCCTAATCTGCACTCTCCCACATCCTCACTGTGAATCCCCGCGGTGTTCACTCCTTCCCAGACTGGATTTCAGAAGCAGCTTCTCTGAGAGCTTCTCAGCTGCCAAAACAGTGCAATGTCTTCCTCCTTCCAGGACTCCCCCCTGACCCAGTCGCTCTCCTCTAACCCAAGAACAACTAAAGCAGACACTGACATATTTTACTAGAAAATGAAACTGGTAATATATAACCTGCATATGTCCTTTGTAACCTGCTGTGCTAACTTCTGAGTTAGACAGATGTGTGTTTCTACAGCCTTGGTCCCCATTTCAAGTAAATTGCTATGTTTGTGTGTTTATGCAAATATATATATCACTCTCGTGTGCTTTACATTGCATATTTTCACTTGTACCAACTATGCATCTAACTAATTGATGTCTGCCAAATTCACAAGTAGCACAGTTTAAGGCTCTGCGTGCACAACCCAAATGATTAGCTATATATACACACAAAACAAAAGCAAGGCACTATAGAGTTAGAATGTCATTTTACAGTTATGCTCACTCTTGCAGTAATCAAATATATTTACTAGTTTATTATGTAAGTTAAATGTAAATATATTCTGCCATTGTGTTGCCCTCAGAAATCCAAAGTAGACAGCAATTCACTTTCTGTAGCAAAGATGAAAATATATGGACATGATTAGATTTTATATATCGATTTATAAATGGCCAATAAATGATACTAAATGTTTGCCAGATGTGCTAATAAATGATTTATCAATAGCTTGTTTCAAAGCCTAATGAGTAACTGGGGTTTTTATATTCATCGCTCACAACTCCTTTAATAGAGATTCTGAGAATCATCTATAACATAACGTACATGTTTACACTATCAACTTCTTTTCCATTTTAAAATGAAAGTGCCATATAAAATTTGATCCAAAACAATGCTTAAATATATTATCTCATCCTTCTTTAAAAACACTATCATCCAAATACAAGTATAAATTAGATGGAAATCTACTTACTGGCAGATGGGGCTGTTATATCCTGATACGTTGTCTATGCAACTAGTGTAGGGCCTTGGAAGTAAATCCTTGGTAGGAGTTTCAAAGTGAAGAGTATAATCCAAATATAAGCCAATAAACTTTGTAAAGAATAAGCCTTTGAAACTCAGGACAAGAAAGCTCTCTCACTTCAGGAGAGATGTTTTTCTTTCTGTAGCTAAGCAATCACTTAGCTGATATTTGAATCTTAACTTATGTTTCCTGAAGTTGTTCTTTGATCCAATACTGCTCAGTCAAAATCCACTATTGTAAGTTTATATATGGGATAGAAAAGTGACCTTAGAATGTCACACCATGTGTTTCTCATGAGCTGTTAGCATGCTATTCCTCGTGATTAGAAACAGCAAGATTCCCCTGTGTTGAATGATCTGGTGATACCATGGGACTTGCATTTCTCTGGATCTTTAGCTACTTCATGAAGACAATACAGCAGAGAATCTTTTTTTTTTTCAAAAAAAATGTAAAACTTCTATATCACCACAATAATAGAATTTTGTGTAAGGATGAGCTGATTGAGGCTGGTGTTCTGGGACAAGAACTGGCTATTTAGTTAATCAGCTGGAAATGTCTATTAGCCGGAGACTAGATAAATGGTACTGCAAAGCACAATGCAATGACTGATCCTATGTCAAAATGAAAACATAGGCCTGCAAACCATGAATCAAATTTTGCTTTCATACAGTGCTGTCTATTTAAATAGAGTGACAGAACGCTCAGTAGAGAGAGCACTCCACACACTTGGTAACGCAGCAGTGTGTGCTGCTCACAGCTCGTTGTGCAATGGCCATCTGCAGCAGAGAGGCAGGAGTGATCAAGAGGTAAAACGGGACTGGAAAGAAAATGAAGTAAGAATGATGGTGAGGACCAGCCAAGAAAGGCTGGTTTTGGGGGTGGGAGGAATCTTCAGATAAATCCCAGCACTTCAGGCATTAAGGCTCTAGGTGAATTGGCATCCAATAGAAGGATGAAGGTGATGGAAGGTGGGTTGCAGGTGTTCTTCTGCTTCCTAGTTACAGAGCAGAACTGTAGCCTCAAAGGAGGCTGCCTTTTCTCTGAAGGAAGAAAAGTGCAGTGATTATGTCTATTCCTATAAACTGTGGGGAATGAGATTATACGGGGGTGGAGTGGAAGGAGGAACAAAATGAAGAGATGGGTGAAAGCCTTAGGGTTCCCACACACACACCAGCTAATCTCCCGAGACCACATGTCTTGGAAGAGGAAGAGCTCATGCTAAGATGCCTGGGGCTCTTCCACTGCTGAGCTGCACACTCTTCCTGCTGTGACAATACCTCCTTTGGAGGAAATGCTAGGGGGAAGGAGGAAAGGATGAAACTTGGAGCATTCTGAGTTTATCAACAAATATTCACCCCGGACATACTCTGGATGCAAGTGTCCAGTGTGAGTCTGTAAATAAGAACGTAAGAGCAGTGACTACAGTTTTAAGCCCCCATAGGAAAAAACCTTTATTTACAAGTGACTTTGTGAATTTATTTGGAAGAGCTGTCTCCTTCTGCTCTGTCTTGAATCAGAAAATGCTATACAGTAAGGACTTGGTGAATATAGTTGTTTCTGAGTTTCTTACTTAGCTCTGAGCACCTCAGAAAAGTTCAGGAATGACTTTCAATCAGGCATTTTTAAATTGTTTTTAATTTATCTAAAAACAGGCTAAAGAGTTTAATTAACAGGCTCAGAGTAATAGTTATACCATTTTTCCTCTGCTATCAGCTTTCACTTTTATTTACGATGGGAGTCCCCCTTGTATCTCCTTTCCCACAGGGCCCGCTATCACTAATATTTCTGTGATCTGTGAATAAACCAAAATTTAAAGTTAGTACTTACAATCAATGCAAATTAATGATTTCTTAAAAAAAATATTTCAATCAGGAAAAGCAGCTTTGTAGTCGAAAATCCCATGCTGGCCTTAGAGTGGGAGTTTTTCCAGCCTCTGCTTAAATCCAAAAAAATACTGCAATCTTCTGGCACAGACTCACTGTAATGCTTTAAAAACAATTTAGCAACTGTCATTGCTGTAATTACAGTAACTAATTACCATCCTTAGCAAACAAATAGCTTAACATAATACGCAAGCCGAATCAATTTTGAAGAAATGCAAATTCCGAAAGCGAAAAAGGGCATTTTGGCAAACCTGAAAGAGAAGCGGGAAAATAATACACTTTGTTTTATCTGCACATAATTCCCAGGGAATATCATATCATAAATATTTGCATTCAGTTCTTATCAGGACATTTGCATTTGCTTCTTATCAGTCTGCAGGCCGGACTCTGCCAGATAGAGAGTAGAGCTCCACACCATGCACATATTTCTAATGAATCACGTCTCAGGCCGAGAGAATATTTTGGCTGGAACTTTATCACTGAGATGAAGAGGTCATTTACTCTCAGAGTCGGTTCATCTTAGAATTGTCTTGAGATTTTGATGTGATTCAACCACATTTTTTAAAATGAAGAAACAAACCAACTTTGCATTCTGTTCATTTCTGTAGCACTTATTAAGTCTGATTGTCTGAGAAGTAATTCCTCCCCCCAAAATCAAAATCATATGTAAACAGGTTTGATTCATATTTATGTCCCACGCTCCGTAACAAACAATGCTGCACATTTTCCAGTGTACATAAAAATAAAGCAATAACAGACTAAAAATAAAGACTAAGAATGAAACAAGACTCACTTAACAACCATTATCTTGAAATTTAATGCCAAATCCTTTTGTAGTACTTCAGAAATATGTCTGATTAGTGGCAGTTTTCTCAGTAATGAGAGGAAATGTTTTTGATGAGAAAACAGTCTCTCTAATGAGCCATCAGATTTCTTTAGCAGTTTCCCCATAAAAAAAAAAATTTTTCACCTTTTTATTATAAAAAGTGCATCTCACCTGTAAGAAAACAAGTAGAAAATGTCATAAATCTGAAAGCTGCATACATTTTCCTGTTGCTAGCTCAGACACACAAACAAAGGGAACATTTACCAAAAGCACTGAATCAACTTGATTCTGCATTCTGTGTTTTGCATGTATTCGAGGAGGCTTTGTTTATTTTTACTTGGAATACAAGTGTGAGCCCATAAATACATTCTGTGATGGCAAAAAAGTCACTCATGACCTCCTATACCTAAGTATCAAACTGATAACTATTACATGCCATCTGGGAAAAGACAGATTTTGCACATTAATTCAATGGTATAACATTTCCAAATATTTTAATTGAACTGGGTAATTATTGTCTTTCACTTTGGTTCGGTGCCATACCCCTTTTTTTTGTTTTTCTATTTATATACATTTTATATTCTTGTAGTCTAATTCAGAATTTAAAACAATTTTTGTCCCAAAGTGGGTATTTTAAAGCCACACAAATTACCACTTTCCAGTTCCTCAACTATTGCAACTGCCAGATCCTCACCTGATGCAAGTTTGTATTGTTCAGTGCAGTGTTGCTGTTTACACCAGCTGACTATTTGGCACTATTTATTCTTTATATAACTTCTGGGAAGTTAAATCTTGACTAGTGATCGATCTGCTATGTGGTGGTGATTTCTTTTATGTGTTCTAACATAGCAAACAAATTTGTCTCCTGGTCATTTGAAGCAGTACGAAACCATTTTAAAATGAATCTATTTTTTTTTCTATGTAATGATCACTTAAAGTTAGTTTCACCTGATGCCCAGGTATTCTGCTTTGATTTATTTGTTGAAACATACTGTGCAGTTTCTAGTTCATTATTATTCAAATGACTGATACAGCTTATTTGGACCAAGGAAAACGTTGCATCAGTGGTGTCAGAATTATCTGAAAACAGTTCCTGAAGCCATACTGCTGTTGCCAAACTTGGGATATTTCTGACAAAATACTGCAACCATTTTAGAGTGAATGCTGTCCTGCCCTTTCCTGATGCAGTGTTTGGATGCATTATTACATTGCTGTAAGCGCAGGGCAGGATACTTGACTGCCATTCAGCTGTAATGAAGAAGAGTGAATATGCGCGGCACATATGCAAGAAGAATTGATGGAGATCTATAGTTACAGAAATCATCCAGTCGTTGTTTCTCTAGGAGAATTAGTGTCACCTAAATGTCCTCCTTGAATCATCAGAAATTGGTGGAAAAAACTCTAGCAGCACAGACATGACATCCTCAAGATCTCTCAGAGGTCTCCTTTGGAATAAGTACATATCTGAGCTCCTGAACATTTCCCCCACACATAAAATGCATGTGAAGAGGAAGAAGAAAAAAGAAACCAAACCAAAACAAAAAAAAAAAACCCAACAACAAAAACAAGACTGTCTCTCTCTAATATACTTCTATGAAATCAAAAGTGATTTCACTGAAAACTAAAATTTGTTATTTGCTGTAAAAAGAGAACAGTTAAGCTCTTGCTTCTGTGTTGCTGAATATATACTACTGCAGTCAGTGATAATTTAGTTATTTTAGCTCACTGGGAGCAGTTTCATCCTCATCCATGGCCTTTTTCTCCTTGTGTCTCATTTTAAATTACATTTATATTAAACTAGGACTAACAGTGTAGTGCAAAAGCCATTTTGAACATGCAGTTGAATTCTGTAACTCATCTGGTCTAGAAATCATCTCTATGGTTCATGTTTTATCATTTGTTTTTGCTCTTTCTTTGAGGTGGGAAGGGCCTACAGCCCATTATCAGAGTGAAGGATGCAGGAAATCCAAAATATTTATGTTTGTTCATGGCACATGGACAAGAAACAGTGCTCAGGAAAAGGGTTTTCTGATTAAGTGATTGAAAACACTCTGGTGTATGTTAATGGCTTCTTCTGTCCAACAGATAACATCATCTTTAGCCTTATCGCTGTTCTTGAACTTATTTTAAACATTCTCCTGTGCTCTCCCAATTATATACTACGCTCTTTTGGCATCCCATCTTTTCACTGCAAATCATCTCATTTGTTTGCTTTCTAATTTTTTTGCCAGCAGGTTGGGTGTAAAAAGAAGCATTTAACAAATACTTGAAGTGAAAAAATACTTTCCTGAATGAAATTAATTTACATGGAATTAAACCATACGGTTACAGAAAGAGAAAAATTGGTTTTAAAAAGAATAACGCTTGAATTTTAATACCTTGATATCATTCTGGCTGCATGAGCACTGTGAAAAGATAAAGATGAAGGAAGATCTGATCATTATTTAAATGTATGCAGAAGACTCCCAATAAGGTAAAATTAGGTAAGATCATGGTAGATCACAATTTTTAAAATACTGAATATGTCCTTGTCTTTTCTGCTCTAAGAATCTGTCCAGGATAAGACACTATGAAGGCTTTTGTAACAATCATAGTACCACTAATAGTAACTTATAAGGCACCTTTCATTGTGCAGAATCCCGAAGAGGTTAACAAACTGTGTCTGCTGCTTCTTCATTAAATTATTACTGCTCCTCACAAAAGAGCTATGTCTGTATCAGAAGTACATTGTTATTTAGATATACACTGTCTGTATCAGTAAGTGGGGAAGACGGATGATCCAGAAATTAGTACATAATTGTAGGCCTGGATTTGACCTCCTGGACTATTGTTGAAGGTACAGAAGATGAACAAAACAAAACACGACTTCTCTGGTGAGAGAGAGAGAAGGAGGGAGAAGACAAGGAGGAAGGGAGAGCACAGAAGAGGGAGGACTGCCTTCCAAGACCTGATTCAAGATTTATTTCTGTATTTTACTCAGTTTTAAATACAGAAATGGTTCTTAAGCAATGTCTACAATTCAAACCCTACCTTTCCCAAGCCAACCAATCTACTCTCCTGGCCAGTGGGAAACATGTTTAAATCGCTTCAGAGTGAGCTGGGCATTGAAAGAAGTCTGATACTTTCTTGTATGAGGGACTAATCACCATGACATTTTACAAGAAATAGGTTGCAACTGTGAAGACTACAGTAGTTTAAAAGGAAAGGTGGGATGAGCTATAGGAAAGCAAGAGAGCCAGCCTGTGCAACCCAGGTGGACAAACGCACTCCAGAGGAGCTCTGAGCAAGGGAAGGGTCAGCAGGGTATGAAGCACCTACCCACTGTCAGCACTTCTTGTTCATTGAGGTGTCTAAGATGTAGATCCTGTTTATTGGCATTTATCAACTGTAAGCAGTTAAAAGGTCCTAGAAGGGACTTATTCTGGTTTTGTGCACATGAAAGAAATCTGAGTCAAGGTCTGTATTTCACATCTGTGTATCTCTGGTATCTAAAATGAGAATAGGAGACCTCATTCAAATGTTTATTCTCTTGCAGGGGCAGGGAGAAGTTGATCAAAATTTGCAAGGTGGTCAGTATTAGGGAAGTACTAGTATTTCTTTATAGAGAAATTAATTGAAGCTGGTCGCATTTTTAAAGGACCAAAACAATTGAATATATTTTTGATACATATTACTACTGTTTATTGAATTCATTATTCAAGCAAGTACAGCATTCAACTACACATAGAATTACTCTAACGCCTCATAAAACTACTTGTTGAACACAGTATTTGATGAAAAATGGTAAAATTTCTCGGATAATGGATTCCTTAAGTACTATTCACCAAGCTATAATACAGATAAGAGATTTTTACTAAAACACAAAGCACTTTAGAATCCCTTTGAATTGAAGGACCTACATAAATATTGTGTTCTATGTATAGAAGGGTATACATCAGTCTAGTTCTATTGAAATTACAGCAGCTATACCCATTTCTAGTGATATGAATCCAACCCAGGTTATAAGCACTGCATAGTACATGTTGGCTTTTCTTTTATATTATTGAACATACCATGTTCTTGGCCTTTTATGTATCTTTATGTCTTTGTCTAACTTTGTATAGGATACATACATGAAACTTCATGCACCACTGAAATGCTGGCATCCATTGAGGTGAAAGGCAATTTCTGTTTAACAGGAGACAGAAACATAAAACAAATGTTTAGGACAGGAAGTGAAGGAGAACTAATCCAGCTGAAACTCCAGGGGATTCCAAGCAGACTGAATAATATTTGCAGATGTGATTAAATTATTTGTTATGAATGATTTTTTCCCATGAATTTAGGCCTTTTTTCTGTATCTTGTTGTTGTTGTTTCTGTATCATAAACTGTATCATAAACTGAACATAATATGTTTTAGATATATTTTAGTCACAAGTATTTGCTTTTGACTTTCTCAGAAAGTTATTACAATTGATATATTTTTGAAGCACTGATGGGGACCAATCATATTTAATACTTGTTGTCGATAGGGCATAACTGATCACCTAACCTTATACTATTGCTCTGGATTCCTGATGGATAGCTGATGCTTTTTAAAGCCCCCTACCCTAAAAAAAGAATACCAAAGGATGAAAGGTGAATGCCAAAACACCCTACTAGTATAAATATTCATGCTGAAATTACTCAAAGCCTTGGGAGTCATGGACATTATGAATGAAGTGGCAGTTTTCAGCATAGTCTAAAACTGATTTAGCTATAGTGGCAGACATAAAGAGCTGAACAGTGTCAACAGCTTATTATTTTAAGCTAGTCAGCACTTCTTGTATTCATGCTTCCAACCACAGCAATTGTCCAGATTGTTCGGGAGGTCTCTCTCCATTCTCATCCAGGACTGGTAAGGCTGCTGGTAAGGTAATGTGGGTGAGCACAGGCACTGTAACAGAAGGATTCCTCAGAGCCATTAATTTAACCCTGCCATTTGTTGCACAGCAGACATTTAAGGGAGTTTAAGGAAGGGTTACTGGGCTACTTGACAGCTTAGTTTTGGTGTTTCTTGCCTGCATAGGCACAAGGCCACACTGGAAATCACAACTTACTGTTTGTAAATCCAATTTGGGTTTTATTCCTTCTGGTCAGCAGTCAGTGTCGTGGCAAACTGAATGTCTTTCTCCTTTTATCAAAACCCTGTGGTGCTGTGAGGAGGTGACAGGGAGGGAAGAAGGTCCTGAGTCTGTGGCGGCTTAGTGGGATGGGAATGCTCCTTTTGGACCCACAGCAAGTGCTTGCTCCCACCCACCACCTTGGGAAACACCACCCATCAGCTGCAAGTGCAAAGACAAGGGTGAAGGGCCTGGAAGGAGTGCAATGGCTGGGGCACAGGCATGTGGGCTGGCAGGCTGCCCATTCCCCCAGGAGCAGGTTACGTGGCCAGGGTCTCCTCTCTGTCTTCTCCTGGGCTGCTTCCCACCAGCCCTTCCCACCAGCCCTTCCCACCATTGCAGCCCTGCCACATGCTTCTTGGTGTATGGCCACAGAAAAAAGAGAAAAGCAGATTGCTGGTAGAGAAAATTGCTGTGAGGCGTGGTGAAGACCACTGTGGAAAAGTTTCTGGACCTGACAGGTTTTCAAACTTATATTTAAACACCCATTCTATACCTCGATTCATGTCCTAACCTTCAATATTAATTGTTCTTTTTGATGCAGTCTAGAACAAAGAAAGAAAAAATAGGGTCTCTCTGCATCTGGAAAACACACCAATTGAAATATCATCATCGTTAAGTCTGCTCTACAGACGCTAATTGATATTGTCTGTATAAGTGGAAGTGCCTGTCAGAGAAGCCTTTTAAACTGCTGACTTGTTTTCCTATCCAGTATACTTAAAATTGGCATGATGTTAGCTTCCCTCTTAGAAACTCCTGTATTTTGATTTATGAATGTTTTCAAATTTTTAAGATTCTCAAAAACGTTGTTTCACCTGTAAGTAGAGAGATAGCTTGTTTGGCTAACTGCCTTGGATGAGTGTGTGCCAGGTAATGAATAATGCCATGTTCAATATTCTAAATTTGTGTTCCAAATTCTGAATTCCGAATGAGCTGCATGGAAGTATACTGATAAGTGACTGATTTTTACTGCAAGGATTGTCTTATTTTAAACTTTAAATTTAGTTGCCTTGCTTTACTCAAAGGATTTTTGAGTGGAATGGGATTTAAAGTGGTAGTCAATAATATTCCTACATCTTTCTAAGTCTTGGAAGATGCCAAACTGAATAAAAGGGATAAATCAGTGCAAAATATTTCTGCAAAATAAAAGGACCAAACTCATCCCTGGGTGTATCTACCAAAAGTTAAGCCAAGAATAAATTTTTCCCAAGTACTGAACTACAAAATCTGTTGAGATACTCTCCTGAGACCAGTCAGTCTTTATAAATAAACACTATGTTTTAATTCCAGCACTCTTCTTAATTACATTATATAACAAAATTGGAAAAAGAATACCAAAGTAAGGAACTCAGGGGAAGCATTTACCAGGGGTGGGCTCTGAGATGTTGTACTATTTTCCAGTCTGGAATATAAGAAAAAATTGTGTTTGTTTCTCATTTACATAACCTTATGATAACTGCTGACTGTTTAACAAACATTTTTGAAAACTGAGGTTAATAAAATCAATGTTGACAAAGAGACAAAGGAATTAAGTCTTTTATTAGAAATTTAAAATGAACATGAACTGAATACTATTTGAATATATGACTAAGGTCATCACTATGTAAAGAAATGTAAGATAAAGATAGAGATATTCTGTTGCTGCACATGCTAGAGAGATTATGTATTATTCTAAGTTCACCTTTCCTCTTTAATTAACACTTCCCGAGCATAACTAGTGTCATATTTACAAAGTACTAAAATGGTGCAACTAATAAGCAAAAAGCCATCAAAAGTCCATTACAATTATCACAATATATTTTTCTCAGTGTAATAACATGGAACTGATAATCATTTTTAAGTACAATTAAGTAGCTACCGTAACACCAATAAAATGCAGAATAAAAACCAGCTTGGATATCAAGAAAGGCATAGCAGCAGAATTGCATTTAGTTGGTCAAATATATGCAGTGCTGCAGCTGTGGAAATTATTGATTACATTAGCTACCACTGCATATTTTGATTGCTCTTGACTTCACTTGTACAAATCCTTCAGGTTATCCTGGTTTATTAGTAAATTTTTATTTACAGATACTTGCTAGACCTTTGTTTCTCCTGGTGTTGTTTTAGTCTATTTTATCATCCTATTCTCCATCACTAGTGTGTGCTCTGGAGAAGTGTATTTGCTGACTTAACATAAGAAAAATGGCCATCATATTGAACAACCCATAAGCCTCAGTTTTACTTCCTGAACCCCATGTGAATTCATTTACACCTAGTTTACACGAGGAATGTTTCTACTTCAGTACAGCAGAACACGTGTTTTGCACAGTGATAAATGGCAACAAAAAGTGCAAGTCAAAAGTGAAAGAACACAATCACAGACAGACCAGATTTAATTCAGGGGGAAAAATAGTTAATATTTTAGTAGTTAATATTTTAGGGGCATAGGCATGGAACTATTTGAATGCCGTGTACATGTGTCACAACTATTTCACAGCAAGATGTAGAGAGCAGAAGGATTTCTAAAAGTCATTGGGTAACCAGTGATCCTGTCTCAAGACCAAAGTCAGAGATTAATTAGTAAAATTAGTGCCAGAATACCATAGTCTGCTGTAAAAGATGCAATCCCTTTTCATAATGTATAGTGAAACTGGGTCCTGCGCAGACAATGGATTTTCTCCTGTGTATATACTATAAATTAGTATTCAGTGCAAACAAATGAATTGAAATATGGCTTAGTATTGATCCCTTGTTACAAAAAGGTATGCATCCTGAAACAAACAGGACAGAATTTGGGCATGTCAATTTTTTTTTTCTCAAAATTTGTTCCAATTGAAATCTGCAAGAGATTATTGATGACATTTTATTTCTCGTCTTCTGCCTTATTTTTTGCCTAAAAAGAGATCGGCTTCTGAGTTTTCTTCTTTAGGGACCCTGCTGTGTAGGTTAAAGCTATTTCATATATGTGAGGAGTACTTCAGGTGCTTTTATCAAGTTAAAAAAAAAATCCAAAATGCTCTTTTTGAAATTTCTTGTATTCTTTTCACTTCCCCAGTTGGTATATTGCTTTCTAATGGCATTTAATGTTAAAAACTTTGGCTTTCTTTTCTTATCTATTTTCTTATCTCTGTTTCCTTATCTGTCTCTCCTTGTTTTTCATTACCCTTATGTTATTCATCAAGATAAAGGGGGGCCCAGAACTGCCTCTCTATTTCCCAAAAGATTGCTTGTATACTCCATCTTTGTAGGAGAATTTCCTTTTTTAGTTCTTGACCTTTAAGAGGAGCTTGTGCCAAGATGGCTCTGTACGTTATCTGAATCCTGCTAAATATGTTTGAAGTTCAGCCCTATGTTAACGATGGCCACAGAAGTCTTGGCATCATCTTCAAAGACATGTAAGGCCGTATTTTAAAGGTATTTAGGCACCTAAGCATGTTTTTATCTGTAGTTTTAGGTGCCTAAGCATGGATTTATCTGCTGTATTAGCTGATTAAAAAAATGTGTTTATATGCAGTTTTAAAAATCTGGCCATAAATTCTCAGGTAACTCAAGAAATGTTCAAGCAGAAATAGAAAAGGTTCCAGAGGGGAATACATCACTGTATGGTTCAGGGAATTTGGTGGCTGCTTCTTCAGTGTGAACTCAGGACTAGCCTGTAAATCCAGCAATAATTCATGTGAACATTAGCATGTTTGTACTGGAGACGATGAAACATCCATCTAACCTTCTGTCCCATGTCCAGTAGTTGCCAGTAGTAGACTCAAAAAAAACCAAACCCAAGTGAAGAAACCCAGGGCAAGGAGAGAACAGCACTTCTACTGGCATATCCTGCCACTCTCAGCATGGATTAGAGATTTCCTGAGACAGAGGCTGCTCATTTAACAGCTCCTTAACATGCTGTCAGCACTTAGTGGTCACAGTACAGCACTGACCTGAAATTTCCAAAAAAAATAGCCACAGTATCTCTAGAATCTTCTTTTGAATGGTAATAGCTATCTGATATCCTATTACTGCTATTTAATTTACTTTAGGATTATTTTCCCAATATACCCATTATTTTGGATTCATTGAAATCCAATTGCATCAGCACAGAGATGTGTGGATACCTTCTTGTAACCTTTGTGCACTGTCAATGTACCCCTATTCTTTGTTTCTCCTCCTTTATACTTGGTGATTAACCTATCTCTCTGTCCTTACCAACTTTCCCGGTACAGAAATGAGACTTGCTGGTCCATAGTTCAAAGAGTGTCCCCTGGAACTCTTTTTAGAAACTGATGTCATGTTTACCTCCTCCCATACTGCCAGGACTGAACCAGAGTTAAGCAGTGACTACCAGACCACAGTTCAGCAACATATTGAGATCTTTTAGATCTCTTGGGTGAATATTATCTGGTCCTAGAGATTTTTGCTGTTCACTTTATCCACAGGTTCTAAAACCTGTTCAGTTTACGCTTCTGTTTGAGACAGCTCATCAAACTTGTGCTCTTCAAAGACTCCAGTGTTGGACTCCCTCTATGCCCCTCAAGAGTGAACATTAATGCAAGGAATTCTCTGAGTTTTTTCACTGCTGAAGCTTTATTTTCATCGTGCTCCCCTTTTGCACCTTCATCATCTATCAGCTCTACAGACTCTCTGGCTGACTTCTGGTTTCTTGATGTGTCTGAAGATGGCTTTACTGTTAGATTTTTATGCCGTTAGCAAGTTGTTCCTCAAAACCCTTTTTGGCCTGCCAATGGTTTTATATTTACGGTTTGCATTTAACTTACTGGTGTTTAGACTAGAAAGAATTTGCAGACAAGCTAAATGCCAAGATTATCCATGGAAGTAGAAGTGGATCAGATTAGGAGTCCACTCTTCTTATCTTGACAGTGGCTAACCCCAGATATTTCAGAAAAAAAGTGCAAAGAAGGGAAAAAAAGTATATGTTTTCAGAGGACCTAGTCTAAGACATTACAGTGGCTGGATTTTTCCCTGAAGCATAAAATTTTATATCACTAATATTTTTAAATCTAATCCTCGTACGAACCTCTTCCTTGAGGCATAAAATTTTATATCACTAATATTTTTTAAATCCAATCCTCATGTGAAGTTGACTCCTTGCTTTTACATTATCTAGCAGCAATGAGTTCCACAAAGTGTGGGGGGAAAAAGCATCTTTTCATTAACTTGAAACCCATCAAATTTCAATATCACAAATTTTTTTCCTTTTTCTTTTACTGTGAAAAAAAGGTTAAATAAAACAGTCAATTCCCATTCTTCATATAATTCTTTCTGTTCTGGATTGTTTTGAGGGTGAGAGCTTTTATTTTGGAAGAAAAAGGAAGAAATTGGATGCAGTCAGTATAGATTTGATTTATTTAGGAGTGACTTTGACAAATTTGTGAATAGAAGACTCATGAAATGGAAAGTTCCTGGTTGTAGTGAAAGGAAGAAGATGAGGAAAGTAATCACAATAAACTTTGAAAAGGAAAATGTCACTAAACTATGGCTAGGTAAGTCCCTTGAGAAAGAATTCTGAGAAGAGAAAT
This sequence comes from Numenius arquata, assembly GCF_964106895.1. Lineage (NCBI taxonomy): Eukaryota > Metazoa > Chordata > Aves > Charadriiformes > Scolopacidae > Numenius > Numenius arquata. The sequence goes on from NC_133578.1 coordinate 57,377,746, forward strand.
TGAGTTCAGAAGAGCTGGACGTACATAAGAGAGACAAGATTAAAGGCATAGCAGTGAACTATCATGAAGCATAAGCAATGTGGAACCAACACTGCTACATCTGGAAATCTTTAGTGCAATCAAAAACTGAAAAATGAAAAAAAAGAAAAGAACACAATGATAAAGAAGGGAAGGGAAGGGAAGGGAAGGGAAGGGAAGGGAAGGGAAGGGAAGGGAAGGGAAGGGAAGGGAAGGGAAGGGAAGGGAAGGGAAGGGAAGGGAAGGGAAGGGAAGGGAAGGGAAGGGAAGGGAAGGGAAGGGAAGGGAAGGGAAGGGAAGGGAAGGGAAGGGAAGGGGAGGGGAGGGGAGGGGAGGGGAGGGGAGGGGAGGGGAGGGGAGGGGAGGGAAGGGAAGGGAAGGGAAGGGAAGGGAAGGGAAGGGAAGGGAAGGGAAGGGAAGGGAAGGGAAGGGAAGGGAAGGGAAGGGAAGGGAAGGGAAGGGAAGGGAAGGGAAGGGAAGGGAAGGGAAGGGAAGGGAAGGGAAGGGAAGGGAAGGGAAGGGAAGGGAAGGGAAGGGAAGGGAAGGGAAGGGAAGGGAAGGGGAGGGGAGGGGAGAGATAATACTTTGACAAATAAGATGTATTTTCCTAGAGTTTTCAACAAACCAGTCAAAACAGTCCAGTAAGTGATTATGTTTAGGAACTCATACAATATGGAGTGGATTCACAAGGCCAAGGAACAGAAAACAAAGTGCTTGATTTATAAAAATTAAAAAAAAAAAAAATTAAAAAGGACATAGGACAACGTAGATTTAATTTTGTTATATTGAACTTTATTATTAGCCAATAATCTGTAAGCATAGAAGATAAACATGGCTTTGTCCAGACAAAATGATCTCAACTCTATCTATTTTCTGTCTTTGTCAGAATAATTGGAATAAGCTGGAGGAGATAACGATGATTTATCTTGACCTTTGTAAAGATTTTTATGCTATCACATATGACACTCCCAAGCAAATCAAGGGAATATGAACTAGATTAAATAATTACATCGTAGATGAACAACTAGTTGAAAAACAAAACTCAAAGAGAATATATCAATAGCACTCTATAAAACTAGGAGTCAAATTGAACCATATACAATATTCCTTATGACCTGGATTAAGAATGGGAAAGCACAATTACAAAATTGGTGAGTGTCAGAACAAAGCAGGAGGTTTACAGACACTTTGAAGAATAAAATAAAATAAAATAAAATAAAATAAAATAAAATAAAATAAAATAAAATAAAACAAAACATTAAAATCTGAAATTAATGAGATTAAACCAAGGGAAAAAAGTAGAAAGTGATACACACAGAAAGGAGAAATCAAATATATACATGCAAAATGGAAAGTAACTGGAAAGAATGCTGTACTGGAGAAAACATCTTCAGCACCACAGACTGAGTGTGAGGCAGAAACGTGCTGTTGTTTCAAAAAGAAAATCTTAATCCAAGATGCAGAAAAAGGATTGTTGGATGGGAGATTCAGGAGGTAATTATTCTGGTCTATCTACTACTGGTGGACCTTATCTAGTATTGGGCACCATGCTTTAAGAAAAACTGAGTTTGGAGAGAGTCCAGGAGAGAGTGACAAGAGTGATTAGAGGTTTAGAAGGCATGGTGTATGAAGAAAGGTTGAAAGAATTTGGTTTGTTTAGTCTACGAGAAAACAGACTGAGAGAGAGACATGGTAGCAGCCTTTCAATATGTAAAAGTCTGTTACAGAAAGAATAAAGTTACTTGTTCTTCATGTCTACTGTATGTAGGTTCAGAAATAATTGCAATTATTTTCTCTAATGGAGATTTGGGTTATATGTTAGACACAACTTTGTAACCGAGATTCTTAAGCAATGAAGTACACAAATGAAGAAATTTATGTAATCCCAGCTGATGTTTTTCCATATCAAGTAAACCAAACATTTATGTACTGTTTAGGGATGTTAGGTCCTCTCTAAGGGCAGGGGGGGATTAGATGGTCTCCTTACAACCCTATTTTTCCATTATCCACAGTTCCTTATTCTGAATATTTTGTACCTATTAACTAGAAGCATGAATGAAACGTAAGCAAACTAGTTAAATCCACTATCTCTTATTACTTAGTATTTTTATGACTTTACTCTCATTTTTGCTTATTCTAAATAGCCAAGCACATTTTTTTTCAGTATCATTTAATAATAGTTCCCTCATGACTCTAATAATAGTAATCAGCTGTCTGTAAACCTCTTCTCTACCTACTGTCTTTGCTTTAAGATAGGATAACCACAGCTGAACACAGTGTTCCAGTACTACTTGTTTATATAATGACCTCATATAACTTGTTAGGGTAATTGTCTATCCTATTCTTTATCCAATCTTATATATTATTTTGTTCTTTGATCATTGTTGACACTGAGCTAACTTTTCTTAGGATGCTCATTCACGTAGACTTACGTGGTGCTCTAAACTGCTTATCTTTGTATGTGCTGGTTACTCTGAATGATGTTGTGTCGTCTGAACATTTTGTCACATTGTTGTTCATCATTTTTGTCCATCGTTCATATATATTAAGAAACAGTTCTAGTTTACAGCCTTTACATTCTCCAATCTTAATCCATTGCCAGCATAAAACTCTCCCATTAATATCCTCTGCATTTTTCTGTTCCACACAACAAATGCTTATAAAGTCACTCCATAGCCTTTATTTTGCCATAACCTCTTATAGAAGGGCACACAGTAAAATTAACTCCACATATGACTTGGGAACAGTTGAATGTCTTTGATATAGTGGAAAAGAACGGGGTCTTAGGGAGGCTATTTTAGATGTCTACTTTAGGTGACATGAACTAGTTGCCTGTTACACTCCACTGAATATAAAGATAGCCTGACAGTCTCAAATGTGGAGTTTCAATATGTTGGCCAGGAAAATTGTCCTAAAAGTGTATGTGGATCTTGGAAAAATCAGGCTGCTTCATTGTGACTGAGAAGTATGTTTTGGAAAACACTAGTTGCCAAGACTTCAGAGGCTGAAATTATTGCTTCTAGTAACTACTTCAGCATGAGCATGCATTGTGCTAGAGCACTTAGATATACACAAGCCTATGGGGCCAGATGGGATCCACCCAAGGGTACTGAGGGAGTTGGTGGAAGTGCTCATCAAGCCACTTTCCATCATTTATCAGCAGTCCTGGCTAACCAGGGAGGTCCTGATTGACTGGAGTTAAAAAGGGGAGGTTTAGGATGGATATTAGGAAAAATTTCTTCACCAAAAGGGTTATCAAACATTGGAACAGGCTACACAGGGAAGTGGTGGAATCTCCATCCCTGGAGGTATTTAAAAGACGGGTAGACGTGGTGCGTAGGGACATAGCTTAGTGGTGGTTTTGGCCGTGTTAGGTTGATAGTTGGACTCAATGAACTTAAAAGTCCCTTCCAACCTAGAAAATTCTATGATTCTATATAATAAATATCAGAAACATATTTGTGGTGGAATCCACAAGAGGACTACAATGACACGTAGACCCTTTACATGTCTGACATGGACATCCCCAGTATATGGCACACAAGGGGGATGAACCATCGAAACCATAATAACATCAATAGTAGAGTGTGCTCAGGGATCATGAGTCTTGTGTAAACTCAGAGATGCCCCTCAGCATTAAAAGAAGTCAGACAGCTTCACAGACAAGCTGAAACTAGCATCTTCTGCAAAGCAGTGCTTGAATACCAGAAGAACGTTGTGAGATTCTCAGTTGACACACTACATTAAAAAAGGCCTGATGACCATTTTTTAAGTCCGGAAAGATTATTCTCAGTCAGAAGACAGTGGATGCTACACACAGCAGGAAAGTTTTCTGAGAGTTGAAAGCAGAGTTGGCCTACACTGCGCGCCCTCCATGAGGACACTGGATTCTTTACAAATTGAGCACAAAACTCCAACAACAGCAGCAATCCCTGGGAAATGATACTTTGTAGCTGAAGCCTAATGGAAGAGAAATATCATAAAATCATAGAATAGCCCAGGTTGGAAGGGACCTCAAAAGACCATCTGGCCCAACCTTTTGTGAGAAAGGGAGCCTTTATGAGGTGACATTTCCTTTACAAATGAGCCAGGTTGTCTACCCTTATGACTGAGTAGATTTGCTGTTAGATGACAAGAACCAGGATGAAGCATGTGTTGTTGGCTGAGATATGTAAAGACCTACAAAAATCCTCTTGACTTCCCCAACCCATCCAGATTCAACTTCTCCATGTATGACTGTATGAGGAGGTCAAGAAAAGAGACGAAATTAGTAGATTGACAATGTATGTATTATCACTAGAAGAAGTCTTTCAGTAGCATCATGACAAGCCTTATCTCCAGATTCCCTTACCACTTCCAGCACTGACAGTAATCCCACAAGTAAAAAGAAAGAGAAAATTCTGCTTCTGGGCTTGCTCATTCCATGAAAGTCAGTAATGAAAGTGACCAAACTGAAGCTATGATTCAACCATGGTATAGATGGTTTCTAGGCAATTTCTTATACAGCAGTAAAGCTTTGTCCATGTCATTCATTTGACAGGAGTCAGCCACTTGAGATAGCTACAAAAAGAGATGTCAGATTTTGGAAAATAAAACCCATGGAAGTCTACAACCTAAGAGCACAGAATTAGTACTGCTTGGAATGAGTGGGTCTGGTTAACCTAGATTTTTGCAGTCACTGAGCCGATAGGGATTATTGCACTGTTTTATGTTTAAAACTAAAACCCCAGGATTTTCTCTGCATAATTATCACTGGCTGCAGAATCATCTCCTTGATGTTGAATCAAAAAACTTTAAAAAATAAAAACAGCTACCATATGTTCATCACTGTGATCTTTTAAAACATGCACCAGGTACGAGCTGATAAAAATACTCTTCTGAATCTTCAGGGAGCCTGAAATTTTATCTGTGGCAGAGATGTAACCAAACTGGTTCATTCAGTTGGATTGCCCATTGTGAAACTTAAAGATAATAGAAGTGCCACAATTGTTAACTATTTAAGTGCTGATCAAGTGGAAGGATATTTCTGTGACTGTTCCACAACCCCAGCCCTCTACCATTTTTTGTGTCCTTGTTTGCTCCTTAGAGTCCTCAAAATAACATCTTTTGTCTTTCCCTATCACTGCTCAAGGCAACTTCCACAATACAGTTCTGTGCACACATCCCAAAATCTGTAGCACCATGAAGATGTCTGGTTAGAGTCAGTGAGATGTCCCAGCAGCAAATGAAGAAAACAGTAGGACATTTAAATTTTCATTTACATTTTCAAAAGGTTCTGGCTCTTTCCCTTAATTGGCCAAACTGTGACCATCATAACTGCTGAGCAGTAGCTCAATCTGAAACAAGTGGGATCACTGAAACCAGTGAGAAGGAGTGTGGGTCTGCCATGGGTAGAGATGTCACTGTCTGGTCTAGGCAATACTGTCTAAATTTGAAGAATTGGTCACACACACAAGAATCTGTCATTGTATATCTCAGAGGTTGTTCAATGATTGCAACTGCGAATCCCATCTTGGGCTGGGATTTATCTCTGGTAGATGTTACAGGCCTTCAGTCTAAACTGCAGTATAATGCAGAGATAACCAGGCTAGTCCTGCTACCAGAAGCGGTACAGATAGGTTAGCCTATAGGCTCATGGTATGATAGGTGCTAGTTATCCTTCCTGTTTAAAGCTAGCTCAGTTATCTCTCTAATGCACTGCCATCTGCAGCGTGACATACCCTTAAAACAGTTCTTATTCCAAGAAAAAAATGGGTATTATTAACATGGCCACACAGGAACCGTGTGATAGAATAAGGAACTGACTCCTTAACTCTCAAGCTCTGGTGTTTAATTAGGCTACCAGACTGCTGCGTCCTCTTTGGGAGCCTGGCTCTGATGGTGCACCCAGTACCCATTTGGCAGCCCACATCCAGGCTGACTGCCTGATGCCTGGGTACAGTCAGGGCACCTTCCCTGCTCAGCCCCTCATACCCAGTCCGACTGAGCTGCAGATGGAGTTCCTCATCTCACTTCCAGGGCTCTACGCACAATGAGAGTGATTTCCAACCCCGGGTTAAAGGATTCTTGCATCCAAAGACACAGGGACCTTGTTGTCACCTAGTTGAACCAAAATCAGTCAGAACACGAGCTATGCTAATGTAAAAACAAGTAAGTTATTTATGTACAAGATTTGAATGTAAAAAAAAATGTTCATAAAGCAGGTGTAGAGAAAAGAAGGGAACTATGCTTATTTTAAAGGCTTTTTTTCATAGTCTGTTGACAAGTTGACAAGCAGTTTATAGGCTTATTTTACCACATGGCTGTGAACTAGAACTCATAAGAACTTTTTGTCCTTAATTTTGTAGTCATGGAACAAATTCTTTGTTTGCAGGAAGACACTTGCTTTGAAACCTACTTCCTACATCTTTGGTTCCTTCACTGGGAAAATTCCCTTCCTTCAGGAACAATTATATGAAAACCAAAGCACAATGTCCTTGGCAGAAGAGGTTTCCACCTTGTTGCCATGAAACAAGAAATGTGACAATCCTACCTTATACAGGCAAATTAGTGCATTAAGTTCCACACCACCTGTGGTTTGAGACCAGGAAAAGGCATGAAGAAATTATTTCAGGTGAAAAAGAGCTAGGAAATCTAACCTGTTCATTAAAGGGTACCTTGCAACAGACTGTCTTTCCTTAGACTCTGTTAGAAAAGGCATATTCTGAAATTACTTCATATTTGCCTGCTATGGCTATGTCTGTTACCACAAGGTTCTGTGAGAAATAGAAAATTTTTGAAGTGAGTTATTGACCTAATTTTCTGGAAAATACATGGATATTCACCTAATTCCCCAGGAAAACATTAATTCCCTCAAAGTTCTTCTTAATTTCCATACCTACAGGTCTGTATGGGTTCCTTCAGTAATGTACTGTTGAATAACAAGATAGTAATGGTGTTTGATATGTGCATTGATCCAAAATAGTTTTGAGACTATTAACCCAATCAAACTCCTGAAGTATCTATTGGCCTAAGTACTTGATGGAAAATATTCTGAAATGCTGTAGAATCAGGAGGATTTCCATGTCTGAATATTTTCACCATGAGAGTCATTAGAGTGCGATTCCAAAGCAACATACCCAAAAAGCCATTGTAAATCATTCCTTTCTCTTTGGATCTCACAAGGAACGTGCCAAAGCTCTTGCCTCATTTATGTTGAGATGAAAAACAATTAAAAAACACATGAGAAAGAATGAACTTTAAAAAGAGGTATATATGAACACTGTGCCCTATAGTCAGTAGATTTTATAAATATACAAAGAGATGATAATTAAGGACAAAGAAGATTTTTTCACCAGAGTTGAACTTGTTTCTGACTTATGCTGCTTGGCTGAGAAATCCCCTCAACCCTGTCACTCTCCTTGCTGTGTTCACACACTGCAGAAATCACAGCGAACATGCTGCCAAAGCAGATTGTGGTGGTTTCTTTCCTCATCAAACTATGAAACTGTTGCATTTATCTGTACAAATATGTTAGAGCTACTTTCAGACTCCTGAAGAAGCAGTATTCCTCTAGTTTTCTTTGAGTATCATTATGCCAGAATGTAGTAATGTCTGACTTGGGCAAACTGGCAGCCCCTGGTCCAGGGTAGAAATACAACTAATAGGTTTTAAAATACAGAAGGTATGATATAGAATAGATCTCCCAGCATATCTGTGGGCTAAACAACAAGGCACATAGTGGTTTGCCCTGAGGAAAAGGCTAATGAGACAAACAGCCCCTGCAAGATTTTTCAGCAGTTAAGCTAAACGTCTAAAACGTCTTTAAGATCAAGCTATAATTTATTGCAAAGACGACCGTGGTTAGTACGTGGGAATGGACCTCAAGAAATCTGTGTCCAGTTGCTGGTGCTGCACAGCTCTCCTGTTGCCCAGATAGTCCATAGCATGGATGATTCCTTGCTGAGTCCAGTGCTTGCCGGGACACTCCAGCTAGCAGCTGGTCTTGCTAGTATGCACTGAGTGAAAAATGGCAGATTGAGGCGTGTGTGTGCCACTTTGAGAGCCTGCCTTATAAGACTGGCAGACGCTTTGAGTCTCCAGCCTGTTGCAATAAATACTGGCTGATGGCTGATTGATTAGCAGTCAGGTAGCACGTTCTAATGATCTTTTAACCTTCCAGCATTTTTGAGAAGGTCCCTAAATGTAGCTTTGCCTTTTCCCTAGCAAGGCTTACAAATTACTTGCATTTAAGTAACAGAGTAAGTAACAGGTTAAGTAACAGAGCCCAATATTTCTACCTTCTGGTTGAAGTCTCATGCCAAATTTGATTCACTGCAAGAGTGAGAAATTTTGATGGTGTATTCTGTGCCTTTGGAGGAGATGGAAAAAAATTATTTGCCTCCTCTCTAGTTTCTGCAGGGTGATTGATAGCCTGATTAAACCAGACTGACTCCGTTTGGTTACAGAACTGAGGTTTTGTTACTGTGAAAAAAAAATCCTGTTACAGTGCTTTGCAGTTTAAAAAAAAAAAAAATCACGTGGATTTAGACAGAAATATCTGCCTCCATGGAGACAGAGCAATGTTCAGAGAGGACAAATGTTAGTTCTCAGTTTGAATATTACTTGCTACTTCTAGAAGTTCGGAAGAGTAGGGCCCTCACAATACAGAGAACTGCATCTAGGGATGACCTAGGGATGAGGTCAGGGAGGCCAAGGCACAGCTAGAATTGGACTTGGCAAGGGACATAAAGAAAAACAAGAAAGGCTTCTACAGGTACATTAATCAGAAAAGGAAGGTTAAAGAAAATGTACCCCCCCTAATGAGCAGCAGTGGGGAACTTGTATCAACGGAGGAGGAGAAGGCGGAAGTTCTCAATAATTTTTTTGCCTCAGTCTTCACTGGCAACCCCTCTCCTCCTAGCTCTTGTGTTGATGGCCCACAAGTTGAGGATCCAGGTGACAAAGTCCATCCCACTATAACTGAAGGCATGGTACATGATCACCTAAGGAATCTAAAGATATACAAGTCCATGGGACCTGATGAAATCCATCCCAGAGTCCTGAAGGAACTGGCTGATGAAGTTGCAAAGCCACTTTCCATGATATTCGAAAAGTCATGGCAGTCAGGTGAAGTCCCTGCAGACTGGAAGAAAGGAAACATCACACCCATTTTTAAAAAGGGAAGAAAGGAGGACCCTGGGAACTACCGACCTGTCAGCCTCACCTCTGTGCCTGGGAAGATCATGGAGCAGATCCTTCTGGACGCCATGCTTGGGCACATGGAGGACAGGGGGATGATTCAGGACAGCCAACATGGCTTTACTAGGGGCAAGTCCTGCCTGACTAACCTAGTGGCCTTCTATGATGAAGTGACTAGGTCAGTAGACAAGGGGCGACCTATGGATGTGATCTATCTGGACTTCTGTAAGGCCTTTGACACAGTTCCTCACAACATCCTGCTTGCCAAATTGGAGGGATACGGATTTGATGGGTGGACGGTTCAGTGGATAAGGAATTGGCTGAATGGTCGCACCCAGAGGGTGGTACTCAATGGCTTTAAGTCCAGATGGAGAGCAGTGACAAGTGGTGTCCCTCAAGGGTCCGTGCTGGGACCAGTACTGTTTAACATTTTTATCAAAGACATAGACAGAGGGATTGAGAGCACCATCAGCAAGTTTGCAGATGACACCAAGCTGTGTGGCGTTGTCGATACACCAGAGGGATGGGATGTCATTCAGAGGGACCTGGACAGGCTGGAGAGGTGGGTCCAGTTGAACCTCATGAGGTTCAACAAAAGCAAGTGCAGGATTCTGCACCTGGGAAGAAACAATCCTCAGTATAAATACAGACTGGGGGATGAGGTGTTAGAAAGCAGCCCTGAGGAAAGGGACTTGGGGGTGCTGATGGATGAGAAGCTGGACATGAGCAGGCAATGTGCCCTTGCAGCCCAGAAGGCCAATCCCATCCTGGGCTGCATCAAAAGAAGTGTTGCCAACAGATCCAGAGAGGTGATTCTGCCACTTTACTCTGCTCTGGTGAGACCTCACCTGGCTGTGTGCAGGTCTGGAGCCCTCAATATAGAAAGGACATGGACCTGATGGAGCGGGTCCAGAGGAGGGCCACCAAAATGGTCAGGGGGCTGGAGCACCTCTCCTATGAGGACAGACTGAGGGAGCTGGGGTTATTCAGCTTGGAGAAAAGGAGGCTCCGGGGAGACCTCATAGAGGCCTTCCAGTACCTGAGGGGGGCCTACAGGAAGGCTGGGGAGGGTCTGTTTACAAAGGTCTGCAGTGACAGGATGAGGGGCAATGGCTTTAAGTTGGAGAAGGGGAGATTTAGATTGGATATTAGGAAAAAGTTCTTTACCATGAGGGTGGTGGAACACTGGAACAGGTTGCCCAGGGAGGTGGTTGAGGCCCCTTCCCTTGAGATATTCAAGGTGAAGCTCGACGAGGCCCTGGTCTAGTTGGGGGTGTCCCTGCTGACTGCGGGGAGGTCGGACTAGATGACCTTTGGAGGTCCCTTCCGGCCTGGACCAATCTATGAATCTATGAATCTATATCCTTTGTGGTGAAGGCAAAGGCAGTCTTATGGAACTAAGATCTACTTCTGGTAGATATGAAATAAATTTATAAGTATTTTCAATTAGGATACATGCTAGATCTATGCTTATAAAAGGCCCATTGAAGTATATAATAACTGCATATTTGAATAATTAAGTGATTACCTTTTGTTAGTGAGTTCAGAATTTGAAGAGATAGGTCTGTATTTCAAGGGGGTTTACATAGGGATTGGGTTAATCAAAAGAAATAATCATACCTAAGCAAATAATAAATACCACTTTAGTTGGGACTTGGAGGTTAGCAATCATGGAATGAAAATGGCAGATCTCTGGGTGAATTAAAAAGAAACTTCTGCGATATTTCTAGAACCTGTTTACATTTTCAGCATTTCAGCCTACCATGTACAACCACAGAATTGGGGAATGCCTTTATATTTCTTCACAGGTTTCTATTATAGTATCACAGGATCTCCATTTCTTTTACTGTTTACTTTATGCATCCCAAGATTCATTATAAATGCATTTTCACAAACAAAAGTCTTTCACAAAATCTTACTAACTGTACTTTACTGAAGATTGTACATAAAGTATGTATTTGTTATTGCCTAAGTGAATTGTATGAGCTTTACATCAATTCAGCAATTATGCCAGGCTGATGAGTATAATGTGAATAATCCAGCAATTGTTTTTGTATTGTGCCAGCGTATAAGGACACTGCCCTAACCACTGCATCCTGATTTAACAAAGGTTATTTTTTTTTTTTAATAAGACGTACTAATCCTACTGTATTGGTAGCTCTGTCCCCTTTTAGAGTTGAGCTCTGCTATCCCACAAATTGGATGGAAATCTCATTAGTGGAGCTATAATGAGCTGGCAATGAAACCCCTTCAAGCTTGCGCACTTACGGCCATTTGCCTGTTTGTCTTACTCTTCATCATGAGCCTGAAATTGCCCATTAGGATTGCAGTGAAGAGCAAGTCTGGAGACCAGCAAGACTGGAGCTCTGATGCTGACGGAGCCACCAAGCAGGCAGAAATCTGTCAAAACCAAAGGGGGCTGTGGGGTATTATTTACAGGGAGGCTGCACCTGTGTGCAAGTTTATGTGCTTGTTCATCCTTAGGTCAAACTATAGGAAAAAAAAGAAAAAAAAAAAAAAGAGACAGTAGAGATAGAATAGAAGGATAGAATTAGGAGGGAAAAGAGAGCAAGGACAGTGTTTTATTAGAACTCTTAAATGTGAGCCAGAAGCATTTTATTGTACCTGAAATTAATAAGCTGTCAATGAAAAGAACTTCTACCAAGCTCTTGCAGTGAAGTGTCATGAATGCCAGCGTTCGTGTCAGAACAGGGAGAGTCCCAAGATGGTTATGCAGATCATTTAATCAAAACTATTTAAATCTCACTCCAACACAGAAGAAAAGAACTGGAAGCTCTGGTGAAATCATGGCCACTCAAAAGACAGGTGCTTCTGTTGCCTTCCAAAGAGACAATATTAAAAAGTTAATATCCAGCATATTGAATACTTCAGAAAAACTGAAGCCCTGTTGTGGTGGCAGAAGCCTCAAAGCTGCCAAAGGCTAACAGGAAATTGAGTAAAGTATTCTAAAACCCAAGTCTGTCATGGGTACAATGAAGTTGCACATAGTCTCTACAACAGACTATCACCCTATTTTAGTGTGTCGTATATAGTCAACAAATAAACTAGAAGACCAAGTTGTCAGTAAACTATTACAGAGAGTCAAGAAGCATTTACACTGTTATTTAAAAAAACCTATTGTGACATACATTTGAAACTGCAACCCAGCTACTACATGCATGGAGAATTAAACAGGCATGGAAGATCAGTCAAAATTCTCACTCTGTTTATCAGGAAGATTCAGCTTTAATGAGTCTTAAGAATATTCCATTTGCACTTTCTTAAATGGCAAACAAATACAGAAACATCCTTCTCAAATTAAGACCTTCCAAATAAAAAGAAAAAACCTGAAGTATTTTAGAAAAGCTCTGAAATTTTGCTAGTATTTAGCAACAGGAAGAAAACCACCAAATATAAATGGGAGACAAGCCCAGGATGGAGTCCTTCTCAGAAAAAAAGTATGTTCAATAAGATGCACTGTTTAGACCATAAAACTGCATGTCTTCATTTTCTTGCTTTTATACTTTTTTTTTATAAATGTGTTTCCTGCTTTGAAATCAGGAATTTAACCCTTTGTTTTGTTAAACTAAAATTTATTCAAAATGAAGTCAGGAAAATCTGATTGGCATAGTGCTTTTAATGAGTTCTGTATCCAAACAATTAAACTTGCATTGCAGACAGGCTTCTAAGATTTCTATGCTCCAAATCAAGTTTAGCAACCTTTTAAAATGGTGAATGTTACAAGTTAAAACACAGTTAGCATTAAGGACCAAGGTAAGAAATGCGGTCATGTATCAAAGCAAAGGTCAACTTGATGACAGCTATAAAGCACTTGAGGTGGGATTCATTGTACTTAAAATTAACTATCTGAGAGTTAGAAATATAATCTAAGCTAGTCTTATAGACTTCTTCTGTTGTCAATAAAGAGACAGAAAACTCCAGAAAGTGATTCATCACACTTTACAATGAAGTCTTAGTTCACTGTCTACTGAGGGAGCCTGGATGACAAGTATAAGCTTTGAGAAAGATAGAATAGAGTATTAAAATTGAATAGCTGAGTTTTTACTGACCCACAGCCATCTGCCCAAATTTCTGAAAATTATTTCTGCCCTTAAGGAAGAAACATCTCATTTAAACATTAATCAGCTCCTGAATCACTGCAGCTTTCAAACCTGTATAGGACACAGTGATTCAGGCATAAATTCATGTGTGGATCAGGTGTTCCTGTCTTGGGTTGGCTATACATGTCGCAGATGCAAAGTGGACTTTCCTTCTGCTGTCCAGTATTTAAATGTCCCTCTCTATATCAGGGCCCTCAAGGCAGACAGCAGCCTTCTGGCAACTGAAGGTAGATAACATCAATCTCCCACTTAGAGATCTACTGTGCTAACGATAAAGTATAATTTATCTTGTGTGAAATTTGTTAGATGGAAATAGAATTGGTATGCAGTAATGTAGTCTAAATGTTATAATTTGCACTACAGACCTTGGAGACTCATTATGACTTACCAAGTTTTGCAAATGAGTAAAAAAGCAAAACCAAAAAAAGACAATTTGAAGTCCAAGATGCACTATTTCAAGATGTGGGGGTTTTGTCTTGTTAAGTTTTAATTATTTATTATAGCATTGCATGGAATGTGTTCTGTAAAAATAATGAAGTCTTAGTAAAAGGAAACTTTACTGCAGCACTTCACTTTTAAATCTTTCTTAAATTAAAATACACATTGGAAAGTTTGCCAATTACAGATCATACATATCAGTGATTATAAATTAACTGCTTTCTTTTCTGCAAGTTTTGTTAGTCATAAAGTAATGACTCAGTGAGCATTGAATCCATATTGATTCCCCACAGCTGGACCCCATCAAGAAGTCTGCAGCTACTACAATATTGTACTGTTTTACTGGGTCATGATTCTCAAAGTAGACTCATAGTTAGCTACTTTATGCCATACTGTGCTCTCAGGCAGTGTGTGTGTGTGTGTGTGTGTGTATCAGTAGATGTGTACAGCTTTACCTCTACCTGTGTTAGCTAAACAGCACGTAGGAAGACACAGAACCATGACCAACTGTATCAGTTTCTTATAGATGAAATAATTTCTTCTCAAGTTGTATAAGAGATGGGACTATCTGATAATGATGCTGGAGAAGAGAAATGAGAACAGTAGTCACAATTGATCAAATACAGTGTACTGTTGAGATCACTGCTTGTTTTAACAAAATTTGCTCTGGCAATGGCATAGACTAAGCATGCCGGCACTAAAACAGCTATAGAAGACGTATACTGAAGGACCTGAACACTATGACACAAAACTGGAAAAAGCAAGAATGAGGACAAGAATCACATTAGATTTCTTGTGCTGTGCTCCACATTAACATTGCTTCATCTCAGCTCTGAGAGAGAGACCCTGTCTGTGGAAAACCAAACTGCTGAAGTCAGTCCTATTTTTTTGTCTATAAAGAAACATGTAGTCGACCATGTAAAATGATGATGATTGATTTTCCTTGAAAGCTCTTCATGGATTGTTTACTAGAGGTGCAGTACATGCACCAACATGTTCCCAGTGGGTAAATGAGTTTCACCACAGTGACAGCAACACAACGCAACAGTCAATCCCAAAGGAATGTCAGTAAGAGCAACAGCTTGATAATGGGACTATCCTTTTTATTGACAATTTACAGTCTTTTCCATACACTTTTTTCCTTTTATTTTTTGTAGATAACTCCTTTTTTTTTTTTTTTTTTTTTAATTTTTATTAATATGACCTATGCTAAGGAGCTCTGAAGTCAGAATTTTTTTTTTTATTATTATTATTTTTTTGTCCAGGGTTACTCCACTCTCATCTGCATATTGTCCACATCATATAATGATAACTGTTCTTGGGCTATGTGAAGTTACATTCAGGTTTACACAACTTTCTTTACATGCAGACAGTGGGTCAAGTGTTAGGTACCTACATGTGGCAGTAGATTTTGCCAACAGAGAATAGATAGCAGCTTTAACATGATTTTTTTTTTTTTTTGAAAGGAAGATGTTACGTTTGAACAATATGCCACAGAGCTTGCAATCATTATTGGTTTTATGTGGGTATTTTATCCTTGTGATATTCTCTTGTTTATCTTCTAGTTTCTTGGAATATTTGAGTTGCCAAAATTTTTGTTATTATTATTTTTTCATATCACATTCTAATGGATTGGCGTCATTGTTTATAAATTGGCAATGTTTCACCTGCAGCTAAAAACCAGATCTTTAGGGTCAGGGCGTGGTCAAAATGTGAAAGATGTCAGGAAAAGAAACAGCCAGGTTCCCAGGGACTCTAGTTACTGATGGAAATGTTCAGGTCATTGTTCAAGTCGTTGACAGATTGTCTAGAGGTTTTCATCCGAGCCACAGAATAAGCTGTAAAAATCAGTACTCTTCTGATCATTCTCCTTCCTGTCCTTTTCAGTGCTCTCCTGAAGGCTTATATTCAAAGTGGTTGAGCTGAAATATTAGAACTGTACTTCCCCTTCTGTCTTACATTAAGCTTATGGGCAGGCAGTGTTGACAATGGTGATGATGATCTTGAAGTCTCTGGAATCCGTTTTTCTGCCTTTTGCTGATCTATCCAGATACAAGATCCCAAAGGTTCTTTCCTTTTTCTTTCATCTGCCAGTAGATCAGGCTTCTGATTTCATTGTCTGTGATGTCTAGGAGGGGAATACTGGCCACACAGATCATAGTGAAGGGCAATGCTGATGCTATCTGTGGTTTACACATTGTGCCAAATGTATTATGGCATTGTGTTTTATAGTCTTTCACGTGTGTTATCCCTCCTCCCTTTGTGTGTGAAGAGGCAGTGTGCAACTGCAGCTAGGACTGCAGTGAATGATTTAACTGAGCTGTCTTACCCAGAAGAGTCCTTATTGACATTTTAATGTCTCTTCACCCATTTCCTGTATCTGGGCCTCCTGCCTCTAAAACTGATTTTCTTCCCACGATTGGATTTCTTTCTTGCTTTTTCTACAATTACTCCCTTACCCAATAACTTTAAAGCTTTTCTGAGAAATAACTCTCTAAACACAGGTTTTTCAGACTTCTTCCAACTTTCCTCCTGAGTATATTTAATATTTCAACATCTGGTTTTGGATGTAATACTCTTTATAGAGTAAGTCACTTTTTTGGTTATTTTTCCAACTACGTCAGTTCTATTAAAGTAAGCCCCTGCAACGTATAGTCAGGATAGGGCATGGAAGTATTTGCCTTGAAGGGAGGCTCCTTCTGCTAATTTGCCATTTAAGGAATCAGTTTTCTCTGAGGGATAACAGTTCAGTGGCTTCCTCTGGAGTTAAAGGTAAATAATTTCTTGCAATTTTTCTGAGTTGCATGATTTTTGGAAGGACTTGATGATCTTCATGAGGTTAGGATAACTTTAACTGACCTAATAATCATCTGAGATTATTTGTACATGGGGTGGTGGTTAGTATTTTTTGCAAGATGCATTAAATTTTCACTCAAATTTTCCTTTGAAGACTGAATAACAGCAAGTTATAAATTATGAAAATTGAGATGATAACAAGTCCCCCAGGAGATTTTCCCAGGGGTTATGGACTGGGTATAAGTTGCAGTCTTGGAGGGTGAGATATGTCTTTGAGATATTTTTATTTAAATTTGCAAGAATTATGTTACTGTAGTGCTGTACTTTCTTAGTGTTTTCTTTATTCATATATGAGGGACAAAATCAAAGACATCATGGTCTTTGCATATTGTCCCGAGATTTTCTGGCTTTGGCAGTCTTCATAACCAACACGTCCATCAGAAGTCAATCCCCTGAAGTACTAATATTTCTTTTGCATCCTTTCCATTCCCATGTGAAGTTTGCATTGGTAAGCACATTGTAGTATATGTGCTCTGATATGATCAATGTTAGCGGTTTACACATGGTTGAGAGATATGTGCATATTTAGGAGTTAGGAACTACTTGAAGGCCCGTGCTTTTGTTTTCTATAATTAACGCTACTCTGACATGCATCTTTAATCCAACTGGTATTGCTTTTCTGTTTAGTAAGGCTGTCTGAGATATTTTTTGCAAAACTGTTTGGACTCCAGAAAATTTCTAGAGATTCCTCCAGGAAGTTTCTAGAGATTCCTCCTAATAAAATCTTTTGTTTGAAGCTGCATGGCTTTACTGTCTCCATGCTTCTTTGTGATATTTTATCATTTCATATCTTTTAACCTGCAGATAAGGAGGGCATGGCTCACTTGCTCACTGTTGGATAAATGATAAATATTAATAATAACCTGTGTATAACAAATTCAGGTAAAGACAAAAAGAGAATATTTTTTATGGCTTCACAGCACTAAAAGACAGGTTTTGGGCCATTTCAGATTTTTTAATGTAGTTGAACAGTAAAAAATTACTTTGTTCCCGAGACTGTGATCGACCTTGTTGACTGGAAATGTGGCTTTTTTTTGTTGTTGTTAGTAGTTTTCCTCCAAAAGTCTTTCCTCCAAATCTTACCTCGATCTTACCTGAAGTTATCACTGGGCAATTTTCTTTTGGATTTGTCTTGTTTTTTTTTTTTTTTTTTTTGTCATTCTCCTTCAGAGACTCTGCTGGAGAAATACTATTATCTGAACTCCTTTTGTTGAAGAAAAGATGTTCTTGGGAATAATCCACAGGCTGGAAATTTGGCCATCCCACCAGTCTTACACAGGAATTGAATAAGAAAGGTTAAAGGAGTAAAACCTCAAGAATGAAGAACAATTACCTATTGTTATCTCTGGACTCTTTCAGAGAAGCTGAAGTAAAATTAGTATAGCATTCATTTATTCACAGAGAGAGAAGCTGCAGAACTTTGTGATCCATGGTAGCAAAAGCAATTGATAAAAAAGACACATTAACGTCTGCTTTGATCGGTAATGTTTGTGACACCTCGATCATGTCTATAAGATTAGCTATCATTACAGCCAGAGACATCTCTATTCCTCATTCATTTCAGTAGTCTATCTGGAAAGATTTGAAATATGGATGGGAAGAAATTGTATGCCACAGGAATGGGATCACCATTACTTCTCAAAATAAGTGTGGCCAAACAGCAAAGGTAAAAGCTGTAGTGATTATTTCCCAAATATATTTTAATTGGCAATAAATTAATTTTTTTTTTCTCCAAGTCTAGTCCTGTTTCACCTATAACAATAACTAGTATGTGATCTTCCTGTCTTTATCTCAACTCACAAGCTTCCTCATTCTATTTTGTCCCCCTGACCCACTGCAGAGTGGAGTGAGTGAGCAGATGGGTGGGAGTGTGACTGCTCACCAAGGTTAATTCATTACATTTCATCATAGGCTGGTTTATTGTCCTGCTTACTGAGGCTCATGGTATAGGTGCATCTTTGCATTCTTGTTTGGTGAGTGTGGTTTTGAAGAGAATCCCCTGACCATGCCCAAGGGTGACATTGCAGAGAGGTCTCAGCGCATACAAGATGATTTCCCTTTGGAGGAAGCTAACCAGAAAAAGCTCTAAAAGGATTACTCCTAATACAGGCCAGCCACTAAAGGATATTCTGGCTGCAGGATAGGCTGGAACTAGCTCATTGTGAAACACATATTGGATATTGTGCCTGAAAAAACCCTTTTCTTGTACAGATCCATTCCTGTAGTGATACCTGCTACAAAGTCCAAGGCCTCCTTGAAGAGGACTTTCATTACTGATAAGGAGCATGGGCTAAAGAAGTAAAAGGCAAGATGTATTTGCTTTGGTGTTTCATAATTTCTGGATGCTTCTATCATGCTGTAGGAACAATCCCTGACCTACAGACCAAATGGTACAAAGTATCTCCCACACTGATCTAGGCCAATTGTCCCCAGCCATGATACACACCACTTGGTCCAGATATTTTCAGGCTATAGGAACTCCTCCGAAATATACCCTAAAGTATCATTTTATTTTTAGTTTGAAGTGATTCAGATGTAACAGCTCTGTCACGGCCTGTGACTTAGTATTTATAGTAGCATGCTGAGGATATGATGTAAGCTATGGGCAGTGGCAAGACATGAAGCAGGCAGAGTACTTGTAGGTATAAAGCTCACAGAGGCAGACTTGTACTTCAGTACATTTGCTTTTCAACCTACAGCACACAACAGTGTGTTGTTTCAAACAGCACACGAGACTGCATCTGAGTTTCACCTCAGAGGAAATAACAGAGAGAAAAATGCCTAGGGGCAATCCGGAGTGTGTGTAGTTTGGACAACCAGTGGAGAAGAACCTGAGAGAAATAAATGGATGAACTGAGAGAGTAGATGCACTTTCTGCTGAAGAGAAGACCACTCCTCAAGAGGAGAGCATGTAGTTTCTTTCAAGATACCAAATGTTGCTAGCTATGCAAATAGTTTCGGTCTATTTCTATAGATTCATACTGAGAAGAAATTTTGTACAGTTATTACATGTATGATGTTCTCCCTTGATATAACTAAATGCTTATCGCCAAGGGGATTACAAAGAGGTATCATTTTCAGTCCTTTCAAGCCTGGTTAATTTTCTTCACTGTTAAGCAAAACAGTCTAAGTCTTCCCTTAAGGTGAACCTTGGTTTAAAAGTAGGCAAAGACAGTCACAGTAAAAAGACAGACCTATTGCCACCTTCTGGAATACCTCAGCCAGGCAGGATTTAAACAGGAATTTAAGTGTAAGAGAAGGAAAATGTCTGCAAAACTCTGTGTGCCATAACTATTGCCAAGACCAGCTTTTAAGACTTTTACTGATGACATTCGGGTTCAGATTCAGCGAAGTGGCTCTGAACTTCCCATTAAACCCGGGCCCTGGGTCTTCATCTTTTTCTGTTAATTGGTCTCAGTCTCTGAAGAATTATGATGTCTTGTGATGCCAGCACAGCTCTGAAAGGTCTAAGTTTGTCAGTTAGCATCACTATCTCCTGTTTGCAGGTTTTTATCAGTCCTCCAACACACTCATCGCAGGGAAGGATAGCATCCTTCATCAGGATGTTCTGGAATCCATGTCCCTCAGTGTCCTGCTATTTGGTTATTTTTAAAGTGCCTGAATGAAAAGAATTAATCACTCATACTTTTATAAGTGTATAAAAAATATCACTCCTTTACCAGGAATATTATTAAGTATTACGTCGCAAGTGTTATGAGTGACTCCAGGAACAAAATTTGAGATTCAGGACAGGATTGCCAAGGTGCATGAATCATTCACTTAAGTTCAGAGCAAATTCACAAAGCAATTCTCAGAGGATTAATCATTTTAGTAGAAAGTATATGAAGTACGACAGTTGGGTTGGGTTTTTTTGTTTGTATGGTTGGTTTCATATGGAATTTTCTTTTTTGGGGCAGGGGCAGTGAGGATTTATGGATGCTTCAATTTACAATGGATGTCTTGAAACATAATCTTTGTTCTGATCATTCCTGAAGTTTATTTTCATTTATAGTTATTCACTTCAGTGTGAAGGGCTGATGTTTTCATACTTTTATTATTCAGGTTACACATAATGTTTGCTCTATACGGGGGCTTATATTTAGGTTTGGATGTATGCACTGACCTTGGAGAACTGAACTTGCTCAATACACAGAACAATTTACTGAAAGACCCACCAGTGAAACCCTGGTGATTTGAATATGGTTCTTCAGGTCTAAATTGCAAGTTATCCTCATTTTCAGTTGAACTCATACAAAAGTAATTTTTTCAATGTCAGAATTTGTTTATTATTTTTAATTGTTGTACATCTGGAACACTAGTATCAGGTTCACTTTTATTTGATTGCACAAAGTGAGGAAAATTCAGGCCTTACATGGATAAAATCAACACCAAAGGCATATCTAGCATTAGAAGCAGAGACAAAGGGACTTTGAAAGCTAATGCCTCCAATTATTGAGCAATACAAAAAGGAAAGTTTTTTCCATGGCACACTTGTAGGGAGAGTGGAAATGAGCTATGATATAAAATGGAACATAATCTGGGTTGATAATCTACCATGTACATAGCATCTCCTCTGCTGTTAGTCCTGCACTGACAGTCCAAGAGGATGTTAAATGCAGGCAGGTAGGAATGGGGAGAGAAGAAGGAAGAGATGGGCCGGATGGTAGCTTGAACCTTCAGGAATGATTTCATTAGATCTGTTTGTCCTACACAAATAATAAAGGAAGAACATTTGCACTTCTGGCTGAATATTTTTATTGGGATTTGCTGATAAATAGAAAGGAAAGGGTCACATAATAGGGAATCAGAGAAAAAAATTATGGACCCTGTTATATGTTAAAATGAGAGGCTATGTTCTGAGTACAGAATCAAGTTCTATCAAAAAAAATGAAGTATCATTATAGACTAAGAGACTATCAAACTGTGTAAAAGCCAGAGTTACGGCACTGAAATCTGTCTAGTTACATGAATAGTTCAAAATTTTATCAGGTTTTAGGGGCTATTTTTGTTTCATTCAGTTTACTGCTCTCCTAAGAACTGATACGTTCTCTGGTGGCATAAGAGAGTGAAGACGAAGGAACTATTCTCAATTACATCAGTAGGAAGCTGGTCCCATGGTATTTCACATAACATTATATTATTCTTGAAACTGATTTCTATAAATCATATATTTTGCTCTTTGATGATTATACTCTGCAGCTGATTAACTTAAATTTGTTTTTAAAATCTGCATTTTCTGGAATTTTGCCCAATATATATGTCAATTTGTGTTACTTCTACAAAGCTAAAATGTATCATATTAATTTGAGTGTATTGAATGCACCAAATTGCTAATAAAGAGCAGGATGCAAGAACTGCTCATTGCCAATGAGCAGTAAGTGCTTAGAGAGGCGTTGAAGTATGGTATTTCTAGACAAAACAGGTAATAATTTCTGTGTCTTCTCGCAGTTCATCTTCCTGCTTTAACATATTACATGTTATAATGTAATCTATGAGATAGAAACAATACCAGGAGTCCTAATTAAATTAAAAGTAATTACCCGTTGTGTAGATACGGCTTTCAATTGAGCAGCTGCAAGTTGATATTTTGTCATCCTCAGTTTATCTATATGCACATGCGTGATTCTTTGTATCAGTTATTAATGACGTTTTCTCAGTAGTCATGAAGTGTTGTGGAAAACAGGAGAAGAGGAAAAGGATGCATGAAAAAAAGTGTTACAGGAAATGCAGACAGTGAATGAGTACATTTGCTACTGTAAGTCTTCAGCTGGTATGCTTGTTCCTTGATCACTTATTTTCTGTTATATCTCTGGGTGGTCTAAAAGAAGCATACAATAATGCCTGTTTTTTGCTAATTTTTTTCAGGCTAGCAGCAAATTATAGAAACAGAGAATCTGTCAGATTAAGCACAAGTGTTTAATTCTTTTGCTTTATTAAGGCCCTTCTATCCTGCCCTGGAAATGTCAAAATACCCTACATTGAATGTAAATAGAATTTATTTGTTTAATGTATAGATACAATAAACACATCTTTAAAGGTTTTTACATGAGGAGAGGAGAGGAGAGGAGAGGAGAGGAGAGGAGAGGAGAGGAGAGGAGAGGAGAGGAGAGGAGAGGAGAGGAGAGGAGAGGAGAGGAGAGGAGAGGAGAGGAGAGGAGAGGAGAGGAGAGGAGAGGAGAGGAGAGGAGAGGAGAGGAGAGGAGAGGAGAGGAGAGGAAGAATCTCAGTGAAAATAAGACCCAAATGTTTTTTTCATTGTTTGTTTGTTTGTTGTTTTGTTGTTGTTGTTGTTTTTTAACAATGCAATACATTTTCCATTTTTAGGAGAAAAAGTTTCTGGCTTTCAAGCAGAATTTATGTGAGAACAAAAAGAAGCTTCATTACAGAAAAAATAACGCACTAGAGTATTATTCAGACTGATTTAGTGTCTTTTTCAGCTGCATGGCTCTCCTATAACAATGGGATATAACATCATTCTCCAATTGAGAATATTATGCAGCTGCTTAAGAGTGTATACAGGGTGATGTCCATTTGAGTGACTGTTATCTTGCTGGCATAAGCCTGCTACCAAACAGGAGCAATTATTCCCAATGCAGTCAAATTAAATTTTCATAACTACGAAGCTGCATTTTACCTTGGGGCCCTACCTGATGCCCATTTCTTCATTCTTCGTTCCTTAATCCTCTATATTAAATCTAAACAAATCAATGTTTACTAACATTAATATTTTAACATACAGTACTTGGTCTGCCTTCTGACATCTTGTGCCTTTATTAGTAGCATGGTGAAGGCTTTCTTCAGTGAACAGCAAAAGGCCCCTTTTTTGTTTTCCATTCTTGTCAACTGGTTTATTTCTTCATGTGCAAATGTCCACATACAGGCATATATTTTTCTGCCACTTAAATCACCAAAAAAATCCTAAGTAATAAGAGAAAACAAATCATCATTTCATCACCGAACAAGGGTCATATTATGAAAAGACAAAGGAAGCACTAAAAAATCTGCTTCGATTCCTGCATTAATCAAATGAACAAAATGGGTTCACTTTTAAATAGCCATCAGTCACATCTTGCCCCCCAGATTTACCAGTACAGGTCTATACACCTTTATCAAAGCACCCCTCTGTCTAGAAGCTGAAGGTGAGGGCTTCACAAACCACATCAAGAGCAGAACACCTTTGCTGCTTGTGAAGCTGCATCCCAGACACAGTGAACCCACATCTGTCCTCACAGCCACAGATCCCTGATTCCCACCCTGCAATTCCTTCATATTCCTATTAGATGTCTGCCAAATACCTAATTACTGTATTTGACTGGCTACTCAATACCTGGAACTAGTGTTTGTTTGTATGTGATACAAAGGAAATTAATGGATAGGAACACAAATCAATTAAAAAAATAATTAAAATGGTATTCTGTTTCTGTTCCTCTTTCCCTTACTCCCATCCTTCCCACTCATTTTGTGTTTTTTCTGCCTGTATCTGTACCGTTAGTCCCCTGGCATTATTTCTCTGTCCCCAGTGAAGTTTGAAACTCCTTTCAATTTAGTATCAGCAAATGCAATTACAGGCTAGTTACTTTCACTTCCAGCTCATTAATGAAAATGTTAAATAAGACTGAACCTAAAGTACCTTCCTAGAAAACCCACCAGATAGTGCTTCCAATTTTTATAATATGGTCACTCTCTCTCTTCCCAGAAAGACTTTTCAGAAAATATCAACATCACCTCTTGGAGTTTCTGGATAGTCATCCAGATTCCTCTAGGACTAAGTATAATCTCTCCCATCCCCTTGAGTTTCGTGCCAGCATATGAATTAGCAAAGCAAGGCTTGAAAACTGAGATCCTTGGCACACAGCTTCTATTAGTTTAAGGGTTTACTCCCTTTGATGAAGATGAGAAGATGGGGCTAGAAAGAAAATTACCTGTAGTTGAGGCTTTATAACACTAGCACAGTTTTACCTATGGCTAGGACTATAAACTTGAAAGTAGAGTTCAGTAGGCTGTGTCCATCAGCAATGGGAGAAAAAAAAAAAAGATAATATGGAAGCTGATAATTACCAAACTAACATCAGCAGCCACATTTTCTCTGCCTTTTTATTATTAGAAAAAGTTAAATCCTGATATCTAGTTCATTTGTTGTGTTTTCTGGCACACACTAGATGTTTGTATGCCTGCTGGGCTGGAATTCTGATGCCGGAAAAAATAAAATAAAGCATGCTGCAATTTCTAGCTGGCTACTGGGCTCTTCTCTGCACTTAGCTTCAAAGATTTTTTAAAATATATTTTTCTGCACCACAGCTCAGAGTTGCTAAATCCAGAAATTGAAACATTCTGGGAACCAAATCATTTGGGGGCAAATCAAAGCTCTTGGAATGTTGCCCTAGGATTTTGAAGATAGCAGTTAATAGTAAAAAATGTTCAATATTTTTAAGGAAATCCCAATTATAGAAGGCTGCACCATTCATATCCTTGATTCCAGAGTAGAATGAATGTTGCATGTCTAACAGAGGAGGCTGCATGCCTGTGTTGTGAAGACAGAAATTAGTGATGGACAAAAGGAAACCCCTTGCATTTTACATCTGTTATGCATCTATATTTACACGTTGGTGACGTTGCTTGTGAATCCAAAGGTGAAGCTTATTTAGTCATTTAGGTTAGTCTCTAAAATAGGTTTGACAACAATTACAGTTCCCTATCCAATTTATATAATTTATTTTTAAAGTATTGGTGTTGTTTTCCAAGTGGAAAGAATAAAGATTAGGGGCAGGAAGAGTTTAAATGGTGGTGTTAAAGGTTCTTTTCCTGCTCCTTTGGAATTACCTAACACTTGAATTGTAATGATATTTTAAAGCATAGCTTAGCTGAAGTATAAAATTGCGGAGGCTGTAGATACATTGCCATTTTCAGTGGACATAAATGTGTGTCCTGTGCGAAAAGGATGCAGAAGACACCAAGACTCGGAGCTGACCAGGTCGGTTTTCAGGTTAGTTCTCAACAGTAGCGAGCTCTCTGACCGGTTGTGCAAATGCTAGTGCCATCACAGTGGAGAAATGAGTAGCTGAGGATGCAGGGAAGGACCTTAATGGCAATGTGAATTTACATCACACTATAATGACTTTGAAGCTATAGTCAGAGATAAGCAAAACAGACAAAAATAGACCTTTAAGACTTTTCCATATGCTCCCAATCCCAAAGCTACAGTAACTTTAGGATTTCAAGGGCAGCAATTGCATAATCTGAAGGCCCTGTCTTTTTAGGCAGTTACTGGTGATCCACAGGGAACAGTCTGTAGCCAAGGTCAATACAACCTTTGGGCAAAGCTGACCAGAGAGCCTGAGGAATTGGAAAAGCATAAGACTGCAGCACCCTGAGAGTTCTGCTAACTACGTGATAAAGCCCCTTTATCACGATCATTTGTATATTGGAAGCCTTGTACAGAAAATTCCTCAAAATATTCTTAAAAATGTGACAATTTATAATTAATTCATTGTAATACATGAAAATTTATATTATAGTCAGTTCAGGAGCACCTGGTTTGAGAGACCATGTTCTATTGAACGTTGGGAGTGCTGCATAACTGGCACCTATGCAGTAAGGATGCAGTAGCAACGGTGATGTACACATATGCTCAATATGTGCATATTAAATGGTAGCAGCATGATGTTTTGCATATGGGACTTAAAGATGTTATGTGTAGAAGAACAGCATCTCCTCACAGTAACTGTATATACACATTATAAAGCAAAAGAAAATATTTCCACCAATCTGGCTTCTTAATATTTACATTTAAATGGTAAAGCTCAGTGTATTTTTTCCAATAACTTTATTAAATGCATTATTCACCTCATCTGTGATTTGTTAGCTTCAAACACAGAGTCATACTCAGTTAGGCACCTGATCGCAGTGTCTAAATTAGGACTAGAGATGCCCTCAACACTCTGTGAAGTCAGAGAAGAGGATGTTTCCAGATGATGATTTAGGACTTTGGTGCCTGCATTTCTCCAGTGACTGCAAAGAGACCTTAGATTCATAGTTTCAGCAGCTTTAGTGAAACTCTACATGAGTTGATATTAACCCTAGTAACAAGGATGGATGTCAATCACATTTGCTTGTCCATAGACCTCACAGAGTATCTAATGACAATGGTTAAAACTTGCACTGGTTCTCATTCTGGAGTCTGTTTCATTACTTCTCTAGTATCACCTTTCCATAGCAAGTTTTTTTATTCATCTCAGCAGAAGATAGAGAGTTTGCAAAATATTTTGTCCATGAAGGTGTAGCCCACAACACAACTTTTCTGCACATCCTGGTAGTTGCCTGGAAATTATTGGTGTTTTACTGTTCTTGTCCCTTGAAACCTAAGAGCAAAGGAGAGATTTCTTCCCTATCAACAGATACATCTGAGACAGCATCAGCTGTATTAACAACAGAATTTGAAGCAGAAAAACAGTACTTTGGCAGTGCTGTGCCTATCGAAATTGCAGATGGATGGAGCAATTAACCTGGGAAGGCCACAACACAGCCAGAGCCAATGGAGCCATTCAGGGAACGTGGCTGCCCTGTCTGGGGATCCCAATTCAGCACTTCAGGGCATTGTTTAGACAAACTTGTTGCTGCTGACAGCAAATGCAGAGTCTCTTCATGCTCAGGAAATAAGGTTAGTGCATTCATTGCTCTGGCTTTGCCTTTTGCTTGCCAAGCAAAACAAGAACTACAGCTACAGAGCATTTGCAGCAGCAGGGCAGGACAATCTCTTTTCCCAGAATTTTTTCTTTTTCCCCAGCATGTTGACATGGATCACTTCTTCTTCAGAAAAGTAATGTCTTGGAAGTATGACCCAATTCTTATGAAACAATGCGAATTAATGGATTACATATTCACAATTTAGACAGTTCAAAACCTTCCTGACAAGATATTTTTGTTTCAGAAAACAAAATATTTTATTTATGACAGAAAATTCTAGAGAAAAGGCCTGGGTTTGGTAGATTTTCCTTTGGGGGTAAATTATTCTGTTTTGGTAAACAGTAGTCTTCACGTACTACCACAGTGCATTTCTGTGTCCTCCAGGACCTTACCAGGATTCAGCTGAACTAGGTTTAAGACTCTGCAGTGAATGATGGTGTCCTGGTTTCAGCTGGGATAGAGTTAATTTTCTTTATAGTGGCTGCAGTGTTTTGGATTTAGTGTGAGAATAATGTTGATAAATCACATTGTTGTAATTGTTGCTAAGTAATGCTTACATTAGCTGACTTTTTCTGTTTCTCATAGGAGCCGAGAGGGAACACAGACAGGACAAGATGGCCGAAGGAATATTCCATACCCTAGATGATATGCTCAGGTTGGCTGAGGGGCAGGCATCCACTATCGCTGCTTGGGATGGGATGGGAAACCAATCATTTGGTGGTGAGGGCAACTTGTATTGTATCACTTTATTTTGTGTATTCTTTTACCATTATTATTAGTAGCAGTTGGAGTAGTATTTTCCTCTTCTGTTACCATTCTATTAAACTCCCTTTATCTCAACCCAGGAGGGTTTTTTCCCCCTTCTTTTCTGCCTCTTCTCCCTACCCTGTTGGGGGCGGAGGGAGCAAGTGGCTGCATGGTCCTAGTTGCTGGCTGGGGTTAAACCACAACACATGTTATCCTGCAGTACAGGTGGCTGTAATATATAAAATGAAATTTAGTGGACTATTTTTTCTGGAATTTACTTCCATACCAGGACATATCTCTTGCACCGTGCTATTCTGAGTGCTGTGTTTGGTTTTGTTTAATTGTCACTACCAGCTCCACATTTTCTAAATGTTTTCAAAGATGGTTAGGATATTTTTATTTTTTTTTTTAAAAAGACATGCCTGTGAAGACGGATTTTTAAGAAGTCTTTACTGGCTTAACTCAGCTGTCTTTGATAAGGATAATACTAAGACTGTTCCAAACATTTTTCACAGTCCCAAGTATTATGTAGTGAACCTGAGATGCACTGCAATACTCATGTTTCCCACTCAGTATTACCTACTTTTATTTCTCCTCACACTTAATTTGCTTTTGGGACACTGATTATGGGTTCTTTTTGCCTGTTTGCTGTTGTCTTCAATGCTGAAAGATGTACAAGTGGTGCCATACTATGACTTGAAGCATCAGAGATACTGCCCTTCTGATGATATGATTGCTGTAAGTTCTGCCCCGACTCATGTTTTTCCTGCATGAGTTATGCTGATAAAATTCTCTTCTGATATCCAAGAGTCATTGCAGTACCCACTCCTTGTTTAGTTTGCTCCATATTTTTAGAATATCTTCCCTGTCCTGTGGAATCCCTAAACCTATGTTTTGCAAATCAGAAATTATTTCAAGAATGCTAGTTTTCATATTAGTTTAAAAATCAATAAAATCCATTATTTCATAGTATACTGAACTCAACCTTTTCAGAATCAGATCTGTTTATAGACTTGATGGTTTCTATCTAAAAAGCAAAAAAAAATTAATGTAGGCAATCATTCAATCATTTCAGAAGTTTAAATCACACACAAGAAAAAAAAATGGGCATTTAAGTCTGGTATCTTCAGAGTTATTAGTGCTTCTTTCAGGATTCTTGTCACCTATTTGACATACTGCATTGCTAAACAGTGCATACCTTGAACTACATTAGCTAATAAGTTCTCCAGATGTGAACAATACTTCAATTCTGATTTCCACAAAGCCATAAGGGGGTTATTCAGTTTAGCATTTCATCTTCAAGTGAACCATTTCTGGATGTGTCAACTTTAGTACTTTTAACATCATAATTGTAGTTCATAATGTACCTGCTCTATATTTGCAAAGAAGAATATGCACATGAAGATTAAAATGTGCATGATTTTTTCTTCCCATCTCAAAACATCCTAATTACTCTTCCCTTGAGAGAAAGAAATGATACACAAATAAATTTTCTAACCTCACTGACCAGATTGCTGATGAAACCTCCCTTGCACCCTAGCACTTTCTTTATCACATTTATGACATGTTCAGAAGCAAAGACCAAGTGTTATTAGTAGAAAAAGAACGATTAATTTTTTTGCAAGTTGAAGTGTTAATATTTAATTGTGACCTTTGTAGAAATGCTAAGCTTAAAATGTAAAAGTTAATAAAACTTCTATTTGAAATAACAGCAGATGGCCATGTA
Organism: Numenius arquata; assembly: GCF_964106895.1. NCBI lineage: Eukaryota > Metazoa > Chordata > Aves > Charadriiformes > Scolopacidae > Numenius > Numenius arquata. The sequence continues at coordinate 57,407,515 of NC_133578.1, forward strand.
GTGAATGCAAGCTTAAAATCAGTCTATTATGTTCACACAGTGCCTCAGCTATCAATTACTATGTATGTTGCTGATGAGAGAAAAACTGAACTCCTGTTTCATGTAGTGCACCTTAGCTGAGTATCATCTGATATGAAGGGCTATAGAAAGCTCAGATTCCTAAACAAATCCCCTGTAGAGGTGCCTGGCATATTCAGTTAAAGGGTATTCTTTTAAGATTACTGTAGGATTTTTTCCCATGAAAATTTTCATGAGTACAGCACAGATTAAAAAGTCACATGATAGTAAAAGAAATACTTTAATTCCATAGAATATTTCTTATGAAAAATGAGAGTGCTGAGCCATCTCATCTTGTGTAGAAATGGAGTTGAGATTCATGAAAGCAAATATTCAGTGAAAGAGAAACTCATGTCTGAAGCTTTGAACAGTGAGTCCAGTTTCTGAGAAGCTGGAAAGGCAAAAGCAGTATACAGCAGAAGGAAAAGAAGCTGGATGAAAACTGTAGAGAAGAAGATGTAAGCAGAGCCAGTGAAAGAAGCAGGTGATATAGTTGAGACGCTCCCTTTTATTTTTGTATCTTCTTTTAAATAGCTTAATCCTTACCGAGTCTGGTTGAATTTTTACTAGCATCTTTGACCTAATATGCCCTGCAGACGAGGACTTTTTTCTTCTGTTTGGCAAAGGCAGAAAATGCAGGTGGCAAATTATTCTTTGTTTCATTTCCTTCTTTTCCTGCTGGCAAGTATTTCTAACCCTTGTTATGTTTTCCTTTTTTATTTCCAAGACTATGCTATGTTCTTCAGGGCAAAAGATAGGAATGAAAAGAGCTATTGAAATAGGCCTTTCTAATAATACTTTTTCCATCTTTTATTTTTTTCCCCCTTGCTGAACGCCTAGAAAAAGTTCATCAAAAATATAGTATAGATGTTACTTGAATCAAATTTAAGTACAATTGCTCCAGTTTGACCATACACTGAAAGGACACATGCAGGAAATGGTGGCCAGGAAAAGTGATGTTTATCCACAGTGCCTGGCGTGAAGACTTCGGGGAGTTCCTCAACCTCATACTTCAAGAAACATAATAGTGGATGTTTTCACAAGTGAAAGAACATAAACTCAGCAATAACGGTTTGATGGTTCAGCAGAAGGGACTTGGTCTGACAATGGCTGATGGTGTAAGCATGGAAGAGGATGTCAGCGGAGGGGATATGCACAGTGCTGCTGTGCATCCTCTCAACCTGCAGCATATGGCGAGGCAGGGGTGGTCTGAGCGGTAAGCTCTTTGTGAGCTTACCTTTTGTAAAGATAAAATGTTCTTTGTTTTCACTCTGTGTCAGGAGGACCCCTTTATCTTTCTTAGTTCTATTGTCAAAACTGCCTAGCGAAAAAACAGATAGTAAGGGATACGCAGGGAGCACACCTTAGGGAAGAAAAGAGGACAGGGTGGGAAGCAGATCATCAGCTGAACATGAAGGACCCACTGCACACAGACCCATGGGTCAGCCTTAGTCACCCAGCTGATCCTAAAACTTCCCAGCAGGGGTCTTCAGACCCATTCTTAGCTTCCAGCTAATCTGGATGGCATCAATGCCTTTGGTTCCAGTCATAAGGTGACACAGATGATTGAAAATGCTTGGAAGTTTCACAGATTAATTAACAACACTGTGTCTGGGGCACACACCACATAGCAACACTCCAAAGAGATCAAGGAAGGGCTGTTACAGTAAAACAGCAAGTAAAGGAGGTTTGCTAAAGCTATAAAAATTAATCACCAGTACTTTTTCTGATATTTCAGAACCAAGCAGCCTTTCTCATGATTTGGAGGACCAATAGCTGACCTGAATGTGCAGGGAACACTTACAAAAAACCTGGCTGCAGCAGGAAAGCTAAAGAAACTGCATTTGTGTTCACTGTGGAGGATGTAAAGAGGCTTCAATGCTAGAACCTTCATGGGAAGCATCTTAGAGAGTCTGGCTGGAACTAAAGTGTCAGAAAAAAGGATTTTAGAATGTGTTGATAGTCTGAATAATAGTAAATCTTCAGACGTGAATTGAATGCATGCAGGTGCACATTATGATGAAACTATGCCATGAAATTCTTGACCTTCCATTTACAGAGTATGACTTAACACTTTGAGCTCCTTCCATGCCTCTGAAAAAGAAGGTTGCAAATACGATACCAGTTTCTAAAACAGGATCCTGAATGCTGTGCAAATCTGATGTCCAGGCTGGGAAGTTTTGTATTATCATAATTAGTATCATAAAAGAAATTAATCAGCCAACAATTTGACAAATATAGACAAAAGTGTTAATATGGCTTTTGTACAGGGAACTTATGTCTTACAAGTCTTTTATGTAATCTATTTGAAAGAGTCGTTGAGCATGTGCACAAGGATGAGCCAGCGGACAAGTCTTCTGAGATTTCCAAAAGCTCTTCAGCAATATTTCTTGTAAAAACATACTTGTCATCAATTTAGCAAGAACAGATGTCTTCTTAAAAGACAATAAACAAAAGGTAGGAGTAAATGGTCATCAGAGGATGAAAACAGTGTACCCTACAGAGACCTGTGCTAAGGTTTGTCCTATTCAGTATATTCATACAGGATCTAGAAAAGGTGGTAGAGACTGATGAAGCTTGATGATATTAAATTATTCTGTGTAGTAAAAATGAAAGCTGGCTCTGAAGAGCTGTGGAAGGATCTCACAGTATTGACTAATTGGGCAGTAAAATGGGAGATGAAATTCAGTGCTAATAAATACAGAGTAATGCACTTGGAAAAAAGCAAGCCTAATTTTACAAACATGGTATTGGGCTCTGAGCTGTTAACACACAGTAAAGAAATCCCAAAGTCGTAATAGGTAATTCTAAGAAAACATTAGCCTAATGCACAGTAGCTGTTAAAAGCAAACAAACAACAAACAAAAACAAAATAGAAAGTTGGGAATTATTAGGAAAAGACCAGGGCACAAGCAAAATGTATTATTCTGCCATTAAGTAAATCCAAGTATCCTCTGTATATACTCTTGCTACCTCCATCTCAATAAGGATAGAGAAATTTGACTACATTTGATGTTCTCCTTTTATCTGTGGAGATGTGAACACATATCCCCTGTTGCAGTGGGTGGACCTTAGAGATTCAGAAGTGGGTGCATTTGCAGTAGTACTTCCTTTTGAATTTTTTTCACTTTTCAGGACTACTTATATGTACATGTGTATACCTTCAGAGCAGCCTTGGTGTGAATGTAAAAGCCTTGTTCAATGAAAGCGATGCTGAGATAAGCATCAATGAGCAGGCTCACTGGGACACAAGAACCGTGCATGGATGGATTTGGGAAAAGATTTCAGCTCCTGATGATTGAGTGAATTTCAAAGGAAACATTGAAATGAGGCTACATGACTACAAGAGCAGGTGAAGACGGGATACAAAATGAGAAGATGTTTTATGTGCTGAAACAGCAGCAGAAGTCAATAGAAGCAGCTTGTCTGGTTGTTCGGATGCTGATTTGAGAAGTGTGTTGACAGAGATGGCTTTCAAACAGTCTTTGAAGGGGAGGTGATGGTTTTAGTTGAAGGCAGGGTGACTTGAAGGAAAAAAAAAATCATAAAAAAACCCTGAAATTGTTCACTCAAACCTAATTATGTATTAGAACAGTGTCCAAATGTTGTCCCTTCTGAAGAGAAAACTAGGCTAATGTTTTAAAATAACCACAGGGTGGGCGATGGTTGGGCTCTGGGGGCCCGGGCAGATATTCTGTTTCTTCATCCAGAGAAGGTTGTTTCTATAGCCAGGAAAGTCCAGCTGGGAACAGAGTTAGCAGTAACATCCTCTGGGGACATGTGTAAGAGGCAAGAGAGAAAAAATCAGCCCAGCCCCTATGCTTTACAGGGATTTTACTCTCATATGAAAAGAAAATGCTGAGTATGATAAGAACTGAACAAGTTGTGAAATAACCAGTGATTTTACCGAGTCCAAGGGCTGGGAGTCCAGCTGTTCCATCTTGTATTTATTTTCTTTTAAAAAGTAATGTTATCAAATAACATCCCTGTTTTAAAAGAAAATAAAGAAATCCTGCTGCAAGAATACAAAGGTTCAAAACCAAACAAAACGTGAGTGACAAAACGAAACTGAAAGTAGCTGCCCAGGAGGAAAGGGCCTGAGGTGTGTGAAGGGCTGTTTGGTCACCCAAACTGGTACCTTTTCAGTAAGAAACTGAGGAGGTTGACTGTAGCATCGAAGGCAAAGATAGGCTGGTGAGGAACTGGAAGTCTGTCTCATTTTCTTCATGCCGTGCTGAGGACCATCTCTCTTTTCCTTTCTATCCCAAATCCCCTGGTATTTCTCCTTCCTCCTCTCCTTTCCACTAGTTTTTGTGAATTGTCTTCTTTCTGGTCTGAGTGCTTTCCTCAGCCTGGATCCTGCTCTACTGTAACAGAGCTCATTTATGTCTGAAACATACTTATTTCCTTCTCTCTGCAAGTCCTACTTCATTTCCCCAATCACTCTTTACCATGAGATAGGCATAGAAGAAGAGACACCTAATCAAGTAATATAACCAAAAAGTACAGTCTGAAAAAGTTCTTTGGAAACAAAGATTTGCAAAAGCTGAATTTTTCACTAAGAAACCCACCATAGGATGCAAATCCAAATCCTTCCCCATGAGTGTTTAAATGAAGGCCTTTTCTCTCAGAGCCACCGTTACTTTTCTTCAGACCTCAGGATGGGTTTGGCAGCCCTGCCTTTTCTTCGGGGAGTCTGTGAGCACTGCCACTTAGGTGAGGGGCTTCTTCTCACAGCTATGAGCAGGTTGAGCCAACAGCTTTTATTTCGTTAAAAATGAACTGTAGAATCAGCAATAGACGTGCATTGACTAACTGACTTGCTTAGATACTTCAAGGCTTTGTGAAAAACCTGTTTTGATGACGGCTCCTGTACACTTAGAGTTGCTTCAGAAAAAAAAGTGGGCCAGTTTTTCCTTTTTCGATAGTCTCTGATTTTTATGATCTCCTAATTACAGTATGTACAAAAGAATTTCACATATGTTTACAAAACAAACACTTAAGGTACTTGTGTAATTACAAAGTCTGCCATTAAATTAGTGTTTCATGTGTTTGTGTTTTAATTATTAACTGTGGCAGAATATAGCTAAAGCAGAAAACATGTAATTTCTATGATAATAACTGAACACGATTAACTGCCTATCTTTCTATAAACAAAATGTGTTTTTCATCTGCATTCTTCCCTTGTTTTCCCTAAATGCAATTCAGGGCAATGCAAAAGAGTCTGGCATACTCCCTCTTCACTGGAACCTACTGTGATAAAAGTGTTTACTTATAAGGTAACTTGATGTGGCATGTTGTAAAGATTTTCGTATAGATCTTGGCTCCTGTTCATCCACATATAATTGTCTGTATAGCAGTTTCCTCATCCTTTTTCTGATGTACAAATGGCCCATATGTCTACTCCTGACAGTTGTGTTTCTTTTCTAATATTCAGTTATGTCCTCATGGATCTCCATACGAGTTTCCTCTCCTCATTTGTGTAGTCCTAGTAATTTCAATATAGACTTTATTATTGATGATGCCTCTACTGCTGTCTATTTTTTCCCAAAATTTTTTCTCCCCAAAATTTTTTCTCAGATTTTCACCTGTTTATATAATTTCTTCTTTATTATTAAATTCTGTGGTATTAAATTATATAATTTCTTCTTTATTATTAAATTCTGTGGTATAAAGTAACTTTTCAATGTAAAATTGTCTCATCTTGTTAAACTTTTTAAAAATCTTTACTACAGATTGCCAAAGTTAAGGCATGCTAAAGAAAGGTGACTAGTGTTTCTGGAAAAATCTGATTTCTAATCATATTTATCATCCTAATCAGTATGAAAATGAGGGGGTTTGAATTCTTTATTGGGTGACAGTCTAACCATCAAGAATTTCTCCATCAAGGCCAGCAAAAAGCAATCATTTCTTCAGTCACCTGAAAGACACAAGGAAAAATCCAGGTTACCCTTCCCAGTGAAATATGGTAGGCTGGCTGTAACTCAGTCTTATGCACAGGGTTCTAAGTGGGACATTGGATTTCATTTAAGTCGGGTAATAATTTTCCTCCTTTAGCCTCACGAAAAATTGAACGCAGGTTCCCTGTAGGGTTCCCCATAGGGTTTCTCTCACAGAACAGAGAGGAACATCTCCATAACTCCTGGAAGCTGCTTGTGACAGCTGACAAATCTTGACAATTTTCTGACAGCTTATCTAGTTACATGAGTTGCTCAGATTATAGACGCTCTTTACAGCCTGGTACAGCATTGCTCTTGCAGCTTCTAGAGATAGACTAGTCCCAATTTCCATATAGCTTTATTCCCTTACTCTAGGCATCAAGACTTGATACCTACTTTGGAAAAGCTGCCTTGACGGACTATTAAAAAAGCCCATAAGCACAACCTCCCGACCGCAGGCAGAGGGCTCACAGTTCACCTGGAGTGGCACATCTTAGACAGCCCTTTGAAGGCTCACTCCATTACCTACCCGACACTGACTACAGTCCTCTGAAATGTGTTATCCTTATGTACTCTATGACCTGCCCTCTTTCCCCGCTATTAGAGATTCCTACAACCTGGATTATGTCTAAGCAAAAGAACTAAAGGACATGCAGAACCTTTTTAGCCTCAGTGCCTTGGGCTAAAGCCCCTAGCATCAGGCAGGAATCCGACGGGAGACGGATGAGAGTGCAGACTCCAATAGACACCTCGTGGCAGAATGCCATGATACTGAATGCACAGGGCACATATAGGCCACCTGCTCAACTGGGGTGGCAACAAACATACTACAGGTCGCAATTACTCTTTCTTAGAGGGAGAGAGGCAGGATTGTCTTCACCTCAGGTCTTTATTTTCTTTAAAAGTTACCACAAATTAGGATTTAATTAGGTCACCTTTTAATTTTCTTCAGATTCACAGAAGGAAAAAAAAAAGAAAAATTTGACTGTGAAAATGACCCCTGGTGAAGACTTCCTTGTGTGATACATACACTCATTTCAGTAGACTCTGTATGTATAGCAAAGAAACCCAGAATTTCACATTTCAGTTCATACTAAAAGATAGGATAAAACTGAGACCTCACGTAGGCAGACAGAATTTCTTCGTGGGACTCTCACCCACTTCTACCATGGCTGAATTTGATCCAAATTGGTTAACACTATTTTCCTTAAATATTAATTTTTCAGAGAAAGGGTTTATATAACCTGTCGCCTTATATTATAGCTGATGTAAAAAGTTTGTGACTGAAACCCTAAATGTTTTATCACCTGTCAGACATTTCAATGATAATAAAAAGTAACATCCTTTAAATTAATTAGACATGATTAGGACTTCAAGCCCACAGGCCACTTCATTATGCAAAAATTATAAGTTAGCTATTTAAATTACCATTAAATTGATTCTTATGTTAATTGATATCTCACTTATAACCCCTGCTTTTAATTTCTATAGGATCTTATTAAGGTTTAATGCAAGTAACAAAAATGTTTTTAGCAATCATTCAAATAAGGAAAATATACAGAAAAAAATATGATAAATATTTTTCTCTGTTTCCTATTTATGTTAAAAATAGGAATTGCTTTAATAAAATATATCAGATATCACTCTTTCAACCCTATTAGTATGCAAATTGTTGTGATTTTCTCCTCTATCCTGCCATTCAGCATAAGTAGAAAGTTACTTCTTCTACACATGCGCAGCAGTGATTTTCTGAGATATGCAATGATTTGTACAGAGTATTGAAAGTCAGAACTCAGGTCATGGAATACAATCAAATCAGTAATGCAGAATGCTAATAGTGGAGATGGGCATTCAAATTCATTTAAGTCACATGTTAATGCTTAGACAGGATACACGTCTTAGATTTTCAAGGGCTATTTGCCTTGCCTATGGCAGAGGACCAAAATTCTTGGAAAATGTGTAATTTGTTCCTCAAGTCAGGGTCTGCCAGTACAATAGTAGAACAGACCTTGTTGTTTCTCCAAACTGTTTCACTTTCTTCAGTATCATATTGAACCATTTATAAGATAGGTGAACTCAGTTTAGTGACCTTGCCCTTTTGGTATCTGATACTCATAATGAAATCTCATCTGCCAGTTAATTTCTGTCCCTGATTATTAGGTGTCTGAATAATGTAATTCACATCAGAGACAGAGATCAGGGTTATATCCCGGCAGTGTTGTTGGCAATGGTTGTGCTGTCAGTGATTCAAGCTAAGACAGTATTTCTCTCTTGGTCCTTCCCAGAGAGTTCAGAGTCCACATGATGAACAGTTCAGGCTAAATCTAAAATGAGATTAAATATCCTTTACATCCCAAATAGCCTCAAAGCTCTTGTCCATATTGCCATTACCTTCAAACTTTATTCATGCTTCCAGGCATGCGAAAGACACTTTTAGTGTTGTGCTGTTAAAAATACCACTCCGGTGGTCTGTGGCAGAACTCTCACAATATAACAGGCACTTTCAACTGAAAAACCATCACAATGAAAAAAGGTCCTAGGACTCCTAGCTGCCAGGTGGGGATCTGGGACATCTTGGCCCCAGACCCAGGTGTTCTGCACGACAGAGACAGCTGACTATCTCTGAAGGAAGACAATCTTGTGAGAGCAAAGCACTTGGCCAGGTATCTGGAACTGAATCGTGGAGTAGACAGATATAGCCATATGTTGAAACACCTTCTCCAAAACAAGAAGTGCAGCTTTGATAGCAGCCTATGCTTTGAACACTTGGCACTTCATCTGTCGATACTATGCATAGATAAAGCTTCTAAATACACCTGAGATGATAAAAATGCTAAGCATAGCTAAACTCTGGAGATTTTCAACTTAATTTACAGATGACATGCTTTATCCCTCATGATATAGTTGTGAGAGGTTAGTCCTCAAAAACTGCTGGATCCAGAATCCTCTGAAACACCACTGGATAATGCAATCCATGCTAAAGGGTGACAACATCTTCAGCTGGCAACACCCTATCTGGATTGCTTATCCTCAACAAACATCTTTTATTAATGGGACTGCCACCTGACATTGTTGCAACAGAAGAAAACCAAAATATTTTCCTCTAAACTAGTAACTAGTGGTCTTCTGGCACAAAGCAAATAGTGCTTCAGATGCTATCAAGGGTCAGATATTTAACAGTTTAGCAGCACCTTTCAGAATTCCCATTAGTCTGTTAATGACAGAGAAAAAAATCTTAAATTAACCTTACCAAAGTATCTGTTTTAACTAGATTGCATTAGATCACATTGAACTGTTGTGTGTTAATGGCTTTTTCCTGAGGAATGAAATGTGAATAAATGAATTAATATTGCAATAAGTAAGAAGGGTTATTGGAAGAATGGATCTATAAAGCGTCAGTAAAGTAACAGTTCAACAGATAAGAATCAGATGCCATTATCCCAGTAGGGTAATCCCTGAAATAACGTTCACTTTTTACCTTTATGTTTCTTTATTTTATATTTGTTGTTATTTGTTATTTTTTTGTATTCATGGTCTAAGAATTCATTGTAAATTATAGCGGCACCCAGTGGCATCACAATAATTAGATTGCATAATTAATTGCATTATAAACTTTCATTTCTGAGTTTTAAAGCTCAATAGTAAAAAAACCCATGCTGTAGTCTGAAACTTGGCACCCAGAGCTTCAAGGATTTAGCTTGGGAGTGATGTGAGGTTTTAAAATAAATTCTCAAAGATAGTGGTTCAGCTGTTTGGGGGTTTTCTATTGAGACTTTTTTTAGTATTTGTATAACTTGAAAAGTGTTGCAGTGTAAGCAGGAAAATTTGGCAAGGAATTAGTTCATAATATGGTTTAATTGCTTTTGGCATTATACATATATATTTTAAATAGCCAAGATACTTAAGTTTGAAAAAGGTGCTCAACACAGGTGTATTCATGTGGATTCTTTTTTAGCATAATCTGTCATAAAACAGTTGCCGTTATTATATAAAATATGCTTTCAAGTACCTATAGCTTAAATGTACTCAAAACTTTCTGAAAACATTCCCATATTTTTTTCACTCTAAATGAGACATTTATCGGATTTTGCAAGTAGAGCAACTGCAAGTCAGTCTACAAAAATATATGTTGAGACTATTGCTGGTTTAGTTTGTATCTTCAAAAGGCGAATAGATTATCATGAATTCTTAACAGCAACATAGCACTTTTCAAGCTAGATACCAAAGCTTTTTATTAGGGAAGGTTTCACCATCCTTATTTTATGGGCAAACATTCTAGAAATAGAATCCAAGTTGCTGACCGGTATTATACCAGGAGACAGAAGAGAAGACTACTTCGAAGTAGTAGCCTCAATGCCAACATGGCCTTGGACAATAGAATGCATACACTTAAACTGGAAAACTGTGACAACTATTACAAAGTTTAACTGAAAATAAGGTGGAACAGCCAAGTCTGGGTTTTATCCCTTGAAAATCACATATATGTTTCATTGGATCGTGGGGTGAAGTTGATATTTCAGAAGAAGCCTTGTTATTAACCCTGAATAGAATCAGAATTTTCCAGGTTGGAAGGGACCTTGAAAGATCATCTGGTCTAATCTAGATGAGGTTAGATGACATTATCTAGAGCCCTGTCCAGTTGCATCTTGAAATCCTCCAGTGATGGGGACTCTACCATGCCCCTGGGGAGGTTGTAGGAAGAAAGCTCTCCCCTGTTGCGCCTTGTCTTCTCCAGTGGCTCCTTGTGAAGAGACAATCTCTGTCCTCTTTGTAGCTGCTCTTTAATTACTGGAATACAGTCCTGCCCTAAGCCTTCTCTTCTCCAGGGAGAAAAGACCTAATTCCTTCAGTCTTTCCTCCATAGGGCAGGTTCTCCAGCCCTTTGATCGTTTTCATGGTCCTCCTTTGGACCCTCTCCAGTCTGTCCACATCTTTCTTGAATTGCTTGGGCCGGAACTGGACACAGTACTCCAGGTGAGTCTGATAAGTGCTGAGTAGAGTGGGATGCTTATGTCTCTGTCTGTGTTAGTAATGCCCCTGTGGATACAGTCCAGGATCCAATTTGCCTTTGCTGCTGCAGCAGCACACTTCTGACTCATGTTCACCTTGTTGTCCATCAGGCCCTCCAGATGCCTTTCAGCAAGGCTGCTCCCCAGACACGCAGATGCTAACCCCCAGGAATTCGCTCTTGTCTTTATTAAATTTCATACAGTTCTACAGTTCTTGCTATCCCACTCTTCCAGCCTGTACAGGTCTCTCTGTAAGATGGTTCTCCCTTAAGATGTGTTCACCTCACCACCCAGTTTGGTGTCATCAGCAAACTTGATGAGGATGCTTTCAATTCCATCATCCAGATCATTTATGAAAATCAACAGTGTGGGGCCCAGTATCAATCCCTGGAGGACCCCACTTATGAGAAGCTGTCAACATAAGTGAAAATAAATCATTAATTACCACCCTCTGAATGTTATCTGTTAGCCAATTTCCTACCCCTCTCACAGTCACCCACCCAATTTATATCTTGCCAGTTTGTCTGGGAAAAGGCTGTGGGAAACAGTGTCAACCACTTTGCTGAAGTCCAGAGAAACTCCAAGAGATATTCCAAGAACCAATACTGAGATCCTGTTGCAATAAGAGAGGACACAGTTCCTAGAAAATATGTTTTCTTCAGTACTGAGTTAGAACCAGAAGGAGATGTTATTTAAGGGTCCTTCTCCCCACCCCACACTCCCATTCCCCTTTGGTTCATCTGAGCTACTGGATGTAGATCTGTATACAGAAAGGGATAAAACCTCTGCTGTCTTTCCAAAGTCTGATCCTACTCACATGCCTGGATTAGCAGTCCCTACCCCTGAGATCAACGTAGTCAGCTGGGGATATTATGTATTAGATGCTTTCAAAATATTGTGCCTCTCATCTTTATACTGTTCAGTATGGAGTATGTTTTTTTTCCCTGGCTTGTTAGTCAGTCATGGGGCTACCTACTTACTGTAAAACAAAGTTTATATTAGAGGGTTCTCTAGTGAAGCTATTCAGTCCGTGGTGGAAGAGATTTCCTCATGAATTCACATTGGAAATAGTTTTAGGGGATGGTGTATGTTAAAGAAATAGTGGGGTAGAGTTGAGTTTATAATGTCTAATAAGCAAATGAGTCCGGTAGCTCAGTGGGGTGGAGTTAGTGGTGATCCTCTTCAGTTGGAAATGATTTACAAATGACTTCATGGTGCAGATAATAGTTCCCAAATAAATTGAGTTGTAGCTTAATTAAAAAGCATCGTTTGCTTCTTTTTCCCATTTACCTGAAACAGCCATAACTAGGATTAACTGTTGTGTGAGAACATAAAGTGGAGAGGCAGTCTCTAGAATTGCAGACCCTAAAGCTTTGTAGGGATTTAAAGATTATAACCAACACCTTGACCTGACAGTAGATGGGTAGCCAGGGAAAAGCATGGACTATGAGTACAGTGTACCATTCTGATAAAATGAACCATAACATTCAATACCAGATAGCGCTTCCATGGACATTGGCCTCCCAATGTTGTGCTGTGCGTCAGCGCCACTCTTCGAAGACATTAATGCCGTAACATTTCCTCAGCATCTGGTATCTGGGCAATTTAGTTAAATAATCCAACTTCAGCTACCATCTCTGTGCAGATGAATCATATACATGTATCTCTAATGCTCTGTCCTGAAATCGGTCTTTGTGTTGAAATGCTAAACTTTTATATCTCTTCATGGGTGCAGCTTTCAACTTGAGTGCAACAGGACTAAGAAAAAGCTCTTTCCTTTCTGTCCCCAGACTTTTCTCTGTTGCTAAAAGCAGCAGCACCATTCTGCCGGCTGCTCACACCACTAACGTGGACATAATCTTTGCCTCAGATTTTTAGTTTTCATGTCCGAGCCACGGCTCAGCTTTACACATTATGGCATAGTATCTCTAAAAAACAACAGATGGTGCAGGCAGCCAGGGAAGCTCAAGAAAATAATGAGATAATACTTGTCTTTGTAACAACTATTTTGTAGATCCTTGCAGGAATGGCAGGTTTTCAAGAGAATCCTCTCTTTACAGCTTTTCAGTGACTCTCTACATTTTGTGTGTGACTTCAAAAAAAGCCCTACTTGTCTTCATAAGAAGGCCCAACCAGTTTGTCTCCACTCAGCCCTGATTTAATATCTAAAGGCTGATGTTGACTCCCAGTAGGTCAACTTTCAATTTTTTGTGCTTTCTTGTATGCTACCCCTCGTGATTAAGGGAAGATGACACTGGGCTTCTCTGAAGTTACACAATATCCTCCTTTGGTCTCCCAAATGTTGTCTTTGTGACACAGTTTTCTTTTTGTTCTGTTTTGTGCAGTCCCAAGTACAATGCAGTCCTGGTCCAAAGCCAGAAGTGCCAGATGCTACATCAATATCATTTTCAGCATCGATCAGATATCTCTTAACAGCACCTGAAGTCTCCTTTTACAGCTGTGACAAAGCATGAAGGATTCAAGAGGCATGAAGATGAGGCAGAAACCCTCGGCCCCTTGCAGTGGAGCCCGGCCAGCGGAGCTGGGGATTAGGGCCCCTCCGAAACTGCACGTCAGAAAAGAAACTATGACTCGTGGATCTGAAGGGAACTGTGCTCAGGTTAAAAGAGAATAGCTGAAGTCTTTTACTGGACCATTATTTCCAACAACTTCACCTTTCCCCCTCTCCCCAAAATACATTTTGATTTTCATTTTCTAGTTTTTGATGAAAGACTGGAAAATCTTACCATTATTCACTTATTGGTGGGTGGGAGTTTTTTCCATTAAAGGATTTTTAAGGGTAGGAAAACTAGTTTTAAAATATTTAATTTAATCTTTTTCTCTGAATCCAAAAGCAAAGGTGACATGGTAAACTAGAATCTGCATGGAGGAGCTCTGTGTACCATGGAAAAGGTGGCTGCTCGGGGCAGGCAATGGGAGCCTTTGAACTCCGAGTCTATTGGAGATGCTCTAGTTCAATCAGGAATTAATTCAGAGAAGTCCTGTGGCCTGCATTATGCAGGAGGTCAGACTAGAGGGTCACACTCATCTCTCCCAGCATAATAATCCATGAATCTGTAAGAGCTACCATCTTTTACGGTTCATTTCTTCTAAATGCCAATGTTTATTTGTAGCTGTAACATTCTTTGATATAATATATATAGCTGGTAGGGTAAGTTAATACTAACACTTTTGCTCAAATATTTTAATTTTATTTTTCATCAAAAAAAATCAGAAAATGAGTCATAGGTAAGGTGATGAAAACTTATTTCAGATGTCATCTCAAAAGAAAGTCTAACTACTTTTTCTCTGGATCTTTTTCGTATGCTAGAAGTTTTGTTTTTCAGATATTTTAACTGAGTCTGGGAGAGGATCCTGAGCTTTTGCACAGGGTCAGACTACAAGAAGTTTGATTTAAATATCAGCAGAACTTTAAATACATCTGTCACAGAGCTCTATATTTTTTGGCAGTTATAGGCCACCTTTATTCTGTGTAATGATGAAGGTTTGACTTCGTTTGATTTTTCTTTTTCAGCCAAATGAACAGTGCATCTTTCTTTAATTGTGATCCTCATCAACCATTTGGCCCAGTAATAGTATGCAAATTGAACTCTTCAAAAATTAATGCTAACATTTATTAAATAATGCATCATACAATAAGTTAATTTGAAATTCTAAGTTGAACTCCCTGCTCATGAGAGGGATTTTTTTTCCCTGTGTCATCTTCATAAAGCATCTTTATAGTCTTTCTAAATACCTTGAATGTGCTATTTGGGTTTTGACAAATTGATCTCTAGTGAGGCTATTGATAAGGAGACATTCTCTCTGTTCCAGAGTTTTGAGATCTTCTATTCCTTGGTATCTTCTATTTCCACATAATTCTTAATATTTTCTTTGTTTGAACATTTTTGAGAAAACTATGAATTAAATGTAAGCATTTGGTAAAGATGTAAAAGCTCAGGGCACAGAGTAACATCTGCAAATAAGCATTAATTTTACACCATTACAAACAAATAAATTTACCCAGACATAGTATCACACTTGAGGACACATTGCAACACATAGAGAGGTGAACACTTGAAGGACTTTTATATATATGTATATATATAAGCCTGGCTTTTTTTACAGGTATGAATTCACGGAAATAAGAATCAGGTCCTAAAAGCAGACCACAATTTATACTATACATTTCTTATGACTAACACAAGTGCAAATTTCAACATTTGCCTGTGTTTAACCATTCTGAATGCCTTTTTGAATATGTCTTTTTCTGAGTCCTGCTCGGAGTTTTTATTTTTTTCTCATATATTTAATGTGTGCATCCGTCTGTCGCTTTCCACTCATTCATTCACCAGCCATGACACAGGCAGGTGCAGAAACAGAGTCTGTTAAAATAACCAAGTAGAAATAAATACAGCAAAACGTAGTGAGGTCTGTTCAGTAGGAGCGGATCTTTGCAAACACAAATCAAGGAAGGTAACAAAACCATCCCTCCCCTGGCAATCAGCAAAGCCCCGAGCAAGCGGGTGAGCGAGCGAGAGCTCTCCTTCCCCATCTCTGTAGCAATCCTCAGCATCCTCCTGCAACACCTGCTTGCTCACCAGAGCCAGGCAGGATGCACTTTAACCTCTTCTGCTCCTGCACACCACTGCACGGAGTGAGCAACAGAAGAGTCAGTGTTTGTGGGGAATCAAATAAAATAAAAAAAATATACATATATTCCCTTTGATATAATACTGCCACTACTGGGGCGGGGTGAGGGCACTGCATTCTCAGTGGAGTCGTAAGTTAGGTCATTTTTCACTTCCTGCCTCTTAAGAATGTCTTCATGTTTGTGTTTCAGAGGAAGGTGAGCCTTTAGGTGAGGCTGTCTTTAAGCAATGGTTTTCCAAGTGCATCTACGGTTTCCTGGAATGGCAATTTTGCCAAGCAGACAACCAGCAGCAGCAGTGTGTGCAAGTAATTGCCTTAATTGGGAGATGAATAACAGTGTATAAAGTAGTGGTTACTTAAAGAACAAAAAGATTCGTCCTTAAATACATGGCAACCTGAAACACTTCCAGCCTGGTTTCACCCTTCTTCTCCTGTACAGCCTAGCCAGGCTGAGATAAGAGTACAGCGAAGGGACACAACCAGGCACGTGGAGATGTGAGCTGCACTTTTGCTTCTGACTTGTGCTGAGGACTGGCTCCATTCTGCATATCAGGACGCGGGCACTGGCTGTTTGGGCTGCAGCTGGATGTACCATTAACCATCTCACTCATGTGACAGCATGCCACTGCTTTCAGAAACTGAGGGGACTTACCCACTTCTTAGCCTGATACGATTCTGATATATTGGGGAGGCACATTTGTCTTTTTTATTTCTTTAGACTAGAAATCACTTTAACAGTCCAAAAGACCACTACTTTATGAGTGGAAAAATGTGATCTATTTGAGTATGATGGGCTCCTACGTGAACACAAGTGATTTGGCAAATTTTGCAAAGAGAACATGTGGCCTGAATAATCAACAAGAGGAATCCACAAAGGTTTGGCTTGGCTTGCTTAATTTTTTTCTCTGATTTGTCTGTTCTTATAACTGCCACCTGTTCTTTTGTTTTCCTGCATATCTGCAGTTTTTTAAAACTAGAAGAGACATAATGATAATTTCACTTGACTTTCTGCATAAAATAAAAGCTATAATTTCATCCACTGCTTCCAATGCTTTTTGCAATAAAGATAGACACCAAGTATTTGCCTTTAGAAAGACATCAAATATAGCATTGCAGGTGATGTCTATCACCTCCCTAGGTAAAAAATTTCTTATAGATAATTATTTTCAGTGTTTAGAACATTATATCATTTCCACCTGGAATTTGTCTGGCTTTACCTGCCATATATTTAATTTGGTCCGGTCTTTGACTGAAGGTGGAAGGAGCCCTCTGCAAGCAGAAATCTTCTGCCTCAGCTCTTACTTGTAGGCTCTGATCAAGTTGCTTCTTTCATGTTCTCTTTGACAAACTACATAAATAAAGCTTTATACTTCTCTACCATTTAGGCAAGATCTACATTGTCAGTCATTCCTGTGGCCCTTTACTAAACTTCTTGCAATTTGTCAAGGTTCAGTGTTCCAGTGATAGCTGCACTAAGGCTACACCACCTTAATTCTCAGAATATTCTCATATATAGATAGACAAAGAAGTCATCTGGGCACATACTATCAATCTTATGCCAGACTTCTTGTGGTTCAGCTTCTGCTTCAAATTCAGTGGTGCCAAAGACTTCTGAATTTTTTATTCAGATAGGGGAAAGCTGTATCATATCACTCAAGGTTCCTAATTTTAATTACAATTTCTACTGCAAAATACCTGCAATTAAACAAATGAAATTGAGCTGTGTTAATAACAATGGATGAAGAAATATGGTTGAAACCTAAAGGGAATAAATAAAATCTGGCTCCCATAGGAAGGGAACATTTTTCAAAGACAACAGCTAAGGTAATGCAGAAAGGAGATCTTTGAGCTTTCTTGGGCATACTGCTAGGTGAAACCATACAGGTCACGGTAGTTCTTTGGAGATTTGTTTTGAGATTCATTTTCATTTCTAATCCAGTGCATGAGAGCGAGGAGGTCAAATGCATTGAAACAAACCCATGTTTCTATGAAACCATTTACTGTGAAGCTCCACCTGCTACAGAGGAAGGAATACCTTTGATTTTAATCACTTTTAATCAAATCTTTTAATCAAACCACTTAGACAAACCTCTCCATCTTCGAAATGAATCCTGCTGAGGGAGAGTGTGAGCCCACAGCACCACACAGAAAGTGGCAATCTAATTGGAAAATACTGCCTATCATTTTGGCAGAGTTATAGACTGCCTTGATTTACAGTACCGTAGACCTATTGACTTTTGTGCATTGTATATGTCCAGGGTGTACGTTGTGTTCATTTTATTTCATTTCATTCTTTAATTGGTCCTAGTAAACAATGTATACTATCAGACTTAAGCCTTTAGTAGTGAAACACTCAAGGGTAAGCCTTACTCTCCAACCCACACATACGACGTTAATTCACACACAATTTTAACTCACATGTTATCTAATGAAATTACTGACTTCACCTAATACTTTCTTAGTAGCAAAGAGGGGCAGTTTTGGGAGCTGGAACTCCTTTCTCTTGATTCAGTGGGATAGTACACACCCTGCTGAGTGAGTGATTTAAGAGACTTCTTTCCTTTTTCTTCCCCACAGAAACTGCACATAAGCTGCAACTTCCTATACAAGTCCTGCTTGCGTTAGATTTTCACTCTGTGCAGCAAATTATAACACACTACATATGGAACCCATTTGTTTCTCCATTCAAATTCACTTAGGTATTCCCCATGCATTCATTACAGAATAATCCATCAAATAATGCATACCTCAGTATCTACACTTATCACACAGAGCATTGTTTCCTTACTGAGTACCCATCCAAAAAATTCTTCTCTTTTACATGACCAGGAAGAACGAGTGACACTGCCAGCATTTAGTTTGCTGCAGTTGTAGATTTCTGCATCTTCATTTCTGCCACTGGTTTTATTTTTCACATGGGGACTTCAGCAGAATTCAGCCCAAAACTCAGGTGTATTCACACTGTGAGTTTTGTCTGTTATTCTCATCTTATTTTTTCTCATGTATTTTCAAATAGACTTTTATTCCTAAGAGTGCTTGCCTGCCTTTCTTTCTTTTTTTCTTTCTTTCTTTCTTTCTTTTTTCTCTTTCTTTCTTGCTTTCTTTCTTTCTTCCTTTCTTTCTTCCTTCCTTCCTTTCTTTCTTTCTTTCTTTCTTTCTTTCTTCCTTCCTTCCTTCCTTCCTTCCTTCCTTCCTTCCTTTCTTCCTTTCTTTCTTCCTTCCTTTCTTCCTTTCTTCCTTTCTTTCTTCCTTTCTTTCTCTTTCTTTCTTTCTCTTTCTTTTCTTTCTTTCTTTCTTTCTTTCTTTCTGTCTGTCTTTCTTTCTCTTTCTTTCTCTTTCTTTCTTTCTTTCTTTCTTTCTTTCTTTCTTTCTTTCTTTCTTTCCCTCTTTCCTTTTCTTTCTTTCTTTCTTTCTTTCTTTCTTTCTTTCTTTCTTTCTTTCTTTTCCTTCCTTCCTTCCTTCCTTCCTTCCTTCCTTCCTTCCTTCCTTCCTTCCTTCCTTCCTCCTTTCTTTCTTTCTGGAAGATGAAGGGAAAGTTGCTTGGCTATTAAAATATTAAAAATCAGAAATATCTCTGGTTTTGTAAGTCAGCTTCAAAATTACAATGTTTTCCATGAAACTCAATGCTATTCTTTGTGCATTTGTGATGGCATTGTTTGTCTTCTGTTACAGGCAATAAAATTATTTCAGTCTGGTAAGGAAGACCATAGATTGAGTATACACAATTTTGTTTTTAAATGTTGGACATGTGTTATGCTACCTTTTTCTGTCGTGCAGCAGTAAATTCTTCCTATTGCACTGAGAGGTAAGCATGTTCTATGTTTGTTTCTTATTTTATAAATTTTAATAAAAACGTAATTAAAATGTTTCTTAGGCTACAATATGTGTAGTACACACTTGCTATTTCTATAGCATACAGTATATCATGAATAATGTGATTACTCTAGATATAATATAGGGCTCCTCAATATGAATATGAATTATGTCTGTGCAATGGTTTTCTATATCTATCTTTTATTATGTGGCACAATTTGCTTTATTTTCCTCAGGGCACAACTTGAGCTCAGTTACCACCTCTGATTTTTGTGTGGATAATAAAATATTTATAGTCTTCAAAATTAGGTGCTGAGACAGTGATTAGTGCGGTATGAACGAGTAACTGAATAGATAAGGGCATGACATTTTGCACATGCATTACCACATACTGAACTTATGCACACCAAATCCCAATTTGTGTGTATGTACATGCCTGTGATTCCGATTCAGCAATTACTTTCTTCTTACCTGTGGCATTCCTCCTGCAGTTTTACCTGGCCACTGCATTCTTCTGTTTGGAAGAGATTTGGCCCGACATCCTCCACTGCACCTCAGTGGATGCAGCTGGGGCCCTGTTCAGGAAGGCTATGATTTTTCTAAGTCTCTATTAAAATTACAATGTGATTGCCTTGATTCAGTTGACCTCCCTGGATAAATAAAAGGATTCCTTGTAATTTTCTGTGTTCTTCCTTCTTAGGTGGATGATACCTTAAAAGCCAAAGTACTCTTTTTCTTACACAGACACCGAGGTGCCTGTGACACTCCAGAGGTGTTTTTGCCCAGGTTCCTTTGCTGAAATGCCTTCTCCCCTCACCAAATCCCATATTGCACTCCTACTTCTAGTGGCCGCCTTTAACTGTACACCATTTCTGTGTCCTTGTACTTATTGATACATGTTTTGGAGACAATTCAGGTCGAAAGTGCTATGTTAAGGTAAAGAAACATTTAAAGCCAGTCCTCTCTATCAATGAAATTTTAGGATGTGACCTTACCTTCCATGCCCAATTCCTTCTAGACATAGTATTGAATTCAGTTCTTGCCTGCTTGCCTTGCTTGATTCAGATCTGTCAATTTTAAAGGGCTTATAAAAGCAGACGTTACTTCACATAACCAATCATATCAGAAAAGTGTAAGCTTCCTCAGTCCCCAAAGATATTAGAGGCAGGCTTATTTCTACCAGAAAGTGCCCCGTTTTACATTATGGTTGATCACAGAAAGCAAGTTATCTGCCTGCACAGAGCCCTTAAGAATATAACCAGATTCTAGGATAATTCATTAGCCTGTTCAGTACTTTTTTAATAGAAAGCAAATTTCTTAATTTTTTTCTTTGTCAACAAGTTTCCTCTATGACAAATTCTTTCTTAATAATTACAAAGTAATTACAGAGGAACCTACCACACTGGGAGTCTTTGAAAGTAGTAGGCAATTCAGCCAAAAAATTGGTGGCACAATACCGATCCAAAGGAATTGTACATTCATGTGTTTCTTCTAAACTAAAATGGTAATATACTGAAGTATCCCAGCTATTGCTGTCCATGATTCTTCTGCTAGTATCCTGCTTTTCATCATGCTTAAAATAATTGTTTTGTCCCTCCCCAGAACTAATGCCGACATTCCTGTGGCACGTACATGTAGTATAATAAACTACCTGATAACAACATGACTAGCTGAAGCCAGATATTTTTTCCCAACCAAGTTGAGAAGATTTAACGGTGAAGCAGCATTGATCAGACAGTGTGTTTTACCATTGAATATCTAATTTAATATTAGTTAAACTTGATCAACAATTCAAGAGTTTAGGGTCACATTATTAACAGAAAACATCAATCCTTTGGATAATTCAATTAAAAAACATCAATAAAAATCTAATTTCAAAAGTCACTAGTATACCAATATACCATATCTGACAGACAGAAACTGCTCAGCCACCATTGAATCATTGCCTGTTTTAATAAGTATTCAGAAATTATACTGAGACTTCAAAAGAAATTGTAAGGAATTGTTAGCAGGTTTATTAATGTTTTATGTTTTATTAAAAGTTTGGGTGTACATTTCACAATGAGCAACATCAAAAATCAGACTTTCTGCCTGTAATTTTGCTTCCTCCTGTCTTTCTGCCTTTGGGATTCGCTCTTTTCCTTTCATCAGCTGCCATTTTCAGCAGCATGCAGTAATTTCATGGCTCATTGCAAGCGCTGAAAACCTTTGAAACCACAAATGCTAACCTACCTGGCCTGCAGCCATTTAGGAAGAGATTAATTTAGCAAACAGAAGCAAAACACTTTCTACTTCTAGCCTGTGCATAATTTCACTTCTATCTATATTTATTTTACAGTGAGCAGCGTAATGACAATTTCAGTAATTGCAACTCTGTAAAAATTTGCCTACCTAGCTTATCTCACTATCACAAGACTGTGAGTCAGTCAGATTAGAAAAAGTACAGCATGTGAAACTGCATTGGTTGCCTTCCAAAAAATATGTGCCTTATATAAAACTTAAGTGATGCTTTGCTCTTATTTGTATACTTATCTAGAGGACAATGGATTCTCCATGATGTTTGCTTGGGATGTGTGTGCCTTTTTAATGCACTGTGATTTATAGGTGCTTTTCCCATACAAAAAGATCAGCAACGCTAGTATGCTGCAAGTGCCAGCCCATTTCTGCAGACTTAGTTACAAATGGCTGTTATGGTGCTGTCAAGCGATTTGAACAGAACTGAAAGTCCATCTGGGGCAAATCTAAGCTATCGTGCTTGGAATGAATTCAAATTCAAAATTAGCCTACAAACTGTTAGCTGAAAAAAAGTTCAAAAATGTTTTATTGTTTCTAATTTAACTCAAAGATCAAATTCTGTAAGTAAACACACAAACTTTTCTTCTCATCCATCTTTTTATTCCATTTGACCAGCATATTCAGAACAAGATGCATAATGCCAAGCTTACAAATGTTTATTTATACAGTAAAATAGAAACGGCTTGATTTCCCCATTCCCCTGTGATTTGTCTCAGTGCTGAGTATCCCACTTCTTTACCAAGTTTGTTGGCCACCAAGGTTTCTATGTTTATTCTCTGACAAATGTAAAGGTTACAATAACTGAACCCAAAGCCTTCGTTGCCAAGTGCTGTGTAAAAAAAGGGAGCAATGAACAGTTATTGTGGTAGCATTTTTAGGTACACAGGCAGAAAAAGATTTCTTTACAATTCCCATGTCTGCCTTGATAGCTATCATGATGGCCTCAGGTAGGAGGAATCCCTAAGGTATCTCGCAGCCCCTGACTTCTATATTGGTATCCTGGCACTGGTAGCAGGGCAATCTGGTGCCGCTTTCTGAGAGTCGTTGCTCTGGGCCCGGGCTGGTTGGAAGGGATTTCAACGACCTTGAGTGACCTTGTGGATGGCAGTCACTGGGTAATGATTTTGACTGCAGGATTACGCTGTGGTACTTCCCACCATGAGAGGCTGCAATAAGATTGCTGCCAATGACATGGAGGGAGATGGAGTCAAAGGGAGAGCAGGGTCCTCAGCATTGGAGATGAAACTGTTTAAACCGCACATCTTTCCAACTTTTAAAAAGAGAGTAGTGAAAGAACAGTTGAATATCATTGTTAGCTTGCTTCACTGTGATTCAGATACTTTTATATCAGCAAAAGGAAACTGTACGGCATTAAACTTGTTTATGCAGTGTTTTTATAATAGCTAATTCATTTAAGCATACAGATACACAGACGGCAGTGGGATGACTGGCCAACCCACACAGATGTACACCTCCAATCTGGCATCCCATAACATTCATAAAATATGTCAACACAGCCTGGATTCCTTCCATAGTTTATGTTAAACTATTGGTGTTCATACCATACAAGCAAAATATTTCATGTTGTTAAAATTTGTGTCCCTAGTAAATAAATATAAAAACTAAACACATTCCCTCTAAATGCACAAGCCATGCACAGCAGCGTTGAAGCAATATGTACTGTTTGTACTTCTAGTAATATTGGAGAAATTAACATTTGTAGAGCTGTTTATCATGCAGGCAAGTGATAATATGGAGGCTCCTGTGTTTTATTAGTGTTCTGCTTTTAGCTGTGATGTTCCTCATATGGCGCCCTCTCCAGTTACTAGAGTCCCAATACATGGAACTACACATCAGCCCAAGGAGTGAGGAAAAGGATCTGATAAGGGACACAATCATGTGCAGGGAACCCCATGGCCCAGGCATGCTCCCGTAGTGCACCCCTTAGCCTTGCATTGCCCCTTTTGCACACCCCCAAGCCCCCAGCCACAGGCACAGGCAGTTGGCAAAAACCAGCTTTTCTTGGCATGGAGTGTCCTTGAGCAGTGGGAAGGCAGCAGCTCTGCTGAATATTAGTAAGTGCAGATGCTGTAGCGCAGGCTAAAGGCCAAGAATGGGTCTGGTGTTCAGGGTGCAGGAATAAAAACTGAATGCTATTTTTAGACCAGAATTCACCCAGAATTCTGAATGTAAAATATATTCATAGTCAGAGTCCTCATGATCCACCGAGCACTTGAGCAGTCTTTGCACAGTGCTGTTAGGGTGCTGGTTCCCCTGAATAAGACAACAGTTATCCCACCTCCCCTCAATACTAGCCCCATGTTGCAGAAGACCATGATGGTCTCAGCGACTGCAGACAACCAAGATACTCAGCAAGATACTCAGCTCAGGAGAAACAAGAAGGGTTGTTGCAGAGTAATAATCAGTAGCTCATATGGGGACCTTTGACTCCTTAGTGCTTACCCAGGTTGGGGTTTTGACTTGTTCAGAGATCTTCTTCAAACATGATGATCTGAATTTCCCTAAGTGTGGCTGCTTAAAATGCTGCAGCTCCATGCATCTCTCATATTTATATATTGTTATTCAATGATGAAATATTACTTTTATATTTAGATTGTTAAATTCTGTCACTAATAAATTATATCACTAATATCTAACCATGTAAAGTAAAATAGATTAGTGTAGTACTGTGAAACACTATAGTATATTACTGTATAGTAAAATAGATCTGTTGCTGTTATGTTTAATGAGTAATATTCTCCATTAACACGCATCTCTGCATCTCAGTAATTCCAGAGCTGTGACACAGACCAATCAAGGAAATGCATGGTAAACAAGCTATAATTTTGCTTGTGCTGTGCAACATAAAATACTTATTGAAATTAGTGAGTGCTGTATGCAGAGGCACTGTAGGATTAAGCAGATATTCAGGTGTACCCTCACCTTTCCTTGATTAACAAACATGCCTATCAAGATAAAGGAACAGTGTGGAGGGAAGAAAGTAATACTTGATCATTAAAACACAAATGCAGAAATACACTGCTGTTAGACATGCAGAAGTCAGTAAAACCACATGCTGTTTGGAGAGGATTGAATTATCTTCAAGCACTACCATCTAATTAAATATGTATATATTTCTAGGGCCTGAGCTCTGGAAAGCATTCCTATTCAAGAGAGCGCTTAAGCATATGCTTAACTGTAGAATGGGGACTTGGAGAAAGTATTAGTATGTGTAGTCAAAAAGTACATTTAGCAGATGAGCAAAAGAACTTGTTTCACAATCAAGACTGATGACAGTTTGCTATAGGTTAATCAATTGCCTGGTTTCATTACTTCATTTGAAGTTGGTTTTTTTTTTTTTCTGTTAGATGGTGTAAAACATTGTTATAAACAAGTAAATTGTTCTTTTTGATTAACAGATGGCTTGTGATTAGCCAAAAAATATTATTCTTTTTTAAATTAAAGGAAAAGTGTTCCTTGTTGAAACCTTCTATGTTGCAGTTCAGCCAAGAGAAAATTTATTAAAATGAAATTATAAACTTATGAAAACCAGGATTTACAATGGAAACACTGATACAGCCATAACTATAACCATGCGAACCATGCTGCTATTATTTACTATGGTAACATTACAAAAAACTACACTGTTTGGGCCATTATCCTTACAGTTTTCTTTTCAGTACAAATCATTATATTTATTATCTGTCTTCTTGTATAGAGGGTCACGGAAAAGGGCAATCAAAAGCAGAAGAAGCCTGGTTTTCAAAAGGAAATTGGACCTATTTCTAATTCTTCTTCTTTATCAAATACAAGGAGTGCAGACTTTTTTGTGAAAAATTGTTTCATGTAAGATAAAAGTGCAGATTATTGGTGAGAAAATGACACACTTTTCCCTACATCTTGAAGATTCTTGGGAGATATTGCCAGTTTTCCTAAGAGATTTTTACCTTACTCACAAATACATTTCCTTACAGACTTCAAGCAGCAGGTGATGGGGCTCTGAGTATTTATTTAGGAATACACTGCATAATTCAGCTATTGTGACTCGGATAGATGTCTTAGCTATGTAGTATTTTAGAATGTGTTTTGTACAGAGTATCAGACAAAATGAGTGTTTTTATAAACGATCATTTCTAATTTACAGGATGAAGAAAACCAAAGCTGACTTTCTGTTTGTTTCTCTCTTTCATCACTTCTTTCTTTCTCTGTGTCTGGAAAAAATACAAATGTCAACACTGTTATTCCTGCCTCCTTGGGAATTGTCATAAAGATACCTGTATTTCTATGTACTATCAGACTTATTGACAGTATGGGTATGGACATAGAGCCCCAGTGCCTGGCTTAAACAACCACCTTTATAATTATGACAAATAAACATGTGCCCGTTTTTTAACTCTTTCAAGCTGTAAAAGGGATGTAGTAAAAGTTACTTCTCTCCTATGGGTTGGACAAGATATGATACGTATTCAGAAAACCTTCAAATGGTAAAACATGAAAGATAGCCTTAAAATTATATTTAGGAAGTGCTCCATGACTGTTAACTCATCACTAACCTGAGATGGAAGGTCAATGTATGTGGAACCACTTTCTTTTTTTCTGAAACACCCATTTGACTTAGACATCAGTGTAATATAGAACAATATATTTATTCCATATTTAAAGTAACTTTTTTACTGTGTTCTATGTGGTAAGATATCATGAATTAAAAGCATGGCTTGGAACTATAGCGAGTCAATATTAATACCAGTGGTTTAATACCATCTGTGTGACAACTATGTTTAATTCAGTAAATATTCCTGACATTGTAAACACAGCCAGTATAGCTGTTAATACAAAGTAGGCAAACTGATTGACAAATATGTTTAGAGATACAGGTCTCAGAGAGACTATGGATCAGTTGTTTACTGATAACTGGCAGAATGCTCTAACTCGATTGCTAACAGTAAAGCTAAAGAAAAAAAGCCACTTTATGACTGCTGCTTGATGAAACATTATTCCTGTGTTTTTTCCAGACTATGCTGCCAATTTAGGAGTATCAGCTCTGCACAAGAAAGCTGTGTCACAATTTGAAAATGATAATGTTGCTAACACACTGTGGTGTTTCTAAAGTTGTGACACCCAAAGCACTTCACAGTATTTGATGACTGCTTATGACAATTAAAAATCACTTTATTTATTAGGAAAATAGACCTTGAACATAAGAGTTAACCCAAATGGATTTTATTTTAGACTACCTATTGTTATCTCAGAGTATGTCAATATTACGTGCTTCAAAAGAATGGATAGGAAATGTTTATCAGTAGACAATGAAGGCAAATAGATTGTTTATGACAGTATAGGGAATACATTTCTTGGCAAGATTTTGAAGTGCAGTCAGGAGGGTCATTCTTGTGGCTGCTTTTGTTGACATTCATCATAACTGAACATCTAGATTGTAAAATATGTAGTGTTTTTGCACCAAGTGATTCTCTAGGTACAGCATGTTGTGTTTGTATTGGACTTTGACGGCACAGTCACAAAAGACAGGATGTGCAAGTACTGCATATACTACTGCTGCTTCTATTTTAAATGTTTCTTGAATTGCTCATTGCAATTTACAAATCACTACCAAGCTTTAATTTGCTTCATGCCTATCAGATTTTTTAACTCTACTTGGATATATTTTTTAACATTCATGGTCTCTCCTTATTTCTGACATTAAAGCCTAGAATCATATTCTGAAAACAAATAAACAAAACAAAGATTTTTTTTTTTATTTTAAAATGTTGTACACCATAAACGAATATTTATATTTCAGTTTGAGTTAATTTGCATATTCTTGGATCATTTTTGTTAAACTATTGTCTTAATGCTGTAATTTTACCACATCACAAATACAATGTCAGACAAGGTAAAATCATGTAGTGGAGATGATCAAGGAATATTACTGTTGTGAGGATTACAGGAATATAGCTAGTTTCATAAAAATATTGAATTTCATAGCACCCCATTTTGCATGTTAATGTCTCATTAGTAGGATAGGGAATTCCAGTTTTTACAAGGTCTATAAAAATTGCTGAACAATAGGCAGTGAAAGGAAGCCTAGAGATGCAAAATCCTCATCACCACCCAGACCCTTTATACTGTTATTTCAACAATGCACAGGAATCTTTACAACTAGTCACCAAAAATAATGGTCTCAGTGTGTGTAATCACCACAGATAGCACAGCACATTTTATTTATTAATGAAGTTATTAATGGTATTGTATTTTTAAGACTTACGAATGACATTTCCTTTATTTACTACAACTTACATGGCTGTTCCACTCTACCCTGAGCTTGCCCTAAGTAACCTGCTCATGATATCTATCTCTTTTCATTTTAAGTAGTCACTCCTACTCCTGTTTCAGAACAGGCTGGCTTTGTTCAAGCGCTCTGTTGCCGAGCCCTGCATCAAACAGTGGTAGCACAGACCCACACAGCCTCCCACCATGCTTTGTCCTTCTGCAAAACGAACTTGCACAGATATGGAACCATATGCAAGATTTGGTCCAGTTAGAGCACATGGATTTTATTGTTCCTTGCATAGGTTTATCACTGGTTGAAAGTGGATATAAAATAAGGGCTGTTCTGATTTGGCATCATCTCATACCTACCTCGCACTCACCAGTGTGAGTTCACAGCTGGTTCAGAGAAAAACAAATTCAGGCATTATCAGCACAGATACATTTTTACAGAACAAAGTATTGTCAGCATGCCACACTCTCCACGTTTGATTAATGTGCACATTCAATACAAATCGGGATGGACCTTTCAAAGAGCTCAGTTCATGTAATTGAAGCCAAATTTTAGGAACTGCTGATTGGTGAGGTGATTTTGAAAATGTGGCACTTTACACAGAGATCAGTGCCTTGCTGCATTAATGTCACAGAAGGTGTCAGAGATCTTTTTGTGCAGATCTGTTGTCTGAAGGTGCAGTCTTAAGATGCGCACGGGTGAGGGGGGCATTGTCACTGCTCCCATACGTGCCTTAATAACAAAAATGAATTATTTAAATACACAGTGGCCCTGTGAAGCAGATAGTCAGTAACACGATCACCTGAAAAAACTGGAAAACTTGAAGTAAGAACCCAATAGTGATAAAAGAAGAGATCTTTGACTTCTGATTTGCAGCTCAAAACGCAGAGGGGAAATACGAGATGACCCATTCAAATGCTTAAGTGACATAAATGCAGCCCAAGAAAGTGCAACTCGCAGGATAAGGAGCCGGAAGAAGGAAACTGGAGGTTCATGATAGGACAGGAAAACTACACTAACGGAACAGATTCGTAAGGGGAACCGTAAGTTACAAAACTGGAGGCTTATTTCATAAGCACTTCTCTTTTTGGTCTGTGGTCTAGCCACAACACCACGCTCCTTTTCTCCGTGTATTTGAACTATTAGCCTTTTAACCAAATTTACCTAGATAAAAAAAGTCAGAAATATAAGAAATATAAATAGAAAAGCAAATTTTTAGGTGAAAATTTTGGAAACTGGAATCTAATAAAAATATTTATGTATAAAGTGCTAAACCAAGAATCGATGATAAAGTTATTGTAATGAATTTAAAGTAAACTTTGAACAGTAAACAAAGTCCATCTGGATTTCCTAACTATAACGGTACATTCAGATACAATACAGAGGAAGAAATACATCTTTAAATGAGTCTAAGTGTAAATAAAAACTTACTTCAACTTGGCTAAATCGGAGAAGAAAGCAGCTTTGTTCTACTGCATTTCAAAGGGCATTAAAGATGCTCGCAGTTGCATGTATATGAAAACCCCACCCTCCTCACTGTTCTCAACATTGAAATCCATTATATTCACTAAAAAGAACTTGGCACTAAAATATCTGAAGATTAAAAGTATTTGGAGATGTTTAAATCATCAACCTTTACTGATATGCACTTCAAGAGAAATCACCTAACATTTAGATCAGATACCTACCAGACAATCTGAAAGAAAGCTATTAAAATTGCTCCTGCTCCCCTTTGTAAGTTTGCCAGAGTCTCACATGGTATGGTGCATCATGTTGGCATACAGCATGATGCTGCATAAACAACAGGACTGTATTGTACATCATCAGAAATATGTGAAAATTCATTTGGATCTGCCACCAGCTATCAATTTTGACAAGGAATGTATCTGCTCCGGCTTAATTAGAGAGGATGAAAGCAGGGCATACAGGTCAGCCTCCCCAGTGTTTGCACACCACTGGAAGCTGCTCTGTGGCAGCCTGCTAAAGTAGTCAGGACAGGTCAAAACCAGAAGTTTGCTCTATAAAACGTTCTACTTCCCACTTCAGTGGCATTAGCCATACCTGATACAACGCCAGTAGGCACATGTTGCAGATGCAGAGTGACCTAAAAAAAAATATTCGAGTTTTGTTTTCCAAGTCAGCAGGAAGAATATATTCATCTCTCCCTTAACCAGTCTCAGAGATGGGATTTGACTGACCTCGGTGAGATACATCCTGATTCAGAGCAATGCAAAAGAGAGCAAACTCAAACCTTTGGGAAGAGGTCGTCTTTGTCTGTAAAACTGGTGTCATTCCATTTAGCACATAAGATATGGCCTTCTGTGTTTGATTTTTGTATATTTGTGTGAGGTAAATAAATATATATGTATACACACATTGTTTTAGAGATCAGGGTTATAATACTTTCCTACATAATTACCCTGTAACCGTTATTCAAAAAAATATAATCTTTTTTCCTATCCTTTCCCTGATTCACTTTTTATCTTATTTTGTCTGCTCTTTGAGGGTGTTACATTTATCATAAATTTCCAAAACTGTAAGAAAAACAGCTTTTTAAAAATACTTTAAATTTTCTCATGTCCTTAACTTCACAGTGTTTCCAGTACAGTTGCATTTTACAAAGTAACTACCTTACTACCAGCTCACCCACATAGTTTGTGACCTGTTCTTTTACAAGTCTAAAGGTGACTTTCATTTTCATGTTGACTTTACTCTGTGCCTATTTGGAGGTTCATTCAGTGAAATAAAATTGCCTTGCAATTATTTCTACTTAGAGAAATATGACAGCTAGAATTTTTATGTTAATTAATCTTTGTTTTTTTATTATTGTGTGGCTGCCTATCATAAATTTCCTTGCAATCCAGTTTTAATGCATTCTATAAATTATTGTGGTTTCTCCCAGGCCCATTATGCCTTGCAAATAGTTAACTTTGCATGGATTTCTGTTGTTTGCCCTAATACCATCATATGTGTAATTCAGTGGGAATGGTTTGCATCTCCGAAAATAAACGAGATTAGGAAGGATACTTGTCAAGAATGAGCCTTTGGTCAGACTGTAGTCTTGTTATAAGTATGAATGTGTGTAAAATTTAAATACATTACAAAAAGATAAAGAGTAATATGAAATCCAGTGCATACTGGACTGAAGGGAACAAACAAGGCATTACATTTCTTCTTGTTTTGCTGGCTCGGTGAAATTAGGAAGCCACTGTTTCCTCACCTGCATGTCCAGTTAAGGGCCATCTGTTTCCTGTTTAAATGTAGTATCTTACATGGTTTTTCCAAACCCCCTCTTGCATTAATCAACATAATCCCAACAAACAGAAACACCAAGTCTTGCTTATCTTTCTTACTCAAGGAAAGCATTTTGGTAGTTGCAATTTGAACACAGCCTAGTTTTACTGAAGTGCTTTGTTTTCACTAACATTTACTTTTGTTCTCCTCATTTTTAAAATTTCTCATCTAGTTCTGGGGTGATTTTGAAAGCTTTCTGCAACAGCCTGAAGTCCTTTTTGTTACTGTGGATTAAATAATATGTTGATTTTGTCACTAATGTTTTTACTATGGGTCTGGTGTCATGTGTTGTACTTTAACATCCTCATGAATATTATTATAAATTTAACACTGAGTTAAAGATAATAAGGTCAAATGTATCCTTGACGTTACACTTTGCCTTTGATGAAGGTAGCAAATAATGGATGTGGCCTGGTCTCTTTATTATCATAGTTTAGATTTACAGGAAATCATTGGTGGATGGATACTCCTGGTAGGGAGAATCAATGAACCAAATTGGTTACTTGGATTGTGGTAAGATTTACACAGAGAAATAATACCTTTTATTATATCAAATAATTACAGTCTTACGATAGCACCACAATGAAAGCAGACACTATAAATACCAGGTGCCATCTTTAGAAGATATTCTTTGATAAAGTACCATTATCATTGATATCAGGATACTTTCTTCATTTAATTTTAAATAAGAAATGCACATTAATGAGTATATGTAAAAAGTAAGGAACAAAAGTAGCTTATAAAAATGACTGAGTGAAGTATTTAATTTCATACATACATGCACATACACACAGAGGAAGGCTCTGCACGGATTTCATGAAGGTTTTCAGAATCAGCTACTCAAATGCTAGAGAAGACGGTTTGGGCAACATTGATTTGGCTCATTTTTTGCATTCATTCTGGTACACCCCCTAACTGCACGGCTAAGGTCCAGCTGTACACAAGGCCCTACCTCATCTCCTGTACCTGATGGACAATCCCCACTTAACAAGCTGGTTTTCTCTATTTTGTTGTCTTCTCATTGCTCAGTGTGTGCTGTGAGACTATATTTATAGCACACTTTTCATACCTTCCCCAAAGGCAGAGTCAGTTATTTTTGGGCTCGTCTCTGGTGCTCATTGCTAACAGGATAGCTGTAATGGCAGCGGGGAGAGCCATGTAACTCCTGCAGTGGCATGACATGGAGATACAACACCTGCAAGGGCATGTCATGCAGTACCTCCTATCAATCCTTCCCTGCCAGCAGTGCATCTGAGCACTTTGCCAATCTCTTTTTCTCAGAAAGTGGGGATTGTTCTCAATAGGTCTCATCAAGTGGGTAGTTATGGTGGTGTTATTATTACCAGGCTAAAGCTGAAACAAATTTTGATGAAAGTCAAAAGCTTGCTCTAATTTTGGATTCTTAACTAGATATACCTAGGATCTGATTTTTTTGAGTCCTTGGGAGGACTCTGTGACATCCCTGTACACACACAAAACCCCTTTCGTTTGTGTCAAACATAAAAGTTTACCACTTCCACAAATCAAACATCTCAGATTGAAATCAGGACCCAGGAAATGAATAAAATATAGTTATTGACATCCTGTGGAAAGTCTAGGTTAAGTGATTGCCCAGCATCACTCAACCCTAACACTTTATGGAATATATGTTGCTGGAGTCCAACCCTTTACTCTGTAGTCCTAATGTCATTTCATGTCCGTTCTGCACACAGACATCTGACCTTTCTTACCCCATCTCCAGTCTGATGAGTCACTTGATGCCACTGTCTCATCCTGAGTCTGTGCTCAAGTTCCTGTCACCGCCTGTTTCAGTTGGACAAGTCAAAGGTTGGGTTCAGTTGCTTGTGACCCTCTTGACATGCTCCCTGGAGCCTGCATCCCACAGAACAGCAGTGTGTGCAGGTCACAGCAAGAACTGGGACAAATTTGGTAGGAGCAGAACTGCTTTTCATAGTCCCAGTGCGTACCTGGGACCAGCAAAGTTGCACCGCTGCACATTTGTAGGAAGAGGGCTTATTCCCGCATCAGTTCTGCCCTCCTCTCCCTATGACTGTGAGACTCCTTTAGGGGAGCAGCCCGTGGGGGAAAATAAGGAGATTAAAGTCTGCTTCCCCACCACCACCACCTACACTGCATATATTACCACTTGAGTGGGCTGACTTTCAACAGCAAATCAAGCCAGGACGACAGGCAGCCCCATGTAGGCTGGCATTATCTTGCCTGTAGGCTAGATACAAAGACCACTTAGTCCAAGCCTCAGTGCAAAGAAAAGGTGAAATTCTGCGCAGCAGTGATACCAGTATTTTTCAATATGAGCAAAACTGCGCAGTATCCCTCACCTTGCTCTCAAATGGGGCTCAAGTACCTTGGCTGAAATTTTCTCAAAAAATCCAGCCTAGGGCAGAGACAAGGCATCGAACATTATTTTATCCCAAACAGCTGAAATTTGGCTAAGCTCTAAGTAACTGAAATCAGCAGAGTGTCTGGCAACTTTAAAAGAGAAACCGTGTTTCTAGTCCCAATTTATAACGTGCTGAAAAGCCAGTGTGAATGCAAAACGAAATATATTAAAGTGAGCTGAACAACCAGGACATTTAGCAGAAGAAAAGTGCATGGCTCAGGACAAGGAAGTTATTTCAGCTTGTGAGTCAAATAAGTAAGGATAACAAACAGAGACTGGCATAAAGGGTTAAAGCTTATAGAGCCATTTCATCCTGAGTGTATTGAACTGAGCTAATATTGTTAGATGACTTAAGCGACTTACATTTCTATATAATAGGGTGATTTTATAAGTTTATAGAAGTAACAAAGAATGTAAAGCAGGTTATATAAAGGCTAAAAAAAAAAAATCAAAATGCACATTTCTGAAAGGAACAATGTTGCTGACAGAGGCAGTTTTATGGGAGAAGAAACACGGGGCTCAATTTACAAGGGGGACTTAAGGATCTCAATGCCTCCTTAGGCACCTAAGTCCAACATTTAGGTATCGCTGGTATTTAATGACATTGTATCACCTCGTCTAATCCTGTAGCTACCTCAGCTTCCCTGACACCTTGAGAAAGCGTGAAACTCCTAAGTCCAGAGAGGCTGAAGTACCTTAA
Source organism: Numenius arquata (assembly GCF_964106895.1). Lineage (NCBI taxonomy): Eukaryota > Metazoa > Chordata > Aves > Charadriiformes > Scolopacidae > Numenius > Numenius arquata. Next base: position 57,441,953 of record NC_133578.1, read on the forward strand.
ATAGTCACAGGTTCGTCTTCCTCTGCCTATGCCACCAGTGGGGTTGGATCTAGCAGGCTCAGCTAACGCATCCATATTTTTACCTAAGAAGTCAGTGGTGTTTTTTCTTAAGTTGGACTGTGAAAGGTCAAGGTTTAAAACTCCCCTTCCTATTGAGCCTTTAAATCGCATCTTCTGGTTCCCCAGAGGATGCCCTTGGTTGGAAGGTGACCTGCAGAGGTGGGACCTTCCCTGCCTATCATGTGAATCTATACGACATAATACAGTATTTATTTGGGCCAGTGAATGGATAAAGGCAAGAAAACAACTCAGTAACGTGATTTTTTTTTTTAAGACACTTGAATGAGATGAATATAAATAAAACCTTCTCCTTAACAGGTCAGCATTCTGATTTCATGAGTGCGATCCTTCAAACCCACCTCTTCCTATTCACTCTATAGGGGACCCCTGAGAACTGACCGAATCAGAACTGGGAACTCCATTAGATGGCAGGATGCTTTAACATGACAAAGTTCAACACAGCAGCAAATAAATCTCTCTGTTCACTTCCCTCTCGAGATGACTTCCTTCCTTGTTTCCTGTGGCTGGATATGAGCTATGCAGGAAAGGGGGCAGGGTGACTACCTGGTGTAAATCCTTCTCTCCACCTGCTGATATTTTTAATTAAAATTAACTTTCTAATAGTATATTTGAATTGGCATGTTCCTGACTTCACTGTACCTGTCTCTCTTGTAGTCTTCTGAAGACAGGCTGGGAAAGCTGTGAAGCATCATATTTTCTAATACAGTAAATGTGCAACCTTCTTACTATAACAAGTCTTTCTCTGTGAACCTCATAATAAGACACCACAGATACTGGAAATTAAAATGGAAAACTTTATTTGAGTAACATTCCAATAGGCTTTGCTCTTGCTGAAAGGGACATTTTCTAGAAGAAACAGCTCAAAGTCTGCCCCTGATTTTTTTCCTATGCTGTGTTTTGGACTTGGAGCGGCCTCGCTCCTCATGCAGGCAAAAGACCCTAACTCTTCTCTTTAAATTCCTCCTAAAAAATCAGGGGAAGTTTCCTAATATGCACTGATGCATACTCACTCATCTTGCTGCTTCACCTTATAGTCCTGCCATTTAACTCACATTAACAAATTCAGAATAAATGAAAAGGATGTAGGTAAAGACATAAGATCCAATGCAAGGACTCTCTGCTTTTATGTCCATGGTGTTTCTTGTCCAACTATAGCTTATACAATAGCATGTATAATACCTTAGTACCCTGGTTTTCACTTTTGTAGTTTCATAATGGCCAAAGCACTGAAAAATACATCCACCAGCCTAACGTTAGCTGCTTTGTTCTTCCCTCTAGTATTTTTCTTTCATCCCTTCTTTCTTTTTTGACCCCCTCTTTCTCATTTCCAGTTCTTTGTCCCTCTTTCCAGTATCATAATGCCTCTCCCTTCTTACTAAACTTCAGTTCTACTTCCAGTCCCTGTGGAACTTGTTTAGTTTTTCTTTCTTCTTCTGTCATATTCTGTTTTTATAGCATTACCTCTTTTCCTTTTGCTGATCCATTATTTTCTCTGGTCACCCAAATTCTTTACTTCTTTCTCTCTGTAGAGATTCTATTATTTTTCTCTTTTTGTCTGCCTTCCACCCTTCAGTTTTTCCTTCTTTCCCTTCAGACACATTTTGTTTATCTTATTACTATCCCAGAATATTTCCTTTCTGATTTTAATGGAGAAAGTTTTATTCATTCTGTCTAGCTTTTCCACAGTCTCAATTCTCTTTTGTCTCTCAATTTCTGACTTCTAAGTACTTAGAAACCACAAATATCCATCCAGGAACTGGAGTAACTTAGGTTGACCAGATAGTGTTGATCAGAAATAAATGACAGATGGACTGCTCGGGAGCATACAGGTTGTCAACCCAGAACTGACCGAGAATAAAATAAATTCACCAGTTTTGAGGGTCTCAGGAACTCTTCAGTGCAGCTTAAAGGGGCAACCTGAGGAGTTGTGAAGAGAGGGATGTGGGAAAGGCAGGGAAGGTGAACTAGGCGAATATCAAATTTATATTGTGTTTCTTTATGCCTTTCAGGTCATTAACATTTTGGGTCTGTTGTAGCAGCTTGAGAGCACCTTTTATATTTATTGTTAGACTCTCCTATAAGTTGTGTTATGCAGAGCATTGTTGGCTCTGCTAGGGCTATTTCTAACATGGGGGCAAAGTTAATTCCTCCCAGAACAAAGTTATTATCATAATCTCCTAGCATATGTCTATCATTACTATGCTTTTTCTTTGGAGTCCTTCCAGCAGGTAATTTTGGGAGACCATTTAAGACAGCCCTCTTTTTTATTGTGGTTGCACCAGACTTTCTGCTACTACATTAATGGGGCCTTGGGGATTTTGTTTACTATTACCCCCTTTTTAACTTTTAAAATGTTATTTTAAAAACTGAGGGTTGGGCTTTTCATTCTTCCAATTCAGCTTACAGAGTGCAAAATGAAGGTCTGGCACTCTAGGGTGTATGTTAGCTACAGGATAATGTTTGTGGCAGAGAAGTATACAAGGCAAAGAAATGGCTTTTGTGGGTGATTAAATGCTGAAGTGAAGCTGAGGTGTTTGATAACCACAGAAGCTATTTATTGTGTGTATACTCCAGTGCCATGAACATTATTCCTATTATACAACAAGACAAAGGAAGATTCAACAAACCATAACGAGAGAAGGATGAAGCGGTTTTTTGGTTGTTGCATTTTTGCTTGATGGAAGTTTGAAAGTTCTGTTTTATTTTCTGCCTTTCCTAATGTTTCCTTTGCGGGGGAGGTTAAGGACACAAGACAGAGCTTGGCCTGCAAAGGATAGTAGTAATGACTAAATTCTGAATAAATACTGGAAATTATCCTATCTTTTCATCAAACAGCAGTGCTCACTGTTTTACTGTGACATAGAGAAAGGCCACACTAATAGTATTCATAAAAAGCATTTCTTTAGGTTGTGACAAATAAGCTTAGGAAAAGAATCAAGTATTATCGGGTTTAAAAAAAACCAATGAGATATATTAAGAAGATAATGGTAATATACATCTTCCACATGTTCTATTAATCCTCACAGGAGCAGTGTGAGTTCAGGAAATATTGTGAGACCAAGCTCACAAAGACTACTTAAATTCTCAGCAGCAATTCTGTTCTGCCAGTTCCCTGCTTGTTTGCTGCTGTTCCTGTGGAGTATTTTGGTTTTTTTGTATGTCACTTAGTGCTAGTCAGTGAGCTCCATCAAGACCTCTGCCCATTCTCAGAGGGAACTGAAAAATGCAATGGGATTTAAATAAAAAAGACGCAGCATACAGGAAAACATACCTGTTTTTCACTGTCATTACTTAATAGGTGTTCATCTTTAAATCACTTCGATTGATAAAAAGAGCAGAAACAAAATGGTGTGGCTAAAATGACCGACAACCCGGTGGAAACCCTGAGCAGAGGAAATCAGTCACAACCAACCCCACCTTGGTCTTTGTTTGTAAATGTTGCTCATTAAACAATTATGAGCAGAGAATCTATTTGTGAAGTGCGAACTCTGTTTGCAAATGACTTGCCTGTAGATAAACAAAGCCTGCCTTGTCAAATCATGAGAAATAATTTAACCATCTGTAGTCACAACAGCCCTGTGAGTAACACCACTTCAGAGGTGGGGAACTCAGAGACAAAAATGTCTTGAATCAATGGCAAAATGTGAATTAAAGCAAAAAAAAGCAACTGTTAATCATGCTATGATTTTGTTGTTGTCTTTGCACATCTCCTGACAGGAAATAATACAAGTTCCCTTGGAATTTTTATTACGTTAGGCGATGAATTTCAATGTTAATAACACTTGCTGTCTGCCCATAGACATTCCTTCAGACCAGTCTGTTTGTAAAAGTTTTTCTAAGTCATTAAAATATTATCTGAGCATATTGTTGAGTACTTACTGCTTTGAAAGGTGCTGGACTGTCATCACAAGCTCGCCTAGCAGTGAATGAGATTAAGGGGGCTTGCACCTGCCAGCCATGAAACAGCAGCAGTGCATGGTCCTGCTGCCCCCTCCGAGGTCCCTCCCTGCCTCCGCAGTGCAGGATAGTGGCTAAGGCAGGCTCCAGTGCCCTCTGGCCCCTCCTGCTCACCCGCAAAAAATATTTCCTCACTATCAACACGTGAGCTGTTGCCAGCTGATTTTCCTCTGTTTTACACATCTTCATATGTGGCTTAACAGATCAGTGCCCTCTCCTGTAATACTCCGGCACCCTACTGAGCACACCTTCTCATTTGGATGATTGATTACTCTAAGTACCCTTGAAATGCATACCAGTTTTGTTCAAAAAGAAGGTATTTTCTCATTATTATTTTTTGTCCATATTTTATATTATTTACAGCATCTAGATATTTTATACGTTCATTTTAAACTGATAGCTGCTCTTGAGTTGTATATGAAAAATAAAAATGAACTAATGGAAGTTTATTTCAATGCCTAATACACAGCCGCACAAAACAACAGTATGGACTCAGTGATTCTTGACGTTGTTTTTCAGGTACAAATTTCCATATGAATTATAGGATAATATTTCTGTTCTTGAATGGAATGTGAATACGGCTTTCTTTGTGGTATTCAGTACTAATGTGCATATTTAAATGACAAACAAAGTTCTACTTATTCTAAATTATCTCAAATGACTATAGTATATGAAAAAGGACTGTTATATTCAGATGTATCATTTAGAAGAGTATTTCCATTCTCCTATGATGTGACCTAATTTCAAAAAAAATTGAGACTGGGAGTTGTGCTCTCCTTGTTTTACACAGCAGATGTTAATGCCATTATCTACTTAATTTGAAAGCTGCACTGATTTCCACTTTGTTTCTTCCTTTGAGTGTCATTGCTTTACAAAAAATACTATCAAGTGTAGCAAAGGTCATTTGAAGTTACACCCAAAATGCTGGCCTGACTTTATAAATAATAACCTATTCTTTTAAATCATATGAATATGGGTGGCTGTAATATGACTATTGGGTCAGGCTGCAAAGAAAAACAGAATAACAGAACTGAAATTGTTGTCATTAAAAAACATCATAAAAACACTACTGAAGGCCATATTCTCTACTGCCATAAGCACTTTCTTAAAGTCAAACTGAGTTAGGGCAAAATAGCACTGGCCCATATTTCTGCATACTATTTCATTCTAGTAGTTTCAAGATCTAGCCTGCTCAGTTTACAGGTTTACTTTTAAGTAAATTACACTTACCAAAAGTTTCAGAGATTTAATTGTATTCATCTCAATTCAATTAGCACCAGTTAAAGATTTTGGAACAGAACCTGGTTAGCAATATCACCGATGGAATGTGGGGTAGAATGCAACACAGCTTGTCTCAGCTGCATCACCTACTGTTATAAGGCAGTTAAAATCATTTTATCACTAGTCATTTGTTTTGATAGCGTTATGAGAAGATGAAAGCACAAAGAAGTGCCTTCTACTGTCACTCTTCTCATCACTGTGCAATTTAAAAAATATACAGTCTCTGTGGTTCATCAGTATCTGCTTTTCTAAACATAAAAAAATCTGCATTCGTGTTACCTTAATTCTCGGCATTTTTAATCTCATAAACCTCCTAAAGTTAAACCTTCTAAGTCCTTCTGGGAATGCAACATATTGCAAAATGTACTAATGCTTCTTTTTATATATGTTTTCAACAATCTGAAAGTTCATCTGCCCATCATATGAATCATGAAGTCATATTTCTTTGGTCCGTGGTCTTGCCAAAAGTCAGGGCCGTCTAGTATTAAGCTTGTTCAGTATTAAGATAAGAGACCTGTGAGAAAAATATAGGTTGTTAATTGAATTGGTATTGATAATTCAGTAGGTGGCATTCTTTCTGCTAACTGCTACAGATTTGCTGGGTCAGAATGCTAATAGAGGGCTGAGCTTTTAGTCAAAAAATTCTTAGCTACATGATTAAAAATAAAATTCCTACACTTGTGTTGGCAGAAACTCCTATAGCCCACCGCATAAAAGTATCATAACGGTATGAACAAGAAAAAAATGTGACCATTAAACATGCAACAATAGAGGCTGCAAATTATAATTTGGAGAACTGATAAAAACTTTTTCAGCAACATGTTCTTGAAGACATCAGTTAATGGATGAACTTATGGGCCATATCAGCTGGATGATGAAAAATTTATACTCTACATGATAATATTTTGGGACAGAATTATGATGGGCTATGTAATGTACTTAAGAGTTTACAAATGTTGGAAAAGAAGGAAAGCATGTTTGCTAAAGACTATCTCAAATTGTTTTTGCCATGTAAATAGAATTCACAGTGATGTAAGAGCTGAAAGTAAAAAAAAAAAAATGTTAATAGCAATAATTTCTAATACATGAAAATTGCTATATTTTCTTCTAGTCTGATGTGGTGAGATTTCGTAGAATTGTTTACACTGTAACTTGAAAGTTACATAAAAGCCAGCTAAATTTAAATAGAGGTGCAAGCTGAAATTAGGGTAGGAGGAGATCATCTGGTGTTTTAATGCACTTGGGTTATGTGGTAAAGAAGGGCAAAGTCAGCTTGCTGTCTGTAAGCTGAAGCCTGTGTAACTCTACAACAAAACAAATCCTTTTATTTCTCCTTTCCTTTTACCATTACATTATTCAATACCCACTATAACTTTTCGCTCCCTGTCTTGTCATGTCAAATTATTTTCAGTGCAATAAAGATCAAACTTTACCTCTCTAATAAAGATCAAGATTACTTTAGACCTGCAAAAAACATTTTTTCCAGCTTGTTTTTAGTTTTGGGTTACATATAAGTAGCCTAAAATGGAGAATGCTTTCCAAGAATATAGCTATCATTAAAACAAATCTAACTAAAAAAAAATATTAATAGGTACCTAAATCGTGCAGAGTTGAGGTTGTTCTTAAGATAATCACACACATTAGAAAATATTATAATGAGAAAACCTTCTAATTATAATGAAAATTATCTTTATTAATATTTTCTCTTTCTCGAGAAAACCTTACAGTAATAGATTTTTAAAAATGGGCTTGAGAGAAACCGTAAAATATCTTTACTGAATGGAAAATAGCACAGCCCATGTCTCAGCTGTGCAGTCACAGTCCTGAATCCAGACATTTTGGCAACCATACAGTATGCAAACAAACATAAACTTTGTAAACACATGATTAGACAGGACTCTTCTGCAGGATCCATGTTTAGGATGGTCATAAGATCCTCAAACAAAGAATTAATGCATCTGTATATACAATCCCCTTAGTGACAGATTATGAAATTGTCACAAATAAACCCTCCAAAAAAGATTCATGTGGTGATGAAATACTACCCATAGTACTAGAAATATGTACCAAACCCGTTCTTAGCAAACATTCCAATGTATCGTTTTGAAATTGCACCATACTTAGTTTCCTTAATAAATGTCTGCTACTTCAGACAACTGACTTCCCTCTGTCTTAGAGATGAAAATGAAGAAAAGGTAGGAAAAATCATAGTGGTACTGTCTCTGTATTAGCATCCTACCTTTTTCAAGTTAAAGACCAGAAATTTAAAGTATACAGAAAGATCTTTAATCAGGAAAAGAGAATTGTAGAGATAAAGCCTAGAGTTTTGAAGAAAGCTTAGAAAATACTGTATTCATTCATATTTCATTGTTTCTTAAATTTATTCTTCAAAGTAGGACTTAATTTCAAATTTGAATTAAATTTAGATCAATACAAATTGTATATGGTTGAAACAAAGTGAGAACAAAACACTTCAAATGTAGGTTAAATAAAAATTTCATTACACTTGAAATTAACTTAAAAAATGAAGTAAGAAAAAAATACTTCAGATTGACCTAAAGTGATTTTTTAATTGTCTTTAATTATGTCCAAACCTGAAAAAAAAATCACTTATTGTAACTGTTCTGTAGAAAAGGAAAAACAAAAAAAAAAAAGCTGAACACTTTTGTTAGCAGAAGAGTTAATTTTATTCTGAGGTAAAAGTTAAATAACACTTAACTAAATTCCTGTATTGTTTAAAACAAACCACTTAGACTGTTTATGCTACATATAAAATTTTACTTGAGGTGCTTTTTTTTCTCTCCTGACAGCACAAAAACAACAGATGTTCAGGCAAGCCATACTCGAGGATTCATCTGAGACAAATAATGAAATCTCTAGTCCTTTGTGATGAGATATCACTTGTTAGTGATGTAATTATTTAAAAAGAATTATAGGAAGAGAAGAAACATCATGTCACTTGATAGCATGTACCAGTGTGTGGAATTATGGAACAGGAGAGCTCTCTCTTAGTCTAGTCTTAATGTCTCACTTGCTTAGTTTGGAAGCTTAGTGTGCCAAGCATTTACTGAAATTGCATGAAGAATTGTTAAATCCTTGGCAAATACCATGTAGAACTCAGTAAACAGATGTTACTTGCTTTGAAGACAAAATACGTTTGGTGTCACTTAAGTCATATTCAGATATCTTGAAATAGAATGATAGTGGCACAGTCCTGAAGGGAGCATCCTGCGTCCCTTACTCCAATTCACTGCAGTCATGGACGATATGATTGTACAATTTCTTTTATTTCAGCCTTTACCAGATTAATTGCATTAGGCAGATATAGCATAAAGGATCATCATATTTATCATACATTGTCAGGGTCAATCACCTTTACGTAAATGTCCATAATATACTTAAGGGAAAAAAAACAAATGGCTGCAGTTGAAGTTTCAGGCAGAAACAAATTTATAGAAAGTTCAGTGTTCCCAGAGGCAGAAATGGTAGCACGTGTGCAAAAGAAAAGCAGGAAAGTACCAATTTCATGTACACATATCTACACTGTTACAAGGAAAACCAATTCTGTTTCTTTTCTTTACCCAAGCGCTTAAGACAGTTGGTGAAATACTAGAGGTTAGATCTGTTCAACGCGTGAAGTCAATGACAGAGGCAGATCTGTTTTTAATGCTGTTCTATATGTTTTTGGAAAAGAAAATTTAAATCCTTGAGGACAAGAAGGGGAAGCAATTTCTGAGGTCTTGAGCTCTGCTCAAAAAGCCTTTTCTCTTGTCTTTCCCTCATGGCCGTGCTTCAAGTGACTTCCCTATTTCTATAGGTGTCCTTCCCTCCTCCCTGCCTGCATGTTCCTAGCAGCAGGAGCTCCCCCGCCAGGCCTCGGTGACCCCCCCTACCCCAGCTCACCGCCCTTCAGGCTGCCACACATGCCCCCGGTACATCACCGACTTCCTTCTGGCATTGCCTGTGACCTGTGGATTTGACAGTTGTTGTTCTTAAGAAAGGCTCAGGAGACCAACTGACCCAGCTTAATTAGTTTATCGATTAGTACTATAAAGTCCATAACCAATTAGTGAGAGTAAAGTTATTAATGTCCAATTCTGCAATAGTCTACTGCGAGGCTGCAGCTGTACAACAGAACAAAGCAAACACAACACACACCCTGCCATACCCCTGTGTGTACCCCACTTGTTCTCCACACCAAAAAAACTCTAACATGGGGAGAAGGATACAGCTTTCTGATTTTATTCTGTCTTGCTACTATTACAAAAGTAATAACAGACCCAGCCACTGGTAGAGGGACTTCAGCACTTTAACTTTAAAAAATGACTGCTGTGGGATGGAGTGTAGTGTGAATGCAAAACATTTTGAGAATATAAAACAGCGTAACAAGACTTTGGATAACAGGGAAATAGATCCTATTCAATATCTTTCTCAATGAGATTTAGTTATATCCATCATAAAAATAGGTTTGCTATACTGTGAAATTCATAGTTATGTGCTAATGCTTTAGTGGGAAATTAAGCATGGTATTTTACAATTAGTAGTTGAAGGTAAAGGAGGAATTACAGAACACAGCCAGGATGCAGTGATCAGCCTTTGTGCTCTGATAGCAAGCAGGTTGTTCTTTACCCATATAGAGGGAAACAAACTCTATGCTGTAAATGTGATAGTGTTAATATATGTTTTGAGCTGTTGTGTTTGGGCTATTAGGCCTATCTTCATAAGCGAAATTTTTATTCCTCTAATATGACTGCAATAGCTGGAAGTATCAACACGTTGTATAATTAAAGGGCTATGTTAAACAGGCAGAAGCAACATGGCTACTTCTAACGAAACCCAACAGGAGTAAGAGAAACTCATCTGTATTGAATTATTTGGGACCAACCATGACTGATTCTGGTCAGGACCTGTAAGGCACATCATTAAATATAGTCCTCAGTTTATAATGGTAGAGATTTCCTGTTCGGTTTCCAAGAGCCAGTTTATTCCTTGTCCTTGCTACAGTTCTGCTCTCAAGACTTTTTTGAGCATTAGCTTTTATAAGGGTTACACTATGATGTGCAATTTAAAGAAATACAGTAGTTTCTATTCCAACTTTGTAATTTTATTAGGATTTGATTATGAATGTTTTGATAGTAGTATCGTTTTTCACGACATACCCCATGGCTCTTCAGCGGTAAGCAAATCTACTGCGGCATTATATTAGCAAGGACTTTACCCTTGCAAAAAAAGAAGATGGGGTATTGTGTTTGAAATGGCTTCAACAACTTTCTTTGAGCTGAAAACAGATACACTGAAATCAGTTTGTTGAAAATAAGGTCATAATCCAGTTTCATCATATAAATTTGATTCAAAGAGGAAAGGCAGTGTGACAGTTCATTACTGCAGTACTTCTTGCATGAGTTCATTGATGCCTTGCTCTCATGTTGTGAACCAGAGTCTCAGCTCAAGACTCTAATTCATGATGATACTGCAGTGCAGTGCATTTCTGAATGTATGTTGTAATACTGTGCTAATGGTTCGTTCTGTCTCATGATAGAGTGGCTGTGCTCTGGAGGAGGATATAAAAACATGAACATAAGTGGCCTATATTATTTCTAGTTTGGAGTATTCAGTGACATACAGGGAGCATGAAAAAACTTGTACATTTTGCTGTCTTTTTCCAGAAAATGGGTTTGCATCTTGTGCAAAACTCCGAAGGAATCATTAAACAGGGAAGGATGAAATAGTAAACTTTGATAAAGGAATAAATAGCAAAAACGTTTGTGGAAATCAGATGTTTGACCCTTTGCAAACAGAAGAAAACAATTTGTCAGTGGAACTGACACTCTTCTTCAGTCTGTGCAATTGCTTGTTGGAATGGGAATCTATTATAAAAGTAGGAGAACTGGGGTTTTTTTCTCCATTTCTGAGGTCTTCCTAGAAATTTGCAGGTGATGAGAGAAACCTTCATTCTAATAAAAGAATAGGCCGGCTTACTGATTGGAGAAAATTACATGAAGTTTTTTAATCAAAGTCTCTGTGGTCTGCTGTCTGATTTTCTAGGCCAGATGTCAAATGTTTTTCACTGATGTCGATGTTGAAGTAATCACTAAGCCAATTCCAAGAATGAGTAAGTGAGACTGTAATAACATTTCATTTCAGTATTACATAAGCTTTTTTTCCCAGCTATGAACAAAGTAACAGGACCCCTCTGATTCAATATAATTACACAAACTATTACTTTGAAATTTGTGAGACAGTTTTATGTGTGGTCAATTGCTCTATACATATATATGGGAGGTTTCAGTACAAAATGCAAAAACACATTTACAAAGTTTTATATTTTTAAACATTTACATTTAATTTAAAACATAATTACATTTTTAGTATTTAATCTATTTTATGAAGTTTATCTTTGCTACTATGGTATTAACCAGTAATTTGAAAAGGCAAGAATTTGCTGGAAAAAAGATTTTGGTTTGCAGTTTGAAAATGGGGAGAGAAAGCACTAGCTGGCTCAATAGATGATGTACCTCAGTGAGTGAATCTCAGCTGATTATTGTGGGAGTGTGGCATCAGATAAAATGTTTTACAGTTTTGATGTAGCATATAATCGAAATTGCTCATAGTCACACAGAGAATTAGTCTAGCAGAACTAACACTGAACTTGAAGAAACATGCTTTCTATTGCTATCTCAAGAGGAAAGTGGTGATATAATGGACCAAATAGGTATTTGTTTCACAGGTAAATACAGAACCAAACAAATCTAATATGAAACGATATGCAGTGCACAGAGTAATCTTACTCTATGCGTAAATTAAATATGAATATTAATACAAATGTACTCAAGTGACAGACTCAGACCCTTAGTAGCCAGAAACTGGTAGGATGTTAACATTGTCACTTTCACCACAACTCAGATTTTTAGTGAAAAGGCATTTTGATTAAATAACTTCTGCTTTATCCACCGCATATTTGGTGATCAACTATCCAATCTGTTGTCTCTTCAGCGGCAAAGCCCTGGCCTGTTTTTTAGACAGAATTACATATTTCTTCATGAGCTTTGGTATGGCGCTCAGTATTACAGTTTCATAACCAGTGACGACACCATGATGTTTTCACACTGCTCTTCTGAGAAGAAGTGTTATTTATGCTCATTGTGTAGCCAGGGAACAGAGGCCTGCAAAGATTGATACAAAGATGTGTTACTGTTTTCTGACACCCATTCAGGATTGTTTTTCAGCATCCTTCACCTCAGAGGACACTGTTCAAAGATCAGCTTGCTCTGATGTTACGTGCAGTTGTGATATTATTTGCAGCGTCTATAATTTCTACACATACTATCTGTGTATAAAGTATGTGTACACAGACAATACATGTAGAAATCGAGGCCTTGGGGGACACACCAAGTGCTGCTCCTCTTGCTGGGCAACTGCAGGGCAGACTGGGCTCCTCATCCTGCAACCCCTACATCCAAATGAAGTTGATTCTTATAAGCAAGGTAGAAAGACTCATTTCAGGAATGGGACCACTAGATCTTTTAAGGAAGGGTCACTAGAATAATTTAATGGGGCTCCAGGGCCCTTGAAGAGACACCGTGTGCTTTTTCCCTGTGCTCATTCTCAGAGACAGCGGAATCCCTTTTGGCTGAAATTTCCCAAACTTAGTCAGCCTGAGCAAGCTACACAACAGGAAAACTTCCATTGCAAAACCAAAGGTTAAAGTCTGAAAAATGTGTCAGCAAGTGAAAACAGAATCTTAAAATGGGAAGCATCAGACAACATTCAACACAATATGTACTACCAGTCCTACCTCTGATAACAGGGCAGAATATAAACAAGTTGGAGAAATACTTCAGTAGCACAAACCCTCTAAAAATGTGAGATCTTTCAGCTTAGTCATAGTGATCCCAGGGACAGTTCTCTATCCCACTGCAATCCTGCCTTAGTCTACCAAGTACTTCAGAGGACAGTGAATGCAGGATTGAATATATGGTCTGTTTAAGTAGATCAGTTAACATATCATTTTTAGACCAAGCTCAGACATGATCTTCTGTTATAGACTTATGTTATAATATATAAATTGTCCCATAAACAGGGCAGGTTTGTGATTAAGACAGAGGCTGAGGAGCTCCAGCCTTCAGTGATACCTTTCTGCCTTATCAGCCAAAAATATTTTCATGTGCTTAGCTACCTATACAGCAAGGACCAAAAAATCTGCAGTTAGTATAGTCCACTGCCACTTTGACAGTGTAATGCTGAATTAAATGCAAAACTTGGAGATACAACTAAATGTGGCATTTTTCATTAACCTTCAAGGGACCAGAATCTTGTCAAGGACAAGCACCCCAAGCCAAAACCTCTTGAAAATCATAGCTAGTATATCTCTAATGATGCAAAAAAATCTTCCCAATAAATAATTACTAATTTTCATTATTTATCAATTTTTCAATAATTTTATTGCCTCTTTACTGTTTGTTGAAAATATCTTATTTGCCCTTAACCTGTGTTTGAAATTGTTCACTCAATTTTTTTGGTGAATTTTTGTCTCTCCATCATTTCTTATTTCAGTTGTTTTCTTAGCTATGATAGGTCACTGGAGGCTCATATAATTGTTTTTTACTCTCCGGTTGGATGTGTGAAATTGTAGATACAGAGCTTCTGATATGAAAGCTCCTGGAAAATAAATACCTGCAATTGTTGAGCATGCAACATTAAAATATGTTTTATGAGATGTTCATGGTAATGAAAAGACACTTCAAGAAAGTATACGGGAAGAAAAACCCTGGTATGAAAACAACCCCAAATCATTTTTTATTTTGTGTAAATATTTATGGAAATAGTATTTGCTGTAGTGGGCTAGAACTTACACGAACAATATTTTGCCTTACTCTTCAGGGAACCAGTGAAATAATATGTAAGTAAATCCTTCCATGGATGTATTTTTGTTAAAATATTACTATTTCAATACTTTGAAGACAAGAATTGGTCAAAACCTGATTACCATGACACAATCAACCATGTCAAAGCATACACTGGTGAATGCACTCTGAACATTTAAAATAGCACCAATAAAAAGGTATACACGTGCTTGTATTTAATGTTTCCAAAATATGGTTTTCAAAGTCCTGCATACACTTTTGGAGGAAGAACAATTTTGCCTGATTCTTGGTAAGAAAGACTGTAAACATTGCTCCAAAAATATTCTTAATAAAGCTTCCCATAGCCAGAAAAATAAAGCAACTATTGGGAGGTCACCAAAAGGAGGAGGATGACAGGACAATAGCTCACTTTCTCCATACTGACTCTGACCATTGAGATGCTTCTCCCATCTACTCCTCTGCTTTTTCCCCTCTTCTATCTGTAGCAGTAACATAAACAGCAGGACCCTGGCTCCTCTGAGTGTGGACAATTGCAACTTTCCCAAACAAGGCTGCAGATCTTCCAAGCTTTATGTGAACAGAGCAAGAGCATGAGTTTAATGACTCTTTATTGCTGGAAGATGGAAAAGGCAAAAGCTCACTGAAGGAAGCTGAGACTGAAGAGGAGGAGGGGCAGTTTCCATTGGGAAAGCATGGGGAAAGATAAGGTTGACTGCTAGCAGCAGGGTTTGGGACAGGCAATAAAGGGAAGAGACCAAATCCAGCTTGCCAGCTAGCAAAACTGGAGTGCCTCCGTCATAGAAAATAATGTCAGGATTCCAGCAATTGAGGTGGGGTATTTGTCAAAAACCTGTTCACACAACCATACATACCAGACAAGAAGGGAATTTCTGGCTGAACACCTTTCTTAGAGCAGCAAAGCACCAAGTGACTGTGGTTACCTCCTCAGCTGCGAAAGGCCAGCAGTTCAACTCTGACTAAGGCAGAGCAGAAAATCAAATTCCTCCTGGATCTCAGGAAAACTCATGAATCACTGGTCCATTGCCCATTCTGGGATGGATGAAGTGCTGTCTGGCTTGTCTAATTGAAGGGGCTTGGATGTAAAACAGGAATGTTTCTAAATATCAAGACTTTTGTGGATGGGAAAACTGTGCTCAGCCCAACCGCTGCCAGAATGTGGGTGGGAGAAAGGAATGTTTAAATAAAAGCTGTGTTTCTGAGAGATAGAACAAGGAATTTGATCTCAGTGAGATATAAAAGCAAGAGAGCAGTGAAAAATATAGATGAAGATTGTCCAAGATGTAGCACAAAGGAAGAGAATGGCTTCTTGTAGCATTTTACTGAAGCTGAGCTTAGGGAAAGTCAAAACTGAAGATGCACACTCATAACGGTATTTTCTGTATATTAGAAGCTCTAAGTATGAATCACAGTTAGAGCAATAAACAAGAAGGCGGCCAAAGATGAAATGACATTCTACTCCAACAAAAACATACATAGGCTATCAGTTTGAAAGGGAAAAGCTGAGAAATCCTTGTTAATTAAATAAGGTGGAGAAAATGAGGTATTAGCTTTTGGAAAGGTCTCCTGGGACGAAGTTAGGAACAGTCTCTCTCTATACTTTGGATTGAGCAATAGTGTCCATCTTTGGGACTGACCCACATGTAGAGTTAAGCTTTGCTATTTCCTTTTGTTTGGACTGATGACATTGCTGATGTATCTTGCTCTGGGGTGTATTTTTCAAAGCAACTCCTCCCCAGCTCCTGAAATACAGGCCTTTCTATTGCCAGCAATGAAGTCATGACTTACCATCCTGCGTGTCTGGACAACAGATTCTTATTGGGACTGCCACAAAGCTGTGCTACCATTAGCCTTCAGGCCACTCTTGGTGATTTGTTTAACCATGCCTGTAGCATGGGCACAGCTGTCAGATGTTTACTGCTGCTTTTGTGAGCTCTTCCTGTGTCACTGTGTTACAGAAAGCTGGCTCATCTCACATAACACGTACCCCATCAGAAAGGCATCTTTGCTTACACTAGCTGCAAAACTCATTTTACACAGCCTTTTTTAGCCCATCACAGTGATATTGTGTATTTTGCATTAAGACACATGCTATTCTGGTTTCTTTGAAGATGTTGTGGAGGGTGGACTAGCAGTGCAATCCTGATCATGGTCCCACCTTTTCTTCAGTCTGAGTAATCAAAGCAATTCCATTAATCCCTTCACAGAGATGAGAGTGGCTTAGCTGTGTTCATGACAATGGGTTGCTGTTTTTCAACTGGGGCTTTATTCGTAAAGTGGTCTCTGAGACAAGAGGACATTTTGGTGGTGCAGCCTTGAAAATATGGCACCACAGTGAATTTGATATCTCTGCACTGTCCTGCAACATGATTTCATTAACAACTGACTCTTCGGTCATAAACAGAAGCCACAAAGACTCCGCAGGTGTCTCACACACTTGAATTTGGTGACTCATGCTTTGAGGCAAAGACTCTTTGATTTATGATTTGGGTTTTCTTATGGGCTTTTCCAGGAATGATTGAAAAGATGGCAGGCAACATCTTGCTTTTAGGAATGTTGTAGGGAAGATATTATACTTCCATAACATCTTATTGACTCCTGGAATAAAGAATAGTTAGACTGCCAAAATGAATGGTGGATTTTACATTAAGTGCTCAGCTGATAGCTCTGAAAATGTCTACCAGCCTATTAAAAATTAATTACTCCTTCAAACCACCAGATATCATGCAAACAGTACTGTGTAGAGAAGAAAGATCTCTGTGGTTTTAGATTGCTCAAACACTAGTTAGAAAACTGGCTTGACCTATATTTGAGAGTTGAACAGTGCAACAGAATTCATTTTCTCCCCTTAAATTTTCTTAATCATGGTCCAGGACACGTTCCAGGACTGATAACAACTGCAAGCCCCAAATAATGGCCTTTTCAAAAAGAGAGCCCAGGATAAACAGCTCTGCAGCCAATTGCTCCCAACTTTCAGCTAAGCAGGCAGAACAGTGAAGATGGTTTCACTCCAGAATTATCACAACAGAGACCACACAGATGGGGAGATAAAGTTTTCTCGGTAAGCCCCTAACAATGCACACCATTTTGCTCCAAAGCACCAGGATCCAGAGGTAAGCCACCTGCGTTCTCATGACGTCACCGAAATAAAGGGCAGGGGCTGATTACTTGATGGGTGCTCTTTTATTATCGTATATCAGGTGTCACCTGCAATTTCATGTCTCAGGCAGTACGAGAGAATCCATCTGTCATCTACCTGTGAATCTCAGTGAAATTTCTTTTCTTTTGAAACTGAGACTATTAGACTGGTGAAGCAGATATCAGACACCCCAGATGTTAAAAAAAAAAAAAAATCCTTAAGGAATTAAAAAAAAAAAGGTTTTATTGGAAATAAACTGATTTTTAAATTTTAGTACTGCCACATTTATCTTGATGAATAACAGGACCTAAATATGGTGCAACTACACAATGGATACACCTGGATGTATTCTGCTCATCACATAAGTTCTCCCAAGGGTCTAAATAATTTTTAATCATTTTAATACTAATAGGTACAGATGCCAGTGTAAAACTGGCAGGTGAAGATAAAAAAAGCTCACTTAATGTAGTATGTTTTGAAATCCCAGCTTTTCTCCTGGGTTGGAAGACTTCCCATTGTCGCCACTGAAACCTCAGTAACTTTGTAGCTTTGTGGGGCACAAGACTCCTGTCCACATTTTCTCATGGATGCAACTGGTTCCAAGCTGCTGTGCCAGGCCTATCCTATGAGCCACTGCATCTCTGATCATCCCTTTGTAGTGTGCCTAGGAAATCAGAAGGAAACTGTGCCTCATCTGTGTGTTGCCATGCCCTGCAAATGAGGGAAAAGTTATCATCAGCCCTTTTCTTCGTTTAGAACATTTCTAGGACTTTAGAATAGTATGGTCTAGGCTGATCAGAGGCCATTTCTGCCCATTTTCTCCCATTGTGTAGTGGTAGGAATAATATCAAGAGAAGTAATAGTACTTGGTCACACAAATATTCTATGAATGCTTTCAGTGTGATACTTAGTGACTGGATACTACTTGACATCAATGAAAATAACTGGAGCAGATTTAAGCCCAAATATTGTTGGGTTTTTATATTTACTGCAGTATACTGCATCAGGCCATTTTCTGGTACTGCTGTGACTTAACATTATAAATCACAATAATCAAAAGTTGTTGGGGAGCTTTGTGATGTTACCCAAGATGCTGACTTGCTTACACTAATAAAAGTAGTGAAACTAATGTTGGCTTCTGTGGCTGAAATGAGACTATTTAACTTTGTTATTTCAAAGGATACTTTACAATACTCTTGGATCCTCTGGAAACATTCTCTTCCTTAATTTCAGTTATAAAATAACTTTTTACTAAAGTTGAATTTAACTTTTGTACTGGATACATATGCAGAGTACCAGAAGACAGGATTAATGCAAGAAATTAAAATAACTCAGGGTTCAAACCTCATATCCACATTTATGGCTCAGTTTAGTCTCGCCTTAAGAGATGAAAAAGGAAAAGCTGAGGATGAGCTGGTTAGTGTATTATCCAGGTTCTGCAGCCAGAAGAAAAATCAGGCTGGAACTTTTAACACTATGCACAAAAAGAAACAATAAAGAATAAGGAGTCATATTTTCCCACAATCCATTTTCCACTCTTTCTCATATCATCTTCTCCTGTCTTTAAATTTGAATGTCATTGTATAAATTGTGTACATTGTATATATTGTGCACAATTTTTTACCTGACAAACGTTTCCAGCCTGCCATCTCACTGCCATTATGCACTGTAACCAGCCAATACACCAGCCTAATCCACATAGCAAACGTGTATGCTGCACCACAGGTTGCCTACACTATGTGTCTATGCAACTACTAATCCTAGTTCCT
This sequence comes from Numenius arquata, assembly GCF_964106895.1. Classification (NCBI taxonomy): domain Eukaryota; kingdom Metazoa; phylum Chordata; class Aves; order Charadriiformes; family Scolopacidae; genus Numenius; species Numenius arquata. The sequence goes on from NC_133578.1 coordinate 57,461,062, forward strand.
TCAGGGGAAGTGATAGTTATGACCTGGGCTTTTTATTCAACCAAAGGAGTCAAGAGTCCCTCCTACTGCCCTGGTCAGTTAGCTTGTCAACTTAGTCATTCGAATTCTTAGGCAATAGATCAGGAAAAATTTGGGTTGCTTCGCTCTGCTGCACAAAATCTGTCCACGCAGCAAAAAAAAACTCTTAGAAATTAGAGAAAATAAGTAAAATTAACAGTAGAAAGGAATTATCCAATACTTATGAATGGACTCAAATATGAAAGGTATTAGTATTATCATATCATTAATTATTAGTTATTTTATAGAACCTACCACTCACATCAGAGGAAAAATTTATTAGGCATGGTGTCTATTTAAATGTGAAATTTTGAAGAAGTCCTGGTAGATTGCAAACTAGTAGCTGTCTTCCATACTGAGCAAGCTGATGGAAAGCCATAATTAAGAATGGTCACATATTATTATTAAGATATTCTTAAGATTAAAACACTTTTATATTAATATATCATTAAGACAATCTGTTATTATTAAATACAATTTGAAAATTTTAATATTAAATTTGCAGAGAGAAGTCATGTCTCACTGACCTAGAGGAGAGTTCTTTAGTGGAGCCAGTGAACAAATAGATAAAAGTTAAAACAAATGAACGAATAGTTTAAACAGGATAAAAAATAGATAAAGATTCTCTTAGCAGACCTGGAACTCTAAAAAATTTTTTAAAAAATATTCCAATGAAGGATTTTAAAAATCTGGGCTTCTCACACGAAAAAATAGCAGGAATTAATGGTTAATTTTTGCAATGCAAAGGATTCAGTAGAGGAGTTCCTTACAGACTGCAGATACTTTTTATTTAACATATTTATCAACAAAGTAGAGATGGGGTTTGTATTGAACTGATGGTATAAAATTAGTTAGTTAGTTAAAGTTAGTTAAAATGAAAACTGAATGAGAAGTCTTGTAGAGGATGTCACAACACTGTGTCTGGGAAATAAAATTGCAGAAGAAATTTATACTGATAAACACAAGGTTATGTAAATGAGAAAAACATCTCTGACTATATCTAGGAAGTGATAGGCTATAAACTAGCCATTACCATTCAGGAAAAAGATTCTGGAGTTATAACAATTATATGAAAACATCATTCCTACCCTTAGCAACAACGAAAAAAAGAAAATAAATGTTAAAAATTATAAGGAAATGAGTAAAGAGCAAAGCAGAAAATATCATGCCACTGCATAGAAAAACAACACTACTACATCTTAAACAGTGAGCGCACTTCCAGTAGTCCAATTTGAAAAATTATATAGAACTAGAATAAGTAGAGAGAAGTGGGGAAAAAAAGTATGAACCAGCTTTTTATGAGAAAAGACTAAATAGAAAATGACTTTTCAGATTCAGAAAGGAATGATTGTAAGGAAACATAAATTAATGTCCATAAAATCATGAAAAGCATGTAGAAAGTAAATGTGGAATACTATTTCACTATTTTTGTAGCACAAGAATCCTTATCAATTAAAATTCACGCAAATTTTTATGCAGAAGGAAGTTCTTCACACAGTTCTTGCAATCAGCTTTGCAATCTGGGTGAACCTGTTGTGGAAGCCCAATGTATTGCTGGGTTAAAAAAAAGCAATTAGCTACATTTGTGGAAGAAAACATTCTCCTAGACTTGTTAGGCACGAGGAAGGAGATTCGCCTTCCAGCTCTGGAAGTCCTTAAGCCTTACCTTGCCGGGTGTAGGTTATAGCAAGGAAAGATTTGCCTTGTTTTCACAGTGGATTCACAGTGGATTCACAGTGGATTCACAGGAAAGTCCACTTTCAGAAGTGGACTCCTTTTTCAAGTGTCCACTATCAGCAATGATAATAAAACCAGGATTGTGCTACATGTTTTTCTTCTGAGAAAAATATTGCTGGTGTTCTGAATCTCTAAGCTTTTTCTGTTTCTGAGAAAAATGAGCAGTTCATCAGATTTATAAAAAATAAATCAAAAAATGATGTATACGAATTTGTCCAGAAAAGGTGGATTTTCATTGGCTTAACTATTAGAAATCCTGATTCCTTCAGTTCTGACCAATGCCACTTTTACACACAGTCATTTGAAACAGCTGGTTTTTTCCCAGTTGTGCGTAGAATCAGCATGACACAGACCAGCTTGAACTCCCTGCTGAGCAGAAAAGTCGATGGGAGAAGTAATTTGGATGTTTTCTCCCTTTCAGCAGCGGATCTAACTCGGCAAGCAATGAGTGAGTCTTCCCTCTCGGCAGTGGGCTTAGGGACAGGTATAACACAACCCAGTCCCTCTGTCTAACAGCATCAGGTCCCACCAATGGGAAAGCACTTCAGATCGGACCTCTTTAAAGTAGACAAGGAAAACAGAAGCATCCACAAATGTACTCATTTTGGGGGAGTTTGTTTACATCTTGGCACTGCAGTGAAGGATATTGTTTTCAAGGACATTTTCAAGTTGATTAGGTTTGATTAACTTCAGGGTATCTACGATAGCATTTGTTTTTATGGGGATGTGTGTTTGTCAAGGACAAAGTTAAAAAGCCAGGTTGGGAAGCCGATGTTCCTCCCTCATATTTCCCATCTTCTGTGTTACGCTCAGCAGGTGACTTCACTTTCTTATGCTTCCACTGTACCCTGACTGGAGATCCTTTCAAAATGCTGTCTGTGTCAGAGCAAAAAACTCATTTGTTCGCATTTTTATTCACCTGTAATCTCAGAATTAGGCAACCTGGAAAAGGAGCTGTTGATAATGTCTTTCTGAGTTTAGAGAAAAATACAGATAATAATGTCTCTGTATAAAAGCAAATAGGTGTTTTCTACCCTAAAGAAGTTCTTCTGCTGCTTAATAAACAGGTAAAATTGTTTGGCATGATATTTTTTTTCTTACCAAGTCTGATAGCAAGAGAAACTTTAAAAACTTTGTTGATCAGAAATGCAAATTCTTATCCATCCCTGCTTTTTAATTAACTTTTTAATTTTCAAATACAAAGATAGTGTTGATGATGACTGGTAAGCTTGGGCTGAGAGATGTACTGATCTAGTGCTGTTCTTTGGAAATCTGCAGAGAAATGAATCTCAGGGAACAAATGAAATTATAATGGGATTTCAGTTCATCAGGGTTCAACTCCACAAAATAAATGTTCAGTTTCACAGATTGTTTCTTAAAGGTCTTCTTCTGTAACACACAGAATTATTCAAGACTCAAATGACAGTTAAAATTATTATTGGTTTTTCATATTATCATTGTCTCATTCCCAGAAAGACGCCATCAGGTTCAGATTCTTATTGTGTTCACCACCAGGAGAAAGGGGGAGGAATAATCACCCCTTGTAACTTCACACAGCTGCTTTCAGAGCTCTAAATCACCTTCTGAAGGCTCGTAGCTTTTCCTATATTGACTATATAGGAATGTTGGAGTCCTAAGTACAGGTACTTCAATTAAATGGTTACAGCAACCTGAAGTAGACTATGTGAATACTTGAACCCATATGCCCCAGAACAAAGATGTACAAAGATCTGTTCCTGGACTAAGGAGCATCAAAGCTAAAACAAAACAAAACAAAACAAAACAAAACCTAATGTAAATTATTAACTCAATGTGGGGTATCTGGACAGAGAAAGTAAGACATGCCTTAAGATCTGCAAAGCCAGTAGGCATTGTCTACATTTTTTAGAGCTGGAGACAGGAGTACCGTGCCCTGAAGCACATGAAAACTACAATTCCTGGAAGTCCACAATACAACATTTCTATTTATTGTATGTATTAACACTCTAAATACAAGGAAAATCTATGTTCTTGTCCCATTAATTCCATCTGCTATTAAACTGCTGATTTCTTATTGGTGTCCAACCATGCCGACAATGAAGATGGGGTGAGATAGAAGATGAAGTTGGAATGACTCAGTCAGTGAACCTGGAGAATTATTACATTGAATTAGACACAGAATCACTTTGGGGAAATTGTCACAGAGGGATCAAGAAGGGTAGTAAGAGTGGCTGCACCGTAAGGGAGGTGCTTGGGGGCTGGGTCCTGGAGGTGATGGTGAGGATTCTCCCACCGATGCCAGCAGCAGAGAAGGCTTCAGGCTGAAATAGCAGCTGGTGTGTGCGGCAAAACTGTGAAGGATAAGGCTAATCTCCAAAGGAAGAACTGTGAGCTTGATCTTGATGTGGTCAAGCAAAGGAATCTAGTAAAGGAATTCAGAATAATGACTCAGGTTTTAGCGTCAAACTTCTTCTGAACCGGGTGATTGGGAGTAGTGCATAAGGGAGACTGCAAAATGGAGATGACAGAAGACTTACATGGATGAATATTTACGATGGGTTTGAATTGATTTCAGGGAATAAATTATATAAGACTAATCAAAATAGCACTGTTTTCATCATGAAAAAGCAGTAGTATCTATTTTCAAATTCCCATGAAACACAGGACGTAATTTCTAATGTGTTTACACAAACTGTAAGCTGCCAAAGGACAGAAAATGTCTGGCTGCAGAATCCATCCCATAAAAATCAGAGTACTATGAATATTCTTATTACTCCTCTTCCTAGCCAATACCAAAATGGCAGCAAAGAAAATAAAATCCCAAAGATAAGATTTCTGTTGGCTTTTTTTTTTTTTTTTTTTTTTTTAGTATAAATAAAGCATTACATCAAGAAACAAAATCCAAGAAGGCAGGGAAGGCAGTAGCTGAGCACATCCCATTAAGGTCTGCTTGGAACTGGTCCTGGGACACAGCAAGCACAGTTGTCCCCCTGGGAACTATATGACTGACCCTCTGCTGCAGGTTGTCAAGATTGCTGCTGGGTAGCAAGGATCCTCTGTACACCAGGCTAGTTTATGGAGGCTGCCTTGTGAAGACATCCTATTATTGATGAGCAAAATAAATTAGTGGATTAAGGTAATTCATTTAACATTTTAAAGTTAATTTTTAATTGCATAGAAATGTTGATTTTCTATTTGCTCTTGCATCCTTACACACCCACCACACCCTTTATTTTGAGACAAAATGAAAACCAAGGAAAGGAATAAGCAGAAAATATTTTTGCTTGAGCAGATTCCTGCCTGGCAGAAGACTGCATCATGGGATATTGTATGTATACTTATATACCTAGGCCATCAATCAATAATACAGAGTCTCAAAGAATCATAATTAAATTTAACCGTCTTGTAGACTTGATCTATTTTAATCCATAGAAACAAAAGATGTGGACGTCTATGGCTCTGCATTTCCCCTCTCAGTAACACATGGCATCCACAAAGTCTGACATTCCAGAAAGACTGTGCTGCTTCTGATCCTCGCTCACACAGAAAAAAAAAAAAAGGTGGGAGGAAAAGAAGGCTCCTGTTTTAATGCTGACAATATATTAAATGAAGAAATTAAATGAAACAATTCTGGGAGGGTATATATAATGATAAGAAAGTAAACTAGCAGTGGTTACATTTTGTATGGTAGACATAATTGATATGTTTGTTGTCTGTGATTCACACATTATTTTAAGTTTCTGAGGGGGATTTTTATTGCAAAATATTCTGCATTTTAAATACTATTTAATTATGGTTTGTTTCCTTAGGGATTATATCACCATGTGATTTTAATTTGGTATATACCCTAAGGGGCAGCATATTTTCAATTATGAAATATTTCCTCCAGAAACAATAATGGTTCAATGATTTATTGCAGGATCCTATTATAAGGTGCCTCATACAAGTGAAATCTGAAATGCAATTGGCTTAACAATATAGTATAGGCAGGACTAAAATGCATGTGAACTGAGCATATGGGCCTTTTTCACAAAAATCATATTTATATACTTTCATCCTTTGCATAATACTTCAATTATTATATCTTGAAAAAAGAACTTGGAAAGCTGAGAGCTATGAAACATTTACATTATTATCTCTTCAAAAAGTTCATTTTTGGACAAGTATCATTTGGATAGGGATTAACTTAATCAGAGATTTTGAATCTTCTTTACTTTAATTTTTAATCTCTTTTTAAAAATATGTCTGAATCTTAAAAAGGCCTAAACCTGTAGTCACAAAGCACTGCTTCAAAAAAGGGGAAAAAAAAGAAAAAAGAAAAAAGAAAGTTTTTAAAGCAGCCACCAGCTGTAAGAGAGATAGTGCAAGCAGCAGATTTGTGACAGAGTGGAGCATGAAACCCATCAGCTGATGAGTGAAAATCCCTGGTTTCTAATTAATCGAGGTACACAGGCCAAGGGATGAAGAGGATCAGGGAAATGAAATCAGGAAAAAGATACCATCAGTCATTTCTGCGGCCCATTGTCATACTTCAGAATCTGCTGTAATGAATCACTCAGGCATTCCACAGATACATTCAAATGGTGAAGAAAATTCATTGTCCGGTGAAGAGTGTTTGATAAAAATCTTTCTTTTCCCCCCTCTTTGTCAGAAGCCTATGATCAGAAAAGGAAATCCAGACAGCACAACAGGTGTGCTTTTGCAAGCCTGGTGAAATCTGCAAATGAACGGAGGCACTAAAGAATTTTTTTGTACTAAAATTTCACCAAAATGAAAAAAGTCGCTTGTAAGAGCAGGCAGTGGCAAAATGCACTGAAAACAGCGGAAGATTAAGGGGATAAAAGGTATAAACGCTCTTCCGGTTGAGAAGCTCCTGTCCCTATGAAATCTTCTTATATGGAAAGGGTGAACAAATATTTTTTTTAAGAATATTTTTGCCGAGTTTAGCATTTCCAGATATTGACATCTGCTTTGAAGAGCTACTAATCCACGAGCTAGCCCCAGTTTAAGACAGCACTAAACTGTCACTCTAAAACCTGGGGGGGGGGGGGTGTGCTGGAAATCTACCTCTTTTTAAAAGGGGACTGTTTAGTTCTATTGTTACAATTATTTGGTTTCCTTCAAAGATAGGACTGATACAACTAAAGACAAATGGGCTTTGTTTTTTTCCTCTCATGTGCCTGTAAGAGCACACACTCATGCAAATACTATGAACAAGGAGATGCCTACATTTTGGTTACCTGTTCATTTCTCTCCTGTCAGACTTGTGCAAAGATTTTAGGACGTATGAAAAAATCAAACTGAAATTCTTCACAAATTTAAAGCTTCTTTATTTAAAATTAGGGATAACATATCTTTCTTCTTTTTCCTTTCTGTTTTGCCTATAGCTCAACTTTTTGACCCTGAGCAGTTCTTATACCAGTGTGTGCCTTAAAGTACTGTGTCCCATTATGTGACACCAGAATATAATTGTTTTTAAATAATCAGGTGCTATACTAAGACATATAAGGATGGCTGATTCATTTTAGATTTAATTAACATAATATAGGGTTTTGCTGTCTATAGTATCAATCACTGAGACACTTTATAGTTGATAATATTAAAATGGCAACAATAATGAGAATTCTGCTTCATGATGAAAATAATTTTAATCATGGGTAGATTACAAATCCATTTACTGTTACGGTTACTGAGAATTCTATTATCTGCCTCCTATTGTGAAAGATGTTGAAACTTGTTTTCAGGAAATGTAAAAGATTATAGAAGTATGCTCTCTATGCAAAGTTTCTATCACAGCAGAGCAACAAAAACCTGCTTAATACCAGGAACTGTGAAAGATGAAACTCGCTAAGTGAACTTTTAGCTGCATCTCTGGTGAACATGTCCCTGGCTATGCGGATCTATTCATAGGCTTGAGGACAATACTAGCCACTGGTTTAGATTCTGGCCACGATTTCTTCTATTCACAAACAGTACTTAGCCAGGTGACCAGCTGTGGGCTCTGCAATGAAGGTATTACTGATTACTAGCTCCAATCTAACATATAGACCATACATGGGTAATCTAGGTAACCTAGAGAGTACTTAGTTCTTCTGGTGGTTGTACCTCTGAGGTTTTCCTATGACTATGGACATATCATCTCACCTTTTTTTCTTTCTTTTTTTTTTTTTTTCCCCACTTTTTATTCCATTTGTTGCCCATTACAAACCTAAACAGCTATTTTTACAACAAGACTGATAATGGGGATAGGGAACTGAATCCTAGAGTCCATCTGCTCCCAAAGTACTGATGTAGCTGGAACGGTTGACGGTCTCAGACCATTTTCTATTCAAAGGAAATGTCCAGGTGGGAACATCAAACCCTAAACACCCCTAGCTGGCATCTACACTGGGGGAAGTGGCTGGGAGTCAGAAGAATTGGGCAGGGGAAATTCTCAGGCTGGAAGTGATTTTTCCAGGGGCGCACATGCTGCTGCTGCACCCCTGTGGTGCAGGAAGAGCTGCAGTGCCCAAGAGCTGGTCTGCTCCAATTTCATTTAAAACAAGAAAGAAACCTCACTGAGGTAATTTTAATACAGGATTTTAGACAGGGTCTTGTTCTACTGAAACAAATAGCATAAGTTTCGCCCTGTTGAACCTTTTCCTGAAAGCATGTGTGACTGTGTGCATGTATACATTAGCACTGCTTTGATTATATAATGTAATGAGCTCAGTGGATTTATTCTGGATTTATACTATGGAGCCTCAGAGCAGAGTTTGGAACAGTATCTTGTCTTTAAGATGCCAGTTTTGTAAATGCTTTTCTTTTCTTAAGGATACTGATGAAAATTTATTACTGATTTATCATGCGTAACTCTGCAATGGAATCAGATTTTTCTTTTCCAGCTTCATTGCTGTTTCCAAATGGGGATTAAAAATTTTTTAAAAACTTAGTAGAGAATCAGCTATCATCAAAGTCCCCAGGAGCTCATTTACCGGTGTGCAAACTGCGCCCCACACTGGTCCCCTGCTTTGGAGGAACTCAATGAATAAATTAAATTTCCAGAGACAGCCAGCTTTATAATCCTGGCCTACTGCTCTCCCTTCCTACTTGCATAATTTTTGTCGTTCTGGGCTTCATTCTGCCTGTTTGGATTCCCTTGCTGACCAATGAGTCTGGGAGGAGGGACACGGGCTGAGGAAGTCTAGGAGCACGACTTACACAGGGCAATGGGAAAAATAGTAGATAGATACAAAAGCAGCAAAATATGTTTGTAAAACCATCTGCCTATAGAGCAAAATTGTAGAATATACTGTCTGCATCCTAAATTGCATGAGATATACCATTAGTAAAATGAACAATAACAAATGTAGAATCAATCTATTTTTGCTACAAGAAACAGATTCGATGTTTTTTATTACATAGTTGCCTTCAGATATATTGCTACTGAACCTTGTTAAACAACCATAATTTCATCTAAACAATAAATCTGTTGCTTTTATTTATATTTTTTTTTACCTTGTGTTTAAAAAAGCATGAGATGAAAAAGAAAAAAATAGCACAACTTTACAGGTAACGATCTTTCAGCAAAATTGAAATAGGAACTGCAACAAAAAATCCCTTCTAATCAGTCTATTTTGTAACTCAGAAAGACTATTTGGAAAGGTTTTCGTCAAAGTGATTTTCTGCAGATAGCTCATAGGTGATCAGGATAAAACCCCTCAGCTTCAGCACTTCAAATATTTATCATATACATGTTTGCTTGAATCTTGATAAGGGTGAGGTTTGGGACTTATGGACACTGAGATAGCATGTCACCTGAGACATTCATCTGATTCCGAATGCAGACAGAAAGAAAGTGCCTAGGAGAGGCCAGAAGAGAGAGGGAGGGAGAGAGTAAGGGATAGTAGGAATGGACAGCCCTTGTTCCCAGCTCTAATATCCCAGTGCAATTATTTTGTGGACATCCACTCCTTGCCTGCACAGGAGATAGGGCTATAAGTGTATGTTATTTTTTAATTACAAGGGGGTAGAAAAAATCCTGATGATGGGCTGGAAGGTGCCATTGCATTGTTATTTTTTTCTCTCCCTTCGTTTGCTGATTATGTGAGCTGGGCTCCTTTGCTAGCCGATGATAAGCAGAATTTCCATGTTCTCTGCATAATTAATCCATCTCTGCCTCTCTTCATGCCAACTCGCCCGTTATCGCCGGCACATGCCTGAATTGCAAAAGAATCCGCTCTTCAATTGGAACTTATTGATATTCTAAGAAAAAAAAGAGAGAGGGAAAAAAACTGAAAATCCTTAAGTTTAAGCCGCAGATTTTTAAATGGATTAATTTCGCTGCAATCGCAGCCATCTAAGGCGGGAAGGCAGGCAGAGCAAATTGAAAGCATCTCCATGTTTGCAGAATTGGGTCCAGAATGCTGAAATGTACTGGCACAGTTCTCTTTTAAAGTCAGAAAATTACCATTCATTTACATCACATGAAATACTTTTTTATGCTAGAAATATTCAAGAGACGTTCCTTAAATGCCTGCTAATGCTAGATAACATTTCTAACTTTCAACATTTTGCTAGACTTTGATATGACATGATAGGAATGCCTGCCAGTGAGGAATATTATATGTACCAGTAATCTCTTTTTATCACATATTTAGATTATATCATTCTCTTCTTAAACCGTCCTGAAGTAGTCTTTAAACAATGTACTCAGTGTCGTAGGCTCCTATTTAGTACAGTTACATGAGCCAAACTTAGTAGGGCATATTTAGACTGTCTAGTATGAAGGGTTTTTTAAAGTGCCAATACATGATCCCCAAAAAACCAGTTCATCATCTTCTATCTTTCACAAAGTTAGCTTGCATTTCTTAACCTCCTTTCTACATTTAGAGATTCTGCGTTCACCTCATTTACAGCATGTATTGTGTTTTCTTATTTCGATGCAGCTCTTGTGGATTGTACTTACAGTTTGAAAGGGCTCAGCTGTGCTCCATAGCAGCCTGGTATTGCACGTGGAATAACGAGAGCCCGTGGGGGGCTAGGACTTTGCCTCTTCTTTTTTTCCTCAAATATTACCAAAATCCAAATATCCTTCTTCTTTTATTTCTCTAACACAAAATTCACATCCTTCCTTTCCTTGACCCTAGGAAGCAGTGGCATTCAGCAACACAGAGATTTCTTTAATGCCTCGGCTAAGCCACAACGTATCTGGCATTCCATGTCCATATGCTAGAAATCAGCAATTTATGCTGTTGTAGAAGGTAATGTTGACAATCACAGTTAACAGAGGGAGAAAAGTTGCTACACTGACCGCAAATGGAGATTTAGCTGTTAGGAAATCTTTGTCATTATTAGGCAAGCCTCTTCCATTTTAAAAATACTTGGGAAAGAAATAAAAAAAAAATTAGACAAAGTGGCAGGCACGTATCGGAGTGAAAAAAAGGAGGCATACAGCAAAACAATGATATTTGTGGCAACATCTGTTTCAGATTAAAAAAAAAATGAGCTTAATACATGGTTGGGCCATCTTACCATATAAAATTAGCACCTGTTATGAAATACATGTCACTGGTAAGTAAATAAAATGTCAGTGTTTCAGTTTGGATTTTCAGGCAATAAAAAGCACCATACAAGAATGATCACATTAGGGTATGTTTTTATATAGCAGGAAAAGAACAAAGAGGGTTTTCCAGTTGCTTCAGAATGATTGACAGTTCTAAGGCACTAGTGAACTTGAGGATATTTGTGGTATATGACAATTTTAACATTATGGTTTTGGCAAAATCAAAATGTTTAAAAATGCTTTTTATAAAAAAAAATAGTTATGTTCACATTCATTCAACTCTATTAGCTCCTAAGAGAAATAGTTGAAACCACATTTAAAAGAATCAAAATTTTTAAATCACCTGTGAAATTGTATATTTAGCAGACAAATATAATCTCTAAAGAAAGAAATTTCTGTCTCCTTTCTGCATATACCCATAACAAATAAGTAAATAATAAGTTAATAGTCAAATAGTCAAAGTGCTTGAGATATGCATCTCAAATTGTGGAATGTTTTTAGTTTTTAGTGAAAATAACTATTTTCAACCTAATTTGGAAGAAAAAAAAAAGTACACAGATCACATGAACTGCATATTAACAAAGAACTTCCTAATCTCTTACAGGGAAATCCTGACTCTTTTGAAGTCAGTCACAAAATCCTTATTGTCGTTAGTAACACCTGCATTTCACTACAATTTTATTAGTAAAATAAGGTTTAATTAAACTTACACTACAATCAGTGTTGATCTTTTCTAACAAAAAGGTTCTTCTCCTAAGAATTTATACTGCAAACTTTCAGGATTTACATCATTAAACACATACAAAAATATTTAAAACATGCTAAATTTATTTTAGCTATATTTAAATTGTAGCTATCAATTAAAAATATATGCTTTGTATTCTTTATATATGTTTATATACCACCTTTTATATTCTCATTCTATTGTACATAATAATACTCTGTAATAATTATTTAGGTAACAACAAATGGCTAGTTTCTATACTGCTATTTTATATATGTACGTAAATCATATTGAAGGTTGCATTATAGTAAACGTATACATGATTTTTTACACATAGAAGTCAAGATATTTTTCTTTCTTTCCTGATTTAGCAACCAAAATTTCTGCACTAGTACTTTGGAGGATTTTTTGGCATGGCAGTGCAGGATGAATACTTCTTACACCTGAAAAGAATGCCAACAGCCACAGCATGCAGGGAAAAGGGGGTATGCAGCACACAATCTCCTAGTTATTCATATTTCAGCTTTTTTTTTCAAATGATAAATGCAAAATTCGCAAGCTCCTTGTTATCAATCTCTGCATTGATTTGGCCTTATCGAAAATCAACGTGTAGTTAAAAAAACTGAGACGAGTGATCAGCACAAATGTTCCCCTAGTTTAGAAACCTAGATTCAGTGCAAAGCAAATGATTGCAATTTATCCATGCATGGCACTGCCTGGCATTAATCTATCCTCAATTTTATAACTGGAAAGCAAGTCTAAATGAATTACCAGTTGATTTGTAAATTTTACTTAGAAGAACTTCCTTGCTCCTTCCAAAAATATTCACTCTGTTTAATTTAGGGCTTCTGGTTTTGTGCAGTATATGAACTCTGTTTTTGTGTGCTGGGGATCATTTCTGCACTTATGCAGTGACATCTATACCAGGGAAGCTGGGAATGCTTCTAAGTTCCTATATGGGTTCATTTCCATACCACATGCCCTCTCCATATTGTGCCATTTGGTATAAACTACAGCATAAACTATGGATTTGAACACACATCAGATATGGTCAAGTGATGAATCAGGATCCTATGGAATGCTATAGATGTATAGGAATTTGTCAGACTGCATTCAGAATACAATAGTTTTATTGTTTGTCCAGATATGTATGCATCATCTGCAATGTAAAGGCTGACTGATATTTAAAATCTCTGGAAAGCCTTTGTGTCTACCCGCTTTCACCTTCCTGAAGACAGGAACAGTAATAGGCTGCAAGTCTGGCAATGAGGGTGGCTATGTTATTAGGTGTCCAGTGTGTTAACCTTAGCAAGGAGGCGTAGGAAAGCAGCTGTGATATGCAGCCCACAAAGGAAGATTCTTAGAAACCAAGGAGACAAAGTGGCATAGACAAGCACAGAGCTATGTAAGAATAAGTGGGTCTGATGGTTTATCCATAAAAATCCTTGCATGAATTCCATTAAGAGAGCTTGGTGTTTTGTTATTATGACAGCAATTTAAGTAGAGAATATCACAAAATCTTAACTCAGTCCACACAACTAACCAAACGACTACCCTTCCATAAAAATAAGTGGATAGATGCAATGGGAGCCTATGTTTGGAAAGGAGCCTTGACGAGTGTCCTCAAATGATCTCTGGCTTAGGACATGATCAGTCAGACTACAAGCACTTGTAACCTACTGTTATGGATATGTAGCAGTAAGAGCTCCCTAGGGAGCTACGAGGTAACACATAGATTCAGAGTCAAGAAATAAGGAGAAGTCCAGCTGGATAGATGTCACACTTCATTTTAATATGAATAGATTTGCATTTTGATTTTATACCCTAACAAAAATGTACCCTTAACTCCAGCTGTAACCTCCATGGTGAACTATCAGCAGCAACAGTAAAGAAATAACTTGCCAGATGTTGTTGTACATTGGTAATTCTTGTGTCTAAGATAACTGTTTAGGTCTAAGAAAATATGAAATTTTCCTATGTGCAGAAATATGGTCAACAAGGTATCCACAACATTCACAGTGACAGATCCAGGAAGCTTTCTCCCATTCCTCTCCCTCTCTCATTCCTTTTCCTCTGGACCTGGGGAGAGAACTAAAGCATGTATAATCCTGAGCTCCTTAGTTCTATGAAAGCGAAGTGAATGGACTGTAGATAACGCTCAAAGAATATCATAATCTCTCTTAAAGAGCAGGACATGATAGGTAAAATGCTGAATTTAATTGCAGGGGACAACCAATTTTTTTTGGCCACAAATCCTGGTACAGAGCTAGAAAGGTGCTGTCTGTATAAGAAAAATATGTAAGCCAGAGTTTTTCAAGGACAGAAGTTACAGTGCAGGCACAATATGTGTATTTTTACCATTATACCAGAAAAGCCAGAAAAAGTAGAGGAAAACATAACTTTTCCCAGCATAATATATTCACAAAGGAATATTCACATGAAAAGCCCAAAAATACACTCAACCTTTGGCTAATGTTGCCGACAGAGAACAAAAACATATCATTTCCTGGAACCAAGAACGCCATTGTGTGCTTTATGTACTCACCTTGATAATTTGTTATTTGTTGAGACCTGAGCTGAATCAGAATCAGATTCAATCACCCTCTCTGGCCCTGGGGCAGTTTGACTAAGGAACAGGAGCAGAGTAAACCTGATGCAGAAAGAGTGGTTTATAACATTCACTGGTTGGTCAGTGACATACAAACGAAGGGGTACAAAAAACCCACTGCATTCAGATAGGCTTTCCAGAACAGTACTCGATGATAGGACTTGAAGATGGAATATGGCCTTTGGCACGTAAAAGAGGGGCAACCGTTCCAAAACTAAAAGGGCAATTGGATGAATGCACTAAAATAGCAAATCCAGAAATAATGGATGAAGATTTCCAACCTATTGGAAAAGAAAAGGTTCTTCTTGGAATTACTGGATTTTATGCTCAAGTGAAAAACGAGAACTGGCCATTAAATATTTCCCTGTTGGTGCCACATCTGTATGACTTTGCTGTTGCTTGTTTACAGATATGCCTCAACAATGAAGCACAAAACACTAGAGGAAAAACTTCCCACTGCAGATCTGTTCCGAGGCAGATTGCAGCCTGGGAATAGAAAAGGCAAAGCCACAGAGTTGCCAACATTTGACAAATCACAGTAAGTCTCTTTGCCTCACTGAGAGAGAGCAAGGGGAGCCCAACTGTCTGAATCTGTGGCATCTAATGAACAGGAACAAAATGACTTCAAACTGTTAACAAAGAAAAATTCATTTTTTCCAAAGCTTCATTTCCTATGGGCCATTGCAGCTCATAATCGAAGTAAAGCTAAAACCTACACAGAACTGAGCATATTTTTTATTTTTCCATTTGAAACCTGGGATTATTTCCTCCAGGCATTTGGAAGGACAATGCTAGCAGGACCCTGTTTGCCAGTAAAACTCAGTTTTGGAAACCATCATCAGTCAGCATGAAAATGGGTCCAATGCTATGGAAATGAGCTCATTACTATTATTTTTTTGCTGGCACTCACACAATTTGTGCTTTTAGAATTTTGAAAAGCGGGACACGAATTCTAAAGAAAAAATGAGTTAACAATATTAAACAGTCAGTTGCTAATTACTGAGCAATCCAAACCTGCGTCTGGAATGACATACTCAGACATCCAGCTGGACCTCAGGCCATATGCTATCCTAGATCCTCACGCATAGCTCCCGCTACTGTCAAACACTGGAGTACTGGGTAAAAAGTTCAGCATACAGATTATATTATATGGTCAGAGCTGTATATTTGTAGATACTTTAAAAAGAATAATGAATCCCTCCAATCCATCAGTAAAAGTAAAGGATGAGAGCTGTAGACAGCAAGGTAGGAAGTCACCCTGAATTATTATATTTATTTCACACTCATTGCTTTGTTTGGAGCAGAAGTGTCCAATAACTCCAGTGCTGTTCTTTCTCCATAAGGAGGTTACTTACGGAGATTTAGAATGTTACTTCATCCTAGTACCACGTTTCAGCTGCCATAGATCACATTTGTAATTGTTCAATGTAATAAATGAAGTTTATGATCTACTTACTGATTCTGAGGTGTGATACTTGACAAAATGAAACATAAAAAAAATTTCAACACAATGTAGTAAGTTTTAATGGTGCCTATCCAAGGATAATAATACTGCTAAAAATATTATTCCCTTAAGTATAAGAAGTCATTTACCTTTAGCTCTAGGTTTCTGCTTGGTCCTAGATAAAATATTAACTTTTAATTTATTTGAAGTGTACTCCTTACCATGTTTTCTCCGTATAAAGATGTTCTACATTAAAAAGTATACATTTGTTTAATCAAACCAGATATTAAATAGTATCTTCTTGTAACAACCAAGATTTCATTAAGTATTGTCTCACAGTGGTATGGTTTCCTGCGTTTGTGTTACATTATCTTGCGTGTATCAAAAATAGCCCATCACAGATAAATTGTGAAATAAATTGTGAAGAGGTCTTCAAAAAATTTAGGTGCCTGATTTGTATTTGCACATACACATTTGCTTACCTGTGTTGCAATTACAAACTATTTCAGCTTGGATTGGTGATTTAGTGTTGCCCAAATAAGTCTGATATTGTAAATTAGCCAGTGACCTCAGTCTTACAATCAGTTACAATAAGGCAGAGGAATCTGCAAGTGTCAAACAATTATCAGGAACTGAGCCTATGCCACACAGTCCTTCTGGATGTATAATTGTAATCCTGACTTGCTTAAAACTGTGGCCAGTGAAAGAACATATTTGTGAGTTTTGCATGAGAAAAGACTGCAGTAGCAAGACCCAAAAATACCCTGCAACTTAGATCAACAAGATAGAAGATACATAACAGCTCTTATAACAGCAAGAGCTGTTTTCATGATGCTTTAGATCGTCTTTAATTCTTACTCATGCAAACAATATGCAAGTATGGTCATGTAGCTAGACTTAAATAAGAGACATATAAGCAACTAAGAATTAAAGCAACTAGTCAAAGCAGAAACTCATAAAGGAGAAAATATTGTAGCAGAAAGATTTGTTTTACACATTTTAAATTCCTCCACTGTTACTGGGAAATAAATAGTCCTTCATATACAAATACATTAAGGACTAGATAGTATGTGATTCAAGGACTCTGATTTAAGAACAAATCCGCTATGATTTGGAATAATATTCTTTATGCAGCTAGTCAACACTGTATTTGTGAAATATGAATTCGAAAGAAAGATTATTATACTAGCTTAAAGCTGGATATTTATACATTCACCTCCCATATTCATTAAACATTTTCATGCAGAAAACAGTAAGAAAAATCCCATGGAAAGCTGAAATCCTAAGCAACTCATTTTCCACTTTAGGAGAAGAGTCTCAGTGATCAGTATGAGCTTTATTATTGCTTTATTTGCAGGAATTATTAGCTCTTTCTTAAATTGTTCTGTTGCAAATCTGAAACATACAATATTTTACATTACAGTAATATTTAATAGAGAATTGAGAATTGTGAGATAGTTTACAAGTGGAGCTACTATTACATTTCTTGTAACATCTTTCCATTAAAAAGTTAACAGGCTGGATTAATTGCTTCATGATAAATGTTTCTTTTTAAAACCTGCTGTTTTCCATGCAGCAAAACATAAATACTATATACTGTACCAGTATTAGTCTGTTTTGAAATACTGCTTTTCTCCCCAAAAAGTTTATGGTGTGGATACATAGCCTGCATTCTAATGTACTAATTCATGCTATAATAGCCTAACAAATCAGGGAACTTTAAAGAACCCACACAAATGTATATGTTGTTTGTGTGGGAACAAAAATCCCAGAGAGATTCTTGAAACTCAACACTGTCATAATAAATTTGTAGATTGTAAAACATAACATATGACAGATATTATTAATTTGAAAGGGAAAATAATTTCACGTTTTTAAACTGAACATGCATTTACTTACAAATTACATTATAATTACATCATTTTGTCCTCCCTGTTAGTGATGCATACCAATAGAGAAATCTTGAGAGAAACCTGAAAAATGCCTGATGAAAATGTAAATATCCAGCATTACTCAATTTAGTTTAAAGTGATTATAAAAGTTGCAATTGCTAAAAGGTATTGATTTTTAAAATAAATCTGTACTTTAAAGGTGACAATATGTAGTATAGCATAAGTGTACATTCAAATTATCTATTGCTTTACTACTAATGACTAAGTGCAATTATTAATTACAGTATTCATCTGGTTTATAGCCATTTTCACATATCTTCAAAAAAAATATATTAATATCTGAGAACAAGAACTGGAGACAGAAACTACATCCAGTATGCTTCTGAAATATACATTTTTAAGGGAATATGTTTGTAATCCAGTGAACACAGGAAATTACTTAATTTTGCAGTATACATAATTAGGGTTTTGCTCAGAAAAAAAAAGAAACTGTTTTAAGAAATAATTTCTGCAGCCTGTAGTATCATGTACTAGGTAGTTGCTGTTGCTTAGGACTTGGGCATCTTAACTCAGAAGACAAAAGTACCTTTTTTTTTTTATATGAACATTTTAATTCTATTTTCTGCTTTATTCAAAAGTCATGTTGAGTACCTAGATCTTAAGCTTCAAAATGCCAGCCATGAACTGCATGGGAATGAATTGAAATGCAGTCTGCACAACACCAAAACATGGAAGCTTTGCTGGAAAAGATTTAGTTTGCTTTTTTCAGGTCTTGAAAAAGCACAAGAACCTCTGATTGAGCAGGTCATTTACTAGGGCTCAAATACAGACTGAATGTGAAAAAGTCATATACTTCTTGCCCCTCCAGCCTACAGTCCCAACCTTTTCTAGATTAACATTCCCATGTTTAATTCTTACAGAATGGATTTTGATCCACTTCAGGCACCCCAGTAGATGTATTATAGGTAGCAAGGAAATATTTTCTTTCTCTCATTCTCAAAGCAATTGACACAGACAAGGTTTTCACTTTCCCTAGATCAGGTCAGGATATGAAGGTGAAGACGCTGAAACGTAGCAAGTGAAAAGTACCCATTCTCCTCATTCTGAGCAAAATAGCATTGAAGATATTCTATGGGAAGGCAATCTTATGAAAAGATGAGGAAGTGCAAAAGCTAGGGCTCTTCATGTCTAATTCAGTCAATAATCTGTATTTCTGTGCCATATAAGTGGACTGCACAAGAGAAAGGTCTGTGGGTAAGAGGTTACAGGCAGCTGATAAAAACCCACTTCTGGGTGGAACACATGTAAAACCAGTACAAGGATTCATTTCATAGTAGTTATTGTTACTAATTCCCACTTGTGGTTAACTGAAGTATATTTCATGTAGCTTGTATGTCTGGCGTATCCTTGCCAACTTGCCATGCATATTTAGGCACAGGAGTTCTTCCAATCTGGAGGGCAGGCTCCAACCACCTGCACATACATTTGCAGTTTCAGCGGATGGACAAGGAGCGTGTCTGTTTGGGAAGTGGCCTGGAGTAATTTTGCTACTATCACTCACTTGGTTAGCAGTTTGGGAAAAGACTGCATAAACTAAACCAGTTGCCTGCAACAGGAGAAAAAGCTCAGCATTCTGCAGATGGGAGATTTGTCAAATAGGATCCTACCACTGGACAACTGGATTTTCTTGGCAGTTGCTCATACTACCCACGAACATTTTTGTGACAGTGCAAAATGCTCTAAAGAAAAAGATCTAAAGATGGCATAACTTTAGGTGGTGATACATAAGGTTGTTTCTATGTTCCTACTTAGAAATTAGTTTCTAGAATATAAGTTTTGATTTCAGTGTTTTAGCAGTATGATGTCATTTAAATAACCCCCTGGAATAAAGTTGGTGCACAGGACACAAAGTTTACCCTTCTATGGTAAAGACTGAAGAATTTATTCCTAACTGTACTTATAATACTACCTGCAGGAAGTATCATTACACCCTCGAAGATATTTTGATTGCTGATGTGCATTTTCTAATTAGCCTGTTTGTGATCACCAACACTTAGACAAGGCCTTTAGGAAAGACAGAAGTAAATGGGGTCTGTCTGATAGTATGAAGTATTTCACAAGTTATGGATTTCATAAAAATACAAGATTTTTCCAAAAATATCTCTTAAGAAGTTTTGAAACATGCGGTAATGGATTTCTCATTAATAAATATATAAATCATAAATCATTTATTCATACAGTGTAATGTAGCAGTTTATTACATACTGCGTGAATTTTGTAATCAGGGAATCCCCTGATGAAAAAAAAAGCACAATATTAATTACCAGCACCATCTGTGCTAAACAATAGGAAAAACAATATTTTAATACAATGACTTCATGCATGTCAGTTATCTTCAACGTTAAACACTGCAGTTTTGTTGATGTGGTTTACCTTCTACTCATTTAAATAACTGATGTTCTTACAAAGGTTAAAACTATGAATAAATGAATTAAAATTAAATATAATGAAAAATACCAGTAGATACAGCATGGATCAAACTCATTCATCAAATAAATGATCATACAGGTATAGATACACATATATTTACACAGGTATTTTTAAATTTACCTACAAGTTTCCACAAAATGATTATTTACATGCTTGTTACCTGCAAAAGACTAATGCTAAACTTCTAAGAGTTGTTTTGAGTTTTGCTTGTCTTTTTTTAATTATCATTATTCTAAATACATAATCCTTACAACATAAATATGGAATCTACTTCGTGACATTGCAAGTGTGAGTTGCTCTGGTGTATACAAAAGTATTTAAGGTACATTTAGTATTCTGAAAACTCACTGACTTTTCCACTGTATCCTGCCACCCTCAGTGCAAAAGTGTGAATTCAGGAGAATTTGCTTTCTCTCAGTATGATAGGAAAGAGGTTAATCTCTTGCATCCAGCTGCTAATTTTGTTTAATGATTTATTGAGTTTAAAAATTTGTTAGCTATATCAAAATTGCACCTGTCAACATATTGACTTCTTGAAAACTTCTGCCAAAGGAGCCAACCAGGGTTATTAGGATGACAGAATTCAAATTTACTAGTTGAGCTTCCCATGGGAAAGTCTTAAATGCAGCTTCCTTATTTCCAAAGTGCCCCACCTATACCCATGCCCACATTACCAAAGGACAACATCCTTCTGTCTGCACATTCTCTCTATTATTTAATGATTTTTGACACAATTATTTTATTTCAGTACATTGTTGTCAGATTCTGATTATACTTAAACATATTCCCACTACCAACATTTTTTTTCTGTATCTATCATATAGTGGGGTTGTCTATTGATTTGCAACTTTCCCCATAATATCTCTATTAATTTTTCGGTACTTCAAGGCTTCGTTAGCATTCATGGCCTTCAGACATATATGTTGGAGCCCTAAAAACCCACAGTAGGCTGTGTCCCAGACAGTGCTTTTATTTTTGCATGCATATACTTTTGGTGGTAGTAAGAATTTATTGGGGTTTTTTATTAAGAATTTTCACTCAGTGATATACTTTTTCAAAGGTATCATGGATAACATTGTTTGCAAGAATTGGCAGAAGAGGAGACACTAATGAGACTCCCAAAGCTTTAGGAACTGCCTCAAGCATTTATTTACCATAATAAAAATTAACTGTTTATTTACAGCCATCAGCTCACCTACTGAAGGGCAGTGTGAATTCTCCCAGCCCCTGGGCAATTTGTTTTCCCCAGGCCTCCAGTAAGCTGTGCATTATTCTCTAGCAGTGTGTATCTGCTTGCCCATGGGCTGGAAGGCTGTGCCAAAGGCAGGTTGCTCCCTCCTCTCTGCACCATCTCTTACCCTTCCTGCCACTGGCTGAATTTTCTCACTCTTTCCCATGCCAGCCATGGAGTGTCCTGACACTGCCTTGCTGGAGGAAATTATGGATTTGCACTCTTTGCACTTGCCTTTTGCTGGAGTTGGGTGAGAAGCCAAGGAAACCTCTCAGACAGAACTGTAATTCTCTTTAATGCTTGGTATCCAGAACAAAGTTATAAAGGAGAGTTTTGCACTTTTGTACTGTGACACACTGGTCATACTCAGCAAATAACAATACATTATTGTGACATCCCCACATACTGTCCCAGGGATTCTTTAACCTCTTGCTGTCAGTGGATTTCTGTACAAACTGAATCCATTCAGGTGTTCACGTCCTCGCCAGAGCTATCTTGGTCTGCTAGGAGAGTGGTAAATCTCCGATACTCCATAGGGATGTCTAACCATTGCAAATTCAGCCTAATTTCTTTTTCTTCCTCATTTTGATGTATGCTTGTGGCCACTGTTCCATTTCCATATCAATAATTCTCTTCCCTAACTAGCCTGGCTATTCTTGCCTCCTTGTGTTTTCTGGGGGTAGCTGAAAAGATTTATTTCTCCCTTGCAATCTAACGGTTTTCTCAGTTGTGAACATGACTCCAGGCTAATATCTACTTCCATAACTACATCTCTCATATGTTTTCTCTTTTCATGCTTCTGTGATATCCCTAAATTTATTAATTAAAGGGAATCTCCTCAGAAATATTGTGCAGACTTTTACCTTTTTCTCCTTAAAGAAAAACTCCTCCCCTAATTTTCCCAAGCTTGTGTTATTTAGTGCTACGTTTTCCCAATGTCAGTGTAGACTGCAATCTAGCCATCTAGCCAAGTAGAATTCACTTGCTCTTAGTGACTAAGTGACTCCCTCTTTCTGCTGCCTGTACTTCATTATTTCCTCTTACTCTCTTTGACCTAAGTGGTTCTTCTGACAACTGTAGATTTCTCACATATGTGGATCATTTATATGGCTCTATACATTTAATTTCTTCTTATCTCATTCCAATATATTATTATAGGCAGTTTTACATCTGCCTATATAACACATTTTTCACTTTTTAGTGGTGGCTTCTGCTATGCGACAAGGCTTTTCTTCTGTGGTTTTTCAGGTCTCCTCAGTTCTCTTTTCAATGTATTTCTCCCTTCAAATAATTCCTTGCCCTTGGTCATTTCTTTCTGGTTGTTCCTCCCTTCTAGTTGATCAATAATTATTTTCAGACAATGATGCTTAATTGTTTACCTTTTTCTACTGTGCAATGACTTCTCCCTATCATTATCTTCTCCACCTTTCTTGATTAGGCAAATTCAAAATCTTAGGCCGTCCACTGAACAGTGTTGGAAAAAAAATATTTTGTCTCTATCAAGACAACCTTTTGATAGTGTTTCAGTGAATCAGCTCTTACAGTTTGCTTATCAGCCCTTAGTTTAATTTCTCCTTTGTCATTTTCATTCTTCCTCATTGGTTGTGTTCTGTGGTTGATCATGAGGACATCAGAATGAAAGACACTTCATACAGTATGGAGCATATCTCACTTGCCTTGATCATACAAATAGTTCTGCTGACAATACCTGAGTAGGATTCTGCCGTAGATTCCTGTTATACTGTATTTTTAGTAATCAGGAAAAGACAGAAAAAAAATAACTAAAAGTACATACTAAATAGAAAATTAAAGATGTACAAATTCAGTCAAATTGTAGCTTGTCAACCTGAAATTTGACATTTGAGTAAGACATTTGAAATCTTTACAAAATGACCAGCTGCAGAAAATATATACTTCTTTAATTATTACTGTACTGTAAAATGCCTAGATTTTTTTAATACCAAGCACTACGCTGACAATCTGCCAGTATAGGAGCGAGGTATTTAATTTGCATTAGAAATTACAAAATGCTGTAAATACAGTCTAGAAAGATGGCAATGTTGACTTCTAACAGGTGAGCCCTCATAGAATGGTTCAACTGCAAGTAAGTTTGAACTTACTGTCAATAAAGATTTGCAGCTGATATCTGGCTTTGCAGTTAGGTAAAAGAGGCACCTCATTATGATTTGGAGCTGCTGATTAGTGACACTAGTTGCATAAGTGGAGGGAGAAGCAACGCTGGAGTGGGCTTCAAATAGTTTCAGTCTCTGGAGTACTTTGAACCTCACTGAGCCCTCTTGAAGAGTGAGTTAGCCATACAAAATCCAGCTAAGCTGTTCAGAGGCAGCAGCAGGGATACAAGCAGTGAGGATCCAACTCTGAAGCACAACCTCCTGAGATCTTTGCTTTTATGGCTGCTTTATAGTAGTGAAAATCATTGAGTACATTGAGAACTGATGGAATATATGCATACATCCCCAAACCATATACAGTGCTTATATAGAAATGCATTATATGTGCAGGCTTCATATTTCAGTTTGTGAAGGAATCTTGTTCTCCAACTGGCCAATGTATAACCATACATAGAGACAAAAACATCTTATTCTCAGTTCTGTAGCTGATATTAAAAATTAGATTTTATTAATTAGCTTGCTATACCATTTATTGATGTCTACTTTTTAGCGCTTCTTCAAAGACTCCTAACAGAAGACTTATGTTAGGATCTCCTTGATGTGTTTAAAATGGCTTCCCAAGAATAAGGGAGTATTTTCAACTCTCTTTTCTCCAAATGGGAATACTTTTCTTAAGAATGCATATGTTGTTCAGACACTATGCATCTGACTTATTACCTACACAAAATGTCAAAAAATCATGAGCTAGAGTTCATTGTTCTATAAATTGAACCCCATTTATGTAAAAATTTTATTTAAGAATGAAGCTTTTTTAAAACTTATGTTACATCTAAGCAACCATTTTTAGCTAATAGCCTTTGTACAGCTAAGTCTTACAGGTAAGATATTTATACATTTGTGGGTTGGTAAATAAATCACTTCTAATGAGGCTTTCTAAATAACTCCTCTCCATTTCTCCCTTAGATAACACAAACATTAGAAATGGGACATTACTGCATTTAGCTACCAAGCAAAGGCGAAGACTGTTTGTTTACTAGTTCATTTATTCTAAAAAGGGAAATATACTCTAAATGGACCAAATTTTCTTTCATTCAGCATTCACAAAATTGTCTGCATATTCACTGTTATGTCTGGATGAATTTTTCTGTTGGGCATAGGAACAAAATATGAAAATAAATTGCAAAAAATGAGGAAATAGGCTATGTGGCATTTGTGTCCAGTTATTATTCAGTTTAGAACATCTGAAAGAAATAGCTAAAAGGTTTAGATTTAATGTAGATTAGGGCACATGATTGTTTCAAACTTGAGTTTGTCATTAGTGCGGTTACCAAGAGATTGTGCACATAATTGAAACTGTTTGTTGCTTGATAATTTTGTTAAATAAGTCAATAAAGGGACCAAAGACTGAGCAAACACAGAGACCTAGTTATCCCTTCTCATCAAAGTCAATCCTTTTATCTGTCACAGTTTCAAGACATGATACTATCAACAGATTTTTTCAGAAATAAACATTCCAAAATTTCCAATCCAGAGAAAACAAAAGAATTTAGAGTGATATCTGGCCGAAGAAAATGAAAGCGGGGGCAGGGATGAAACTTTTCGATGCATTCTTCTGCGTACTGATAGGCTCCAAACCATAGTTTTTATGTTCAGGAGTGTAAATTACAGTCAGTTATCGTATCCTAGTGGATCTACCCACTGTTTGAGGAGATTAAACTGTGAGAGTCATAATGCTTGCTACTTCTCATCCATGCTCCAAATCCTATGCTTAAATTGTTTTTGAAACACAGAGAATAGTTAATTCTATTCCTGCCCTCAAATTTAAATGTTTCTTTGAAAGGTAGCCAGTTTGGGAGTCAGTGGATCCTTTTCTCCCCTATCCTGTATGAGCAAGGATGGTGATTTACCCTAGAGGTACTTTCCAAATTACTGAGCCCTGACTTTGCTTAAGCAAGGCTGAAACATAAAGCAAGGAATTAGTTTTGTCTTATTCAAGTCAGCAGAAGATACATGAGAATATGAAAGACATATTTATGGTTTTGGAACCTAGACTGAGCTCTTTATCTCCAGTTCTACATATAACAAGAGCTTCCAAAACATGTAACAAAAGTGGGTAGTCCTATTGGATATTTAGATGCTATGTATATTGGTTTAAGACATAAACTAGTGAATCTTAAAGTTGTATATAGTTGCTTCATTGAAAATCAGTTCTTAAAACCATTGGTCCCCTGTGGCAGGTGGCTCATCTCACTTATTTTTCTACCACAGGCATGCAGTTCACGGAAGGTACAATAGACTCCTGTGCAGTGTTGTTAGAAGAGGTGGCTATGTACTGCTATTGGGAGATGAGGTTAAATGACTTCTTAACACTTATGCATAGTATAAATAGCTTAGTTTCTCAAAATTCACTAAAACACTTAAAGAAATCTTATTTTCTTCAGACTTTGAAAATTAGGCATCAGCTAGGACTTGGGAACATACCCTAAAGAACCTGCTTTTGAATCTCGCCTGTAAGTGCTAATATTAGAGGTATTATTGTAATACTGTAAATTTTACCTTACTGTGTCTTCCATCTTGTTTGCATCTTTTTGAATTTTATGAATGGCTTTATTTCAAGATTTTTTTCAACTCTTTATTTCAGAAATAGATATAAAATAATTGATGTGCAAAGCTGAGGAAAAACTTACTCTGAGGTCTTTTATTTTTTTTCCTTTTTTTATGGTAGAGTAATGGTTATATATGACATTTTAGAAATAACATAATAAATTTATTGCTGACAATTATTGCAATTTAAAAAAAAAAAAAACTTAATTGGTTTGCCTA
Organism: Numenius arquata; assembly: GCF_964106895.1. NCBI lineage: Eukaryota > Metazoa > Chordata > Aves > Charadriiformes > Scolopacidae > Numenius > Numenius arquata. Next base: position 57,487,723 of record NC_133578.1, read on the forward strand.
TCATATGTGACACTGTATCATATATGAAATTCAAATTAAATGAAATTCATGTCCAAAAAGGCCAGTGGCAGAAACAGGAGGAATAAAAAAATATTTTTTAAGAGCTCATAGCTTTCATGCAGTAAATCATGAGTAACAGTTACACCCAGAGGAATGAATTAATGCCATGACTAGTGTTCTGATCCATTGGACTCATGAACATGGAAGTTGGAGACACAAAAATACTGAATGTTAGAAAAGTCATACATGTTATACTTAGTAAGTCAGTGCTTAACATCATTGATTTTAAAATGGAATTGCAACCAGCTGTTTACCAGGTAGTGAAACTGAGGGAATCAAGTCCCTCTAGACTTGCTTGGAAAATCTTGAAGCTTCAGTGCAGTGCCAAATAAGCTTGAGATGAAATAGGACCTGGAAGCTGCTCATATTTAAACATTACCTTCAACTGAGATTTAGATCAGTCGAAAAAAGAAAAGAGGGAAGAGCATGAACACAGAAGCAATCAAAAACACAGCCAAGCGTTGCACGGTTGTGCATCCTCTACTACTCTTGTACTATCAGGAACTGATACCAGTTAGGAAAGATTTGTTTGTGCTGGATGATTTGACAAAACACATCATAGTGTAAGAAAATGGAGAGAGATCCAGTTAACTCTGGTAAATTGACTTACTTAATACCTGCTAGTTTGAGAGGTAGTTATGACCCTTCTCAGAAAATCTCTCTTGTGCTCAGAAGGCATAAACTGCAAAGAATGAAAAGTTTTTCCTGGGTCTTTAAAAGGGCACTGGCCAAAACCCTGGAGAAAAGAAAAGGGAATTCAATAGAAGAAGCAAAGTAGCAGGGGAAAGAACCCAACAAACCCAAGGGAAAAAAAAGAAAAAAAAAAAAAAAAAAGAGAGCAAAAATAATCCATTTTGAAGAAAAACAGTATTTTCCATCTCCCACTTGAGAGAAGAGCAGTAGGCCAATAAGGACATACAGATCATACACAGACATGTCATGTTACAGAGTTGGAGTTCCACTTCTACTGCTCCCCAAATCCACCTATACATGTGCTTAGGAGGAAGAGATTAGCAATGAGAGACAGAAAAGGAAAATATGCCATTATGAACATCATCATTATCGTCATGAACAAATTCCCAGAAACACAGGAGGATCATTTCTTGCTAGTCTAAACAAAAAAATATTTCAAAAATGGGGCAAAAAGTAGAATTTGAAAGAACTAAAATTTACCTGCATATTTCCATTGTGTTTAACACTTCTTCAAAGCCTAAAATTGCACTAGGTGAAGACCGAGTAATATTAGAAAGACTTTATAGCAGAGTGGCAGTGGCTATGGCTAGGTGGATTTTCCAACTTAGTCTATTTAATTTCAGTTTTACACATTTATTTTAAAATTATGTTTACTTGAGTCATGTATAGAATCAAAGGCCCTTCCAGAAAGCTTTGTAATTTCAAGATTATTTCATATTAATTTAATTTTACTATTAATCAAAGGCTGGACAATGTTGCATGTTTTTGAGTGCCAGAGAAAATAATCCTTTATTACTGTTGTTGTTGTTTCATCAACAAGAGGGTCACATAGTGCATTACTTTCATAGGTCAAGCTTACTGTGCACCCTGGGGTGCCTTTGTTCTCCCGGCTAAGTGCACTGGCTACCAACTTCCCCACTCCTCTGTATTTTGCAAACTCTTTGCAGCTCCTTCAGTTCCTTACTTCATTCTAGAGTTTCTAGATATATCCATAACCTTCCTCTTCTCCCAGACTAGGATATTCTCTTCTGTTACCTTCATGCCAGAAGTTTTCTGTGTGTGTATCTCTTCCTCTTACTATCTTTTTTCAGTCACCATTCTGACACCCATTCTCTGTGTCTTGGAAACGATTTATTCAGGAATATCCATATTTTAAAAAGAGGCAAGTGATGTCAAGTGTTATGCTAGAAAGTCTATAGGCTGCTGCAGAGGTGCTTTTAGGTTCTGGATGTGGCAATCAGAGTTCCATCTATTTCTGATTTTCCCTGGCCAGCTACTAGGAAAAGTAATTGGGTTCGACCCATTGATTCACACAAATTGACCAAACATAGAATTCCAGGCATTGCATGGTAGAAGTAGACAGAAATGCCATCGATCTGGGTATTGAATCTCCCCTCAATTTGGCAGTTACGCTGTTGTTACTTCTTTGTACAGCCTTGCTGCTAACCTATGGATAGCAATGCAAAGCTGATTTCTGTAGAAAAATTAAAATACACAGTTAAACAGCAAAGCCTACTTAAAATGAAATCCCTGTTTATTACAACCACAACAACCATTATTTTTTTTTGAATGGCAAATAGCACCATTAGTGTGAACACAAAGTTAGCTGAGTAAAATAGTCATATTATTTGCATTTCTCAAGATATGCTTTTGTTAGTCAGGATAGGTATAATTCTTCTTTGTCTGTTTCTCCATCATTCTCTTTCTACAATACTATGTCAAAACTGACTGATAGGAAGTCATTTCTGTAAAGATACTACATATTGCCGCTCAATATTAAAATTACTACTGATATATACAGAATAGCGAAGCCAAACTATAGGTTTTAAAGTGAGATGTGAATACTCATGACTTTTAATATGTGCCCATTATGCATAATAATATACATTTTTGTCGTAAACTTGTATACTTGGTATAATATAGATAGCAACAATACTTCAGCTCATGAACTGAAACATAAGTAGTCAACAGTAAAAGACAATTAAAAATAGCCATTGTATTTATGTTTTTAAAGGCTTTTTACCAAGTAAAGTTAAAGGCTTCCTTGAAATGCATGCACACCTGTAGGTGTTGCACATCTGGGCAGTATGTAGATGATGAGAGCCACCAGATTTAATATATGCATCTGACTACAGAAAGACATTATAGTTTTTGATTTGCACATTACAGCTTTCGTATGTGCACAGTTTTTGGTACACACAATTACGTTTTTCTATGTCTAAAATACCCTCTCTGAAACCAACTACCTGGAAGACCAGCTGGAGATCTTTTTGAAATATACTCCATAATCTTGAAGGGAGGGTATTTTTATTTTTCTGGCCAGCAGTAAATTTTCTACCTCAGTAGCATGGCTTATGGTACAGTATTAAAGATCCAAGCTTTCACAGCAGGTTGTATTGGCTATGTAAGCTTACACTGATTAAGCTTCTAGGAAGAAACAGCCAAATATAAACACACAAAACAACAACACAAATTCTCAATTGAACTTAGCTAAATCAATGAAATGTGAATTGTGAATTTATCTCACTTTAATATACATTATACAACTAAAACCAATTTAATAAACGGTCAAATCCACGGCCCATAGATTAATCCATATTGATATTTCCAGTGCAGCATTATTTCTACTTTCCACCACAAGATATCCAATACTACTGCTCTGTCAGTTGACAGTCACATTCGATTCTTTTAATAAAATCCTGTATTGCATTTCTACTAGACCGAACAAGAAGTGAATTTCCACATGGGAAATTTTCGAAGAAAAGTAGATGAAGGTCCTACTTTTATTATAACTAAAGGCAATAATATATACTCTCTTTTTGACATATCAAGTCTATTGATACATAATACTGAAATAAATACAAAAATTGCCACTAATAACTGCAGGATCACACTTGGAAGATGAAGACAAACCGGTCTGTGGCCTGGACCCTACCTCACTTGCTTGACTGCAAGTTCCCCTCTAGTGGCTGTTTAGAGCATACAGACTTTACAGATTATCACTACTCCTTTTGTAAACAAGGTGAGGTGGCAACATCTTGCTGCCATTCATTACCTATAAATAATTAATATCTGAAAATTATGAAGAACATTATAACAGTGTTAGGCACCATCTACTCCCTAGGCACGCCCACCACAACATTCTGTTACTGCAGAACACTGTGCAACACAAAGCTGGAGCCATACTGCAAAATCCAGCTCTTTGACTTACTTTCTCTCATGCCTTTGGGAAATGGTTAAGATTCTTTCAAGGTGGTGGCTTTTCCTCACAAAAAAAAAATGTCAACATTGCAAAACTGAAATATTTCTTATGACTCCTCTGTTTGGCAAATGAGTTTCCAATGAAATGCATGAAGAGTTTCCTGGCAGCCCACAGGGCATTTTACTTTACCATCTGCTGGTGGTCCCCAGCTTCCAGATTCTTCTGGTCTAGCTTACTGTTTCTGTGAAACTTTTCCAAAACTGGGAACAACTGGAAGCCACAATTGGACAGCACTCCCATATGGACATAGTCTAGTGTCTTGCACCTTGACATCTGGGAAGATCCAACCATGTATGAGCATGAAGACCTAAGTGATAAGAGCTGGGCAGTCCTCACCTTCAAGGCTCAGCTATCTTAGCTTCCTAGAAGGTCTGGCTCAGGCTGTGACTTTAAGAGTTTCCAATTTTTCTGCTCTAGAGCCAACAGGAGGCAGAGGCTGGATGATTCAACTTCCCATTTTCACTGTGGAGAACCTAGAAGCAAGGCAAGCCATAAAAAGCCAGAAGTCTCAGAGCCTGGGTTCTTGTTCAGTTTCACATAGGATTTTCCATATTCTCTTAAATGGAAATAAAAATATTGTACTTTGGTTTTGAACAGAAATTCCAGGTTTCTGCTGAAACTGAGATAAAATGAAAAATTAAAAAAAAAAACCAAACCACTCTGCAGTGAAAAACAGATTTTATCACAGATCTTTGGAGTCACATGGCCTGGACCTAAGAGCAGCATTTTTCTTTTTTTGGTTTGTTGTTGTCGTTGTTGTTGTTGTTGTTGTTTTTTTTCTCCTCACACACTCACCTGCATTCTCCTCAGTGACAAGGATGTGCTGAAATATTCTATAATCGCTGCTTTCCACTAACGGAGAGCATGCACATGAACTTCTCTCATAGCAGTTCCTGAGAATCACACAATCACTCTGTATTATAATCCTGGAAAAATAAAGCTCATTTGCCCTGAAAAAGTAAATCTGACTACAAATCCAGTTTATTATATACACAAAATAAATTACCAAAGGGAGACAAATATTTTTGTTTGTTTTCTAATCTCATTAAGGTATATTTATTTTAAAGGTTACTTACGATTTCATACTGGGAATGTGATTTTGAAATTGTTTTACTTTTCCACACTGTATGCCAGTACAGTTGCCTTTTCACCTTTTTCTCAGCTTATGGAGGATATGAAAAGGAAAAATATAGATAAGAAAAAAACAGACTACAAATCAATCTCCAGAAAAAAAATAAAATACTGTATTACCGTAATTTTATATAGGTGGTATCTGGTCAGAAAACAACCCATTCTTATTAAAAGTCAGATCTAGCTTTACCTTTTCACACTGAAATAGAACTTCAACCCTTGAGCAATCCCATAGAAATAATTTTGTATTGTTAAAGTTCAAAGTGAGACCCTGATACCACTGAAGTAAATGGCAAAGATTCCTCTGACTTCAGATGAATCAGATTTAGTTCCTGGTCTCCTTTGGCTGTTGAGTCTGTCTTGGTGTCTACCTAGCTGCATAAGAAAGTAAAATACCAACATGGAAACAGATTACATACCAGATTCTTGTCTATGTGCTCACCTTTATTGACCTTCAGATGTATGATATCTCTTTGTAGTACAATTTCCATAGAGCTCTAAGATTCAGCTCACCCTTGCTTACTATTACCTTGTTAGCAGCTGTGGTATTGTTTAATGTTAGGGTCAGCATTGCGGGAGAGAAGCTCATTAGGGATATATGTGTTTTGGAAATGAATTGATGAACTAATTCTGTGGAAGGGAATGCTCCTTTTCAGGATCTGTTTACTGTTCTCTTTTATGAAGGGGACTTTTTATTGCAGTGGAAATGATGGATTAGTTTTGTTTGTGGAAACTTCTGAACTTCCATTGTTCAAGGGTCCGCGGTGCAGGACACACTTGTAGGTAAGTGCAGGCAATTGGCTGGGAGCCAAAGAAAAGTTTTGCTGGAGGTCTCACTTGGAAACGATGACTCCAGGAAGTGAAAGTTTGACTTAGTTCAAGTCGTGATGAGCATGCAAAATAGATTTACGTTCATTCAAGCTCATTTGCAAGTTGTGGCTATGCAAGCGAGTTTAATCATTGATATCTTCCAAGCCAAGTTCCAACAAGCCTCAAACTGCTGGTACGGCTCCTTCCTTAGTGGCAAAAATGTATTATGAGGTAGGAGGGAACAGAATAAACTTTGTTGATGCAGTATAAGCTTAAGCATGATCCAGTATAATGCAGTGCTTAACCCACCATTCTCTATTCTGATTTACTCCTATGAGACAAGAAAAAACAGTCTGGCAACTTTTCTAGATTATAAACTCTTTAGGGGAGGGAATATGTCTCTTTGTGTGTATGTTGAAGTGCCGCCAACACCTTGGGGTTCTTTATAAATGGTAGCAATAATAATCATTTATTGCTGTGGGGTGTGGTCTGGCCTCCCATTTACATTCAGTATGATCAGTTGTGCTGTGTCGCTGTCCTGTTCATCACTTCTCACCTTGCACTTACATGCAACTTCTATTATGGTTATTTTTAGAATACATAAGGCACTCAAATAACATGATTACAAGTGTGGAACAACAGCTTAGGAAATAGATAGGAGGATAGTTCACAGAAAGAGGCAACATACTGGACCTAAGCTGTGCAAGATCAAACCTGACATTGTAAAATCAAAGAGAGAAGGTTTAATATGAAAATAATGTGATGAGATTATAATGAGTACTGCTTTTTTTTTTTTTTTTTTTTTTTTTTTCCAGTTAAGTTCCATCATTTAATGAGTTTCTGGATTTCTTTTAAAAATTCTATATGTATGCATGCAGGTGTGTTGCTATATAGGCAAAATATAAGTGTGTAAATATACACTTGCATGGGTACTCACACTTGGGGGGAGTATGTGTGTTTATGTGTGTGTCAAGTAAAGCCCACAGAAAATAGTGTGCTACAGGAAACAAAATGGACCAATTGTAAGGTCCATCTTCCATTCCCAGAGGGAAGTAAAATGATCATAAGTTTCCCTTTCATGGAATCTGAGCAATCTTTATAGAAAACTTCATTTTCTGTCAGCTTCAGGAATGGGACATATTTACATACATTCAGACAGTTTGTGATGCCTGGAGGCAATGAGTAGCAGGGAAGGGTGCAGCGTGGAATGCTCTTCCAGCTCTGGCTGACAGAGGGTACTGAGTGTTTTGTTCTAGTTGTCAGACGTTAGAGCACCCCTGTGATTTCTCCAGCTTTGTGCTGAAGGCTGGCTTGGGTTCTTATCTCCAGGATGGTGCTGAACTGGGGGAGGCATAAAAGAATCTTTATCTCCCCTCTTTACTTCAGTGCAGCAGAGCAATGAACCCAATATAATATGACCACTTCAGGTAAAGTTTATGGCTCTCAGGATATTGGCATTTTATGATGTCTAACGTGATGAAGAAATTTTGCATCAGATAAAACTATTCCCCCTTGGTTTTGCTGTTGAATTAAATACCGTAAATTGGTCTGTCACAAATGCTATAATAATCTTTTGAGATATGCAATGACATATTATGCATATAACTACAACAAATTTTGAAATTATCATGCCCAATCCCCTCCTATCACAGGTGCTATCTAATATGATCCTTCTCTGAAACCGCTTGTTTCTCCTAAACCTATTCACTTTTCCTGCTGGAACACCTTCCAGAACCTTATGGCTCTCATGACTGGAAACTTAATTCTAGTCTCCAGTCAATTTTACTTAATGGCCAATATAGTATCATTTATTTTTGGTGTTATCGTTTAAATTTGAGATTCATTTTGGTGGTCCTTCACTTGGCTTGCTTTTTTCTGATCATACTATGTAAAGGCGTGCATATACACCTTACCAACATGCAACAGAACTCTGCGTAAAATGCTGGTTGGAAGTTTTATAATGCACTGAAGATCATAAATTTATTTCTAGAGTTCTTTACTGATGTTACATTTCTTTACATCTCTCAGAGTAAAAAAATGTAGTTAAACATCAGTCTAAATAAAGAAATGTAGAAATGCCTGCAGATTTTTAATTGATTTTGCTGTAGATTTTTAATTGATTTTGAATCATTAATGTTTGATATTTAAATTGATCTAGTGTAGAAAAACGGGACTACGGATTGTCTTGGTTGAAATTAAAAGCAGTTTAGATACAATGCTGAAATAAACAAAGTTTCTAATTTCACCCCCCAAAATGACACAGTATCATAAAGCCACTGTTTAAAAACATTTGATTAGTGACTGCTAAACTGCACCAAAACCAATAATTTTAACTTCTTGAGGCAATGTTATTTTCACCTAGAACTCTTTTGCTTCAAGAGGGATTGGTACAGGCCCTAAATAGTTGTCCTATGAGATGTGCATGACAAGGTAACATCTGGATGAGATGTAATTGTTTAAGAAAATAATTAAATTTAAGTAATATAACTCAGCCTGAACAGGATGAAGGTCCATCCTTCTAAATAATTTTTATTTATAATAATAATTTTGGAGAAGATGTAGTTATTAAGAGCAGAGAACATGGCATAGGGTATAAATATTCCAGCTCCATTGCTTAGAAGCCCAGAGTCAGTAAAGAGGCGTCTGGGGACATTAGTTGACAAGGTCAAGTGCTTGGATTTAATCAAATTCATTTTGTAGCTGAAGATTTAGTCATGGTTATAAGACAGAGAAGTCATCTCACGTGAGGAAACCTAACAAGAAAGCAATACATCATCTGCATAAAGTGAAATATATTGCTCTCAGCCATTTAACTTCATGTCAGAATTAAGGAAGGTTTTGGAAGTACTATTTTAGCATGAGCTATTTAAATAGCAGTAAGTGATAATGTAAAGCAGTCGTGCTTTGTTTCAGTGATATTGTGAATCCTTGGTAACAGTTTAACGTTATTGCTACTGGGATACACTGATGTCATGAACTGATTCAGGATGAAGATCTGTATTTGATTACTAGTTTGAAAGTTTGTATAGTTTTAACATAAGGAAATGATTTTCAACACCTACTGCCGTCACTGCAGTTTAAGGGTGATACAGCATTAGTTTCACAGAGAACTGGGCTCTCTGACCTTCTTATGCAGTTTGAAAATGGAAGACGCTGCAGGGGATCAGCTGGAGAAACAGAAACAAAAAAGTCTTGTAGACCACTGCTTAGTACCTCAATTTAAGATTCAGATCATATAAAATGGTTGAAGTGTAGAACTGTGTATAAGCTAGCATATTTTGGAACAGATGGTATGCAACTGTGATGATTTCAAGATCTACTATGCTCTTAGAGAATGGGGATTTGTTCTGAACAGGCAATCACTGATTAATAATTGTTCCCCTCCTAAAAAGGAGATACTGGAACTGGACTTGCTGTGTGTCATAAAGGACATCCCTTGTTGGTTTTGTTTTTTTCACTAGGTTCATTAACTATATGAATAACTGTGTATTCTAAGATTGACTTGTTATAAATGCCTTGTTCTGACATTTAAAAGCTGCAACTAGCTGCACTTAATTCCAACTTATTTTTTCATATTCAAGTTGCTATTTTCCATATGTAGGTATTTTAACAAAAAGTGTATACAACCCAAAATGAAATACAAAAAAGTAAAGAAAATAGATTATATCTGTTTATTTTAATACAATGGAGATTTCTTAGAATTAAAGAGTCTAGAAATAGAACTGTCCAATTATATCATCTACTCCAAATACATGAAATTGAAAGTAAATTTACCATTTTTTTCCTATCTAGCTTTTAAAGTTATAAATGCATGTGCTTCACCATTTTTTGAAACTTTCATTATGTATAATCTTAGCATGGCAGGTCTTTTATTGATTAGCAGCCTAAACTTTCCTTTCTAGAAGTCTATGCCACTACTCCTTCTTGTATATTATCTTTCACTGAATAATTTTCCTCAGGGTTATCTCCTAATATCTTAGTCATAGTACAACACCCTTGGTTCTTCTCAGCTTTATTCATAAGACATTCCTCAGGTTACCTGACTTTCCTTTATGTACTGAATTTTCTTTATTTTCATAATGCAGTGCACAGGACCAAGGTTAACATTCTAGGACAAGGAGTTTAACTGAGTTTAACAGACAGAATAAGAGAGATACATTAACAAATACTGATGGGAATATGAAAGGTAGAGGAAAACCATATAACTAATAGAACAGGAATCTAAAGTAATCTACGAGGCGACTAATATGTAAGGCATAACCATCGACACACTTATTTTTCTGATCAAAGCTTTGCTTACCTGAGGTAAAATTCTATGGTTCTTCATGTAGGTCCTATATCTCGCATCCAGAGGCCTTTTTCCCAAGCCGCAGGAGCATGGTGGACTGGGAGGCCGAGTGCATTGTTGTAGGTGTTGTTGAATTGCATGCTGCAAGCCCACATCTCTTCTCACAGAATTCATTAGAGTTAAAAGATATTGAAAGTCACCCATTAAGTGTCATTTAAGAATACGATAAATGCTTATTTCATATAAATGTTGGCTGGCAACCTTCTATACAGTAAATGTGCATTGAAAAATGTTCACAACCCACATTTTGGGCAAGATAATAAAAAGTTGATCTGACCTCACCTGCAGCAGGGTTAAACTAAGCAGTTACCTGGGTAGCACTTTTATTTTTAAACCATTTGATAGCTACTCCACTGTCTAATGGACAAAATACTATATATTTCGAAACATTTTCAATCTTAAGAGACACAAGTTAGACATTTAGGTGTTGGTACATCCACGTTATGAAGCAGTGAACAAAATGAAACCTGTATCATGCATATCATGTATACAGCCAAGCTCCAAAATTAATCTCACTTTTACACTTATTTGTGGTGACATTCATAGTGACTATGGCTCAAAATGCTCAAAAACATAAGTAATCCCAAAGCCATAATGTGTCCTAGTGCCATATGGATTTTATGGGATAAATTAATTTGTGCTATAAGTTTTATAGAATCATAGAATCATAGAATAGTTTGAGTTGGAAAGGACCTCTAAAGATCATCTAGTCCAACCCTTGCCTGCAATGAGCAGAAACATCTTCAACTACATCAGGCTGCTCAGAGCCCCGTCCAACCTGATCTTGAATGTTTTCAGGGATGGAGCATTTACCATCTCTCTGGGAGACCTGTTCTAGTGTTTCACGACCCTCATAACAAATGTCTTCCTTCTGTTTAGTCTAAATCTTCCCTCTTTTAGTTTAAAACCATTACTCCTTCTCTTATTGCAACAGGCCCTGCTAAAAAGTTTGTCCCCATCTTTCTTGTAAGCCCCCTTTAAGGCTGCAATAAAGTCCCCCCAGAGCCTTCTCTTCTCCAGGCTGAACAACCCCAACTCTCTCAGCCTGTCCTCATAGGAGAGGTGCTCCATCTCTCTGATCATTTTTGTGGACCTCCTCTGTACCCGTTCCAACAGGTCCGTGTCTTTCCTGTACTACCCTCTGGATGCGACAATCCAACCAATTCCTCATCCACCAAGCAGTCCACCCATCAAATCCATGTCTCCAATTTGAAGAGAAGGATGCTTTGGGGGCCTATGTCAAAGGCCTTACAGAAGTCCAGGTAGATCACATCCGTAGCTCTTCCTCTGTCCACTGCTGTAGTCACTCTATCATAGAAGGCCACCAGGTTGGTCAGGCAGGACTTGCCCTTGGTTAAGCCATCCTGGTTGTCTGGAATCACCTTCCTGTCCTCCATGGGCCTTAGCATAGCTTCTAGGAGGATCTGTTCCATGGTCCTCCAAGTCCTCTTTCTACACTTTTTTTTATAGGTATGAACTGAGAATATATTAAAGAATTAGTTCAGAATCTGATACGACACTTTTTTCAGTTGATATATCTGTGACAATCTTGTGAAATCCACATCCACTTCTATTTTTAGGCATTGTTTGAAAATGTAGTGAGTGAGCATGTAGTAGTTAGATTTATATCTACTCAGAATTGTTGATCAGTCTCTAATTTGGAAGAAATTTTTTCCTTTGCACCAATTAAAGGTATTAGAAAAAAATTGTACATCTTGGGAGATTTTATTATTAATTATTTCAGTAGTGAGTTTACCTGCATTTATCAATAACTCAAGCAATATTTTTCACTTTACAGGACAAGGTAAGAGGTTAAGAACCTTTTAGAATAATAATTATCTTGGTTTATCATCACAAGCAGATGCATCCTGAGAAGCAGAAAAGACAGCCTATAAACGAGATGTCCAAGCGCCACAATCAGGAGTACTGAACACACCACGGAGTAATACAGGAGTATAACAACAAGAATAATGGCAAGGAAATCTAGAAAAATTTTTTGATTTATTCATTACCTCGACAGAGGCCAATTTTCCATCCTGTCATTCTAAAATTCTCAGTCCAGAAACAATATGGAATCTCGTATAGTTCATATACAGGCTGAAATGATGGATTAAGGAATAGATGCTATTTGGGAGCAAAGTGGTGAGAAGGCAAAGGAAGTAGTACTGTTAATGATATAACAAAATAATAATGAGATGTGACAATAAATTAATACAAAAATTCACTAATAATTCCTGTATGTAATTCAAGGAATCAATGACTCAGGAACAACATTTTCACATATAAAATTTTGCCTTTTTTATCTGCACCAGTCCTACAGAGTGAGTGAAAGAGAATTTAAAAGAAGTGCAAAAGCTCATTGAATAAATATGCTCATCTGTGCATATTCGAGTCATGAAATCTACCATTTCATGGCCAGAGAGTGGCCATGGAAACAACCTCCAGGGAAAGGATCACAAAAATCTCTCTAGGATTTTGTTGGTCAATGTTCAGAAAACAGGAAAATACAAGTAGGAAAATAGGATCCATAGATTAGATTGTTTGGTGTTTGTTATAGAACTATTTCCACATAAAGGGCAGCTAATTTGAATGAAATTAGCTAAAACATTGACTATATTCACATTTTTCACATTATCATGTGAAAAATAAAGCCTCTGGAGCCACCATTGGAGTTCTCACTGTTGTACTGTTGCTCCAGTTAGGTTAACATCTATTGAAATAATTTGTGACACGTGGAAGCAAAAAAGTCATCGACATTTTTTAAAAGAACATTTGTTGTAAATGAAGTTATCCTCCAGAAGACTGGTACCAATAGTATACCTCTTTTTTACCAGTGGCAGTTAAGTTAGTTTAGTGTTCCAGATGCAGTAGAAAATAGACAAATTTGTAGAAGTATCATGCTCAGACAATCTCTAGATGTTAGGCATCCAGCTGGTGTACTCATGCAATAATATCTAATAAACAAGAAATTTAAAAGAAAAAACATAGTACACGATGTTTTTGTTACAGACAGCAAATAGCTGAAGTTAACGGAATTCAGTGAGAGTAAATGTGGTCTGCTGTGTTTCATTAGTGGGACAGTACTAGAAATACAGCTGATGGGTTAGATAACAGTTTTCATAGAATTAAAACTAAATTATATAGCGAGAGCCAAATATTGCACCTCAGGATTTAAAGAGCCTCTAATATTGGAGGTATGGACCAGAGCAAACATAGAGCGGTGGCCTACTTTTGGGTTTGTCAGTAGGCCCCTGAAACAGGCAACAGTGATCTGGGACCAACTCATGATTGTCTCCAGTCACACGCTGTGCTGCTGGCAAAACCGCCCTAGAGCTGTGTCTTGTCCCCGTCATGTCATGAGGCCTCAGCCCGTGGCTCTGCTTGCTCTCACCCAAACGCAGCTCTGCTCATTCCCCACTGCTCTTTGCCACGGGCTTTTGCACTACGTAGACTTCTGGTGTGATCCCTGTACAACAACTTCAATATTCTCATTCTCACAATCATGACTAAAATAGGGTCAATGTATCTCATTTTCAAAGGTCAATAAAACACTATTTAGGTGGAATCAGTATAAGTCATAGTCAGCTACCTAATATTTGGGTATCTATTTCAAGAGGGCATTAATTTACATATGTGCATGTCTGCTCGCTCTGCTGTAGAGAGAACCTAGAACACTAGTTAGATTTTTAGGTAAATTAATATGAAGTGGATCCTATCCATAAGAAAGACATTTTAATACGTAACGTAAAGACTTTTAAATAATGGCTATTAATTAATCAACAATTCATACGAATGCAGCAGCATTTCTTTTTTTTGGACCAATAGGCATAAATCAAGTCAGACAGTTTGCTTTACTCCATTGCTTACACCAATGTGTGCAAAATAATTTGGTTTCCTGATTGGAGAACACTACAAACATGCTCTCCACTCAATTGTACTGATGAAAATGATTTTATGAAATTGAGGGCTACTTTGTTCCTTGGGTGCCTGATGGGAAATGGCTAGGGAGTGGTTCTTCTTCAGCATTTTTATTTGGAGAGCTTCCACCTAAATCCTTTTAAAATCAGTGAGACTGGGAAACAATCAAGAACTGTGATTTCCTCCTTTTTAAGCTATTTTAATTCCTATCAGTATCGTCAAAGGGTTGTCTCTAGAGCAACATTTTTGGAAGCCGCTTGATTCAAAATTTAAATTTCATTTTCAGGAGGGATTAAAAAGGAAGACTGAAAAAGATTCTAAGTTATTGGGATACTTCAGAAAACTGTAACCATAGTTTGACCTTTTAGAAGCTTTATGTGATTTTTTGTGGATGTTACTTGAGGATTTAAGGAGAGGAGATTTTGAATTAAAATTTGTTGTGAGCAGATATAATATGAAGGAAATAAACACTATGCGTACTTCTAATGTCAGCAAAATCAATGATGTATTTAAGTCAGCCAATTTTGAGAATAATTTAGCTTTACTATCGTTTAAGGTGGACTATTTAAAATCTTTTAAATTTTCTCAAAAGAATATGGGGTTACAAATTACTGAGTGACTCTGAACTATATTTTCCCTTTGTTCTTCAGTCCATTGGACTATGATATCTTCCACTTATTTTACTAAGTCTTCTGTGCAAAGTAAGCATCTGGTTCTGAAGGTAGAAAACCTTAGGGGGTCCCACTTTGAAAGACTGTTTGCATGGTAAGATTTTCTTTCTAATACAGTTGATTCTATTTATAGGATTATGGCATAAACTGAAGAGTTGCATAAATTATGAACACCCCCTTAATAAACCAAAACATATCCGTGCTACTGAGAGGAACCTAAAATCTCAAAAAGAGATGCTATGCTGGCATAGACTTTGAGGTTTTAATAGTAGATTTTACTATTTATTCCTATTTATGATGATGAAGATGATGATGATGCATAGTTTTATATATTCCTTAAATTAGTAAACAATACCAATTCTGATACATACTGAGAGCAGGTTATGCCTGAGTGGGGAGAGCATCATTTGCACAATATAAGGAACAGATAGGCCACAAGTACAGATTATACCATAGAGTCTAGGAGCTATCATTATGCATTTATGTAAGAACATCCATTAGATAGATATATAACAGAAAAAAAAATGGGTTTCAAAAGTTGATGAATGTGATTATAAAGCCATAATGGAAAACTGGTAGATCCACTGTGGGTACCATAGGGGATCATCACATATGTTCCCAGGTTTCTAATATTTTTAAACTCTTGATCATGCTTCTATGCATGTTGTTGAGCTGTTAGTGTGTATGCAAGCTACTTCACTGACACTGGGCAAACTGAGATGCCCATAATATCTAATTGGCTATGTGCAATGATACAGACACTGCTAATTGCTCCCAAAAGGGGTACTACATAACAGTTAGGGTGGAGTGGAAGACCAAGAAGAAGAGAAAATGTTATTTTAGTTCAAGCTCTGCAGCTAAAGTTGCACTTTATACTCATGCCACTACTTTATGAGCGTTGCACTCCAAAGTCATAAACAGCAATTTGACAATATTAATGTTATCTTTTCAGTGTTGTGCTATGTCTACATGAAATACTGCTGTTGGCTTATTTAACAAGAAATAAAGATAAAAATAAAGATTTTTAAGGCACTACATCTCTCTGTTTCCCCCTTTCCCTTCTGTTTCTGCTATTCTACTATTCTTTGCCTTTTTCTTGTATTTTCTCCTCCTTTTTTGTGCTTGGAAGCTCAAAGAAAATTCATGCTACATTATTGTTTGCATTTCTGGGAAAGGTGCCTCTCTCAGAAGCCCAGACTGTAGAGTGTTAAGACTGTACTAAGGGTAGCATGCTCCTGGGGAGGGTAAGGTCATGGAATGCAGAGAAATCCTCTGACTTGTAACGAAACTGGCCTCTGAAGTCCATGCACATGCCAAAACAGTAAGTTACTGCTGCTGTGGGCTGCACAGTCTTGCTATTGGCAGAAATGTGCAGTGTGGTGTGGGATTATATACATTTCAGTAGATTTCTAAGTTTTCAGTGGCCATCTGTAAGCAGTGGGGGTGAATGGGCTGCATTTCAGACAACTGAGGCATCCAGAAATATTTCCTCACAGGATGCTGTTCCTTCAACCCCACACTCCAGATGCTGCCATATGTGCGATGCAGTATCTTGTTTTGAACCTGCATCCATGTTTTTAGCTTTCTTCAATCAGAAAGCTTTCTCTAGCTATGCCACAGGTACAGAATTTTCTTTTCTAGCTGAAGGCATGGCATACTACATGGTATCTTGTGCAAGTCATTTTTGCAGTAGAATTTTGCCGATCTTGAGATTTTTTTTTCTATAAAGGAGAACATGGATGTCAAAATTTGGAGCTGTTTTGTATGTATAATTTTTCAGAAGTAAATGCAAATTTTTTCCAGGGTATTACTGCAATCCTGTGCAGTGAAAAAGAGTATTTTACATTATTATGAAGTGAATTATGATGGCGATTCTGTGATTCTGATTTAAAGTTGCCCAAAAAGTCTAAGCAGTTTGGTAGACTAACAGTTTGTTCATCCATAAGATTACCTGAGCAATATCAGAGAGCATCCAGCCAGGAAATGAAGAATAATCTTTGCCACTACCTCTGGATAACAAATAAGATATAAATTTTAATGTGAGATGAAAAGTATCTTGCATAACTGAACTATTGAAAGAGAGCAGTGAATTCTGCTCTAAATAAATACATGAAAAGAGACGGGAAACTGACACCAAGAAAATACTAAGCTTTGCACCAACCAGAAATGAACACAAATCCAGAGAGAACCCTTTTTAGGAAAAGTCTGCTTAAGAATCCAGAAAGTTTCTGAGGTCACCATTTATTTCTATGCCATTCTTCCCTCTCCATATGGAGTGGACATGGGTTTTGGCCTCTAAACACTGGCAGATCTCCCAGAATGGATGCAAAGGTCTGGACTATCAACGTGAAGTCTGACTCAGCACCAATTCCAGCACTCTGTGTGTCTGGCTTCCTACGTTGCTGCATCCATTGAAATCCTGCAGCCAGGAACTTCACTGTAGGGTTGTGATCACTCCTAAGGAGTAAAACATTCACAAAAAATGTAGTAGTAATTCAGTTCTAACTTGTTTACAGGACTGGTTGAAAGGGCAATACATATCCACTGTTGTCACCCATTCTCTTTGGATATTCTCATGTCTTCTGTTGGTTCCTGCGCATGTGAGGAATCCGCCTTGCAGTATTTTTCCTTTGTGTCATCTAGAAACACATCAATAGAGCTTTTCCTTCTTTATTTCAAAAGTCAGAGGAAGCTTTACTTCTAAATTCAATCATCTTACAGTTGTTCAGTGATATATTGAAGTCTGTTTTCTGGTATGACCACACAGAAAATCTCAAAATTATGAAATTAGAATAAACTGTAGATTTTTCAAACAGCAAGGAAAGGTGCAAATTGTCCCATAGTCATGTTATAGGGACATTAATTCTGAGCCTTAATAATTTCAAGGTCCGACTAATTCACTATTTCACTATTGACCAAAGAAAGAAGAGGAATAAAGTTACAAAAAACTATGCTGTATATTCTTTCTAACACTGTGAGTGGATAATACTTGGGAAAATACCACCTTTTTCTTCTCTTTCATTCAGAGCTAATGAACCCTTGCCTATGATTAAGATCATGGAAGAATCCAAGTTCTTACAAAGGAAATTGAAACCTAAGAGCCCAACAGAACCTATGCAATTATATTTTTAACATTACATACTCTTATTGGATGTTTTAAACGGTCAGAACTTGATTGTGTGCAAATCCCAGAAATCAAGCATATTTTCTTCCAAATTCAATTGCTGCCTAAACTTTGGGATATTTTCATCATATCTGTATCTTTGCATAAAATAGCCCATAACCAGATTTATGTGAGAATTCTGAAGTGTACAGCCTTTTTCACAAAAAAAAAAAAAAAAATACAAACCCCATACTTACTGGTCAACTGGTCAAGAGGTTAATTCTGCTGCCAAGAGAATATTTCAATATTTTATTATTTCCTCTTCTCAATGAGGGAATTGAAAGGTTGTTTTTAAAATCACTAAGCGTTCTCTAAAGAAGGACATTGTTTTTAAAGGTATGCATGTTATCCATGTGGAAGATAGTTGCTAACACTTGAAAATCATGGAAATCTAAGCTGCAATTTTCCCAGTTTCTTTGCCTAAGTACAGGCATTTCAAAAATTCAAGTTTTGAACTGTGATAACCATTCTGATAGAGGGTTTATGTAAATCTTCGCAGAATCTTAGTAAAGTATAGGCAATTGGAAGTCACAAAGTTCAAGATGATTAAGAAGTGAGCCTCTGCAGAGGTTATTTTCTTCTTCTTGAGATACTGTAATTAACTAAGAGCAAATGTCTTCTGGGCCTACACCATCACTGCTCACATCCAATATTTTGGTTGCAGAGTACTACATTTTAAACTATTCTTACTCCATCGTTTCTAATTATCTGTCTATACCCTCAGCTTTTGGACAGATAGCCACCATTCCCTCATTACAAAAACTGGAGATGTTCTTTCCCCTGCCCCCACGCTCAGACGCTGTAGTTGCCCCCCGGCGGGGGTGTGTGTGTGTGTGTGTGTGTTCCATTCCCCTGGCCATGCTAGCAAAGCACTCTGAGCACTGGTTGGTTGCAACAGGCAATAACCAACGGGTGAACCTGGAGCCAATAGGTGGCACAGACACTGCAACCTTGCTGTGGACATCATTATAGCTATTTAAAAAATTATGCAATTGAGGGGGGGAGAGGTAATTTGTAAGATACAAAAATTCTGCAAGTTAACAGAAAATGCTGGGACTATTCTCAAGCCCTGAGGGAAAGCTACACCCCTTGGTTTGTGTCCACACGACTCAAGCCCCTGCCCCACCAAAAGAGCCTTGCCAGTACTGCGTACTGGAAACAGCTCCTGGTGAAGAGCAGCAGAGATCGGCTCAACTATTGCACAGCATCAAGGATCCCGTGCGGCGCTCGGGCTGTGCCCTGGCCCAGCCTCAGCTGCCAGGCATGGCCTGACAGAGCTTTTTGTTTCATCTGGGATATACTACATGCTAGTCCATTCTGCTAAAGAAAACGGGTAATTTTCATGCAGTACTAAACTGTACTAAATGAAAGCTTACTGCGAATTAGGGAAAGTCGTTCATTAATTTAGACCATTAATCAAATTTTAAAACAGCAGGGAAATGTAAGTTTCTTTTAGGAATTCCATAAACAACTTTTTAACTCTTAGGTAAACAAGTTCAAAATAAACTGAAAAACACTGAAATGACTAAGTGTAATAATCCTTTAAGTGATCAAACATATATCTCTGAATAGTCAAAGAAATAATATATCTTTATATGTCAACAAAGTAGAATATGGCCTTAATGCCTCAGAATAGACAAAATATGTAACTTAACTTACATTGCTGCTTAAATATTTACAAAAGCAAGAGTCAGCATAACAATCATGCTCTTATGTAATTTACTTTAAACAGTACGTAAGAATAAACACTTACTTGTGATACAGACTCTAGCACTGCTTCATTTTGCTGTTTATCACTTATTTATAACTGTTTTATACCACATAAAAGTATACTAATTTTTAAGTTGCAGTTTGTATATTGTCTAAATGTTGGAAACAGGTTATTCAACTCCATTCTTTTTCATTTAAACAGCAGTAGGTTTAAAGGCTGTATCTGTCAAATTACCTGTTTAAACTAAAACTGCTGTGTGGGAGGCCCGCAACAAAATAGAAACAGAAAAGAACGGTCAAACTATATGAAGGAAAAGACATTGCTAATTCTGATTAGGGAACTGGACTGCGATTTAATAAAATGGTGAGAATGGGTAGAGGTCAAATACTAACTTTAATTTGAAAGATGAGTATCCATTCAAGCCTCTGTTTGAGCCTAATTCTGCAACAAAGCAGTAGCAGAAATTTCATTTCGTGGACTCTTACCGTGTTCATCTATTGCCATAGAACACCTTCTTGAAAACACTATCCCTGTTACATTGGTACTTAAACATGAGCTCACACCTCAAAGAAAGAAATTGAAATATCATTTTGTCATACCACAATCACTTCAGCTAAATGGAAAGCATCTATGATTTACTCAGATTCTTTAAAGTATCTGAACAACAAATGTTTAATACAGTTCACAGTTTCCATCATGTTCTCTACTTTAACAAAAAAAAAAAAGTGGTTTTGGAAATTCACATCATTTATGAACATTATTTTCTAACATAATATGATGGAAAATTTTAGGGTATTACTGTATTAGGATTTCTGCTGCTTATGTGAAGACTTTGGCAATACTAGCCAAACAAATAATCACCGGAAGTTTTGAAAGGTCAAGCTGAAAACTATTTCTGTTGAGTTGGACCACAGAGGTAAGAGTTAAAGAAATGCTTAAGAGTTTACCTGAACATAAATCATTTAATTCCTGCTAGCGAAGCTGCAAGAACACTTAATGTTGTAGTACACTCGTGTCAGATCTGAAATTTCTGGAAGCACAGTAATAAAGACGTTTTAGTATCAAGTGTCCTTACTTGTCATCAGTGAAATCAGACGGATTTTTTTTTGTTTCTGTTCTTGGGGGTTTTTTTTCAAGACCTTTGCAAAGTTGTTTGACAACACTGAGAATCCGGTACTGTGCGTGCAATGCTAAGGAATACAATGAGGTATAGAAAGCATGGGCTGTTCCTAACAGGTCATTTACAACTGCATAGGTAAACTAGATGATTTAGGTCATTAAAACAGAGTGTTCAAGAGGAAATTTTGTCCTAAAGACACAGGCTATAAACATGAGGATTACCAGTGGTTTAGCTTTGTAAGAACACTGAATCGGTATTGCAAACAGAAGCATCAGATGTTGGTTTCTATTGTGCAAGAAACAAAATTTCTCTATTATCACTACTTAGACTTTAATTAGTTTTCCCCTTCTAGGTACTTTCTTGGCTTATCTTCCCCTCTCATCTAAAAGTCATAAAGAGATCAACCACGCGGGCAAACAGCGGTGGCCACATGGCCAGTCCTCCCCGGCACCCATAAGCTGGAGCCGGCGGTTGGACAAACGGCGAAGGAAGAACACCTGTCCCTCGTCGGGGAAGCCCAAGCCGCCCCTCGGAGCGCACCGGGGCGGCTCCAACTCCCCCCCGCCGCCGCCCGCGGCCGTTATCCCTCAGCGCTCCCACCCCGGCGACACCCGTGAGGCGAAGCCGGGGTCCCACCGCCCGGTGGTGGCGGAACCCGCTCTGGAGAGCTCTGCCCTCGCTGCCCGGCCTCGGGCTCCGCGGGATCTCCCGGGCCAGGAGTAAGCGCTTGCTCCCCCCGCGGAGGCGGCGCGGCGGAGCGAAGGGGCCCGGCTGGGCCAGGACAGCCGGCGGGCTCCCGGTGCGGGGCGGGCGAGGACTGGTGCCGGCTGCCTGACCGCCACGGAGTTTCTTCGCCCGTTCTCCCGCCGCTGCCTCTTCCAGGAAAGTTGCCGCTCTCTCCGCCACCGCCAGAAGCCCGGGCAGAGCCGGGACAATTGAAGGCTCCCGCCTCAGCACCCCGTGCCCCGGAGGCAGGAGGCGATTTGC